>NC_141055.1:21132226-22332226 GCF_041138505.1 Cibotium barometz | reverse complement strand
GCGGGAAAAGCGCGAAAGGGGGGCGGGGGCAGGCAAGGGGCGAGACACGGAGGAAGGGGGGAGCGGGGGGCAGGCGGGCAGGGGCGATGGGCGCGGGGAGGGGAGGTGCGAGCAGGCATGGAAGAGCGAAGGCAGCTCGAGCAGGGGGGGGGGGGGGGGGGCGAAAGCTTCAGCGAGCAGTTGGGAATAGTCTTCTTCTTCTTCTTCTAACTTGAATGGAGACTTTCAATTCTGAAATTCAGAATTCAGCCCGCTTCTAAGTGTTTTGGGGGTATAAAAACACTGGTATGGCTGGAAAAATACTCTAGAATAAGTGCATTAGATAGAGCAATAAACAAAGGCCAAGAAGTACTCTTGAATGAGGCTGGAAATCTTTTATAGAGTTCTATTCAGCCTAGAAGGAGGCGCCTAGATGAAGAGGAGGAGTGGAGGTTATTGCTCATGAAAAGATGCGGTAGGGAGAGGTTTGTGCAAGACTTTCGGATCAAAGAATAGCTATTAGCAAAGTAGCAACTCATGTAGCTAAAAGAGGAGGAAAAGTTTACTTTTTATCTTTTTCTTTTGAGTTAACTAGCTTGCATGACTCTTTTGGAGAAAAGTGAGCTTGCATGCTTTACTTTTAAGAAAAGTAAGCTTGCATGGCACACTTTTAGATGCATGAAAAGATAAAGCATTGCATGATGCATGCATGTAGCTGAAAAAGCTTACATGTCGCATGCATGGGGGTTTCTGGCCATGCATGTCGCATGCATGAGGATTTCTGGCCATGCATGTCGCATGTATGGGGGTTTCTAACTATGCATGACTATGCATGTGCATGCATGAGGGTTTCTAACTATGCATGTCGCATGCATGGAGGTTTCTCATCATGGAGAAGAAGTTTATCAACAATACTTAGCTAGACTGTCATGCATGCATGCATGTATGCATGCATAGAGATAGAAAACCCGCATAAGAGTGGGCTGCCTTCAAAATGTCAATTATTCCTGTACAAATCCATCAATACAAGTTAATTGAAGACAAGTTATGCAACATACTAGCCCATGGGTGCAATCCAGGCGTCCCCAGATCCATGAGCTTCTCATGCAATAATACAAGCATTGTCCAGGCAAACAAAACAATACACGCAAATAAAAATAGACCATGCACACAAATGTATGCATTTAAACACATATTTTGGAAGAAACCCCATCTATTTATATGTACTTGATATTTACAAGGGCTACGGTATTTGGCTCTCCAAGATCCATCAAATGCTTAACATGCTTCTATGCAGCCAGGATCTCGTAGATACAGCTAGCATACACATACATGGGAAGCTTAACCATAAACATTCCATGGCTACATGCAGTTTCCAACACCCATGTCCATGGATAATAGAGCATTTAGAATATGAATCCCGAGAAATTAGGGAGTAGTTACATTACCCCCCGCTTCTAAACAATTGTCCTCAACTGAAAAGCTTCCAAGTAGTTATTGAGGAGATCGGGATATTCTTTGAGATCTTGATCTTGCATCCACCTTGAATCCATAGGAGAATAGTTTTTGAATTTAACCAAATACTTGCGTATGACCTTGCCTCCCTTAAGCTTACGCTCTTGATGGAAGACAATCTATTCAGGGTGTAGTACCTCCTCTAAATCATCCACTTCTGGTGGATCTTCTGTAACTGGTTGAGAAGGTGGAGTTCCAATACATGGTTTCAACAGGCTGATGTGGAAAGCATTATGTATCTTCCAATGATTGGGCAAAGCCAACCTAAAAGCCACATCATTAACCTTTTTGAATAACCTGAAATGGACCATAATACCTGTTGGCAAGTTTGAGAGCCTTGCCTTCTTGTCCTGGCCTCTTGCGGAGACACGCCTTTTCAAACTTGAGAAGAACCCAATCCTACTCTTTGATGTCCATATGACGCCGATGCCGATTGACAGCTTTCTTGTGCTTTGCTTGAGAGCGTTGTATAGTTGCCCCAACTTGTGCATATCCGGTATCCAGATCTCTAACATATTCATCAGTAGCAAAAATCTCATCCTTAGTGCGAAGGATGGGTGGAAGTATTACCTTGCCATAGATAACCTCAAATAGAGCTTTGCCAATGGAGAAATGGATAGGGTAAATACTTCTCCCATGGTTCCTTTCGATCAAAAACATAGCATTTGAGTAGATCGAGGACCACTGAATTCGCTATTTCACTTTGCCCATCAGTTTGGGGATGATAGGCAGAAGATAAATTGAGCTTAGTACCCATATTGTCAAAGAGAACTCTCCAAAATTAGCTCGTAGTCCTTGGATCTCTGTCTCCCAAAATGGACTTAGCATTCCATGATGTTTAAAAACATGAAAAAGAAAGAGTCGAGCCATATGATTGGGCTTGATAGTCTTTCTTACGGGAATAAAATGAGCTTGCTTACTAAAGCGATCAATAATAATCCAAATAGCATTATTACCATAAGCAGATCGAGGAAGATTTGTGATAAAATCCATTGCTATGCTATCCCAAGGTGCTTGAGAGATAGGCAAAGGCTGAAGTAAACAAGGCAACTTATGACTATCGTACTTAACTTTCTAGCATACCACATACTCATGAACGTATTTTTCTATATCAGCCCGCATAGAAAGCCAATAGAAATATCTTTCCAAAGTTTGAGTAGTGGGCAAAATATCTCTATGACCTGCATAGGGAGGTGCATGTGCTTCATCCATGACCTTTTGACGAAGCTGCTTGACTACACAAATGGCTTGATGGTGATATAAATAATCATCCTTGATGGAGAAAGGATGGACTGATTTTGCAGCTTGTAAATCAGCCCATATCTCTTTAAAATCTTCATCAGTATTATACATTTGAGGCATAGATGAAAGGTCCTCATGATAGGCAGTGGTCATAGCATTCACCTTGGGCCTACGAGATAATGCATCAGGTACTGAATTATTCTTTCCAGAAGTGTGAAGAATCTAAAAATGAAACATGGAAAGAAAATTAGCCCACTACATATGCTTCTCTGAGAGTTTTCTCTGTGTACGAAAGTGCCGAAGACTCTGATGATCTGTTTTGACCATAAATTCAGCACCTAAGAGATAGTGCTTCCATATGGTTAAAGCATGAATCACAGCCATTAATTCTTTCTAATAGATGGTACTATGTGTCTCTGCATCTTACAATCTTCGACTTTCAAAAGCCACAGCTTGGCCTTCTTGATTTAACACTGCTCCTATGCAATCACCACTTGCGTCACATTCTACAACAAAGGATTTATGCAAATCTAGTACAATAAAAACTGGCCGTTGACTAACGGCATTCTTTAGCTTCAAAAAAGCTATCTTTTGTCTAATACCCCAAACAAAAGCAATCTTCTTCTTTGTGAGATCGTGCAATGGACCAGCCAAAAGAGCAAAATGCTTAATGAACCTGCGATAATATAAACATAAACCAAGAAAGCTTCTTACTTCATGCATAGAAGTCAAGTCAGGCCAATCAACGATAGCTTGAATCTTGACAAGGTCCATTGTGTACACCGTCCTTAGAAATCGTCACCAATTGGACCCACAAGATAGTTGCCACGTTGACAGCAACATGTGGTTCAGATATTTTCAGCTCCATTTGGTGTATACAGCTTTGACAAGTGCCGCTCTCTTGTAGTGAGAAGAAACCCTGGGAGCATCTTATACAAAAATATGGCGATTCGATAACAAATTATCCCACTCGTTTCTAGAAGCTTTTGCTCATGCTTCTAAGGACCGTCTGTAACTTCCCGAGCGCAACCCGCAAGGGGGATGTCACAAAACACTTATGACTACTAATGGAATTAAACACTGAAATTGGCCACAGCCTTAAACATATGCCACTTAATCCACAAAACTGTAAAAGAGAGATGTGCATAACTGACACCACATAGAGGCCGGAATGGGCCAACCCCCACCCCCCCCCCCTCTTTGAAGTATTTTATTACCCAAGGAGAAAATATCATGTACAAGCTTTGAGGGCCTTACTCTCCTCGTAGAAGATGCTGAACTATCCATATACAAATGTACAATAGGGCTATCCATCTCATGTCTCAGAATCCATTAACTTCTAAAGCCATTATAACTGTCAAGGGTACTAATCTTCCCCAATTTACCTGTCAAAGGTACTAATCTTCCCCAATGACCAGGCCTTCCAACTCTTAGAGAAAAACTGCAAATATTCAGCACCATAAATACCCTTCTTTCTCTACCATAATAGAACGATATGGGTGGGTGCAACTAGTACAATCTTCACTGAAGCCAGTACAACCACAGCAAGTACATAGGCTGATATAGTAGGTACAACCCTCAAATCAGCCGATACAACCCTCCATTCAGCCGGTACAGTACATAAATCAACCAATACAGGGACGGTGCAACCATCAAGCGGCTAAAGAAATAAAGAAACCTTCTGTCGAGGGGAGTGAAGGGTGTCCACAAGTAGAGTAGTTGACGAGAATGTCGGTAACCCACATGGTAGAGGCTAGTGTGCAGCAAGAGAGCCTCCTTCAAATAAAGAGAGAGGACTCCAATTTATAGATTTGGGCTTCCCATGAGCTAAAATGGCAAGAGAAGGCTATAATGACAAGTATAGAGCCACACAATAGCGTAAGTGACAAGTGTAAGGCCACTTGTCTCACTTTGATCTACTTTCTTGGAACATGTCCCAATCTAAGAGATTGGTCCTCCCATAATCTTTACCTTTAAAAATAACCCGACTAGTAGCCCATTTGTCATAGGTATTAGGTACTTTGGCAACTCTTGGTATTTGCTGACGTAATTACGTGAACAGAATTTCCATCAAAATCGGGCCAAAAACAACTCTCCTAAATTTTAGGAGCTTGATCCTTTGTATTTGAGGATAATCCCCCATTCCCAAAGCTTGTACTTCCCAAATATTTAGACCTCGTGGAGTCCACCATACCCCTTTCATATTGGAAAATGTCCGAGTTGGTGACAACCTTCCCAGCTTCTTAAAAGTTATCTGCAACGTTAAGCTTCAAGCCATATATCCAAGATATAATCATGTCCCATCAAGTGGGCAAGACAAGATAGCCTCATAAATCCAATATAACTAAAAGAATCCATGTCCCGATAAATAGGCGAGACTAAATAAGTCTCCATAATACCAATATCAAAATCATGTCCCAAATAAATGGGTGAGACATAACAATCCCATAAGTCCAGATTTCATAATCATGTCCCAAAATAAATGGGCAAGAGAAAATACGTCCCCATAATCCCAAATTCCAATCTACTGACCATTGGCGTAGACAGAAGTCCCCTACCAACAAGGCGTCAGTCCACATGACCACCCTTCGATTTCGAGGATGAAATCATTGTAGGAGGGGATGGTTTGTAATGAAGTAGATTTCGTGCCACATGCACATGGGGGATGGGGCCTAGGCACTTGGGCCAAAGAGAACCCATAAGATAACCATGAGTTCCATAAGATAACTCTTGATCCATGAGATAACCATGAGTTCCATAAGATAACCCTTGATCCATGAGATAACCATGAGTTCCATAAGATAACCCTTGATTGAGATAACCATGAGTTCCATAAGTCCAATGCATCCCAAATAAAGGAAGCCATGAAGAATAATCCTAGTAAAAGGGAGCCATAAACATAATCCGTAAACCTGAGGATGGATCCAAATCCCTAGAAAAGAAGTCTAGGAATCCATAGACTTGTATAGCAAACCTATATACCAAACTCAAGTATGAACCGTAAAACAACTATATGATTACGGCATGCCAAACAATGTATAGAAAGAGTGCTCAGGCACAAGTTCCCAAAGTACCCTTCCTTCATCACATATCATGTCATGTGCATGAAAGATGCCATGGACATTCACCGATGCTGGTCCAGAAGAGACAGGCAGATAAAGAGTATGAACCAGGTAGAACCAGGATGATGGAGCACAGAGCACTTTTGGCAGTGTAGACTGGAGCAAGGCTTGGAGAGCAAGAGGAAAAGCCTGTCGGCTGCCCACAGATGACATAAGCTGAAGATCAGGGCCTGTCGGCTGTACCAGAGAAGGTCGGCTGCAAGGAGGCGGTCCAGTACAAGGTGTGACGCAACACGACCAGCAAAGGAGAAGACCAAGCATCAGTCGGCTGGTCTGAAGATCAGGGCCTGTCGGCTGTACCAGAGAAGGTCGGCTGCAAGGAGGCGGTCCAGTACAAGGTGTGACGCAACACGACCAGCAAAGGAGAAGACCAAGCATCAGTCGGCTGGTCCGACTGCAGTCGGCCAACTCCTGCATTATTCCAGAATGACTATAAATAGCAAGCGTGGCTCTTCATTCTAGTCATTCAATCCTCTAGGGATTGGGTCCTTAGGGTCCTAGAGTAGGACAAGATTTTGGGTGTTCACCACCTTTTGTACAAGGCAGCCTATGGCTGTAGTAGAGGTACCTTTTTGTACCATATCAATATACTGAATTTCCTACACATCTCTCTCTCTCTCTACTCTCTCTCTCTCTATATCTGCGTTTTGCATCAGATGGTTTTCCAAGAGTGTTTAGGGCTGAAAGAAGACTCCCAAAGCTTCCGCGTGTTACATTGGTATCAGAGCATCAGGCTCAGCAAAGCTAAACACTGATTCAATCCCATATGATGGTGTACAAGTCCAAGGTACAGGAAAGTACACAGATACGAAGCCCAAGGCAAGGAACACAAAATCGGGAAGAACTCCCAGGAGGTTTGTTGGTGGTGTTCCACAAAGCCAAAGGGGGTGGCAGTCCTGTGAGCCAGATAGGTTCTCGGGAAACGGTCCCAAGGGAGGTTTATCCTCCAAGGGTGATGTGAGAGTGCCAGACTCATTTCTCAGGAATGAAGACCAAGACGGTGTTCAGAGTCAAGGCAAGAATGGATTGTGGACTTGATGGAACCAGATGCATAGATCTTAGTCGGTGACAGAGTAGTTTGGAGACAGGGTCGGGCTTTCAGAGAAAAGGGTTGCCAAGGATGGATGGATGACATAGGGACTTCGGGAACAGATTGGGATGATGACAGTCATCCAAGAACAAGTTGGAATCCCGTCATCAAGTTTAGCAGAGGGGGATGTCATGTGCATGAAAGATGCTATGGACATTCACCGATGCTGGTCCAGAAGAGGCAGCCAGATAAAGAGTATGAACCAAGTAGAACCAGGATGATGGAGCACAGGGCACTTTTGGCAGTGTAGACTGAAGCAAGGCTTGGAGAGCAAGAGGAAAAGCCTGTCGGCTGCCCACAGATGACATAAGCTGAAGATCAGAGCTTGTCGGCTGTACCAGAGAAGGTCGGCTGCAAGGAGGCGGTCCAGTACAAGGTGTGGCGCAACACGACCAGCAAAGGAGAAGACCAAGCATCAGTCAGCTGGTCCGACTACAGTGGGCCAGCTCCTGCATTATTCCAGAATGACTATAAATAGCAAGCGTGGCTCTTCATTCTAGTCATTCAATCCTCTAGGGATTGGGTCCTTAGGGTCCTAGAGTAGGACAAGATTTTGGGTGTTCACCACCTTTTGTACAAGGCAGCCTATGGCTGTAGTAGAGGTACCTTTTTGTACCATATCAATATACTGAATTTCCTGCACATCTCTCTCTCTCTCTACTCTCTCTCTATATCTGCGTTTTGCATCAGATGGTTTTCCAAGAGTGTTTAGGACTGAAAGAAGACTCCCAAAGCTTCTGCGTGTTACATATCATGGACTAGGTGACATGGTATCCCTTGCCAATCGGCCTTACAAGAATACACGCATGTACTTAACTAGCCAAGTCCCCATTCATGAAGCTATACCAAAGGATGTTTCAACTTTCCAAGCAAGTACACAAAGTACCAGACCTAGTGGAAAGCCAATCCTCAAGGCGTTGACGTTTCTAGGCAAGTACACAAGGTACTACACACATTGGAAAGCCAATCCTCCAGGCGTTTCCGAGCGTGTGCACACAAGCACAAATCCTAGTGGAAAGCCCATGCCCACCAGATATTCCGGGCATGAACACATCAAGTCCCAACGGAACATCTAATCCCAAACATGACATTCCGGACATGAACACATCAAGTCCCAGAGGAAGTTCATGTCCACAATATCACATGACAAGCGTCGATCCCATGCATAAGCATAAACCAATAGCCATGGATGCCAGTCCAATGCATACACATAGTGAGAAAATCATGTACAACAACACAACTCCAATGAACTCACAAAGTATGAAGGCTTTCGATCATAGTACTACCATGCACTAAGACCACTACTGTGCGTGTCCTGTACCACGCAAAGTATTGGTTTGTAGAGCTGATAATCCATCAATCCACACTGGCATGGTCAATGGAAATGAGTTGTCATAACAAACCATTACCATAACTCTACCACATGCTCCGTGCTGGCCACACACCTAGGAGTAGAGACGGACTTATGGTTTATCAACATTTCGGTCATTGATAGAACAATCCATAAAAGTATTATATCCATGAGATATGTAAATATTTCTTCTCTATAAACTTGGATAGATTCATCCATAGAAATTGCTTGTGAAGCTCAATATCCATATAAATCTCATCTAAGAAAGAAATCTCCATAGATATATCCAAATAATCCATGAACGTGATCCATGGTTCATATAAAATCACTTCCATAGGAGTAATGCATTATATCCCATCCATGGAAGATCATAAGAAACCATATAGAAGCCATATAGACCAAGCTCATCAATGCTTTCTTGAAACACACTCAAGCAAACATATCATTTTCTCCTTGCAAAGATGCAAGGGTAAGGCATTCAAAAATCTCATGTAACAATCTTGCAAGAAAAAGAAAGGAATACTTGCCTTTTCTTGGCCAGTTCATTATAAAGTCCAATAGATGTACTTGGGCTTGATGAAATGATCCATGATATCAATATAGAAGAGAATAGCCAGCAGGCATAATAAAGCCAATTCAATGCTTCCAAGATAGATTCCACAAATCCACGAATCCATAGACCATGTTGACTTATGCTCATCCATGCTCTTGGCGCATGATTGTTCCCATAAGTGGATAGGTTTATCGTATTTAACTACACTAATAGTCAGTGTTTATACCCCAACAAGATAATCTTCACACGAGTGTGAAAGAGCCAATGCTCTAATAGTCAGTGTTTATACCTGGGCAGGATCGTCTTCACAAAAGAGTGTAAAAGAGCCAATGCTCTGATACCAATGTAACTTTCCGAGCGCGGTGCAAGGGGGGTGTCGCAAAACACTTATGACTATTAATGTGATTAAACACTGAAATTGGCCACAGCCTTGAACATATACCACTTAATCCACAAAATTGTAACAGAGAGATGTGCACAGTTGTCACCGCATAGAGGCCGGAATGGGCCGCCCTCCCCCCCGGGAGTATTTTATTACCCAAGGAGTAAATATCATGTACAATCTTTGAGGGCCTTACTATCCCCACGGGAGATGCCCGGCTATCCATATACAAATGTAATATAGGGTTGCCATCTCATGCCCGAGAATTCATGAACATATAAAGTATGTATGTAGAAGCCAATATACGTATCAAGGGCACTAATCTTCCCCAATGACCAGGCCTTCCAACTCTTAGAGAAGAACTGCAAATATTTAGCACTATAAATACCTTTCTGTCTCTGCCATAATAGAACCATATGGGTGGGTACAACTGGTACAATCTTCATTGCAGCCAGTACAGCCGATATATGGGCTGGTACAGCAGGTACAGGGGTTGATGCAGCCGGTACAGCCACTGATATAGCAAGTACAACAACTGGTACAGCAAGTACAGGGCTGGTGCAGCTGGTACGAGGGCTGGTACAGCAAGTACATGGGCTGGTACAGTAGGTACAATCCTCAAATCAGCCCGTACAACCCTCCATTCAGCCGATACAGTATATAAATCAACCGGTACAGGAACAGTGCAGCCATCAAGAGGCTAAAGAAGTTTTAAAAAAAACCTTCTATTGAGGGGAGTGAAGGAGTGTCCACAACTAGTAGTTGACGAGAATGCAGGCAACCAACATGGTAAAGGCTAGTGTGCAGCAAGAGAGCCTCCTCCAAATGAAGAGAGGGCTCCAATTTATAGATTTGGGCCTCCCATAAGCTAAAATGGCAAGAGAAGGGTATAATGACAAGTGGAGAGCCACACAATAGTTGAAGTGACAAGTTTGAAGTGACAAGTGTGAGGCCACTTGTCTCACTTTGATCCACTTTCTTGGCACATGTCCCAATCTAAGAGATGGGTCCTCCCATAATTTTTACCTTTAAAAATATCCCAAGTGGTAGCCCATTTGTCATAGGTACTTTAGCAACTCTTGGTATTTGCTCAATTCCACACGAAATGACGTGAACAGAATTTCCATCAAAGTTAGGCCAAACACAACAACTCTCCTAAATTTTAGGAGTGTGATCCTTTTTAATCCAAGATAATCCCCCATTCCCAAAGCTTGTACTTCCCAAATATTTAGATATCCTGGAGTTCACCAGACCTCGCTCCTTAGAGGTGATTGGGGAGTCCTTGTTGTTTCACACGGGCCCTCTTACATAATAACTACCCTTCAGATGAAACGGGTGGTACGCAAGCCTCAAGGGTAGTTATGCGTGTATGGTATACCTCCAAGTTATTTAGCCAGACGACTTTGAGGATTCAGTGATAGATCTATGCCACCGTCACCATCTTCTCCCCCTCTTGCTCCCGAGTCCCACCCATACCAGAGCTGCTCTTCACTTGACTTGGTCTGAGAGGATCGCAATGGTCCTCGGTTGGCATGATATGGTGATGTGACGAGTGATGCTTCATGGACATCCGGTGTCCATACTCTTTGATGGAGGAGCCTCAAAGGACATCATTAGAGACCATGAGGTTAAACAGTTTAAGTTGCCTACCACACTGGCCACCAATGGTGTAGCCCTAACCACCACCATGAGAGACAAGCAAAAGAAATTGAACCAAGTTTGGGTTGCGGAGATCTTGGAGGATGCTTGGTTGGCTTTTGGGGATTTTCTTGAACGTCGCACATTCAAGGTGGCACATTTGGATCACGTGGATATTATTCTAGGCTACCCATGGTTGTATGATCATGTAGGCTGTCATGTGCATGTTTGCCCATGGACATATCCTGAAGCTAGTCCAGAAGGGGCATCCAGAAAAAGATGTAAGAAAAACCAGGATTTAGGAGCATGCTGTTGTTTTGGCTAGTGTGGATTAGGAGCGGGACATGAAGGATGTTGTCGGCTGTATGAAAGGGTCTATCGGCTGAACCAAAGGACTGTCGACTGTACCAGCGGGACGGCGACTGCAGGCGCATCAATATTTATGAATTATGGACCAGTCGGCCAGCACTCCAAGAGTTCAAGGGCCTATAAATAGACATGTTTGCTCATAGTCAAGATCATTCACTCCACTAGGGAGTGGGTCCATTATGTAGGACTATTTTGGGTGATCCACCTTTTCATGGAAGGCAGAATATGGCTGTAGAACCTAGGTACCTTTTTGTACCATATGAATATATTGAATTTCCAGCTCTCTCTCTCTCTCTACTCTCCCTTCTGTCTGCGTTTTCGCATCAGCATGTTCAAAGTGGCGTTTAGGGCTGAAAGAAGACTCTCAAAGCTTCCACGTGTTACATTGGTATCAGAGCATCAAGCTCAGCAAGGCTAAACGCTAGTTTGGTCCCATATGAAGGTGTACAGGTCCAAGGTACAGAAAAGTGCACGGATACGAAGCCCAAGGCAAGGAACACAAGATCGGGAAGAGCTCCCAGGAGGTTTGTTGGTGGTGTTCCACAAAGCCAGAGGGGATGGCAGTACTGTGAGCCAGATAGGTTTTCGGGCAACGGTCCCAAGGGAGGATTATCCTCCAAGGGGTGGAGTGAGAGTGCCATACTCATTTCTCAAGAATGAAGACCAAGACGGTGTTAAGAGTCAAGGCAGGAATGGATTGGAGACTAGATGGAACAGATGCATATATCTTATTCAGAGTCAGAGTGGTTTTGGAGACCGGGCCGGGTTTCAGAGAAAAGGGTTGCTAGAGATGGATGGATGACAGAGGGACTCAGGAAACAGAATGGGATGATGACAGTCATCCAAGAACAGGTTGGAATCCCGTCATCAAGTTTAGCAGAGGGAGATGTCATGTGCATGTTTGCCCATGGACATATCCTGAAGCTAGTCCAGAAGGGGCAGCCAGAAAAAGATGTAAGAAAAACCAGGATTTAGGAGCATGCAGCCATTTTGGCTAGTGTGGACTAGGAGAAGGACATGAAGGATATTGACGGCTGTATGAAAGGGTCTGTCGGCTAAACCAAAGGACTGTCGACTGTACCAAAGGGAAGGCGGCTGCAGGCACATCAATATTTATGAATTATGGACTAGTCGGCTGGCCAACCAGCAGTCGGCCAGCACTCCAAGAGTTCAAGGGCCTATAAATAGACATGTTTGCTCATAGTCAAGATCATTCACTCCACTAGGGAGTGGGTCCATTATGTAGGACTGTTTTGGGTGATCCACCTTTTCATGGAAGGCAGCCTATGGCTGTAGAACCTAGGTACCTTTTTGTACCATATGAATATACTGAATTTCCAGCTCTCTCTCTCTCTCTCTCTCTCTCTCTCTCTCTCTCTCTCTCTCCCTTTTGTCTGCGTTTTTGAATCAGCATGTTCAAAGTGGTGTTTAGGGCTGAAAAAGACTCTCAAAGCTTCCGCGTGTTACACAAGCGTGGTCTAACAAGAAGCATGGGTTGACTTTCACTTCCGGCCACACTTGGAGGTGATTGGGGAGTCCTTACTGTCTCACACTTGGAGGTGATTGGGGAGTCCTTACTGTCTCACACCGGCAATGTCGTAGTTATATCCACCCTTCAAATGAAATGGGTGGTATGCAAGGGTGGTCATACATGTATGTATATGTCAGGATACTCTACCACACGACTTGCAAGATTTGGCGGTAGATAGATAGCACATTTTGGATGAGCATGGACACTTATCATGGACTTCCAAAGACCATAGTGGGAGATAGAGATCCAAGGACTACTAGCTTGTTCTAGAGACACCTGTTTCAAATGTAGGAACTAAGCTTGATTTTTCTTCTTCTTATCACCCCCAAACAAATGGGCAAAGTGAGAATGTCAACTTATAGAGTTTGGATCTTTTGAAATGCTTTTGTACTGAAAAGAAGGCAACTTGGGAAAAGTATTTATCGCTTGTTGAATTTTCATATAACAACACTGTACATTCCTCTACAGGAGAAGTAGTCTGTGGTTGGACAGCCGCATTTGCTAGCCATAATGCAAACCAAAGAGAATATCTTTGTAGCTGATAACTTTGTTGAAGACATGGACCAAATGCTCACTCAAGTGCACCATGCTATAGAGAGATCTCAAGCCAAACAGAAGAAAGCTGCTAACAAACATAGAAGAGACACTGATTATAAAGAAGGTCAGTGGGTGCTTCTCAAGTTAGAGAAAGCACGCTTGAAGAAGAACAAAAGGAAAGAGAGTCAATTTATTAAACTCTCAAACAAGTACTATGGACCATTGAAAATCAAACAAATGATTAATGATGTAGCTGTTCGTCTTAAATTGCCCTCTCATTGGCAAATTCATAACACTTTTCATGTAAGTTTATTAAAGCCATATCATGGAGAGGTGCCTACTTGTCCAATCATGGAAGATCCACCTAACATACATGAGCAGACTATAGAGGTATTACAACCTGAACAAATTGTCTATAATAAGGAAAGAAAAGGACCCAAAGGAAACCTTGAAGATTATCCAAAAGTATCGAACCCTTATCTGGATGCTTTTCAGTTAAGGACAACTACAATTTAGTGGGGAGGTATGGCACCCACCTGTGTTTGTGAGAAACCCTAACCATGTACATGGAATCTTGTATCAAGAATCTTGAAGATAAATATAACTTGGGCATGTTTGACTTAGCACGACAGGCTTCATGATTAGACATGAGTTCTCATTCCAGAGCCAGAGGAACCCATGACTGGACATGCTTCTGTCTCTAAGTAGGGAAGTATGATTGGACATCCTTCCATCCCTGAGAGGGGAAGTATGATTGGCCATGGACACACTTCCATCCCTAAGTGGGGAAGTGTGATTAGACATGCTTTATAAAACATGATGGATTATGCACTCTTACCTTTATGGAGGAGAGTATAGATGGATACAAAGTGTATTGAACGGATGGTGTTCACCTTAGGCACATGCACATTAAGTTGCTCGATGAACTTGCATCGAATACTGTTTTGGGAATGCGTGAACACGTAGGCATTCATCCTTAAGCATCAAATGTCTGCATGTTACTGGTTGTTGATCTAGTTGATTGTATTTTGCAGGAGATTAAGTATTCTTATCACCTAAATTTCAATAAATTTTAAAGATATACTAACTTTTAAGATCGAAATCTAATTTAAGGGATTTCCCTGCATCTTTTGGGAAAACGGAGATCGGAATCAAAATCAGAACGGTCGGAAACCCCTAAAGCAAAAAAAAACAAAAAACAAAAAAGATGATGTGGCGCCAAATCTGCTCGCCCGTGCTAGCTCAGCAACTTTCCCTTCAGTTGAAGGTGCAAACTCATTTTAGAAGTTTAGTTATCAGCATCTCCTTCTATTTCTTAAAGGAGCAAAGTTGCTTGTGAAGAACCATGACTTTCTATTTTAAAAAAGAAGAGTAGTCTATCTCTTTCTATTTTGAGGAGACAACTATTAAGAAAGTTTCCCATGCACACTCATTCTTTCTATTTTCAAAAAGGAGATGCACTTTTAGAAACCATCTCTTTCTATTTTCAAGA
Source organism: Cibotium barometz (assembly GCF_041138505.1). NCBI lineage: Eukaryota > Viridiplantae > Streptophyta > Polypodiopsida > Cyatheales > Cibotiaceae > Cibotium > Cibotium barometz. The sequence goes on along the minus strand of NC_141055.1, from coordinate 22,317,425 downwards.
AGGAGATGCACTTTTAGACTATCTCTTTGTATTTTTGAAGAGAGAAAAGAACTTTACTATAAAAAGAGACTAGCTACCCTCATTATACACATGTGAGAGGAGAGGCAAGAACTTCATAATCATTTTGTGAGAGAGAAAAACAACACTTAGAGCTTGAGAGCAAGAAGACAAGGAGGCTAAAGCTACTCTATCAAGTGTGGAGATTCTTTTGCAAAAGAGAAGACCATCAATTCGTGGCGGAGGTGCTGCCCAAGTGTACGTGGGAAAGTGTTTCAAAGCCCTTGAAGAAAAGCTAGCTGAATTCTTCTTCAAAGGACTACACTCCTGTGTGCATCCAAAACACAAGAGAAGACAATCAGTTGTGTGACCCATTGGAAGGCCATTGGGGTGGCACACAGACCAATGATTTTCTCCAACTCTTGTGCGTGTATGGTAAGCCATCACATACAAATAAAGAGATTCCTAAACATTTGTTTTCAATCTTGTTTGATGGTGATACCATGCTGAATTAAATCAGCTAATACACTTTGTAAAAAAATTATGGAGGAATAATCTATATTCTTGTGAAGGGGCCCGACAGTTCCGAGTCTACGTTGTGTCGGCTTTCTCTCTACCATTCTTCTATCTCTCTCAAGTGATAGCTGAAAATTCTGAGTGGTTAGCTTCAAAATTCGGCAGTGATTAAAGTTGGCTAAGTGTGATTAGCAGTGAATAGATTGCTACGCAACTGCGGCGAGTTTCACCCATACCAGATGAGTCGTCCCGAGATGATAGAGCTCAAACAATTCGGGGAAGTTGCTTCCAAACTAGCTCCGAAGAAGAAAGGCCCATTCAAGGTTATCAAGAAGCTCAGTGATGTAGTCGGAGTTACCAAGCCATTGGAGTATGCATCTAATGTTTCATTCAAGCAATCTTGTAGAGTATCATGGGCCAGAGTTGAGCACCCCAACAAGTAAGGATAAACTTGAGTTGCTGCATTACGGAGGATTACACGAAGTATTAAATTTTTATACCGGAGAATTGTTGTTTTGCACCATTACAAGAAGCGGGGTTCTCGTCAAAAGCAACTCAAAAATCTCCTCAGGGTCAAGGGCTATCCAATCTAGCAAGCAGTTTGGTTTGATAAGGATCAGTTCACGGATGAGTCTCGACCATTGATGAGAGCTTATCAAGATGCCCTGCAAACAGCCAAGGATAGCTACAATGCAAGTAGGGGAGAATGTGACACCCCCACGAGTATGCAGGGCATAACCGGACATTAGATAGCATCTGGCAAGCAAAATAGTCAAACAACGTAGGTGACACTTGGGACTGCCACCTGGCAGTGATGATGTGGTGACGATGACATGGCACTAATGTCGTGGCATGGATGACAAGGCAATCGGGTACAGGTGGCCAACACCAGCACTACTCCCCAACTAGGAGCATTGGTGCATATTTCTACGTGGGTAGCCAAATAGTCATATTCATCCACTTTCCTCAGTGCTGCATTTCTCTATTGGCGAAGTGCTACCCATGAGTGTACAGTAGGTCACAAGGCTGTGACTTGACATCTTCATTCTCAACCATCTTGTACTTGAATTTCAATTGTATTACTTCTTTCTTGTACATAATACAGAGAAGTAGTTCAAGACTCTTGTGTGTTGTGTGTGTTTTCACCACACTTTTCTATCTCTAGAAAACCCTAGCACATAGACACAAGTGTTCTACAAGGGACCACTGACACGTCGACTCTAGTTCATAAGCCAATTTAGCCTTTCTGCAGAGATAGATTAACCCCTAACTCTATAACTTAAAAAGAGATTTACCTCGGCGCTTATCACTCTCATCCAGCACATCATCATGAATCAAACTTGCTGTGTGAATCATTTCGATAATCTCAGCTAATCGGCGATGCTGCGGTGTAATATCCCTGCATAAATTCCAAAGATCACCTCAGCTCACATGGTGTAGCTAGATGTACCAAAAAAGCTTTCCTATAGACACATAAGCCTACAGACATATAACAGCATCAAACTCCACTCAAAATGCTTCAAACTGTAACTCCATGATTTCTGACCCACTTTCAATCATAACGTAATCTTTACAAACCCTTACCCTTGGCCAGTGAGCTGAGCGGTGGCACGCGATACAAGAAAAACGAGGGCAGGCCTTATCTTTTTACCGCTAGCGCCAAATATCTGCTCAGCAGCAGCCATGAGAAGGGGATTTTCTGCACTGATCAACTGAAAGGATGGGAAAGGATTGGCACCACGTAAGACATTTTGAAGACGAGTCAAGCAAATCGCTTGATTTGCGAGTAAGTACCCTTTCCAGATGCTCATTAAGTCCTTGGAGGTCAATACATACCCTTTTAAGATTCTCATTAAGTGCTTGCAGGTCTTGTTCAACTGGTTCAAGGAGGTGGGTTGTGGACATCCTTTCTGATCCGGCCAGAGGGGAAGCAGGAGCCCCATTTCCACCTGTAGCCCAACATACACTACTCTATTATAAACGGGCGCGCGCGCGCGCGCGCACACACACACACACAAGCACTTACTTGGACTTGTAGAAGAGTCCAGAGTAGCCGTTGCTCCGCCCAGTGCTTCGCTCTCAGCTTCAACATAAGAAGGCATAGCTTGATGCAGGCATCTCACTCGCCGGTGATGCCCGAGCTCAGGGGCCCATGACAGCTTGCCCTTCTTGGGCGGAGAAGTGTGAAAGCATCCCTCACAAAACCCAGGACCAGTTCTGTGGGTAGGAATTGCTCTGAGGAAGGTTTGCTCCATACGCTTCCAAGCAGGAAGGTGCAAGCTTGATGTGGTCATGAAAGGCAAGGCCAAGTGTGAGCTGAATGAGAGATATATTCAGCTAAAAATCAGGAGGTGGCAGTGGCAGAGCTTGCAGGTAAGGTGAGAGGGTGGGCAATTTGAATGGCCAGGTGGACTGTGGGCACTGGGGAGGCCAAGTACTGCCCAATCGAAGGGGATGACTGGGCTACATGGGTATGGACAGTGGAAGGTCTACGGACGTGTGGAGGTGGAAAAGAAGGGTTTGTGGACCTCACGATCGCAAACCATTATCGACTCCCAAAATAATGCCGTATCAACAAATCCGGACTTAGTTCGGTGTGTGAGTAGCGTATACTAGTACGTATATAAAAGATATTACTAAGCCAGCGAAACGCGGAATCGAAGCTAGAATACAAAGGGTTAATCGAAGGGATTTTCTCCTCTTATTTTTTAGAAATCTAGGATTTTTTTTTTCTCTCCTCTCCTTGTGCCTTGGTTGTCTATGGTTAATATGTAATAGATAAACCAATGTTTCTCGTTAAAATTTTTATTCAAAAAAAAATCCAAGACCCATTTCTTACATATGGTTTTTTGGACGCATACCTTCTTGTTGTTGCTTTCCTCTTCTTTTTGTCCACATGCATGTAAGGAAGAAGAATTGTGTTTTTCCATGTCTTTGTGCTTTTTTCATGTCTTTTTTTTCACCGGTGTTTCTTTTTCAGAATATTTGTGGGTTGTGAAGAGGAAGAAGATGAAGAGGAGAAAGCAAAAGTGGTGGCGATTCTTCTTCTTCTTCAGAAAAAACATGTCTTCGTCTTCTTCTTTCCCATGAAGATGAAGCATGCCTCCCTCTTCTTACCAAATTGAATGTCAAATGAAATCTTCTTCTTCCTCTTCTTTTGCTTCTTCACATGTATGTGAAGAAAATGGCGGAAAAAAAGTAGAAGAAGCCATGTCTTCTTGCATGATGCTTGCTACTTCTTCTCTTTTTAGGCATATGCTTTCTTGCTTGATTTTCTTCTTCTTCTTCTGCTTCTTCTTCTTCTGCTTCTTCTTCCACATCCATGTGAAGAAGAGGAGGAAGAAGAGGGTGAGGAAGAGAAAAAATAAGATTACTTGTATTTTTTCATATCTTTGTAGTTTTTAATGTCCTTTTTTTTATTAATAATGCTACATCTCCTCAAATCTCCTTGAGGTAAGTCCACTAAGCCCTCTATCTTTCCTTTATTTGTGATATATTTATAATGCTACATCTCCTCAAATGTCCTTGAGGTAAGTCTACTAAGCCCTCTATCTTTCCTTTATTTGTTTATGGGATCAAGGCTAATTCTTCTTCCTCTTCTTATACATGATATGCTAAACAATGCATGCTTCTTCTTCTTCTTGATCCCATGCATGTAAAGAAGAAAAAGGAGAATCGTGCCTTCTTCTTCTTTCTCTTCTTCCTCTTCACAATAATTTTATAGCTTTTGAAGAAGAAGAAGAAGAAAAATGCGTATGTTTTTTTGATGTTTTTGTGCTCTTTCATTTTTTTAAAAAAAAACCAAAGAATACTTCTTTTGTTAGTATTTTATCGCTTGGGGGGGTGTTATCAAATGGTAATTCGGCATATTATTTTTGGGTTTGTTTTTTTATGTAATTTAAGATTTGATTCAAGCTAGCTGCTGTCAATTGTTTGTACACAGGGTGTACATAACTGCCAAGTAGTTGCGTTTCTTTAAGCATTGTCATAGCCCATAGTTATACTGTCACCTACCTCCTTACAAAAGTAGATGGATTCATTTATAGCTAGTACATCACTCTACGACATTCTTTATGGGGTGATTAGACCTTGGGGTTTAGATATTTAGAGAGTGTCATTAAGGAGTGCTGGAAAAAAAAATAAAAAGGCAATGATTAATTTTGACTTGAAAATTACTAAAAATCATACAAATGTCAGGATTTATAACTAAAATGTAAAAATTTTATCCTTTAAAATTAAAGACAATGTCGAATTCCAACTGAGATTTTTAAATTTCAACCGAAAAATTTACACTACAAACCGAGTTATGTGAGCATTGGGCCCGACTCTTAAACTTTAAGCATAAAATATTATTTGATATCTTTCACAAACAATGCACACAAATCAATGCATGGTACTATCACATGGCACTATCACATGGCTCATCTCATTTTCTTGTGAGCAATGCACACAAATCAATGCATGGTACTATCACATGGCTCATCTCATTTTCTTGTGAGCAATGCACACAAATCAAGGCATGGTACTATCACATGGCTCATCTCATTTTCTTGTGAGCAATGGGTCTTTATCATAAATTGCATGGTATGCACTACTACATAGTTGCACCTTATGTTTATGTTTTCAGTCTCTCTTAGTCAATAAACTAGTTTGTACCATTCACTTATGTTTATGTTTTCAGGCTCTCTTAGTCAATAAACTAGTTTCTACCATTCAATATGGTGTGAGTATTGATGTGATGTATTTTGTTGGTCTCACCTTTAGTTTGTGAGTATGCCATGAATGTATTGGTGAGATTTTGAGAGTACCATCTTGTTATTTTTGTTAAGCTCTTCCCTAGCTTCCATATTTATGACATGGTATCAAAGCCTCATAGGCAGGATTAACAATAAGATCAATACTCTTTCTTCCATCCTTCATTATGCTTGAGAGAGAGAGAGAGAGAGAGAGAGAGAAAGAGAGAGAGAGAGAGAGAACATTGACTGTGTAAGCGTATTCTACTTTTCATCTAGCTTGGAGATTCAGATCTTGTAAGGCTTTGAAGCTCGTGGAGGTTCTCTTTCTTGTTGCTGCCAATAATCTACCTTGATTTCCCCTTTCTCTCTCTTAGTTGTATGCTATCCAGTAGCTCAGGCAGGAAGCAATAGAAGAGAAGGTGATGGCGGTGACGAGCAACAACAAGCATCTTAAGGAATTTTAGTATTGCAACACAGTGAGACAAGCTCGCCTCTCTAACTTTTGATCTTCTATAATAACAGAATCAACATGCTGTAACCGTTCGAGTTCAAAAGTCAGTAGCCCCTTTTATTCATAAAAAATTTGCTCCATGACCACTAGTAAAAATGACAAGGTTTTATTTTTTTCCCCTTATTTTTGTGCAAACCCTAAAACTCAGAAAAATGTTAAGGTATTGTTCCCACATGATTCTCAATCAATATAGTCATGTAGTCTTCTTAATGTGGACATGTAGAGTTTGTGGATATGAGCTTGTAACTAGGTTTTGTTGTAAAGCTGTTTTTGGAATTATATATATATATATAACTATTATTTCCAAAAAATAAAAATGACAAGGTTTTATTTTTTTTCTAATTTTTGTACAAACCCTAATAAAAGAGGCTTTGCATGCATCAAAACTTCACAAAAAGATCTCATTTTAATTCCTTGTTCGCATACATCAATATGCCCGTTTGACTTGGCCCTTATGCCAAAAATGATTGTATGGCCTTGGCCCTCATGCTAAAAATGAGTTAATGGCCCTATCTTATGCATGACTCCATTCACGTACACACTATAAAGAGTGCAATAGTGACCGTATTATTTGCTTGGGTCTACACCTCTTAAGTTGACGTAACTTGGGAAATTGTCGTCGTCGTCAAGAAAGGGGCATTTATGTCGACACCAACAATTTAGAGAATTGGCATGCGAATGAAGATGGCCTTTTTGATGAGCGTGGAGCCCATTCTAAAATGCCAAATGAGTGGCCAAGATTGCCACATATTGTGTGCGTTGATGAGTAGTGCCTGAGTTGGCACTTTTCTGTGTGCTGAGTTGCTCATGAATGATGGCATGTAAAATGAAGTGGTGTGTGACCACACTATTATGTTGTGGCACATGGGTGTTCACCTAGCTTAGTGAGACAAGAGTTCATCGTAGATCATGGGAGGGACCTTGTGTGTGTGTCCTATTGTTCACTTATGGGAGAGTGTTGAAAAATAAGCTCCAATAGTAGCAAGTTTGGTGTGTGCATAAGGTGATGTGAAATTGAATGTTTTCAATGGTTTGAGAGTGTGTTAGGAATGTAAGAGTGACTAGATGAGCGAACAAAGTGTGACTAGGATGGATAAGATTTAGTGTTATAAGGGACGAGGATGATGGAAACAATGCTGTTGAATTGAGCCCCTGTGGCTGTATATGTTACACTTGGCCGAATATATTGGTGCAAGTTTAAGTTTATTATTTGCTTTTTATTTAAGCTTCTTTTTAGCAGGTTTAATTATTATGAATCTCGGAACTTGCTTTGATCTTCTTAGGCTCCATTTTTTAAAAACAAAATTAGAGTTACCACCCTACAACACACACACCCGCGCGCGCACGCACATACACATACATATATATGTATATACATATACATACATACATACATATAGATTAAATTAATGTACAATGTTAACCCATTTCTGGGGTTTAATAGATCTTGCCCCTTATATTCTACTCTAAGGAGAAAAGATAGATACAACAAAAGGATGTATGTATTGGAAAAGAATTTGCTCAATACTCCACCCTCATGTTGTTATTAGTGTGGGTGATGGATGTGCACTATTTTGTAAGGCCCCCGGGCCCCTACATGAGGAGTAACTGTTGTGATGATGAGCACCCGGGCACCCACTGATAGTTCCTAGTTTAAACACTCTATGGTGCCCAAATGTAGCCAGATGGTTAGGGGACAACTTATATAGCGTTGGTATTCTACTTGGAATCCATCGGTTTTTCCAAAACCGAACCCGGAAAAACTTCCTTTGCTCGGAAAGCACGGGCGATTCCACCAGGATAACGTTTCCCTAACGTAATCAAAAGCCTTAACTAACTGAGCTCATTTGACCGAACCCGTAAGTCCCATAGTCAGATCAAGGAAAAAGACTGTACTTGGATCATAGAGACCAACGCTTTTTTCCTCATTGAGAGGCACATTGAGAGGCACAGCCGTTGATTCTTTCCCATAGAACAATTTTTGTCCGAGATTTACTTCATCTATCGAACTAAACAGAAATTGAGTCTCGATTTACGGATCCATCAGTCCAGCCTAACCCCATCCAGTCCCATGGGGTTAGCCATCGCCGTAGTGATGGGATCCAATTAGGAATTTGGTTAGGTTTTGTCCCGGGTACCAGGGAAAAGAGTTCCCAGGCCCCCTAGCCAGATTTTCAAGCAAATTTAACTCCAGTGACACCACTTACACAGCCAATATGAAATTGCCTCTTTTTCCTAGATTCAAATGTATTTAATTCAGTCATTTAATGAAATCATAGTGTTACTGATCATAAACTTCCAAGTATTCGGTTGAATCTTAATTTCCAATCATTCCTTCATTGGAGTATCTATGGCATCATTGGCAACCAAAACGCTCACCACTTGTTCACTCAGGGGCCTTTTCTATAGTTCCTAGCTCATAGTACCCAGCAGATAATCACTTATAAAAATCAAGATGGAATCCTCGTTGAAGATCAGCAAGATCAACCAACAGATCCATATAAGAGAGCTATGGACTCATCAGTTGAGGACCAGCAAGGTCAATCAACCAGATCCATACTCGGTTTCAGAAAACAACTCTTACTCCTTGTTCCAATATCTTCCACGATGCACATGTGGGTATCTTCGGCGACCTAGATCCCGAGCATCGTATGGTCAGCACCCTCCAGGATCCTTCGCACAGCAGGTCACCTAGCGCTTCACTCATAGGCCGCTTCCTTGGTCCCTCATCCACCATACCGGAAGCTCACCATTTAAATCGAACTGAGGCTGGTCAAGACCTTAGCCGACCTTGCTACACGAGACGTCCTCCATTGACTCTCCGTCTCAGCAGTTGTAACTTGATCAGTTATGTCTCCACGACCTTAATCACAAGACGGTTAAAATTCTTCCCCAGCATTCTTGACATAAAACAGTCATTTACAAACAGGTCACAAATACAGTTTCCATATTGAACTCTCGTCTTTCCACATTATCCCTCATCAGTCCACATTACTTATTCCACATTCCATTCATATGTGTACTCATTCTCATCCAATCACATCATTTTCCATCTCATCACCTCAGATTCATTTACATCTCACATCCCAATTCACATGTCATCACATCTCATCCATTCACTCATATCGACGACACATCATTTCACGTACACATTCGCATTCATTATTCTACATACCATCCACATTCGTACATCCACATCATACATCCAATTCCACATCCGCATTCATACATACACATCCATATCCACATCCATACATCCACATCCACATTCATACATCCATATCCACATCCACATCCATACATCCATTTCCACATCCACATCCATTGATTCGATCCAGTTCTCCAGAGCCTCGCCCAAGTTTTCCCCTTCTCCCTTGAAAGGTCTAGCCTGCGAACTATGAAGAGTTTTACGAACATCCAGGTCGAGCTCTTCTTCATCGAGTTGGGGGTTAACATTTCTACCACGACGACCTCGATCCATGTTCCTATCAATACGAAAATTCTTGTTAAGTCTCTTTATTTATGATTCAATCTGATTTTTTATTCAACTGATTCTTTCGGGGTTCTCTAAATAGGTCGGCTCCCCACAGAGTCAAGGGATAAAGATACTCATATAGAACGCATTATCAATTAACAATTCATTCAGAATTATCTCATTCATATCTTTAACACAATAATGGTCCATCAGACTGAATTTTTTTATCTAAACAATCCTCCATGGGAATTTCAAAATTTCAGATTTTTAATTTATCAACCCTTAACTTGATCCATTGATCAAAAGTTAACAGTAGTAATCTGCCAGCACAATCCACTAATCTCATAGTGATTTGCTAAAGTCATTAACGTCATTCTAGCTACGAACAGTATCACAGGGACTCGTCCCATTCATTCTCATTGTGGTTTTGCTCGGCTTATTACATTTCAACCAAATTTCAAGAATCATCATTTTTCAATCAGAATCCAAATCAATTCATCAGTTCACAACCAGAATGTAAAAATCATATCAACCACATTCGAATTCATCATTTGGATAGTATTAATGCTTATAATTTCAAGTCTTAGATTTACTCATATATACTGCCAGTAAAGAGCTACAGTTATACCCTCGGTATATACGGGTAGTCATGGTCCTTGGAATTATAAGGTGAAGACCATCATGTCTAGGCCTTAAGCAAGTCAGGGATTCCATACAATTGTGGTACTTCCATCTGAACACCCTTAACTTGATCCACACATCCACATCCATACATCCACATCTACGTCCATACATCTATTTTCACATCCACATCCACATACATACATCCGCATCTACATCCATACATCCACATCCACATCCACATTCACATCCATACATCCATACATCCATATACACATTCCACATTCATACGTCCATATCCACACTCACATTCATACATCCACATCCACATCTACATTCATACATCCACATCCACATCCACATCCACATTCACATCCATACATCCATTTCCACATTCCACATTCCTACATCCATATCTACATTCACATTCATACATCCACATCCACATCTACATTCATACATTCACATCCACATCCACATCCACCCACATTCACATCCATACATCCATATCCACATTCCACATCTACATCCATACATCCACATTGTTATATGTACATTATGTGTGCTATATTATATACACATTATGTGTGCATATACTAGGAGGCTAACCCACATTAGGCTTGTGAGCATGGGAGCATGGGAACAAGCTCTAGTGGAGCATGGGTTAGGATTAACCTTAAGGTTTAAGGTTAGGGTCAGGCATCCAAGGGTCACACATGAGGAATGGAAAGTCAAGAGTCACTTGAGGGCCCTCCTATATAATAGGGGCATGGGGCACACTCAAGGGAGCTTGGGGGCTTGGAGGCTAGGAAGCTTGAGGCTTATGCTATGGTCTCTTGTGTAGAGATCCATATCTACTCATCTACCATTTCACACTATAACTATATGCTATTGGATTGGAGTTATACCTCTTGATGGTATGGGACATCAAGGTAGAGGTATGATGTATTTCATTTATGATTCATGTGTGCATCCCTTGGGCTCGGGGGTGGTTGGGTGGTTGAGTTTATGCCTGATTTATGCATGTTTATGCATAACAATTATCTAGAGAGATCTTAGGGTTTTAACAGTGGTATCAGAGCAATCTCTATTTAATTGTTATTGATTTTTTTAGTAAATTTTAATATTTACTAATAAAATGTTATTTTTTGTTGATTTGTGTTGATGAATTGCACATGGATCATCGATTTGGTGATTGGAACATGTGTTACTACAATTCAAGGACGAATCGACGTTGCGGGGGAATACCGTGAGTTAATGCTATTTTTCTCTATTCTTTATGGTTAAAATCAAGCATTAATGGAATTTTTTTCAAAAATACCATAAAGTTTATGGTGGATATTTTTGTAGAATGGATTCCCTGAATTTCTAGAATTTTTAGAAATTTTTTCCTAATTTTTTAGGAATTTTTTGAGCATTTTTATGATTAAAAATGTATTTTTATATATTTTTGCGGGTTTTTTCCGCGGGAATGCGATCAAATTTCTGTCAATTTGCTACTGAAATTCAGTAGGGGACAGCGTGTTGATGCATAAATTGCTCTCCCGTGTGCGTGGGGTCCTCTCCGCCTCTCAAATCTGATTTTTCTTTCTCTTTTTTTGGGTGAAAATTCTCCTAAAAATGTTTTTTTAACATTAATCATAATTAATGTTAATTATGATTAAGGGTTTAATTAAAAAAGCTTAATTAAAGATTAAGCTAATCTCTCTCTGATTAAGAGAGAGAGAGAGAGAGAGAGAGAGAGAGAGAGAGAGAGAAGAGATTGGAGAAGAGATGGAATTGGAGAGAAAAGGGAGGAGAGAGGGGAGAAGAGAGAGCCTCTCTCACTTCTCCATGCGCAGGCGAACGGGAGGGGGGGCTGCGCACAGCAGCCAAAAAACGCCCCCTCCCCCAAAAAAATAAAAAAACCAAAGGCTAATAAAGCTTTTCTTTATTATTTTTTTTATTTTTTTAAAAAAATAAGTTTTTTATTAAAAAAAAAGCTTTTTGCTATTTTTCAAGAAAAAAGCTCGAAAAAAAAAGCCTAAAAATTTCAGAAAATTGGAATTTGAGGTTAAAAAATCTCTGAAAAATTCCTGGAAAATTCTTATTGAAAAATTTTGGCTTTTCATCTTCCGGAAAACCTTTGGCTTTCCGTTTTCCCGAAACCTTTTGGCTTTCCAAATTCCGGAAAAACTTTTGACCTTCCGTATTCCGGAAACCTTTGACCTTTCACATTCCGAATTTTTTTTTTGTCTTTTCATTTTCCCAAAACTTTTGGCTTTCCATATTCCGGGAAAACCGTTGGAATTCCGAAATTTTTTGACCGTTCGTATTCTAAATGCATTCGGGGTTGATTAAAAATTTCAAAAAATTCTTGAAAATTAGTGGAAAATTAGACAAAGGTTATTTTAAATTTTGGAAAAATGTGGGGTTGGTGTTTGGCATGTGGTGTGTCCATTCGGGCACCCATGACCATTCAAATTCCTTTAAATATATATTTTTTGACCCAAAAAATTAGAAAAATCCATTAAAATTAAAAATTTTCATTGGATTTGAGAATTGTCGGGCGGAATTGGAAATTTCGTGAACGATGGGATTCTCAGGGAAAATTAGGAAATTTCTAGAAATTATTTTTAGAAATCCTAAAAATTGGTATTTCTTAAATATCAATGGTATTTTGGCAAATTTAATTGCTAAAAATTTTCTGGAAAAATATAGGTTTGGAATGCCATGAGATAGGTTGGTGGAATTCAAAATTATTATATTTTAAGGCCCTATAAATTTGGGAAAATTAGAAAAAAATCATGATAATTCTTTTTCTTGAGAATTTAATATTTTCGAGGGTTATTTAATGTTGAAGTACGTTTTCTCGTGCTGACATTAGATAGATGCGAGTTATTCGCATATTATTAATACGATTATACCTCGTATTAATGGATATTTATGTTTGGATTAATTCTAAACGATCTATTCATGATTTTTTATCATTATTTAGCCATTCTTTTTGGACATGTTCCTTAGTTTCTTTTGATGGCTATAATTTACGTTCAAACTGTGTTTCACCTTTGACATTTTTCCATGATAATTTATTTTGGCACTTATTAAAGTGTGGATTGTGCTTAATTTCTTAAGCCTAAAACAAACTCTATCATGGGTTAGTTGATCGGTTTGTTTGGTGGATTTTTATTGGATGTTTTCCAAGTTTTATATGGACTCATCAGGTTCTGCCTAGATCACTTGTGTCTAGGGTTTTCTTATTGAGTGCTACACACGTGTTTCACTTTTTTACTTTGGAGTTTTATTTGAACAACATAACGTTCATATACTCCGGATTGATGATGAGTTGGCCCACCAATTTTAATGCTTCTTTTGGCATGATTTATGTCCATTAGATGGTATGCATTGATTTTTATGATCAACTATGGTTTTTATGGATTCGAGGAGCTTCTATGCTTTTATCCATGGTTTTAGAAGGATCTTTTGATCTTTTGAATATTTACATATGCTTTGAAGGTAGCATTTGCCTTCGTTTTTTGCACGTAATTTTGGAGTATATTTTTTGTACTCTTGTACATATTCCAACTCGGATACCTAGTTGCTTATATATCTAGGTGAGTTATTTTTCTACCCTAACTTTATGGTGTTTTGGGTAGTTATCGTTAGAAAGGCGCCAATAATTCAATTTCTTTTCTAATGATGTACTCAGAAGGAGTTATTCCTTGATGTAGTCTCAAGTATATAGAGACAGGTTTAGTATGTGAAAGTCTGGATAAGGCCATCTTATTTCTTTTACACAGGATTTTATTCATATTTTCCTAGACGGCATACTAGGGGATTTCAAATTGTTAAGGTATGTATGGGTGGTATCATGGTGGTATGGGACGCTAGTGATCCCTCACATATATTATCTTATGGGATAATTTGGGCTCAAGATTGTTGCTTTGCTTACATCACTTAGCATGTTGACCTCAACATTCAAAGACAATCTTATTTTCTAAATTCACTAGAGGTTATAGTGTGGGCATTCTCTAGATAAACTTCTTTTATCTATAGCCTGCATGTTATGATGAGGGCAATCTCATCGGCATTTTCACTTGTTGAAATCTCTTTCTTTAGAATTCAAACAAGTTTATCTTGTTGTGTTCGGATAAGGAAATTTGGATTCTTCCTTTGTTGGCATTTTTTTCTTTAGTTCCGTACTTTAGGTGATTTACACAATCAACCTGATAGGTTTACGGATGGACATATGTGTCTCATCGAGACGTTGATGATTCTCTATGTTGATATGGATAACTCGAGACGTTGATTATTCCATATGCAGATGTGGATATGTCGGGGCGCCGATGAATCCCTGGTTTTTGCTATTATAATGCCATGTTTTCCTACTTTATTCCGAATGGTTTACAACGAGGAAGTTACTTTAAATGTGAATTGTTTTGATCATCCGCAGTAGTATGATGGGCAAAATTAATATTCCTAAAGATTTTCAGACTTTGTCAATGGAAAAATGCTCGAATTTATCTCCTAGATATTGTGGTCCATTTCGAGTTATATATCGGATTGGCACAGTTGCGTATGAACTAAAACTACCTCCAATTGTTAGAGTTCATCCAGTCTTTCATATCGATAGATTGAAAGGGAAACTGGGAGGTGAGGATGACACAGTTACTCCTCAAGAACTCGTTGAAGTCGATGAATTATCCTATGTTCCACATGAACTTGATAAGGTACTTGAATTCAGGGAAAGGAAACTTTGTAGTTGACTAATCCCTGAGGTTAAAATAAGGTGGAAAGATAGGGAAATTGAGAATTCGACTTGGGAGTCGGTTGAGATTGTTCAACGCAGTTCTTCTTCTTTTCATTGCAAGAGTGCAATGTTTTGAGAGAGGGGAAGTATGTTATATGTACATTATGTGTGCTATATTATATACACATTATGTGTGCATATACTAGGAGGCTAACCCACATTAGGCTTGTGAGCATGGGAGCATGGGAACAAGCTCTAGTGGAGCATGGGTTAGGACTAACCTTAAGGTTTAAGGTTAGGGTCAGGCATCCAAGGGTCACACATGAGGAATGGAAAGTCAAGAGTCACTTGAGGGCCCTCCTATATAATAGGGGCATGGGGCACACTCAAAGGGAGCTTGGGGGCTTGGAGGCTAGGAAGCTTGAGGCTTATGCTATGGTCTCTTGTGTAGAGATCCATATCTACTCATCTACCATTTCACACTATAGCTATATGCTATTGGATTGGAGTTATACCTCTTGATGGTATGGGACATCAAGGTAGAGGTATGATGTATTTCATTTATGATTCATGTAAGCATCCCTTGGGCTCGGGGGTGGTTGGGTGGTTGAGTTTATGCCTGATGTATGCATGTTTATGCATAACAATTATCTAGAGAGATCTTAGGGTTTTAACACACATCCATACCCACATCCATTTACATCTATCTTATTCCTATCACATCTTATCACATCTATTTATAGAATGTAGGAGAATTCTAATTTTTTGATATAAAGATTCTTTACGCATCTAATTAGGCATAAAGACAACTTTAGTAGGAATAACACTTTTATAAAAATCCTTTTATGCATCTATTTAGGCGTAAGTTCAATTTTAAGGAAAATAACACTTTCGAATTAAAAATAAACCTTTTATGCATTTTACTATGCATAAATTCTATTTTAATGAAAATAACACTTTCAAAATAAAAATAAATCTTTTATGCATTTTACTATGCATAAATTTCATTTTAATGAGAATAACACTTTCAAAATAAAAATAAATCTTTCATGCATTTTACTATGCATAAATTTCATTTTAATGAGAACAACACTTTCAAAATAAAAATAAATATTTTATGCATCTAACTATGCATAAATTTTATTTAAATGCAAATAATACTTTCGAAATAAAAATAAATCTTTTATGCATCTTTCTATGCATAAAATCAATATTGATAAGAATAACTCTTTTGAATTAAAAAAAATTCTTTATGCATAAAATCAAAATTGATAAGAATAACTCTCTTGGAATAAAAATAAAATTCTTTATGTAGCTATTTATGCATAAAATCAAAATTGATGAAAATAACTCTTTTGAAATAAGAATAAAATTCTTTATGCATAAAATCAAAATTGATGAAAATAACTCTTTTGAAATAAAAATAAAATTCTTTATGCATCTATTTATGCATAACATCAAAATTGATGAGAATAACTCTTTTGAATTAAAAATAAAATTCTTTATGCATCTATTTATGCATAAAATCAAAGTTGATGAGAATAACTCTTTTGAATTAAAAATAAAATTCTTTATCCATCTATTTATGCATAAAATCAAAATTGATGAGAATAACACTTTTGGATTAAAATAAATTCTTTATGCATCTTTCCATGCATAAATCCAATTTAGTAGGAATTACACTTTTAGAATAAAAGAATTTCTCTTATGCATCTAATTTATGCATAAAATCCATTTATGATGAAAATCACACTTTTAATATAAAATAATTTCTTTTATGCATCTATTTATGCATAAAAATTAGTTATGATGAAAATCACACTTTTAATATTAAAAAATATCTTTTATGTATATGTTTATGCATACAAATCATTTATGATGAAAATCACTCTTTTAATATAAAAGAATTTCTTTTATGCCATTTATGATGAAAATCACATTTTTAATATAAAAAAAAATCTTTTATGCATACAAATCATTTATGATGAAAATTACTCTTTTAATATAAAAGAATTTATTTTATGCATCTATTTATGCATAAAAATCATTTATAATAAAAATCACACTTTTAATATAAAAAAATATCTTTTATGCATACAAATCATTTATGATGAAAATCACTCTTTTAATATAAAAGAATTTCTTTTATGCATCTATTTATGCATAAAAATCATTTATGATGAAAATCACACTTTTATAATCAAAATAACAATTTCAATATACTTCCTTCTATGCATGGAATGTAATTCTAAAGAAAGTAATACTTTTTTAATAAAATATTTTTAGTATGCATTTTCTTATACCTAGGATGAAAATTAACACTTTAAGAATACATATACGATGGGAATTACTCTTTTTGAATAAAAAAATTAAAACTTATTTTTTACAATTTTAGAAAATTTTACGATAACCTCCTTTGTATGGCTGACCATTTTTCAATTTTTAATTCTCTAAAATTAATTGGAAGTTCACCAAGAGTATTTAAATCATTCTAATGTAAACATTTTCTACTTATCAAAGCAAAACATTATGAAAAACTTGATTTTATCCATTAATCATTCATCTAGGATAAAGAATGGTTGGATTTACTACTAAAGAAAAGAGGGGAATGCCTTTTTTCAATGAGGCGATGCTGGCGGTTCGCCGCCGGCGACGTTGTGAGAAGTTCATTAAGCTTTATCATTCTTAGGAAAAAATTTGAAAAAGCATTTATCCCTCCTCTAATAAACAAACATGGATGACTAGCAAAAACTACTAAAGAAAATCTAAATATTGTTTATGATCATTTCTTCTCCATGTTTAGCTCCCCTTCCCTCCAATCAGAGGAAAAAAGAAAGGCATGTGCTCCCATTTTAAGAACCAGTAGCAGGAAGGTTCTCCCTCCTTCCCTAACTAGGAACCTTCTTGTATTCCCCCTTCTCAGCCCAGGAATTAAAGAATGCTATGAAGAAGCTGAAGAATGGGAAGATCCCTAGGATTGATGCTCTCCTTACCAAATTCTTTAAAACTTTCAAAGAACTTATGCTTTCCCCTTAATAATGATATGGGAAGAATCCCTCAGGTAGTATGAGACCCTCCTAGGTTTCATAAATGAAGGCATCATAAAATTAATTTCACAAAAGAGAGGAATCTCTAATTGGAGGTCGATCAATATGCTTAATACTACCTATAAGATCTTTGCAAAATCCCTAGCTCTTAGGCTTACCATCCATCTAAATGCTTAGATTAGATCGGAACAAAAAGGCTTTGTAAATGGGAGATCTATTATGGACGCCATCATTGCTCTCTAGGAAGGGGTTAAACATGCCCAAGAAACAAACCAAGGGTTTTGTTATTAAAATTGATTTTGACAAAGCTTATCATAGGTTGGAATGGCCCTTCATCAAGCAATCTCTAAAGGATATGGGGTTAGGCCCTCACTTCATCGAGGTGTTTGCACCCTTTTTGGTAATGCTCAAGTTATGATATTTATCAATGGGATATTAACCCAACCCTTCCCTCTCCAAAAATTGATCTGACAAGGCTACCCCTTAGCCCCCCTATTGCATGCTATTGCACAGCGGATGCCTTGGTCTAGCTCATTTAAGAAGCCATGAACAATGGTTCCCTCAAAGGAATTTCCCTTCATATAATAGCTACTCCCAGTCTTGCCTCCAATAGTTTGATGATGACGCGAAGGGGATCCTCCACAATGACAAAAGATCTATTTGTGCCTTCTAGGAATGTCTCAATATTTTCTATTTAGCATCAGGTTCTAAGATCAATCATGCCAAGATAGGTACTAAAAATATAATCAATGACTCCCCTGATTGGCTTCTCTGACAAGGATGCTCAGTCCTTTAAGAAGGCCAAGTCTTTAGGCTCCTTGGAATTATAATGTGATTTGGGGTGTCCATTCATCAAAGATGGATATGGGTTTTGGAGAGAACAAGGAAAATTTTGATAAGTGGCGAGGCATGCAAATGAGCTCGGCTAGAAGCATCCCTGTCATCGTGAAGCACATTTTGATGAAGGAAAAAAATTACGGGAAAATTTTAGCCCAAAGGCTAATTTTCAAGGGTCTTCCAAAAGTCTTGGGCTATTTTAGACCTTTAAAAAATGGTGACTCTTTTAATATGCTAGCCCAAGGTAGCATTTTTGGGTAAATTATAGAGGAGAAATCACTAAATTTACACTAAAAGTGAGCATATATCTTGAAAATTTTTAAGCATTCACCAAAGTTTCCTACAAACTTTACCTTTTATCAAAGAAAGATTTGCCAACCCATCTCTAATCATAGAATATGCTCCTTATTTTTTTACCCTGGTTTTGATTCCAACATCAATCTAGTTCCTCCCTTGCTAGAGTCCTTTTTGACAAGGATCTTAAGAGCTTGGAATCCTTGTGCAGAAATTTTGCTAGGAGATGGCGTGACCTATAAAATCCCTAAAGTGGCCTGGACTTACTACACCCTCCCAAAATCCCAAGGGGGTCTGGACTTCCCAACATCTTGGAACTTTCAGATATGTTAAGTGCCAAATGGATGATAAGGAGCTTTCTTTTTCCCTTAGCTCACTAGGTTATATACTACTACATAGAAATCAAAGCAAAGACAAGCTGAAGGCTTTTAAGAAGTGGCGCAACCTTCCTAGTTCAATCTTGCTCTTCAACCCCTATAGATTATCCCATTTGGTAGCCCTTTGGTCAAAGGTATAATGGAATGCTTGGAACAAAAGGAAAGGAGAACTCACCCTCTCCGCCCAACTGCAACGCAAGGTCATCATCATGGGGGAAGATTCAATTTAGCTCTTAGTTCTTTTGGGGGACTATGTCAAGGGAAGTGATATGACACAAGCCTTTTGCTTGTAGAAAAAGGGCATTAGGGTCTAGATGGACTTATGGAACAAGAGTTGTATAGACGTCAAAAATCCACAAGATAACTACAAGAAACCTATAGACTCCCTCTCAGAGACTCACAAAATGATTCTCAATAGGCTTAGTCTTGATGGAACCCAGTTCTCCCTCCCCTCTTTCAACTTAGTAGTCAGAGAATCCATAAAGACTTCTCTTGGAATGGCCAGCGCTTGCTCCCCATCCCCCCTAGCAACCTGATCCACACCTCGATTCACTGTAAGCTAAACAAATCTAGATCTAGGATAGAAGCCAGTGGAACTATAGATTCTCACATTTGTGGTTCCAACTTATTTAGCCAAAAAAAATATTCCTTCTCTAGTTACTTCTATACAAAGCCATTTGGACTGACTCAAAATATCTAAACATAGGTTTTGGTGATGGGATTTTTAAGCATTGTGATAGAGTAGCCGAGAAAACCATAGCCCCACCAACTTCTTTTAAACTATGTTTGTAATAGGGAAGCCATCTCGTTTCTTCAATTTTGTGTTTCATTGGTGTTCAAAGGCCAGCTATCATGGTAACATATTTTGCTTAGGGTTGCTCCAAATTGTAATACCATGCTATGGAATATCATTAGAGCCTTTGGTCCATCTGGATTGTGAGAAACCAAAAAGTGTTACAATGTGAGTTTTGAAGTCATGTCTTGTCTAAGGAACAGCCTGTTTATGGAGAAAATCCAAACTATGGGAAGTCCGAGCTAGAACGAACGAGATGGAGGAAGTCATGAAGAACTTAATTGTGAAGAGATAATGTAATGCCCAAATCACTCAAATTGAAGAAGAATCTAACATGAAAGCTATAAGATTCCTCCCCAGCCCCTCAAGATGTCCAGTATCTTCACCTGTAATCAAATCCCTCTTCAGAAATATAAAAGATCTTGTTTCTACCTATTTTTGCCTAGAGAGAGAAAATGTTCTAGAGAGAGGTTATTCAGATTTTAGATATTTTTGGATGGAAAAATATCTCTTCTTATTAAAATAAATTCCCCCAAAACAGAAGTTCAAAAAGATTTTCAGAAGGTGCATTAGAAATCAATCATAATCTGTTCAAAAGGCCTTATCCTAGGGGTCCTGATTTTTGAAAAATTTTAAATTAAGGTTTTGAGGGGCCAATCAGATTCATCCAAATGTAGGGAGGAGATAAATTGAAGAAATAAAGAAAATCCCCCAAAAAATGAGTAAATACTCACATAAGATGAAGAGTGGACTAAGGACCAAAGGAAATTCTAAAAAAATGATTTTTTGACACCTCAGAGTGGGGATTCCCCCTCATGAAGGAGGCGCCTATTTCACATGTGTGGTGGAGTTTTAAATTCTCAAATATTGAGATATTTCATCTCTCCTCTCTCTTAATTCAAGTCTAGTTCCAAAAAGTAAGCTAAACTGACCAAAAAATGGTCAAAAATTGACCAAACTGATTTGGAAAATTCTAGAATCAGTTTGCTTGGTTAGAAGCTCAGTTTTTCCTATAAATAGAAGCCTCCCCCTTTGTAGAAACTTAATAGTGTTTTATGCACTATTACTCTACTCCTCCCCAGAGCCAAAAACTGTGAATTTCTTAATAATTCATTAGTTTTTGACCATTCCCTCTTCTAAAGAATTGGTGGCCACTCTTGTTGCAAACAAGAGTAGATCCCTCAAACCATCAAGCCAAAGGAAAGCTCTCAGAAATTCATGTAAGCTAGAAATCCTACTTTTTCTTTATTCTTTTTTTAATGATTTTCTAATTTTTATTTTCTTGAAATGTAAAATGATGCTATGCCTTGTTGGAAAGGCTTTCCTCCTCTCTCATTCTTAAATTCAGCCTTTCTTTCTCCTAGATAAGTAATCTAATTGTTGAAATTAAACTTTTCATATTATTTCTCTTTTAAAAGTGGAATTTGATTAGTTTAGAAAGCTTTAAACCATTTGGGGATAATTTTTAAGTGACTTAAGGATATGAAAAATTGAAAAATGGTCAGCCATACTAAGGAGGTTATGGCAAAATTTTCTTAAATTTTATGAAATAAGTTTTATCTTTTATTATTTAAAAAGAGTAATCCCCACCGTTTGTGTATTCTAAAAGTGTTATTTTCATTCTAGGCATAGAAAAATGCATAGTATAAATATTTTTTATTATAAAAGTGTTATTTCCATTAAAATTAAATTCTATGTATAGAAAGATGCATATTGGTTTTTTTAATAAAAGAGTGATTTTCATTAGAATTAAATTCTATGCATAGAAAGATGCATATTGGATATTTTTTTATTATAAAAGTGTTACTTTCACCAATATTGATTTTATGCATAAAAAGAATTTTTTTATTATAAAAGTAATACTTTCATCAATATTGATTTTTATGCATAAATAGATGCATAAAAGATTTTTTTTAATTATAAAAGTGTTACTTTCATCAATATTGATTTTTATGCATAAATAGATGCATAAAAGATTTTTTTAAATAAAAGTGTTACTTTCATCAATATTGATTTTTATGCATAAATAGATGCATGAAAGATTTTTTTATTATTATAAAAGTGTTACTTTCATCAAAATGAATTTTTATGCATAAATAGATGCATAAAAGAATTTTTTTATTATAAAAGTGTTACTTTCATCAATATTGATTTTTATGCATAAATAGATGCATAAAAGAATTTTTTTTATGAATTTTTTAATTATAAAAGTGTTACTTTTATCAATATTGATTTTTATGCATAAATAGATGCATAAAAGAATTTTTTTATTATAAAAGTGTTACTTTCATCAAAATGAATTTTTATGCATAAATAGATGCATAAAAGAATTTTTTTATTATAAAAGTGTTACTTTCATCAATATTGATTTTTATGCACAAATAGATGCATAAAAGAATTTTTTTAATTATAAAAGTGTTACTTTCATCAAAATGAATTTTTATGCATAAATAGATGTATAAAAGAATTTTTTACTATAAAAGTGTTACTTTTATCAATATTGATTTTTATGCATAAATAGATGCATAAACGAATTTTTTTTATTATAAAAGTGTTACTTTCGTCAAAATGAATTTTTTATACATAAATAGATGCATAAAAGAAAATTTTTATATCAAAATGAGAGTTCTCTTTAATCATTGTTTAAATCCCATGAATATTGGTAAATGAATAAGTAAATACTTTGTGAAAGAAAATTCTACTGTTTCATATTCTCTAGGATAGTAATGAGAAAATTCAGAAGATCTATCGAAGTCAAAATTTTAGATAAATGATTAATTTATTCCTCATAGGAATACGTGTTTAGTTTTGAAATTCAGTTAAGCAAAATACTCAATGAATGAAATTCAGTAAAGTAGTAATTGAAATATTACCCTTCGAGAAAGATAGTTCAGGGAGAACCTTTCCAGACTCGAACCCTGAATCAGACTATGACCACGACTTAATCTCCTTTGTCAGTTTCAAGAAAAGATGATGTGACCAGTTCAGGAAAATTCAATCAAATCACCCACCGAATCTGAAATTAAATTGAGACCTTTGATTTTGACCTGAGAATCAAGATTACAGAATTCGAGGAATTCTGCTTGGGAATCCAGACCTATGATCTAGAAATCTTGGGATACGGAATTAAGATATACTCATTGTATTCAAAAGAAAATCAAAACTATAAACTTGCATAGAAACCTTGTTTTCTTAAAGGACTATCTTACACCAGAATGCTGGTGGAGGGAGCATTTGGTATATGTGTTTTTCTAAGGGAAGTTTGGTTGCAACAGCTGGGGCGGGGAGTGTTCAAAGGATGGCTCACGCAGCAAAAACCTGCCCTGGTCTTGACTAGCCTGGGTATGGTGAAAAATGGTGTGCTTCCGGTACGATGGGCGAGGGCCGACGAAGCGATCGGTGAGTGAAGTGCCAGGACACCTAAGGAGGATCCTGGAGGGTTCTGACCAGGCGATGCACGGGCTCGCGATGCTTAGGACACCCATGCGTATGTCGTGGAAGATATATATATATGTATGATGACGAGAAAATTATTGTAATCTATTACTGGATCTCATTGCTGACCTGCTGGCCTCAACGGAGAGTCCAGAGTGATACTGTTTTGTGAGAAACAAGGATTGAATGGAAATTTTGAGTTATGACATCTGTAACCAATAATTGTTTGTCAATGGATTATTTTAAAAGTTAAAGTTTAAAGAGGAGTGTGTGCGTATCTGTATTCTAAAGCAAAAGTTAAGAAAGGCATTCAATTATGGGTGGGTGAGTACTTGTCTGGTTCTACCAATTCCAGTGGTGGTTGGGTGGTGGCTAACCCATGGGCCAACCCATGGGCCGGATGGGGTTAGGCTGGAATCAGTAGAGTTTTAATAATAAAATTGATCAATAGGAATAGGCTTAGAACTCGAGTAGTTAATTAAAAGCCTGAAGACTTCTCTGATGAATAGATCAACGGCTCTGCCTGATTCAATTTTAGGAAAAAAGCATTGATTCCTTCAAGTTAATTCTGTAATAGTTTCCCTTCTATCTAATTTAATCAGATGAAGGTTGTTCAGTATCTTAACCTCGTTAGAAAATTTGTTAAGAAAATAAAAATGGTAGAATCATCCTCGTTTTTCGGGCAGGGAAAATTTTCTCGGTTTTGGTTTTCGCAATGACCACCAATTTAGTCTCATGCCCGGACATTCGAGGGCGAGGCCCCGAGTGAGAAACCGTGCCCCGCGCAAGAGGAAGCTACTTCTGCTCTACCATCTGGGAATCCAGTGCATAGAGGAGGGGGTAGTGGGATCTCACAGTTGATATCAGAGCACTGTTATAAATTTACGTAACAGCAGCAAAATTTGCTTAAATTTTTAAAGTAAATCTGGGAAATAATGTTTTCACTTGTTAATATTATGTTGAATGAACTTCAAAAATTGAAAACTCATAAATTGAATTGGAAATTTATAGATGGATACCCCGAATCTATCTGGCATTCCTGAACTCTCCCAGAGTCAGGATATGATAGCCTTTGCATTTGAGCACCTCATCAACTCTGCTATGACCCGAGTAAGCAGAGTGAGACTCACACCTCATCAACTCTGCTATGACCCGAGTAAGCAGAGTGAGACTCACACGTCATTTTGAGAGTCTTTACTTTCTTGATCCTCTTGTGCAACGTCGGTATATGTGGTTCTGTGGTGGAGGACGATGTATTAATGTTAGTACCAGTCAACGTCAGAGGCTCAGGCAAAATATTTCCTTAGCCATGATTCTGATAAGGCTAGGACTTGTTCAGCATGTGCAACTCTTTGATCATTCACCCACAGGAAAAATATCTCTTCTTATTAAAATAAATTCCCCTAAAACAGAAGTTCAAAAAGATTTTCAAAAAGATTTTCAGAAGGTGCATTAGAAATCAATTATAATCTGTTCAAAAGGCCTTATCCTACGGGTCCTGATTTAAAAAAAAAAAGGTTCTGAGGGGCCAATCAGATTCATCCAAATGTAGGGAGGAGATAAATTGAAGAAATAAAGAAAATCTCCCAAAAAATGAGTAAATACTCACATAAGATGAAGAGTGGACTAAGGACCAAAGGAAATACTAAAAAAATGAATTTTTGACACCTCAGAGTGGGGATTCCCCCTCATAAAGGAGGCGCCTATTTCACATGTGTGGTGGAGTTTAAATTCTCAAATATTGAGATATTTCATCTCTCCTCTCTCTTAATTCAAGTCTAGTTCCAAAAAGTAAGCTAACCTGACCCAAAAATGGTCAAAAATTGACCAAACTGATCTGGAAAATTCTAGAATCAGTTTGCTTGGTTAGAAGCTCACTTTTTCCTATAAATAGAAGCCTCCCCCTTTGTAGAAACTTAATAGTGTTTTATGCACTATTACTCTACTCCTCCCCAGAGCTAAAAACTGTGAATTTCTTAATAATTCATTAGTTTTTGACCATTCCCTCTTCTAAAGAATTGGTGGCCACTCTTGTTGCAAACAAGAGTAGATCCCTCAAACCATCAAGCCAAAGGAAAGCTCTCAGAAATTCATGTAAGCTAGAAATCCTACTTTTTCTTTATTCTTTTTTTTTAATGCTTTTCTAATTTTTGTTTTCTTGAAATGTAAAATGATGCTATGCCTTGTTGGAAAGCTGCCCTGTACTCAGCTTCACAACTACAAGTGGCCATAGTAGGTTGCTTCTTGCTCAACCAAGATATGCATGAGCTACCAAGCATGAAACAAAAACCACTTGTGGACACTCTTGTGTCATAGCAACCAGCCCAATCTGAGTCCTAAAAAGCATGTAAATCTGGCAGCAACGATCCCCCCTTGGGATAAAACAACCCAAGATGTATGGTGCCACTCAAGTAGTGAAAGATGCGCTTAACTGCCTTCCAATGCTGAGACCCTGGGCTATGCATAAACCTGCTCACCTGTGAGATTGTAAACTGAATGTCCGGCCTCATAATGCATACATAAATGAGGCAACCAACAGCTGTTTGATAGAGTGTGACATCAAAGTGATCTCCATCATCATGAAGACTCAACTTCAAACCTGTCTCCATTGGATTAACAATAGGCTTGCAGTCTTCAAGGCCAAATCTCTGCAACAATGTCTCAATATACTTTGTTTGACACAAAGCAATACCTTCATCACACTGCTTAAATTGTATCCCCAAATAATGATGCAAATGCCTCAAATCTGACATCTCAAAAGAGGCATTGAAATCAGCCTTAAAATCAGTAATATGACTCTCATTTGGTCTTGTGAGCAGCATGTCATCGACATAGAGAGCAATGATTAGATGTACATCATCCACACATTTAACATACAAAGTGCTTTCTGTTGGACTATTCTAAAAACCATATGCATTCAAATATGCATGTATCTTTTCATACCAAGCTCGTGGAGCTTGCTTTAAACCATACAAAGCCTTTTTCAACCTGCACACTTTGTTTTCCTGCCCTCTTTGAACAAAACCACGAGGCTGCGATACATACACCTCCTCATGCAAATCTCCATTCAAGAACGTAGTCTTTATGTCCAACTGATGTACATTCCAACCATTATGAGCTGCCAATGCACAAATGCTACGAATGGTAGTCATACGACAAGTGGGAGAAAAGGTCTCATCAAAATCAATGCCCTTTTCTTGAGCGTAACCCTTTGCATCTATTTATGTACATAAATAGATAGCCTTATAGCGATTAACACTGCCATCTGGCTTTTGTTTCAACTTAAAAACCCACTTACATCCAATGGCCTTTTTACCAATAGGCAAATCACACAAAGACCATATACCATTCTTCATTATAGCATCATATTCACTTTGCATTGCAGCCAACCAATTTTCTGATTTTTGTGCCTCATCAAATGAAAGAGGTTCTTCCTCTTCACACATACTAGACACAGCCAAAGCATAACAATCTAATGCATAAGAGGCATGCTGAAAACCTGAACGAGTACGACTAGAAATAGGTGCATCAATTTTACTATCACGTAAGGTTTGCACTAGCCATTTAGGCGGCATACCTCTAGCCTACTCATTTTCAGCCCTATCCTCATAAATTACATCCTGTAAATCTACATCAGAAATAGGCTGATCTATGATGTCGTTTGAAATCTGCATAGGCTGAATATTTGCCTCATTAGGACTTACATTTGAATTCCCACTTGTAAACAGAGGCAACAACGTATCAAATTCATCCCGTGAGCTCACACCTGTCTCTTTGGTACATGATAACAAAGGTTGCACAGCATCTTCCACAAAAACAACATCTCGACTAATCAAGATACGCTTTGACTGCGGATGATACAATCTGTAACCCTTGCTTTCAGCACTGTAACCAACAAAAATGCATTTGACAGCCTTATCATCCAATTTTCTACGTTGTTGCACAGGCACTAAAGCATAGGCCAAGAAACCAAAGACACGCAAGTGACCAATAGAAGGCTTCCTGCCATGCCAAGCTTTGTATGGAGTAATAGACTGCAAGGCCTTAGTGGGACACCTGTTGAGTACATATGCAGCACACATGACAGCCTCAAGCCAAAACGCATGTGGCAAAGCTTGGCTCTTGACCATACATCATGCCATCTCCATAAGTGACATGTTTTTCCTCTCAGCAACACCATTTTGCTGAGGGGTATACGCACTATACATTGGTGTTTTATCCCACGACTAGCCAGAAATGCATCAAACTCTTTATACATGTACTCCCCCCCTCGATTAGAACGGAGGGTGCCCACAGTACAATTGGATATATTTTCAACCATAAGCAAAAACTGTTTGAAGCACAAAAACACTTTGGACTTTGCCTTCAGTGGATATACCCATGCATGCCTTGAGTAATCATCAATGAAAGTCACGAAGTACAAGTGTTCACCAAATGACGGAGTTTGCATAGACCCACATACATCACTATGTACAAGTTGTAATTCGCGAGTGGCCTGCACAGAACCATCCTTTGGAAATGCAGAACGCTGCATTTTGCCCAAAATACAGCCTTCACAAACATGTTTCAATGGTGCCTCAAGAGGGGGCAATGAAGCAACCATATCAAATTTCTGCAAACGCAGCAAACTAGCAAAGTTCAGATGACCAAAACGAGCATGCCATAGTTTTGCATCTGAAACTGCCTTTTCATCAGAAACTGCATTTGCTGAATCTTCCACACACTTGTTATAAGAATTGAGCCTATACAGCCCACGAAACAAGGTGCCAGATGCCATAATCGTATCACCAGAAGTCAAATCATGAACAGTACATTTGTCATCCACAAATTTGACCACAAGTCCAAGTCTAGCAAGCGCAGAGACAGACAATAGATTCTTCTTTATCCCTGGCACATACAAAGCATCTGAAAGTGTGAAAGCGCTGCCATTTGTAGCAGTAAGAATAATTTTATCAACGCCCTTCACTGGGTAAGAAGCATTATTGGCACATGTGACAGTATTCCCATTAGGGACAGCCTCAAGACAAGTGAACATATCACGATGCAAGGTAATGTGCTTTGTAGCACCACTGTCAAAATACCATACATCAGAGTTAACAAAAACTGCCAAACATGCATCATGTACAGATAGGTCAAACTGGCAATACACGCTAATCGCCCATTCTGTATCCTGCACAACATTTGCAGAATCTGCATTTGTAGAAGCATTCGCTATTGTGGCTGCATTTGACTCTTTCTTCTTTGCCTCTTTAGTCTTTAGCTTAGGGCAATTCTTAATGATATGATCAGTTTCTTTACAATAGTTGCCCCTGATCTTTTTCTTGCCTTTAACAAGAGCCTTCTCAGACCTATTGTTGCTACCTATGGAAGGAGAAGAAGTTGCAGACCTATTAATAGGAGAAGAAACAGTGGAAGGGGCTGCCTTACCACTTCTTCTCTGCTGTGGGCAGCAGGAGCAGCAGCAAATGCCTGATGAACTGCACGCCGCCTAGCCCTGTTTTGCTTGGACTGCGCTTCTTGCAAGAGCTTGTTGACTAAAGTATCATACTTGACAACATCAAGTCTGTCCTCAGTAACAAGTCTCCACGTGGAAGCAAAAGTCTGATATGACTCAGGTAAAGCATCAAGAACAGTCTGCACAAGAGAATGATCAAGAATAATCTCACCTGTAGAAATCAATTATTCCTTGAGATCTTTAATCTCAGTAAGAAAAAACATTCATGTCATCATCTTCCTGCATAATCTAAGTGAAAGCCCTACGTTAGATAAATAGGTTCTCGGGCAATTCTATTCTAGAAGACTAGGCCAGCAATTGTGCCTTGCATGGATGAGGAAAAAAGCGTTGCCCCTAGAAATCAATTCTTGTAGTTGCCCAATTTATGATCAATTACCCTATGGGTGATTTGATTTTTAGAAGACCACGCTCCCCCTACGGGATAGAATTAGGTCTTACTTATGAATCGTATCCTTGAATCTTTGCATGGTCAAGGTGTCGATGAGTAGGAAATTTTCTCCAAGATAAGACTTAGTGGACTATCTTAAGCGTTTCTCCTATTTGTGGAAGGGGGGACCTTACAAGTGGTATCAGAGCCAATCTTAGTTCCTAGGATTTGTTTTTCAAAGGTTAACTGTCAAGGGATTAAAACAAGTGATTGTTTATCATATAAGGACGAATCAATCATCTCTACTGGCTATAGAAGTGATTTGAATATCCTCACATGTTGAGACAATCATCCTATGAAATCGTGCTTATATCTTGGGGGTGCACACAAGATATTTGTACGATAAATTTGAGAAATTAGATTGGGGAGAAAACCTTTTGTGAGGAAATTAGATTAGGGAGAAAACCTTTTGTGAGGAAAAACATAGGGTGATCAAATTAAGAATCTAGTGAGAGACTGAATAGAAAGATAGACCAAAACTTTGTTTAGAAAAATTTTCAGGATATATCTCATTAGTTCACATATTATAAATTATTAAGATTATAACTCCATTAAGGTTTGAATAGTTGACGTGTGAATGTCATCCATTGGATGCTTTACACTAGGACGATCATCCAAGATCTTGAACCCATCTCAGACAAACATGGGTCTAACATCGGGATGTGTAATTCCCAGAGGATCATGCTCTTAGATGTGGTAATCCCAAGACACTAGATGTGTAATTTTTAGAAAATTAATCATCTCAAACATCCTGATAATCTTTGGATGTGTCAATCCCAAGGCACCAGATGTGTTTTTCTCAAAAAATGAAGATCTCAGATATATTAATCCAGAGTGCCTTTAGATGTGGCACTATGATAAGTATTTGATAGTTTTGAACTTTTAATGGATACAATGAAAGAAGCAAGCTCACCCTTGCTTGCGTCTAAAAATCGTAAGAAATGCCAAATTAGTTGGAAGCATTGTTGTCAATCCAACCACTGGAGCTAGAAAGTTAGAAGCATTGTTATCAATCTAACCACTGGAGCTAGAATCAGTTATGAGATGCCATGAAAGTACACCTTCGTAAAAGGTTTTGTCCTCTAGGATTTTGAGGATTTTGAGAGGATAAAATGAATGAATTTTTGAAGAGCTAATTCAAGAAAGGAAGACCCTAAAAGAATACCACCAAACTTTTGTTAAACTTCTCCGATTTGCTCTAGAGATGGATGAGGTAACTCTTCTCCATCGATTCATTTGGAAGCTTAATCTACCTTTGAATAACCTCATCAAGAATGCAAAGCTATCCTCTATTTCAGAAGCCATAATTATAGTCAGAGACTATGATAAAGTTTTTTTTTATATAGAAAGTGTCGAGAAGGACACGAGTCCTTCCATGTTAATCAAGAAGAGGTCTCCTATTTCAAGAGGAACGTCAAGCCCATCCCTAGTTACAAGGAATCATGAGCTAGAGCAAAAATTAGGTCAAGAATTTGGGATAGCTGGGTTAAAGATAATCGAATTCAACAAGTATTTCTATGAGTAAATAGAAGAGGATTGGTGCAAGATTCATGTGAAGTAATATGCATGATGAATAGAGGTATTCTACAAGACGATACTAAGATTATGAAATTGCTATCATAGGTTAGATTACGTAAAGGATTGATTTCCTTACATTTTTCCATGATAATTTGTTAAGTACCATATTACATGGGGGTATAAAATAAGGAATTCGAAGATTCATAGCATTTGAGAGGTATATGGATGCATGAACTTAGGATAATAAGGCCAATTAACTTTAGAATAATAAAGACCTCCATGTATGTATGTGTCTCTTTTAATATAGAGTTCAATAAAGAAATAGAGTGTAATTAGAGAAGAGTGAGACAACAAGGCTAGAAACATTAGGAAAGTGTTAGAATAAAAATATTAGCTCCAAAAATCCTAAAAGAAATAAGAACATAAGAATAGTTCTATTAAGAGATAAGTATCTCCAAACATAGAAATTCAAATTTAGGTGACAAGAGGTCATATTTAGAGTACTTTTACATATTTAGAGTCCATGCATACTAAAAATGTGGAAAAACAACGTGTTTCTAAAGATGGTGCATTTGTGGCTATATACAGATGTTTTCCCCTATTCTGCTCGTGCTAGCTTGTAGACCAGATGCCTTCCCGTTCTTTTGATTGGTTATATGACCATATTCTGAGTTTTTATCAGAGAGTTACGGCCGAAACAATTTGCTGTTTCTGTCAGAGTCTCTACACAAAGAAAACTGTGACAAGTAGCCTCAAGGTAATCCTAGAGTTTGAGATGTATATATCCCTTCATTCTTATCTAATATCTTAGAAAAGAAGCTTAGATTGCTATGGTCTTTCGAGAAAGAGACCAAAACTCTATAGCTTTTGTTTTAGAGAAAGAATAGTATCCCGTAGCCCTGTAAGAGAAGAAGGCTATTTTGCAATAGACCTTAGAAAGAGAGAAGAGTCACAGTATGAGTAAGAGGAGATAAAGCTTGGAGATTATTGGATGATTTCAATCAAAAGACAAGGTATTATAAGACTCTATTCTCATATGTCAAGTTCTAAAGCTCTTGTTAACGAGCAAAGACAACGATAAACGACAAATTTCTATAAGGTATATACATATTTTGTTTTTCAATTATATATCATTCTTAGGGGTTGAGGTATGGCCCCGGCTTCTCTATTAATTGTTAATAGGACCTATTTGATTGATTTACTATTTAAAGTTTGTATTCTTTTAAGCAATAGCATATGCCTTAATAAAGAATGTCTTATCGCAATCTCAAGTTGAAATGCTAAAATCTTTGTGAAAAGAATTGTTTTCTTAAGAAGGTGACATGGATCCTAGTCCTATGGTTTAGTGAGTAAATGGATTGTTATCTTGGTTAAATTAAGATACAAGTACAACTTCTCCCTGCCTTGACACTGCCCCGTTCTTGTGCTTGTATAGCCGGATGGCGGAGACGTTAGTAAGGCCCGGAGTTGGCCCATGGTATCCCTCATACCATTGGGAGAATGAGGTTTTGCCGATTGAGGCGAGTGATTGTGATGCTGCCTAGTTCTGAGGGCCCAGGTTAGTGCGGTGAATTAGCCCACCCTAGTGCATAGACATCCCTCTGAGGGGCGGGAGGATCGAGCGATGGAGCCTGAGAGAGCGATAGGCCGGCTTGAGTCCTCGCCAGCGGTGGCCGACGATGAGGTGTATGGTCTCGTAGGGTTTTGCCCAGCATGTAGAGGCTGGAAGGCCGAATTCTAGATCATCGGCAGTATAAAGGAAAAGAATAAGAGAGCCGGTTTGGCTTGTATAAAATTGATTCATGTATAAACTTTTCTTTTAAATCTTGTCTTGGCATTATTGTACTGTGGAAAAAGGCTGTTTTAATAAACCTTGTGAAAAGGGCCTTAATTAAGGAACATGTTTATTTATGTCAAACAGTGTGGTAGGATTAATTAGAAAACAAATTGACGCGTGAGTAGGGTGGAAAGTGGGAGGATGGAATGCCCCGACGGCACCATCCTACAGACGGGTGGACCCAATTAGTCAGGTAGCTTTCCAATATATTAAGTGAAAGCCCTACGTTAGATAAATAGGTTCTCGGGCAATTCTATTCTAGAAGACTAGGCCAGCAGTTGTGCCTTACATGGATGAGGAAAAAAGCATTGCCCCTAGAAATCAATTCTTGTAGTTGCCCAATTTATGATCAATTACCCTATGGGTGATTTGATTTTTAGAAGACCACGCTCCCCCTGCGGGATAGAATTAGGTCTTACCTATGAATCGTATCCTTGAATCTTTGCATGGTCAAGTTGTCGATGAGTAGGAAATTTTCTCCAAGATAAGACTTAGTGGACTATCTTAAGCGTTTCCCCTATTTGTGGAAGGGGGGAACCTTACAGCTAGGAACTATGGAAAAGGCCCCTGAGTGAACAGGTGGTGAGCGTTCTGGTTGCCAATGATGCCATAAGTACACCGATGAATGAATGATTAGAAATAAGGATTCAACTAGAGACTTTGAGGATTGTCATCAGTGACATAATGGTTTCATTAAAGGATTGTTTTAAAGTTAGCTGATGCTGAGAAAAAGGTAATTTCATATTGGGTGTGTAAGTGGTGTGACTAGTTTTATGTTTGCATGAACTTCCGGCTAGGGGGCCTTGGAACTCTTTTCCTTGGTACCCGGGACAAAACCTAACCAAATTCCTAATTGGATCGCATCACTACAGTGGTTGGGTGGTTGGCTAACCCATGGGACTGGATGGGGTTAGGCTGGACTGATGGATCCGTAAATCGAGACTCAAATTTTGTTATTACGATAGATGAAGTAAATCCCGGATAGTAATTGTTCTATGGATAGGAATCAACGGCTGTGCCTCTTGATGGGGAAAAAAGCGTTGATTCCAATGATCCAAGTACAAGTTTCTTCCTCGAACTGACCGAGTACCTTTAGAGGTGCAGTCGGATCAGTTTGATCAGTAATGGTCTTGACTACGTTAGAGTAAAAAATTATCCTGGTGAAATCGCCCGTGCTTTCCGGATACAGAAAGTTTTTTCGGGTTCGGTTTTGGAAAAACCGATGGATTAGTCTCTTATCCGGATATCCGTGGACGAGGCCCCGAGTGTGGGACTCTGCTCTGCGCAAGAAATTCCACTTCCGCTGCTAGCACCACGAATCCGTTGCGCGGTGGGGACAGGGATCTCACATGAAAAACGCAAGATGTCCTCATCTCGTAAAGTGGGGGTAATCCTTCGCCAACTCTTCTTCTTTCTCCCAGGTGGCGTCTTCTAGAGGGAAGAACTTCCACTTTACTAAGAATTCTCTGAGGACTCTGCTCCTAAGAATCTTCTCTTAAATGTGAAGGATTTCCTCAGGTTGGAGTACCATCTCGCCTTGAGTCAGAGAAATTAATTGTTCCTCATCAAGCATGTGACTTGGGTTGGGTACATATTTCTTAAGCAAACTGACATGGAATACATCATGTACCTTGAGATGGGGAGACAAAAGAAGTTTGTAGGCTAGATCACCCACTTTCTTTATAATAGCATAAGGCCCACAGTATCTGGGAGAGAGCTTCTTGTACTTCCCTAAAGATAAGGAACTTCTCTTTGGTTTTACTCGAATGAAGACCATATCTGATTCTTCAAACTCTCTCTCTAATCTCTTTTTATCTGCATACTTCTTTTGCCTGTCTTGGGCAGCCTTTATATCTTTACGGATTGATTGCATCTGCTGGTCCATGTCATTAAGCATTTGTCTAGACATTTCGACTCTGATCAATGGGTCAGACCAAGTCAACGGTGTAAGGCAATCTTGTCTATACAAAGCTTTGAAAGGACTCATCACAATGCTTCGATGATAAGAAGCATTGTAAGAAAATTTGACAAGATGCAAATGGCTTAACCACTTCTTGGGTTCCCTACCACAGCATGATCGAAGGATATCTTCAATTACCTAATTCACTCTTTCAGTCTAACCATTTGTTTCGCGGGTGATAGGCTATGCTGAGATCCAAGAAAGTTCCTAATGCTTCGAAGAATGCAATCCAAAATTTTGATGTGAATTTAGGATCTCTGGCACTTACTATCCTCCTAGGTAAGCCATGCAATCTGAATATTTCTTTAAGGAAAACTCTGGCAACATCCATTGCAGTGTATGTTTCTTTCACTGGAATCAGATGGGCAACTTTGGTTAGTCTGTCAACTACCACAAAAATGGAGTTGTAACTCGACTGCACTGAAGGTAATCCAGTGACAAAGTCCATACTGATACATTCCCACTTCATCTGTGGAATGTCTAGAGGCTGCAGTTTCCTGGCATCTTGACTCTCTCTGCCTTGACTCTCTGACACATTAAGCATTTTTGCACATGATCAAGTACATCCTTTTTTAGTCCAGGCCAGAAGAAGCTTTTCTTCATAGACATATAGGTTTTTATAAACCTTGGATGTCCAGCTATCATGCTATCATGGGCTTCTCTCAGAATTCTTCCCTTTATTCCCTCATCATTGGGGATGATTGCTGACTTGCATTCTGTGCAACCACATTTCCACTCACATCAGCCCTAACAGCTTCTTTTTCAGCAGCATACCAGGCTACTCATCTCATCAAAATCAACATCCCTGCTTACCCTCAACTCACGTGTAGCAGGGTTATAACACTTGTATCCCTTTTGCTCAAGGGAATACCTAATAAACACATATTTTTCAGCTTTTGGATCCGGCTTATTTCTCAGCTCATCTGGCACATGCACATATGCAATGTATCAAAAACTTTCAGATGAGACAAATCAGGTTTTCTGCTAGTAAACCTCTCCTCTAGAGTTACATCATGTGTCGCTGCTGCAATTGGACTCTTGTTCATGATGTAAACTGCTGTAGAAATAGCCTCAGCCCAATGCGGCATATTCTTCTCTCCCATCAATGCTCGCGCAATCTCAGCAATGTGCCTATTTTTTCGCTCAAGCAACTCCATTTTGCTACGGAGTGTATCTGCATGTAAACTGTCTCTAAATACCATTTTGCTGCAGAGTGTATCTGCATGTAAATTGTCTCTGAATACCATTCTTCTTCAAAAATTCAAAGAACTCATTGGAGAAGTACTCTCCCCTTCCATCTGACCTTAGGCACTTTACATGTTTCCCTGTTTGCTTTTCAACTATAACTCTGAAATTCTAAAAATGAGTGAACACCTCACCCTTCTCCTTCATGAAGTATACCCACACTTTCCTTGTGTGGTCATCAATAAATGTCACATAATACCTACAGCCTCCCATAGACATGGTCTTCGTAGGACCCCATACATCTGAATGCACAACATCTAGTGCATTTCTGCTCACATTTCTGTCACGTGGAAATACATGCTTTGTTTGCTTTCCAAATTGGCATGCTTCACATATTTTCTGCATACCTTCAACTTTAAACTTTGACAGCCTTGTCACACTTCCTTTAGTCTGCATAGACTTCATTCTCTGCACATTCGCATTCCTTTACTCAAATATCTACATACAAAAAAGGTACACTAGTATTCTAGGGCCATAGTTTTTTTTCATATGTTTTCAAGCACACACAGTATAGAATCACCAAATATGTATATGTCTATATCCAACCAAGAAATAGTACTATCTTATTGTGTATTATCGCATCGACCTCTCAATAACATAGCAATCTCTGAAAGGATCCCTTTGCGGCTCCATCCCACTTCCATACATCCATATCCACATTCCACATTCATACATCCATATCCACATTCACATTCATACATCCACATCCACATCTACATTCATACATCCACATCCACATCCACATTCACATCCATACATCCATTTCCACATTCCACATTCATACATCCATATCCACATTCACATTCATACATCCACATCCACATCTACATTCATACATCCACATCCACATCCACATTCACATCCATATCCACATTCCACATCTACATCCATACATCCACATCCATACCCACATCCATTTACATCTATCTGATTCCTATCACATCTTATCACATCTATTTATAGAATGTAGGAGAATTCTAATTTTTTGATATAAAGATTTTTACGCATCTAATTAGGCATAAAGACAACTTTAGTAGGAATGACACTTTTATAAAAATCCTTTTATGCATCTATTTAGGCATAAGTTCAATTTTAAGGAAAATAACACTTTCAAATTAAAAATAAACCTTTTATGCATTTTACTATGCATAAATTCTATTTTAATGAGAATAACACTTTCAAAATAAAAATAAATCTTTTATGCATTTTACTATGCATAAATTCCATTTTAATGAGAATAACACTTTCAAAATAAAAATAAATCTTTTATGCATTTTACTATGCATAAATTCCATTTTAATGAGAATAACACTTTCAAAATAAAAATAAATCTTTTATGCATCTAACTATGCATAAATTTAATTTCAATGAAAATAATACTTTCAAAATAAAAATAAATCTTTTATGCATCTTTCTATGCATAAAATCAATATTGATAAGAATAACTCTTTTGAATTAAAAATAAAATTATTTATGCAACTTTCTATGCATAAAATCAAAATTGATAAGAATAACTCTTTTGGAATAAAAATAAAATTCTTTATGCATCTATTTATGCATAAAATCAAAATTGATGAGAATAACTCTTTTGAAATAAAAATCAAATTCTTTATACATCTATTTATAAAATCAAAATTGATGAGAATAACTCTTTTGAATTAAAAATAAAATTCTTTATGCATCTATTTATGCATAAAATCAAAATTGATGAGAATAACTCTTTTGAATTAAAAATAAAATTCTTTATACATCTATTTATGTATAAAATCAAAATTGATAAGAATAACACTTTTGGATTAAAATAAATTCTTTATGCATCTTTCCATGCATAAATTCAATTTAGTAGGAATTACACTTATAGAATAAAAGAATTTCTCTTATGCATCTAATTTATGCATAAATTCCATTTATGATGAAAATCACACTTTTAATATAAAATAATTTCTTTTATGCATCTATTTATGCATAAAAATCATTTATGATGAAAATCACACTTTTAATATAAAAAAATATCTTTTATGCATACAAATCATTTATGATGAAAATCACTCTTTTAATATAAAAGAATTTCTTTTATGCATCTATTTATGCATAAAAATCATTTATGATGAAAATCACACTTTTAATATAAAAAAATATCTTTTATGCATACAAATCATTTATGATGAAAATCACTCTTTTAATATAAAAGAATTTCTTTTATGCATCTATTTATGCATAAAAATCATTTACGATGAAAATCACACTTTTATAATCAAAATAACAATTTCAATATACTTCCTTCTATGCATGGAATTTAATTCTAAAGAAAGTAACACTTTTTTAATAAACTATTTTTAGTATGCATTTTCTTATACCTAGGATGAAAATTAACACTTTAAGAATACATATACGATGGGAATTACTCTTTTTGAATTAAAAAAATTAAAACTTATTTTTCACAATTTTAGAAAATTTTGCCATAACCTCCTTTGTATGGCTGACCATTTTTCAATTTTAAATTCTCTAAAATTAATTGGAAGTTCACCAAGAGTATTTAAATCATTCTAATGTAAACATTTTCTACTTATCAAAGCGAAACATTATGAAAAACTTGATTTTATCCATTAATCGTTCATCTAGGATAAAGAATGGTTGGATTTACTAAAGAAAAGAGAGGAATGCCTTTTTTCAATGAGGCATAACATCATAATCATTTTAGAGAAGACAAAAATCATAAAAACCATAAAATGAAATAAAAAAGAGAAGAATCTCCAACTTACAAGGAGAATTTGAGAGCTTTCCTTTGATGGTTTGAGGGATCTACTCTTGTTTGAAACAAGAGTGGTCAGGTGTCAAAAATGCATCATTTCTTCTAAATATCTCTCTTTTTGTTTAGTCAACTCTTCATCTTATGTGAGTATTTGCTCATTTTTGGGGGGATTTTCTTTATTTCTTCCATTTATCTCCTCCACACATTTGGATGAATCTTATTGGCCCATAGGAACCTTAATTTAAAATTTCAAAAAAATCTTAACCCTCAGGATAAGGCCTCTTAAATAGATTATACTTGATTTCTAATGCACCTTCTGAAAATCTTTTTGAACTTCTCTTTTGGGGGAACTTATTTTAATAAGAAGAGATATTTTTCCATCCAAAAATATTTAAAAATTAAATTACCACTCTCTAGAAGATTTTCTCTCTCTAGGCCAAAACTGGTAGAAACAAGATCTTTTATATTTCTGAAGAGGGATTTGACTACAGGGGAAGATACTGGACATCCTGAGAGCCTGGGGAGGAATCTTACATTCTACCTCACTTAAAAAACGCGAGATGTCCTCATCTCGCAGGTGGAGTATGATCTCTTTCATCATCTTCTTCTTCTTTAATCACTTCCAGCGTTACTGCCTTGGAAGTGGACGGCCGATTTGGGAACAACTCTCTTTGACTTCCTCTATTCTGAGGTGGAGGTCTTGCATTACCTTGGATTGAAACTGTAGGTTGGATAGAGGGTCTACCTCTGGGATTTCCCTAATTTTGGTGGATAGAATCCTGATTACTCTGGACGGAAGGGGCTAGAGTCTGGAATCTTGATCCCTGATTTTCCTGCCCTGAAAGCCTTGATCCAAAAGGAGTTGGGCAATCCATACTGCGATGTCCAAACCCTTAACAGTTATAGAATTTCACTCTCTTGTTCAAGGGTGGAACTTCTGAAGTTAAAATCCAGGGGATTGAGTTTCGAGAAAAGGACATTTCTTCCATTCTGTAACTTCCCATATCTTAGGTTTGACCCTGATATCTCTTAGGCAGAGGAAGGTTGGAATCACCTTCTGGGAATTAAAACCTTTTGAAAGGTGACGGTGCTGGCTTTGGCGGGACTTTGACATCAAAGGCCTTGGTGAAATCCTTCACCATCCGAACTGCTTCGGCCATGGAAACTAGCTTGGCATTCTTCACCACGATATTCAAAGGTTCATTCAGTCCCCGAATGAACCTGACCATCAGCTGTTCTTCATCCAACGGAGGCGAGTATTTGAGGAGGAGGGCGAATGCTTGGTGATATGCTTCAATAGTTCTACTCCCCTGGGGTAACTCTAAGAATTCGTTCATCTTTGTTTCTAAAAAGCCGGGAGGAGAGAACTTGTCCTTAGGTAAATTTTGAGATTAGTCCAGGTTTGGGTATTTTGGTCGAGACGGTTTGTCTCGCAGTGGTTTCTCCATGCCACTCTAGGTGACCACTATCTTTAGCCTTGCAAGAGCCATTTTGCTCTTCTCATTGTACCCGGTGACATCAAAGTATTCTTCCATTGATTCGATCCACTTCTCTACAGCCTCGCCCAAGTTTTTCCCTTCTCCCTTGAAAGGTCTAGGCTGCGAACTATGAAGAGTTTTACAAACATCCAGGTCGAGCTCTTCTTCATCGAGTTGGGGGTTAACATTTCTACCACGACGACCTCGATCCATGTTCCTATCAATACGAAAATTCTTATTAAGTCTTTTTATTTATGATTCAACTGATTCCGGGGTTCTCTAAATAGGTCGGCTCCCCACAGAGTCAAGGGATAAAGATACTCATATAGAATGCATTCATTCAAAATTATCTCATTCATATCTTCAACAAAATAATGGTCCATCAGACTAAATTTTTCTATCTAAACAATCCTCCATGGGGATTTTAAATTTTCATATTTTTAATTTATCAACCCTTAACTTGATCCACTGATCAAAAGTTAACAGTAGTAATCTGCCAGCACAATCCACTAATCTCATAGTGATTTGCTGAAGTCATTAACGTCATTCTAGCTACGAACATTATCACAGGGACTCGTCCCATTCATCCTCATTGTGGTTTTGCTCGGCTTATTACATTTCAAATAAATTTCAAGAATCATCATTTTTCAATCAGAATCCAAATCAATTCATCAGTTCACAACCAGAATTTAAAAATCATATCAACCACATTCGAATTCATCATCTGGATAGCATTAATGCTTATAATTTCAAGTCTTAGATTTACTCATATATACTGCCAGTAAAGAGCTGCAGTTATACCCTCGGTATATACGGGTAGTCATGGTCCTTGGAATTATAAGAAGGTAAAGACCATCATGTCTAGGCCTCCAGCAAGTCAGGGATTCCATACAATTGTGGTACTTCCATCTAAAGACCTAATTACTAATTTATGAATTTCAGTTCAAATAACAATTTGTATGAATTTCATCACACAATTCTGATCTTATACTGCTACTTCATAAAATTTTGACATTTTTGGCTTTTTGGTTGATCCTCATTAGTCAATTCGCTCTGATACCAACTGTAAGATACCTGTCCCCACCGCGCAACAATTTCAAGGGTGCTAGCAGCAGAAGTAGCACTTCTTGCATGGGGCAGGGTCCCACACTCGGGGCCTCGCCCCCCACGGATATCCGGACAAGAGACTAATCCATCGGTTTTTCCAAAACCGAACCCAGAAAAACTTCTTTGCCCAGAAAGCACGGGCGATTTCACCAGGATAACTTTTCCCTAACGTAGTCAAAAGCCTTAACTAACTAAGCTCATCTGACCGAACCCGTAAGTCCCATAGTGTCAGATCAGAGAAAAAGACTATACTTGGATCATAGAGACCAACGCTTTTTTCCTCATTGAGAGGCACATCCGTTGATTCTTTTCCATAGAACAATTTTTGTCCGGGATTTACTTCACCTATCGAACTAAACAGAAATTGAGTCTTGA
Organism: Cibotium barometz; assembly: GCF_041138505.1. Classification (NCBI taxonomy): domain Eukaryota; kingdom Viridiplantae; phylum Streptophyta; class Polypodiopsida; order Cyatheales; family Cibotiaceae; genus Cibotium; species Cibotium barometz. The sequence goes on along the minus strand of NC_141055.1, from coordinate 22,275,843 downwards.
TTTACGGATCCATCAGTCCAGCCTAACCTCATCCAGTCCCATGGGTTAGCCATTGCCTTAGCCATCGCCCAACCACTGTAGTGATGGGATCCAATTAGGAATTTGGTTAGGTTTTGTCCCAGGTACCAAGGAAAAGAGTTCCTAGGCCCCCTAGCCGGATTTTCAAGCAAATTTAACTCCAGTCACACCACTTACATAGCCCACTTACACAGCCAATATGAAATTGCCTCTTTTTCCTAGATTCAAATGTATTTAATTCAGTCATTTAATGAAATCATAGTGTTACTGATTATAAACTTCCAAGTATCCAGTCGAATCTTAATTTCCAATCATTCCTTCATCGGAGTATCTATGGCATCATTGTGGCAACCAGAACGCTCATCACTTATTCACTCAGGGGCCTTTTCTATAGTTCCTAGCTCATAGTACCCAGCAGATAATCACTTATAAAAATCAAGATGGAATCCTCGTTGAAGATCAGCAAGATCAACCAATAGATCCAGATAAGAGAGCTATGGACTCATCAGTTGAGGCCAGCAAGGTCAATCAACCAGATCCATACTCGGTTTCAGAAAACAACTCTTACTCCTTGTTCCAATATCTTCCACGATGCACATGTGGGTATCTTCGGCAACCCAGAGCCTAAGCACCGTATGGTCAGCACCCCCTCTAGGATCCTTCACACAGCAGGTCACCTAGCGCTTCACTCATAGGCCGCTTCCTTGGTCCCTCATCCACCGTACTAGAAACCGAGGCTGGTCAAGACCTCGGTCGACCTTGCTACGTGAGTCGTCCTCCATTGACTCTCCGTCTCAGTAGTTGCAACTTTATCAGTTAGGTCTCCACGACCTTAATCACAAGACGGTCAAAATGCTTCCCCAGCATTCTTGACATAAAACAGTCATTTACAAACATGTCACAAATACAGTTTCTATATTGAACTCTCGTCTTTCCACATTATCCCTCATCAGTCCACATTACTTATTCCACATTCCATTCATATGTGTACTCATTCTCATCCAATCACATCATTTTCCATCTCATCACCTCAGATTCATTCACATCACATATCATATATTCACATCCCAATTCACATGTCATCACATCTCATCCATTCACTCATATCGACGACACATCATTTCACATACACATTCGCATTCATTATTCTACATACACATCCAAACACTTTAAGAATACATATACGATGGGAATTACTCTTTTTGAATAAAAAATCAAAACTTATTTTTCACAATTTTAGAAAATTTTGCCATAACCTCCTTTGTATGACTGACCATTTTTTAATTTTTAATTCTCTAAAATTAAAGAGTATTTAAATCATTCTAATGTAAACATTTTCTACTTATCAAAGCGAAACATTATGAAAAACTTGATTTTATCCATTAATCATTCATCTAGGATAAAGAATGGTTGGATTTACTACTAAAGAAAAGAGGGGAATGTCTTTTTTCAATGAGGCATAACATCATAATCATTTTAGAGAAGATAAAAATCATAAAAACCATAAAATGAAATAAAAAAGAGAAGAATCTCCAACTTACAAGGAGAATTTGAGAGCTTTTCTTTGGCTTGATGGTTTGAGGGATCTACTCTTGTTTGAAACAAGAGTACAAAAAAACACTATTAAGCTTCAACAAAGGGGGAGGCTTCTATTTATAGGAAAAAGTGAGCCTCTAACCAAGCAAACTGATTCTAGAATTTTCCAGATCAGTTTGGTCAATTTTTGACCATTTTTAGGTCAGTTTAGCTCACTTTTTGGATCTAGTTGAAACAGGAGAGAGGAGAGATAAAAATATCTCATTATTCAGGAGTTTAAAACTCTCCCCCACATGTGAAATAGGCGCCTCCTTCATGAGGGAAATTCCCCCATATTGAGGTGTCAAAAATGCATCATTTCTTCTAAATATCTCTCTTTTTTAACTAATAACCTTGTCCTTAGTCAATTCTTCATCTTATGTGAGTATTTGCTAATTTTTGGGGGGATTTTCTTTATTTCTTCCATTTATCTCCTCCACACATTTGGATGAATATTATTGGCCCATAGGAACCTTAATTTAAAATTTCGAAAAAATCTCTGATTACTCTAGACGAAAGGGACTAGAGTCTGGAATCTTGATCCCTGATTTTCCTGCCCTGAAAGCCTTGATCCAAAAGGAGTTTGGCAATCCATGCTGCGATGTCCAAACCCTTGACAGTTATAGCATTTCACTCTCTTGTTCAAGGGTGGAACTTCTGAAGTTGAAATCCAGGGTATTGAGTTTCGAGAAAAGGACATTTCTTCCATTCTGTAACTTCCCATATCTTAGGTTTGTTGACCCTAATATCTCTTAGGCGGAGGAAGGTTGGAATCACCTTTTGGGAATAAAAACCTTTTGAAAGGTGATGGTGCTGGCTTTGGTGGGACTTTGACATCAAAGGCCTTGGCGAAATCCTTCGAGCCACTTCCATTGATTCGATCCACTTCTCCAGAGCCTCGCCCAAGTTTTCCCCTTTTCCCTTGAAAGGTCTAGCCTGCGAACTATGAAGAGTTTTACGAACATCCAGGTCGAGCTCTTCTTCATCGAGTTGGGGGTTAACATTTCTACCACGACGACCTCGATCCATGTTCCTATCAATACGAAAATTCTTGTTAAGTCTCTTTATTTATGATTCAATCTGATTTTTTATTCAACTGATTCTTCCAGGGTTCTCTAAATAGGTCGGCTCCCCACAGAGTCAAGGGATAAAGATACTCATATAGAACGCATTATCAGTTAACAATTCATTCAGAATTATCTCATTCATATCTTTAACACAATAATGGTTCATCAGACTGAATTTTTCTATCTAAACAATCCTCCATGGGGATTTCAAAATTTCAGATTTTTAATTTATCAACCCTTAACTTGATCCACTGATCAAAAGTTAACAGTAGTAATCTGCCAGCACAATCCACTAATCTCATAGTGATTTGCTAAAGTCATTAACGTCATTCTAGCTACGAACAGTATCACAGGGACTCGTCCCATTCATTCTCATTGTGGTTTTGCTCGGCTTATTACATTTCAACCAAATTTCAAGAATCATCATTTTTCAATGAGAATCCAAATCAATTCATCAGTTCACACCAGAATTTAAAAATCATATCAACCACATTCGAATTCATCATCATCTGGATAGTATTAATGCTTATAATTTCAAGTCTTAGATTTACTCGTATATATTGCCAGTAAAGAGCTGCAGTTATACCCTCGGTATATACGGGTGGGTAGTCATGGTCCTTGGAATTATAAGGTGAAGACCATCATGTCTAGGCCTCAAGCAAGTCAGGGATTCCATACAATTGTGGTACTTCCATCTGAAGACCTAATTACTAATTTATGAATTTCAGTTCAAATAACAATTTGTATGAATTTCATCACACAATTCTGATCTTATACTGCTACTTCATAAATTTTTGACATTTTTGGCTTTTTGGTTGATCCTCATTAGTCAATTCGCTCTGATACCAACTGTAAGATCCCTATCCCCACCGTGCAACAATTTTAGGGGTGCTAGCAGCGGAAGTAGCACTTCTTGCGCGGGGCAGGGTCCCACACTCGGGGCCTCGCCCATGGATATTCGGACAAGAGACAGTGAAAATTCAAGCCCTTGCAAAAGAAGCAGTGAAATACTACTCTAATTCTTGGTATGAAATAGAAAGACCTGGCATGGTAACTAGAAGAAAAATAATAATGCTCACACCCTTATAAGAAAACTAGTAATGTACCTACTTTCCCTTGGAAGATCCAAATATTGCTAAATTCTTATGATGAAGACCAAACCGACCACACATTTGATGATAATCTTGGAGAACTCATATTTTTCCAAACAAGGGGAAGGAAAGAAAAAACCAATTAGAAGCAGTAATGATTGCCTTTGCTTGATTGCCTTTGTTCTTCATATTTTTCCAAACAAAGGCAATCAAGCAAAGGGAAGGGTAATAACAATTTTCCAAGAATAGGCAAGACTATCAGGAAGAACTAAAAGGATGTGAGGCACTACAAGCCACTTTGATTATATAGGCCAATGAAAAGAGGGTATTACATGAGAATCCAATGTTGGAAGAAAGCCGAATACCCATGAATTTAGTAGCACTTAACTTTCCTACTTTGGAATTTGGTACACTAGTAGTAGAAGAAAAGAAACTAAAACATGAATAGCCAATAGATTCAGCAGTACTTAGAATAACTTTCCTACTTTGGAGTTTGGTACATGAGTAGTAGAAGAAAAGAAACTGAAACATGAATATCAACGGAATTAGTAGCACTTAGAATAACTTTCCTACATTGGACTTTGGTACACTAGTAGAGTAGAAGAAAAGAAACTAAAACATGAATTACTAACAATTCTTAGAGAGAAGAGAAAAGAATAGAGATCAAGCTAGGAAATATAGGAAATTAAGAGAGAGGAATCTTACACATAGCAACGTACAATTGTCCATGTGTGAATACTTGTGTGGCTAGATAAAGTCCCAATACACTCAATGTTTGTCCTTGGGACTTATTTATTGACATACCAAAAGCTAACCTTACATGAAATTGTCTCCTTCTCATATTAAAAGGAAATTGAAGCATAGTAGGTATAAATGTTATCATGGGAATAAAGATCCTGTCTCCAATGTTTGTACCTGTAATGATTTCTGCTTCTATCACCTTTGAGTTAAATTGCCTACATATCAATCTGGTACCATTACAAAGTCCCTATCGAGGAGGGTCCAAATTGCGGAGCAGCATGATAGGAGCATTAATCTTTAGAAGTAAGTGGTGAGGAGGGTAACCACAACCTAAGTTCAAACTGTTTAGGTACTCAATTGGATACAATATTGCGTCATTCTCAAAAGAAACAACCGAATTTACATTGAGGTATTCTCTTTCAAGATCGGGCAACGCACTCAAGGCTAGTTCATTGATCTCATCAACTTCTAGATTTCGTGGTGCAAGAATAGCATGGTCTTCGAAGAAGCATGCATAATTCTCTCTCAACCAACACATGAACTCAAGACACGCACATAATTCTCTCTCTTTCTCTCTCACACACACACCCACCTGCACACACACAAACTCTCTCTCTCTCTCTCTCTCTCTCTCTCTCTCTCACACACACACACACACACACACACACACACACACACACACATGCTGTTTCAAATTAATAAAACATTTTTAAGAATCCAACATGCACACCCACACACACGCGCTATCCAAATTAAAAAAATGGCACCAAAAACTTTCAACATTTAAAAAAATATCTCAAGTGCATGTACACTCCTTCAGTCCTTAGGGTCAATATAAAAATATTAATTGGTACTTGTATGGAGAATATAAATCATACTACAACCTTTTAAAATGTCTCTAAGCATGTAGCTTGCAATAGCCACAATCTGATGTGTAGATTAAATCGCGTTGTAGATGATCTTTCAACCAACACACACATACACATGCCACCCACACCCACACACGCACACGCACACCCACACCCACACACACTCACACTCACACTCACACTCACAAAGCGAAATTGATCTCTCTCTCTCTCTCTCTCTCTCTCTCTCTCCCTCAAACACACACACTTAAACAAACGAAAAATAATATTAAAGGGTTGCACTCTCTCTCTCACTCACACACACACACACACACACACACACACACACACACACACACACACACACACAGAGTTTTAAAGTGTGTGTGTGCATTAATAAAACATTTTAAAAAAAGTCGACATTTCAAAAAAAATCTCACCCCACCCACCCACCCACACACACACACACCCACCCACCCACCCACACCCACCCACACCCACACACCCACACACACACACACGCTATTTTAAATTAACAAAACATTTTAAAAAACTTTCATCGTTTTTAAAAAACCAACACACAATGTGGTTTGATGTGGAGCAATGTGGAAAGACGAGAGTTCGTTATAGAAACTGTATTTTTGAACTGTTTTTAAAAGACTGTTTTATGTCAAGAATGCTAGAGAAGCATTTTGACTATCTTGTGAATGAGGTCATGGAGACCTAATCTGATAAAGTTTCAACAGCTAACGGAGAGTCATTGGAGGATGTCTCACATAGCAAGGTTGAGGTCTTGACCAGCCTCGGTTCGATTGAAATGGTGAGCTTCCGGTACGGTGGATGAGGGACCAAGGAAGCGGCCTATGAGTGAAGCGCTAGGTGTCATGCGAAGGATCCTAGAGGGTGCTGACCATACGGTGCTCGGGGATGCTGACCATACGGTGCTCTGGGTCGGCGATGATATCCACACATGCATCGTGGAAGATATTGAAACAAGGAGTAAGAGTTGTTTTCTGAATTTGGGCATGGATCTGGTTGATTGACCTTGCTGGTCCTCAACGGATGAGTCCATGGTTCTTTTATATGGATCTGTTGGTTGATCTTGTTGATCTTCAACGAAGATTCCATTTTGATATTTGAATATTGCCGAGTACTATGAGCTATGAACCATCGAAAAGACCGCTGCGTGGACAAGTAGTGAGCATTCTGGTTGCCAATGATGCCAGAGGAAGGAATGATTGGAAATTAGAATTCAACCAGAAATTTTTGGAGGATTATGATTAGTGACTATGATTTCATTCAATGATTGTTTTAAAGACAGCTGAATCTGTGAAAAAGGTAATTTCATTAAATGATTATTTTAAAGATAGCTGAATCTGTGAAAAAGGCAATTTCAAGTGGTGTGACTAGTTTTAAGTTTGCATGAATATTCGGCTAGGGGGCCTGAGAACTCTTTTCCTTGGTACCTGAGACAAAACCTAACCAAATTCCTAATTGGATCCCATCACTACAATGGTTGTGGGAGTGAAAAGATGCAGGGGGGAAGAGAGCTTGAGCTCTTAAGCACACACACACACACACAAAACCCTAAATGAGAACACACAAGGTGAGAGGCTGAAAATCTTCTTCTTCACACAACACTCAACACACCATATACAAAGATAAGAGTATACACAAATATGAAAAGGTACTCAACCAAATACATACTAGGGTTCTCTATAGTGTGAACCCAACTAAATGAGTTGGCGCTACAACTATGCTAGTCTCTAGAATGGCTGTCACACAGCCTGTCATCCCACTGGCCGCATATCACCCATGATCTCACCAACCATGCCAATGGTGTAAGTGTGGGGCCTATCCCCCAGGTGGGTCATCAGTGTCCACCGCCTCACTAGATGAGCTCGATATCTCAACACTCCCCCTCAAGCTCAACTCTATCTCATGTACACCAAGCGAAGCCCTGAATCTACGGAGCTTCTCTGTACCCAATGCTTTGGTGAAGATGTCAGTGACCTGATCCTGTGTGCTGACATAAACAAGGTCAACGTCTCTTGCCAAAACCTTCTCTCTAACAAAATGATAGTGGACCTCTATATGCTTTGTGCGAGCTTGAAAAACTGGGTTCCTGGCCAATTGTATATTACTAATGTTGTCACAAAAAATGACAACTTGTCTATCCACTGATAGACCCAAATCTGCAAGTAGCTTTCTCAACCAAGTTACCTTACATGCTGCCATAGCAGCATCTTTGTACTCGGCCTCTGTACTGGATAGAGCAACCATAGGCTGCTTCTTGCTACTCCAAGTCACATCAGCACTCCCAAAAGAAAACATAAAGCCACTAGTAGATCTTCTATCTGAGATACTACCAGCCCAATCAGCATCTGTGTACCCATGTACACATATCTCTGTCCCAGTTTCATAAATTAGACCACAATACAAAGTAGACCTCACATACTCAGTATGCGTCTCAATGCATCCAAATGCGGCTTCCGAGGAACCTGCATAAACTGACTCACCAACCCAACAGCATAGCTCAAATCTGGCCTGGTAATCGTCATGTAGATCAAGCTTCCTACTATGCGCCTATACATAATAGGATCCTCCAAAATCTCTCCTGAATCTGCACTCAACTTGCCATTCTGATCTAATGGCACTGAGGTAGGCTTACAGCCTGTCATACCATACTTGGACAACATGTCCAAGCCATACTGTCTCTGTAGTAATCCAATACCATGTGGTGACCTAATCACCTCAATGCCCAAGAAATATCTGAGCTCCCCCAGATCCTTCATCTCAAACTTCTGTCTAAGCAAGATCTTTACATCAAAGATCTCTACATCATGGTCTCCCGTAATGATCAAGTCATCTACATAGATGACAACAAGCACAACCCCTCTATCATTGTGTCTCACATACAACGAGAAATTTGCATTGGCTACATGAAAGCCAATAGTGACAAGATATTTAGAAATCTTGTCAGACCATGCTCTTGGTGCTTGTTTTAAGCCATACAAGGCTTTCTTCAACTTGCAAACAAGCTCAGGGTGACTCACATCCTCATAACTAGGTGGCTGCAACAAATACACCTCTTCCTGCAAATCCCCATGCAAGAATGCATTCTTTACATCCATTTGATGTAAAGACCATTGCTTTGACGGAGCCACTGCTATCACAACTCTCACTGTTGCCATCTTGGCAACTGGGCTGAAAGTTTCCTCATAATCAATGCCATTTGTCTGCGCATATCCTTTGGCTACCAATCTAGCCTTGTACCTGCTTATGCTTCATCAGTGTTATGTTTTACTTTGTACACCCACTTGCATCCCCAATGGCTTTCTTGCCTTCAGGCAATTGCACTAAATCCCAAGTCTGATTTCCATATAGTGCATCCATCTCCTCATCCATAGCTTTCTCCCAACACACATTTCCAATAGCCTCATCAATGCATGTGGGCTCTACAACCTATACAACTTCTGCCATGTATGCATTGTGATGTGCCACATAACCATCATAGGTAAACCTCTGCACAGGATTCTTCACTCTCCCATATCTTCGTAGCTTTGCATTCATGGCTTCCATAGCCTTCTTTACACCAAGTGTTCTCATAGTGGTGGTCATTCCGAAGACCGAAACCGGGAAAATTTCCCCTGCCCGAAAAACGGGGACGATTCCACCATTTTTATTTTCTTAATAACGAATTTCTCTAACGAGGTCAAGATACTGAACTAACCTTCATCTGATTAAATCAGATAAATGGGAAACTATTACAGACTTAACTTGAAGGAATCAACGCTTTTTTCCTAATTGAATCAGACAGAGCCGATCTATTCATCAGAGAAGTCTTCATGCTTTTTTAAAATTAACTACTCGAGTTCTAAGCATATTCCTATTGATCAATTTTATTATTAAAACTCTACTGATTCCAGCCCATGGGTTAGCCACCACCCAACCACTAGAATTGGTAGAACCAGACAAGTACTCACCCACCCATAATTGAATGCCTTTCTTAACTTTTGCTTTAGAATACAGATACGCACACACTCCTCTTTAAACTTTAACTTTTAAAACAATCCATTGACAAACAATTATTGGTTACAGATGTCATAACTCAAAATTTCCATTCAATCCTTGTTTCTCACAAAACAATATCACTCTGGACTCTCCGTTGAGACTAGCAGGTCAGCAACGAGATCCAGTAATAGATTACAATAATTTTCTCATCATCATACATATATATATCTTCCACGACATACGCATGGTTGTCCTAAGCACCGCGAGCCCGTGCATCGCCTGGTAAGAACCCTCCAGGATCCTCCTTAGGTGTCCTGGCACTTCACCCAGGGACCGCTTCGTCGGCCCTCACCCATCATACTGGAAGCACACCATTTTTCATCATACCCAGGCTGATCAAGACCTGGGCAGGTTTTTGCCACGTGAGCCATCCTTTGAACACTCCCCGTCAGCTATTGCAACCGAGCTTCCCTTAGAAAAACACATATACTAAATGCTCCCTCCAGCATTCTGGCGCCAGTATTCTGGCGTAAGACAGTCCTTTAAGAAAATAGGGTTTCTATGCAAGTTTATAGTTTTGATTTTCTTTTGAATACAATGAGTATATCTTAATTCCGTATTCCAAGACTTCTAGATCACAGGTTTGGATTCCCAAGTAGAATTCCTCAAATTCTGTAATCTTGATCCTCAGATCAAAATCAAAGGTCTCAATTTAATTTCCGATTCAGTGGGTGATTTGATTGAACTTCTTGAATTGGTCACATCGTCTTTTCTTGAAACTGACGAAGGAGATTAAGTCGTGGTCATAGTCTGATTCACGGTTCAAGTCTGGAAAGGTTCTCCCTGAACTATCTTTCTCGAAGGGTAATATTTCAATTACTACTTTACTGAATTTTATTCATTGAGTATTTTGCTTAACTGAATTCACAACTAAACACGTATTCCTATGAGGAATAAATTAATTTATTCCTATGAGGAATAAATTAATCATTTATCTAAAATTCTGACTTCGATGTGATAGATCTTCTGAATTTTCTCATTACTATCCTAGAGAATATGAAACATTAGAATTTTCTTTCATAGAGTATTTACTTATTCATTTACCAATATTCATGGGATTTAAACAATGATTAAAGAGAACTCTCATTTTGATATTAAAAAAATTCTTTTATGCATAAAAAATTCATTTTGATGAAAGTAACACTTTTATAATAAAAAAAATCTTTTATGCATCTATTTATGCATAAAAATCAATATTGATGAAAGTAACACTTTTATAATAAAAAAATTCTTCTATGCATCTATTTATGCATAAAAATTCATTTTGATGAAAGTAACACTTTTATAATAAACACCATATTAGAGAATTTGGGAATCTCCCAATTCCCATTTTTGAATACTAAAAAAGGGGGACATGGATAACATGTTTGTAAGTTTCTCAAAGCCCTATCATGTGACCTATCATTGAAAAGCGCTTGAAAAATGGGTTCTAAAGAGCCATAAACCACTCATTTTGGATTGATGGTGTTCAAGTTATGGAAAATCCAAAGTTTTGACCACATGTCCCAAACTTGTGGAAAATTCCCATATTTCCCAATATGGTGTTAATAATAAAAATTCTTTTATGCATACATTTATGCATAAAAATCAATATTGATGAAAGTAACACTTTTATAATAAAAAAATTCTTTTATGCATCTATTTATGCATAAAAATTTATTTTGATGAAAGTAACACTTTTATAATTAAAAAAATTCTTTTATGCATCTATTTATGCATAAAAATCAATATTGATGAAAGTTACACTTTGATAATAAAAAAATTCTTTATGCGTCTATTTATGCATAAAAATTCATTTTGATGAAAGTAACACTTTTATAGTAAAAAAATTCTTTTATGCATCTATTTATGCATAAAAATCAATATTGATGAAAGTAACACTTTTATAATAAAAAAATTATTTTACACATCTATTTATGCATAAAAATTCATTTTGATGAAAGTAACACTTTAGTAATAAAAAAAATTCTTTTATGCATCTATTTATGCATAAAAATCAATATTGATGAAAGTAACACTTTTATAAAAAAAATTCTTTTATGCATCAATTTTTCCTATCCTTAAGTTGTTGCCATATATTTAGGTAGTGATGTGTGTGAACACACTTAGGACCGCCAGGGCACTTTTTCCCTCTTTAGGAGGTTTTTTCCCCCGGCTTGTATATATGCCCATCATTCTAGGGCAATCTTGCTTCTTCTTCTCCAAGCTTTGTGTGATTTCCTGCAACCCTAATTCCAACAATTGGTATCAGAGCAGACATTGTCTCCCAGGGCTACGCCGCCAGCACCCTCCGACTCATGTTCTCCGATTGAGGTGAGCTGTCAATCACGAGCGTTCTCAGAAATTGCATCTAAGGTCGTTTCGGGCTCCGTTTTTGCATTACAAGTTTTGTACAGGTGTTTTTGCCATTTTGTGCAAAAATCTCGACAGTGCAGTTTTCTGCAAAACAGGCATACGTATTCTATTGTGGACCGTGCTACATAGCACGAGTTGATTTCTATTCAGTCTTTACTTCATTACAGGTAGCTTTTGCATCAGTTTCAGTCGATGGCCATGGCTGATAACAGCAATGATGTATTTCGCATGTTGTCTGCTGATGACAAATTGGATGGAGACAGCAACTACCCATTTTGGGCATACATGATGCAGCATGTTCTGGTTGCAAAAGGAGTATGGAACATTGTGCAGGGTATGGATGTACGTCCAGGTTCTGTGGATGTAGGATCTGTTTGAGGATGTTGCAAGTTCTAGCAGCTCTACTATTGCTGCTATTTTACCCACTACTGTGAACAAGCTCATTGGGATGGTAAAGATGCGCAGGCTCATGCCTTGATTGCACTTTCTGTCAAACGTAACATCACTCCACATATTCGTTTAGCTAAAACAACAAAACAGGCTTGGGATATTCTAGCTGGTTTGTATGCAAGTCGTAAAACGAGGCAAAAATCTCTTACCTGCGCGTAAAGCCGACTAATCGGGTCCACCCGTCCGCGTAGGATGGTGCCGTCGGGTTATTCCATCCTCCCACTTTCCACCCTACTCACGCGTCAATTTGCTTTCTAATTAATCCTGCCACACTGTTTGACATAAATAAACATGTTCCTTAATTAAGGCCCTTTTCACAAGGTTTATTAAAACAGCCTTTTTCCACAGTACAATAATCCCAAGACAAGATTTAAAAGAAACGTTTATACATGAATCAATTTCATACAAGCCAAACCGGCTCTCTTATTCTTTTCCTTTATACCATCGATGATCTCGAATTCGGCCTTCCAAACCTCTACATGATGCTGGGTAAAACCCTACGGGACCATACACCTTATCGTCGGCCGCTGGGGGCGAGGACTCAAGCTGGCATGTCGCCCTCTCAGGCTCCATCGCTCAATCCTCTCGCCCCTCAGAGGGATGTCTACGCACTAGGGTGGGCTAATTCACCGTACTAGCCTGGGCCCTCAGAACTAGGCAGCATCACAATCACTCGCCTCAATCGGCAAACCTCATTCTCCCAATGGTATGAGGGATACCATGGGCCAACTCCGGGCCTTACTAATGTCTCCGCCATCCGGCTATACAAGCACAAGAACGGGGCAACGTCAAGGCAGGGAGAAGTTGTACCTGTACCTTAATTTAACCAAGATAACAATCCATTTACTCACTAAACCATAGGACTAGGATCCATGTCACCTTCTTAAGAAAACAATCCTTTTCACAAAGATTTTAGCATTTCAACTTGAGATTGCGATAAGACATTCTTTATTAAGGCATATGCTATTGCTTAAAAGAATACAAACTTTAAATAGTAAATCAATCAAATAGATCCTATTAACAATTAATAGAGAAGCCGGGGCCATACCACCTCAACCCCTAAGAATGATATATAATTGAAAAACAAAATATGTATATACCTTATAGAAATTTGTCGTTGCTTTTGCTCGTTAACAAGAGCTTTAGAACTTGACATATGAGAATAGAGTCTTATAATACCTTGTCTTTTGATTGAAATCATCCAATAATCTCCAAGCTTTATCTCCTCTTACTCATACTGTGACTCTTCTCTCTTTCTAAGGTCTATTGTGAAATAGCCTTCTTCTCTTACAGGGCTACGGGATACTATTCTTTCTCTAAAAGAAAAGCTATGGAGTTTTGGTCTCTTCCTTCAAAAGACCATAGCAATCTAATCTTCTTTTCTAAGATATTAGATAAGAATGAAGGGATATATACATCTTAAACTCTAGGATTACCTTGAGGCTACTTGATGCCTTCTCACAGTTTTCTCTGTGTAGAGACTTTGACAGAAACAACAAATTGTTTCGGCCATAACTCTTTGATAAAAACTCAAAATATGGTCATATAACCAGTCAAAAGAACGGGAAGGCATCTGGTCTACAAGTTAGCGTGAGCAAAATAGGAAAAAACGTCTGTATATAGCCACAAACGCGCCATCTTTAGAAACACGTTGTTTTTCCACATTTTTAGTATGCATGGACTCTAAATATGTAAAAGTACTCTAAATATGACCTCTTATCACCTAAATTCAAATTTCTATGTTTGGAGATACTTATCTCTTAATAGAACTATTCTTATGTTCTTATTTCTTTTAGGATTTTTGGAGCTAATATTTTTATTCTAACACTTTCCTAATGTTTCTAGCCTTGTTGTCTCACTCTTCTCTAATTACACTCTATTTCCTTATTGAAATCTATATTAAAAGAGACACATACATATATGGCTTGGGAGGGACCTTACAATCTCCCCCACTTAAAAGATTCGAGATGTCCTCATCTCGTGAGCTAGGGTAGTATCTAAGTAAATCCTCCCGTCTCTTTCGAAGTGGTGTCCCCACACTAGGTAAAAATCTTCTTTTATCTAAACATTGTTCTTAAAGAGTCCTTTATTTCATGTGCTTGGCTCGTTTTGTTGTGCCTCCAAAAGGTCTTTATTATTCTAAAGTTAATTGGCCTTATTATCCTAAGTTCATGCATCCATATACCTCTCAAATGCTATGAATCTTCGAATTCCTTATTTTATACCCCCATGTAATATGGTACTTAACAAAAAATCATGGAAAAACGTAAGGAAATCAATCCTTTACGCAAACTAACCTATGATAGCAATTTCATAATCTTAGTATCGTCTTGTAGAATACCTCTATTCATCATGCATATTACTTCACATGAATCTTGCACCAATCCTCTTCTATTTACTCATAGAAATACTTGTTGAATTCGGTTATCTTTAACCCAGCTATCCAAAATTCTTGACCTAATTTTTGCTCTAGCTCATGATTCCTTGTAACTAGGGATGGGCTTGACGTTCCTCTTGAATTAGGAGACCTCTTCTTGATTAACATGGAAGGACTTGTGTCCTTCTCGATACTTTCTATAAAAAAAAAACTTTATCATAGTCTCTGACTATAATTATGGCTTTTGAAATAGAGGATAGTTTTGCATTCTTGATGAGGTTATTCAAAGGTAGATTAAGCTTCCAAATGAATCGATGGAGAAGAGTTACCTCATCCATCTCTAGAGAAAATCGGAGAAGTTTAACAAAAGTTTGGTGGTATTCTTTTAGGGTCTTCCTTTCTTGAATTAGCTCTCCAAAAATTCATTCATTTTATCCTCTCAAAATCCTCAAAATCCTAGAGGACAAAACCTTTCACGAAGGTGTACTTTCATGGCATCTCATAATTGATTCTAGCTCCAGTGGTTAGATTGACAACAATGCTTCTAACTTTCTAGCTCCAGTGGTTAGATTGACAACAATGCTTCCAACTAATTTGGCATTTCTTACGATTTTTAGACGCAAGCAAGGGTGAGCTTGCTTCTTTCATTGTATCCATTAAAAGTTCAAAACTATCAAATACTTAGCATAGTGCCACATCTAAAGGCACTCTGGATTAATATATTTGAGATCTTCATTTTTTGAGAAAAACACATCTGGTGCCTTGGGATTGACACATCCAAAGATTATCAGGATTAACACATGTGAGATGATTAATTTTCTGAAAGTTACACATCTAGTATCTTGGGATTAACACATCTAAGAGCGTGATCCTCTGGGAATTCGTTAGGAAGTGAATGGGGTCTTCTTGGGCCCTTTAATTTGCCCAAGCCTAATCAAGGTGATTAAGGAATAGCCAAATGGGGGGTTGCCATGTGGACTGAAATGTTGGGTTTGTAAGAGAGGTGTAAGAGTGGTCAAAGGGTGCACTTTTTTCCCAAAAAGGGAGGGAAGCAATTTTACAATTTTCGGACCTCCATAACTTCTACATACAAGCTCCGATTTGAGCGGAGATTATAGATCCGTGATCTACGCATCAAGAGCTTTCCATAGATATGTTACATGATATGGTTTTGTCCGCTAGATTTTAAATTCCATTTCCCCCCCAAAATTCAAATTCGAATAAAGTAGCCGTTTTGAAGCTTCTAATTAGAAAATGTTTCTTCTTAAGAGAAAAGGTTTGACTCCTTAAACTACCAAATAAAAGGGCCCAAGAAGCCTTCCATTGAGGTCCTAATGACACATCCGCTGTTAGACCCATGTTTGTTTGAGATGGGTTCAAGATCTTGGATGATCGTCCTAGTGTAAAGCATCCAATGGATGACATTCACATGTCAACTATTCAAACCTTAATGGAGTTATAATCTTAATAATTTATAATATGTGAACTAATGAGATATGTCTTGAAAATTTTTCTAAACAAAGTTTTGGTCTATCCTTCTATTCAGTCTCTCACTAGATTCTTAATTTGATCACCCTATGTTTTTCCTCACAAAAGGGTTTCTCCCCAATATAATTTCTCAAATTTATTGTACAAATATCTTGTGTGTGCACCCCCAAGATATAAGCACAATTTCATAGGATGATTGTCTCAACATGTGAGGATATTCAAATCACTTCTATGGCCAATAGAGATGATTGATTCGTTCTTATATGATAAACAATCACTTGTTTTAATCCCTTGAAAGTTAACCTTTGAAAAGCAAATCCTAGGAACTAAGATCGGCTCTGATACCACTTGTAAGGTTGCCCCCTTTGACAAATAGGGGAAACGCTTAAGATAGTCCACTAAGTCTTATCTTGGAGAAAATTTCCTACTCATCGACATCTTGACCATGCACAGATTCAAGGATACGATTCATAGGTAAGACCTAATTCTATCCCGCAGGGGGAGCGTGGTCTTCTAAAAATCAAATCACCCATAGGGTAATTGATCATAAATTGGGCAACTACAAGAATTGATTTCTAGGGGCAACGCTTTTTTCCTCATCCATGCAAGGCATAGCTGCTGGCCTAGTCTTCTAGAATAGAATTGCCTGAGAACCTATTTATCTAACGTAGGGCTTTCAATTAATATATTGGAAAGCTACCCGACTAATCGGGTCCACCCGTCCGTAGGATGGTGCCGTCGGGGCATTCCATCCTCTCGGCACTTTTCACCCTACTCATGCATCAATTTGTTTTCTAATTAATCCTACCACACTGTTTGACATAAATAAACATGTTCCTTAATTAAGGCCCTTTTCACAAGGTTTATTAAAACAGCCTTTTTCCACAGTACAATAATGCCAAGACAAGATTTAAAAGAAAATTTTATACATGAATCAATTTCATACAAGCCAAACCGGCTCTCTTATTCTTTTCCTTTATACCGCCGATGATCTAGAATTCGGCCTTCCAGCCTCTACATGCTGGGCAAAACCCTACGGGACCATACACCTCATCGTCGGCCGCCGCTGGCGAGGACTCAAGCTGGCCTGTCGCCCTCTCAGGCTTCATCGCTTGATCCTCCTACGCCTCAGAGGGATGTCTACGCACTAGGGTGGGCTAATTCACCGCACTAGCCTGGGCCCTCAGAACTAGGCAGCATCACAATCACTCGCCTCAATCGGCAAACCTCATTCTCCCAATGGTATGAGGGATACCATGGGCCAACTCTGGGCCTTACTAACGTCTTCGCCATCCGGCTATACAAGCACAAGAACGGGACAGAGTCAAGGCAGGGAGAAGTTGTACCTGTACCTTAATTTAACCAAGATAACAATCCATTTACTCACTAAACCATAGGACTAGGATCCATGTCACCTTCTTAAGAAAACAATCCTTTTCACAAAGATTTTAGTATTTCAACTTGAGATTGCGATAAGACATTCTTTATTAAGGCATATGCTATTGCTTAAAAGAATACAAACTTTAAATAGTAAATCAATCAAATAGATCCTATTAACAATTAATAGAGAAGCCTAGGCCATACCTCAACCCCTAAGAATGATATATAATTGAAAAACAAAATATGTATATACCTTATAGAAATGTATCGTTTATCGTTACCTTTGCTTGTTAACAAGAGCTTTAGAACTTGACATATGAGAATAGAGTCTTATAATACCTTGTCTTTTGATTGAAATCATCCAATAATCTCCAAGCTTTATCTCCTCTTACTCATACTGTGACTCTTCTCTCTTTCTAAGGTCTATTGCAAAATAGCCTTCTTCTCTTACAGGGCTACAGGACACTATTCTTTCTCTAAAAGAAAAGCTATGGAGTTTTGGTCTCTTCCTTCGAAAGACCATAGCAATCTAAGATTCTTTTCTAAGATATTAGATAAGAATGAAGGGATATATACATCTCAAACTCTAGGATTATCTTGAGGCTACTTGCTGCCTTCTCACAGTTTTCTCTGTGTAGAGACTCTGACACAAACAACAAATTGTTTAGGCCATAAGTCTTTTATAAAAACTCAGAATATGGTGATATAACCAGTCAAAAGAACGGGAAGGCATCTGGCGTACAAGCCAACGTGGGCAGAATAGGCAAAAACGTCTGTATATAGCCACAAACGCGCCATCTGTAGAAACACGTTTTTCCACATTTTTAGTATGCATGGACTCTAAATATGTAAAAGTACTCTAAATATGACCTCTTATCACCTAAATTCGAATTTCTATGTTTGGAGATACTTATCTCTTAATAGAACTATTCTTATGTTCTTATTTCTTTTAGGATTTTTGGAGCTAATATTTTTATTCTAACACTTTCCTAATGTTTCTAGCCTTGTTGTCTCACTCTTCTCTAATTACACTCTATTTCCTTATTGAAATCTATATTAAAAGAGACACATACATACATGGCTTGGGAGGGATCTTACAATCTCCCCCACTTAAAAGATTCGAGATATCCTCATCTCGCGAGCTAGGGTAGTATCTAAGTAAACCCTCCTGTCTCTTTCAAAGTGGTGTCCCCACACTAGGTAAAAATTTTCTTTTATCTAAACATTGTTCTTAAAGAGTCCTTTATTTCATGTGCTTGGCTCGTTTTGTTGTGCCTCCAAAAGGTCTTTATTATTCTAAAGTTAATTGGCCTTATTATCCTAAGTTCATGCATCCATATACCTCTCAAATGCTATGAATCTTCGAATTCCTTATTTTATACCCCCATGTAATATGGTACTTAACAAATTATCATGGAAAAACGTAAGGAAATCAATCCTTTACGCAATCTAACCTATGATAGCAATTTCATAATCTTAGTATCATCTTGTAGAATACCTCTATTCATCATGCATATTACTTCACATGAATCTTGCACCAATCCTCTTTTATTTACTCATAGAAATACTTGTTGAATTCGGTTATCTTTAACCCAGCTATCCCAAATTCTTGACCTAATTTTTGCTCTAGCTCATGATTCTGTAATAAAGTAGGAACTTTATTCAATAGGGTTAATAATGGGACAAGTCCATGTATAAAAGAGGGGACTTGGACCATGGTTGTAACTTTTGATGATCATTTTTAGAAATGGAAATTTATGTTTCTTGGAGCTCATGGCTTCTCTCTTGGCTTGTGGAAGGCTATTTCCATTCTCTTGGTGAGAGACTAAACACACTTAGGCATCATGTTTACATGGTGATTACTCATATTTTTCATGCATTACATCCCTTCATTCGAATTGGTATTGGAATGAAGGGATGTAATGCATGAAAAATATGAGTAATCACCATGTAAACATGATGCCTAAGTGTGTTTAGTCTCTCACCAAGAGAATGGAAATAGCCTTCCACAAGCCAAGAGAGAAGCCATGAGCTCCAAGAAACATAAATTTCCATTTCTAAAAATGATCATCAAAAGTTACAACCATGGTCCAAGTCCCCTCTTTTATACATGGACTTGTAACACCATATTAGTGAATTTGGGAATTTCCCAATTCCCATTTTTGAATACTTAAAAAAGGGGACATGGATAACATGTTTGTAAGTTTCTCAAAACCCTATCATATGACCTATCGTTGGAAAGCGCTTGAAAAATGAAATCTAAAGAGCTATAAAGCGCTCATTTTGGATTAGTGGTGTTCAAGTTATGGTTAATCCAAACTTTTGACCACGTGTCCCAAACTTGTGGGAAATTCCCATATTCCCCAATATGGTGTTTTGTCCCATTATTAACCCTATTGAATAAAGTTCCTACTTTATTACAAACCATCCCTTCCCAAAGATTTTGTCCTCAAAATCAATAACATGTACAATCTCAAAGTATGAGACTCTAATGTAATCAATGGGAAGTGGTTAAGAGTTCTCAAGTACATCCAAAGCACATATACAATGAAAATCCGGATGTATACAAGTCCACAAAGCTTCAAGCCCAAAGTGTATGAGTGGGACTGTTATGACAGCCCTTCTAGTCGATGAAGACCCTTGAAAATCCTTCATTTAGACTCCATATATTGGGCTGAAAATGATATGTACACTCAGCCATATGTAGCCCACATCATAATCTTTCATTAGGATACGCCATGAAGCTTGTTGGAGTAGAAAAATAGGCCCAATAGTAGACCTTCCCAAAGCTGTCCAGAAATTACAGCATGTATACTTCTCCTCATATTACCCAATTTGCTCAAGTAAACCATACCACTTGGTCACGGAAAGTCATCCACAAGTAAGCCATGTTGTTGGACATACTCCAATGATTGCCAAGTAGCCTCATCCATGGGTAATTGCTTCCATTTGACAAGGTATTCATCAATATTCCGATTCCTCAACTCTCTTGTCCTCTTGCCAATAACCCTCTCCGGCTCATAAATGATCTCACCTTCTTCATTCATGGGTGGAAGCTCTTCCATCTCTTGAGGCAAAGATCCCATAAACCTCTTAAGGTTAGATACATGAAACACATTACGGATCCTTGTCGACGAAGGCAAATCCAACTTGTAGGCCAAATCACCAACCCTCTTGATAATCAAGTATGGTCCATAATACCTATGAGCCAATTTTGAGTTGGTTACACCTTTGAGAGTGTTATGCCGACTCTTGGGAAGCTTCAATAGCACATAATCATCCTCTTGAAACTCCACATTCCTTATATGAACATCCGCATTAGCCTTCATGACATCTTGAGCCTTCTTCATATTGTCCTTGAAAAGTTGAAGAAGTTGTCTCATTCTTTCCAACTCTTCTTTTGCCAATGGATTGACCACTTTGTCTTCATGGAAGGCTATCGATGGCACATGTACTTGATATCCATAGAGAGCCTCAAATGGTGACATGCCAATACTCAAATGCTTGCTTGAATTATGGCAAAATTCAGCAAGATAAAGCCACTCATCCCAAGATGTTTGCATGTCATGACAATAGTGCCTCAAGTACACCTCAAAGCCATTTGTTTGTGCACTCCGTTTGCCCATCTGTTTGAGGGTGATAGGCCGTAGATGGAGTGATTTGAGTACCCAAGCTCTCATATAATGACCTCCAAAAAGTCCCCATGAACTTGGTATCTCGATCACAAACTATGTTGAGTGGCAAGCCATGTATCTTGAATACATGTTCCAAAAATTGCTTGGCAATATGAGATGCTCCATAAGTGGTCTTTGAAGCAATGAAATGGGCTGATTTTGTAAGCCTATCAATCACCACAAATATTTGATCCCATCCATGCTTTGTCTTTGGTAGACTCGTGATGAAGTCCATAGAAATGTGAGTCCATTTACCATCCGGAATAGGTAATGGATGAAGTAAACCACTTGGGAGTTGATGGCTATCCTTATTCTTTTGACAAGAAGCACATTCCATCACAAACTTCTTCACATCTCCCCATATACCTTTCCAATAAAAACTCTTGCTCACTTTATCATAGGTTTTGAGTACACCAAGATGGCCCGAAAGTGGTGAAGAATGCATCTCATGAAGCACCTTTGGTATGTAGAATGAGGTAGGAACCAAATACACCTTATCCTTGTACCACAAGAGACCATTGTGAAGCTTGTAATGAGGAAACTCTCCACCATCACCTTGCTGTAATTTGGTATAAATATGGGCAGCACCTTCATTGATGAGGTATTCCTCTTGAATCCCCTTGATCCATTCACTATATACCTCCATGATTGAAGTTGTAGCGCATGCCCACATTCTAGACAATGCATCCGCCACTACATTGTCCTTCCCGGGTGTGTAGGATATCTCAAAATCATATCCTTGAAGTGTGGCCAGCCATCTCTTTTGCTTTGGAGAAAGATTTGGTTGGGAGAGGAAAAATTTCAGCACCCTATGATCACTTCTCACCTTGAAATGAGCACCATAAAGATAGTGATGCCACTTCTTGATGGCATGAAGTATGGCTAGCATCTCTTGCTCATAAACATGAAGCCCCATCTCCTTTTCGGTAAGCTTTCTGCTTTCAAATGCAATGACTCCATGCTCTTGATACAAAACTGCCCCAATTCCTCTACCACTTGCATCCGCCCCTCACATAAAATGTCTTTGCAAAATCCGGACATACAAGTATAGGGGCCGAAGTGAGCAACTCCTTGAGCTCATTGAAGCTCTTGTTGGCAATGGAATCCCAAAAGAAAGCCTCCCTCTTGAGCAAGTCGATAAGAGGTGCCGCAATGGATGCATAATGTTGCATGAATCTTCTATAGAAAGAAGATAATCCCAAAAATCCTCTCAATTGAGTTGTATTGCTTGGTGTTGGCCACTCTTTGACACATGCCACTTTCTTAGGATCAGCCCTTATGCCATTCTCACCCACCAAGTGTCCAAGATATTCCACTTCATTGACCATGAATGTGCATTTGCTCTCCTTTGCATAAAGCTTGTGCTTCCTCAACACTTCAAACACTTGCTTCACATGACATAGATGTTCCCCTTTGCTCTTGCTATAGATCAAGATGTCATCGAAGAACACTAGCACAAACTTGAAAAGAAGGGGAGCCAATATCCGATTCATCAATGCTTGAAAAGTGGCCGGAGCATTTGTAAGACCAAAGGGCATCACCATGAAGTGAAACAATCCCCTTTCCGTCCTAAATGCTGTCTTCTCTTCATCACCTTCCTTCATCCTTATTTGATGATATCCCGATCTCAAATCAATCTTGGTGAAGAACTTTGCCCCTTTGAGCTCATCAAGAAGATCATCAATGCGAGGTATGGGATACCTATTCTTGATTGTGACCTTGTTCAAGTCATGATAATCAATGCACATGCGAAAGGATCCATCCTTCTTCTTCACCAAGAGAACGGGAGATGCAAATGGAGATTGTGAAGGTTGAATAAGACCCATAGCAAGCAAATCTTGCACTTGCTTAGCCACTTCCTCTCTTTCTACCTTAGACAAACGGTAAGGAGGCTTGTTGACAACCTTTGCATTCAGTTCAAGTACTATGGCATGGTCAATCTCCCTCTTAGGTGGTAGACTCTTTGGCACTTGCAAAATATCTTCATACTCCTTAAGAAGAGTTGCCATTTCCTCATCTATGTGCTGTCCACTGCCTTCCATCCCCTCTTGGGTAACATGTAACACATAGATAGTGCCAAAAGCCTTAATCTCTTTCTTGAGTCGCCTTGGAGTGATCAAAGAGAGCTTCTTAGGTGCATTTGCAGCAAGTACCACTTGTTGCCCATGATGTAGAAAGCTCATGAAACCTTGTTGAAGGTTCATGTGAATGTCACCAAGTGAAGCCAACCAATCACACCCCATGATAATGTCGATGGGACCCATATCCAAAACCACCAAATCACCTTCCCAAGTGTATGAAGAGGATAAAACCACTTTTGTAGAAGGGCAAACCAAGCTAGTCTTCTCACTTTCCCCATTTGCCACTTGCACTTGGAACGTTGTAGGTGTCTTCTTTGTGTTGAGTTTGAGAGAGTTGATGGATTTAGAGTTGATGAAGCTATGAGTGCTCCCGGAATCCACAAGAATATGTGCAACCCTCCCATTGATGGTGCCCACCAACCTTAGTGTTCTTGGGTTCTTGCAACCCGCCAACAACTCTTGTGAGATAGAGCATATGCAAGCTGAAATTTCTGCATTGGTAGGCATGTCTCCGTCCACAAGGCTTTCCTTAACTCCACCTCCCGGATCAAACGGAAACTCACCATCCTCCGTGATGAAAGAATGGTCTTTAAGTGACTCCTCATGTGCTTCTTCATTGCAATCCTCCCATTCCTCAATGTCATGAGAGTCATCCTTGTTCTCTTCCTCATCCATGAGGATCATAGTGGCCACAATCTTCTTTGATTTGCACACATGCCCGGGTGACCACCTCTCTTTGCACTTGAAACATAGCCCTTTGCTTCTCAACTCCTCAATCTTTGGATCATCCATTCTTTGAGTCTTCTTGAAGGGTTGAAAGGGCTTCTTCTTCATGAAGTCACTACTCTTTTTGGCATCAAATTGATGTATCCCATTCTTTGGCTGTCCACCCTCAAATGATGTAGGAGTTCTTGGATTAGAGGATGGTAATGTAGAGGTAGGACCTTTCCCAAAATTGTAAGAAGTAGTGGTTGGTTTGAGTGTGTCTTTGGTGAAGGTCATGGGCTGAGACCTCTTGTACTTTGGCTCATAGAGTTCGGCTAACCTCATAGCTTCTTTGAGAGAGCTAGGCCTTTGAGCCGACACATCCGCCTTGATGAAGTGTTCAAGCCCATGCACAAACTTTTTCATCTTCATGTCTTCACTCAAGCCTTCCACGTACATTGAAAGCTTCAAAAATCTCTTGATGTAACCTCTCATCATCATCCCCTTTTGAGAAAGCTCATACCATTCTTCATGGTATCGATCGAGCACTAAGGGTGAAGGCCAAGTTCATCTCCCGCTTCAATCCTTCCCAAGTTGATGGCGTGTTCCCTTGTTTGACCAAGTGCCTCCACCATTGATGAGCATAATCTTCAAGATGTAAGGAGGAAAATTGTACCATATCACGCTCACTTTTTGGGTAAAGTTGGAAATAGGTGTCAAGCTTGGTAGCCCACTCCTCCAACTCTTGCGGAGATGACCCGTCACCTTTGAACTTTGATAGTGAGATTTTGTCTTTGACATCCTTGGAAGATATGTGGGATGGGTTATCATGTTGGGTAGAGGGCTTGAATCTTTGCATCTTCGAGTATGACTCCATAAATTGTGCAAAGTCTTTGTAATCCCTCTTGATGATATTCGACAATTCCATCCACTTCTCGTGAGCATCCCTTTGTCTTTGGGCAAAGGACATTTGATTCCAATCGAGTGCAATCTCCTCATCATTCACAAACACCTCATCCTCTTCCCTTTAATGCATTGCCCTAGAAAAGGTAGGACCCTTTGATGCATTGAGGTGAGACAAACCCGAATGAAAAGAAGGAGGAAACATGTCCTTGACAAGAGGTCTTCGTGCATCCGCCATGAATCCCCGAGTGGATGCTCCCAATGGATCCTCTTGTACGGCCTTCATGGAATCCTCATTCAAGATGCCCTTGCCTTTTCTTTGCTCATAGTCACCATAATTCCCATGCTTTTCTTGTGCTTGAGACTTCCCAAACTTGTCCTCCATCACACCAATCCGTGAGGATAATGTTTCAAAATGAGAATCAAGCTTGGAGTCTAAGGTCTCCAACCGTTGTACAAGCATTTGCATGAGGGTGTCATGGTTAACCGCCGCTTGTGTCCCTTGAGAAATTTGATTATGTACATTGCCCCCATTGTCTTCATTGATGAATGCATCCCTTGCATCCATATTACCTTCCATGTTCTCATCACCAATGATCATTTCTTGCACAACATCCCCACCCTTGCGTGGTCTTCCCTTCGGCATAGTGAAGAAATGCAAGATGTTGGTAGAATGCCCAATTGATGTCGGAATTGGACAAAAGAAGGTTCTATGGGTAGGTAATGGTGTCTACTATCCTCCCAAATGAACACAGTAAGAATTAGGTGTGGGCAAGTACTCTCTGTTTTAGGGTTTGTGCGGGACAGCTGAAAGTAGTAATTTGGCTCTAAAACGCAAAATATATGTCGGAATTAGGATTTTGACGGCTCTAGAACCTACCCCTAAAAGCATTTTGATTCAGTCAAAGTGGAAGTATATTCTGTTTGACTTTGACCAGAAAGTCAACATGACTACTTTGACCGAGATTGTGATATCCGATTAAGGGGTTCTATGGCTCATTTGAAAACTCTCAAGGAGTAGAATAGAGTCGTGTAATCACTCGGACCTAATCCCAAAAACCCTAGGACTGAATTAGGGTTTTGTAAAATCCCAGAAATTTCCAAAATTCGGTCCCAAAGCTCAATCCGGCTACAAATGATTGGTGTTTCTCCCCTTGGTAGTTGTGAATAACTCTTCAAGTGTATCCATGGGGTAAATCTCCAATCAATAAGCTTGTTTGGCTCCCTTGTTGGAAAAATTCCGCCAGAGTCTCCTTTGTAATTGGAACCAAATCTCAAATGAAAATGCAACTTCTCAAATCACAATGCAATACTCTTTGTATCCCACAATGTCATGAAAGATCATATGCACTCTTTGTCCATCAAAGCATTTGCAATATCCACACAATATGACGGAAAAGGGGCCCCATTGCCCAAATGCATCCACAAAGTCGATGGTGAGGATTGTTGAGGACGCGCGTTGAAGCTTGCCGATCTCCCGTTGCCGATCTCCCGGCCAAGCTCTTCTCACCCCTTCACCGAGTTTTCCTCCAAGGTGAAGGTTGAGGCCATTTCTTCACACCGGTGTACCTAATCCCCCTTTGTACCGCTTTACCAAGCAATCACGGCACAAAGAGTTCAAGCCATTCTCCCCTTGGCCTCTCCAACCAATGCCAAGGTACCCTCACACATTGCTAGATTCTATAGAAACTTGAAGTGGTAGCAATGGTGAGTGTAGGTACAAAATGATGTGGATAATATCAAATGATAGAACAAGTTTGTTGGCTTACAAGTATTGAGCATGACTCATGCCCTTTTACAATTTAGAACTCATCAATAAAGCATGGACTCATGCCTCAATCCATCATCCAAAAGCTCCAACACAAACCAACAATTCACAATGCCCTCACCATGGCATTTGCATAAGCATTTGTTAACCACAATCAAGGCATTTGCAATTGCATTCCAACAATCCCTTTCACATCATATTGACAAATGCATGCTTCCAAAACTTATGCTCTCTTATGCCCATGTGTAAAACATAGCATTGGCATGGCTATGTATAGCATCCATAGTGTCCATATGGCATCAAGATGAGCATGAGGGACTCCAAAAACATTGCATAAGCTTGCTATTCCATCAATGGCATGCCAAATGAGACATAATGAAGAAAATCCCCCAAAATGTGATCTATGAATTGGCCAAGCTCATGTGGAATCAATTCCTTTCACCATTGCCATCAATAATGCATGGAGAAGCAATATTGGCATGTGAATGGTCAAGCTTTAATGGTTAATTTCTGAAAATTAGGGGAGTTTGAATGTGTCCAACCCTAATCCATTCCCAAGCTCCACCAAATGCTTCAAACTTGCAAGGGATTGATCAAACCACTCACCAATGTCATCCGGAAAGCTTCAATGGTAGAAAATGTTGAAGAAGCCTCTTGTTGAAGAAAAACGTGGCCCCTTTTTGCTCCCTGATTTGCAGCCATTAAAGACCTCCCATGTGCAAAGAAGATGGCTTGAAATAAGCTTCAAACAATGGCTAAGCTTCATAGCTTGGAGGAGGCATGGAAGAGGCGACGAAATCAGCGAAATTCAGCCACGAAATTCAGCGTGGAAGTGAAAAATCAGCCCCATTGCTAGTCTCCATGCTCATTGAGAGAAGAAATCACCATAATATGATGCTTGCAGCCATCTATGTTGAGTAGAACTTGGCAATGAAAGCTCAACTTTCAGCCATGGAGAAAGGTTCACAAGCTCCCAAATCTTGAGAAAAAAATTTGCAAGAAAGAGGCTCAAATGAAAGATCTCAAGAAGCTCTACAAAAGCCCTAAGGTTTGGCATCAAAACGGGTAGAGGAAGAGCATCCCATGGCTATGGAAAGCTTGAGGAAGAAGAAGATGATTACTAAACATGATTAGCAGAAAAGTTAATTGCAATTAGTCACTTGCCCTAAGTTTTGGCCCTACTGCCCCAAATTTTTGGTCCAGAGGCCCAAAATTTGGTCCAAAAATGGCAAAATTGGCCAAAATCACTCAAAATTCAAGCAATTTCCATGAAATGCTCACCATCTCCATGAGATTAAGCAAGATTAGAGAAGATTTGTCAAGAATCACTCAAGGATTACAAGAAAATGAGAAAAAAAAAATGAAAGAAACTCAAATTTTCAAGCAAAAAGGAAAAAGCGGTGATTCCATGGACCAAGTGCAAGTCTCTTCTTGATCTGACCATGTGACTTCAGGTTCGGTCAGATTAGTTTAACTAGTTAAGACTTTGACTCGTTAGAGTAATTCCCCCGTTATTAGAAGATTTCCCATGGCGGAATTGCCCGTGCCTTCCACGCAAGGGGAGTTTTTTCGGACTCGATTTCGGAGGAATCGCCCGGGCTAGTCCCTCGTCCGGACATCCGCGGGCGAGGCCCCGAGTGTGGATCCCCACCCCGCGTAAGAGGCCGATGCCGCTTCCACCGCTGGAGCCCAGGGATCTCATAATTTATCATTAGAGAAGGGAATCTTCATCAAATGAATGGTATTATACATGCTTATGAATGCAATGGATGTGATTCTATGTATTGGAAGAGTTATGGAACCCATGAATGAGCTATTGGCACCAATTTTGCATTGATATGACACATATTCTCATATCTTTGAGCATTGCAAAGGGTATTGGATGCCATTGAGCCACTTATAGCCATCTCAATGCTATGAGGAGTCACATGGAGTGTGGGCATGCATATGAGATTGTGGATTGAGCTATTGATCTTGCTTACCCTCACATACTATTGTTGTGGTGATTGGAGTTGAGTGGTTTTGTTGGATGGAGGAAAGATTCTTGGGATTTGATTGAAAAGCATGAGTCCATGCTCTTTGGTTGTAATGAAAAGGGCATGAGTCATGCCATGTGATTGCAAGTAATCTTCCTTGCTTTTACATTCAAGCAAAGCGCACTACCACACATCACAATTGTTCTTACAACTTTCCATTCCTAGCATCTAGAATGTTGTGGGGTACCTCGGGCGCATTGGAGAAGAGGCCCGGTGTTATATGTACATTATGTGTGCTATGTTATATACACATTATGTGTGCATATACTAGGAGACTAACCCACATTAGGCTTGTGAGCATGGGAACAAGCTCTAGTGGAGCATGGCTTGAATCCACCGTGCCGTGAGTGCCGTGGGAAAGCGGTACGGTGGAGGATTAGGTACTTGGTGGGAAGAAAGACATGGCCCCAACTTGTGCCTAGAGTCGGACTAGGTATGTACGAGCGTGGGAAGATCTTGGCTAGGAGATTAGCAAGCTTTGACGTGCTTCATCAAATACATTGGTACATGTATTGCAGTGATCCACTTGGGTTATGCATGGATTTGATGCCTATTGGTTGAGGCAAACATTGGGGCAAGGTGTTATGCAGTTTATGCAAGATGCCAATGAGTGCTCATGCAACAAGCTCTTAGTACTTCCTTAGACCTACCCAACAAGCCCTTAACCTTTGAAATCCGATATTCCTTTTTAGAGCAAAAATTAGGGTTTTACCAAGACTGATAAACCCTAATTTAGTCACATGGAGTTTATGGTCTCATAGATCTAATCACATAGGCTTGTAGAAATCATCAAGGGCTTTGATTTGAGCAAGAAACTTTTGAATTCCGATATTTCTAGCTCAAGATATACCCAAAATACTATTTCAAACCACCCCTGAGAATCCTAAAACAGAGAGTAGTAGCACACTTCAATTATTTTGGGTCTTTGCATAGGGGTTTAGAGTATCTCATTAGCTCTCTATCAAGCTATAGATCACTTTAATTCGACAACCCTACCCCAATCTATCACCAGTTTTCCATCACTTTAATTCGACAACCCTACCCCAATCTATCACCAGTTTTCCAAAACATGGATTTTATGGCACTGAAACCCAAGGGATGACCGAGGCGCAATGCATAGGCCTCTCTAAGGAAGTAGAAGGGGAGGAAGCAATGGAGCATGGCATTTTGGATGTGCCAGAGGAAACTTTTGGGCAATCTTCAAGAGAAGTGGAGGAAGAAATGAATGTGGGGAGTGTGGGGACCTACCACTATCAAGGAGGCTATGAGGTTGGCGGAGCTATATGAGCCGAAGTATAGGAGGTTTCAGCCCAATGCAACCACTCATAAGCCATTCAATGCTTCTTCTAATTTTGGGAAGAGTATGTCTTCTACCACATCCACTTACACTCACAAACTTCCATCATCTTTTGGAAGTGGGCATACCATGAATGAAGTTCATAATAATGATGGCAGTGGGTTCTTCAAGAAGTCTCCTCAACCCTTCAAGAAGACTCAAAGGATGGATGATCCTAAGATTGAGGAATTGAAGAGCAAAGGCCTTTGTTTCAAATGCAAAGAGAAGTGGTCACCCGGACATATTTGCAAGTCAAAGAAAGTGGTGGCTACTATGATTATCATGGATGAGGATGATGACTCCAAACCATCTCATGACATGGAAGAGTTTCAAGATTGCAATGACGAGACACATGGGGAGTATTTGGAGGATCATTCTTTTGTTAAAGAAGAGGATGAGTTCACAAATATATACATTTATTGGTTATAAGTATTATTTTTATAAAAGGCTTGTCTCTTTGTAAATACACACACACACATGTCTATATTTATATATTATATTGTATATATTTTAGGCTAAGAATCTATTAGGATATATGTATTTTAGTGTGTGTGTGTGTGTATTTACAAAGAGACTAGCCTTTTATCTATTTTAGGATCTATAGATATATTAGACTATATATCTATTAGGCTACACACACACACACCACACACATTTATTAAAATACATATAGCTTAATATGTGTGTGTGTGTGTGTGTGTGTGTATAACCTAATAAATACATATAGCTTAATATGTGTGTGTGTGTGTAACCTAATAAATACCTAGACTAATATATATATATATATATATATATACATCAATATATATATATACGTACATATATACATAGCCTAAACTATATTCTCTCTCTCTTTTGAGCCTAAATGTTTAAAAAAGTTTTAAAAGAGCATGAGTTTTATCTTTTTTGTAAATCACATATTCTCTCTCTCTCTCTCTCTCTCACACACACACACACACACACACACACACACACACACACACACACACACACACACACACACACACATTTTTTAATGGTTCAATATGTGTGGCACACTTTTTTAAAACGTTTCTATTATTTAAGTTATTGAAATTGTTTTTCAATGGTTCAATATGTGTGGCATACATTTTTTAATCTTTTCTATTATTTATGTTATTGAAATTGTGTGTGTGTGTACATATAGCTTAATTCATTTTTAGCCATATATATGTGTGTGTATATATCTATCTTTAGGCTATATATATTTTAGGCCACACACACGTATGTGGTACACATATTTTAGGGTACTTGAAGGAAAAGACGTTGTGGATACTCTCAACTCAGCAACAAGCAGGCGAACGCATGTAGGAGGAAAAGAGGTATTTTTCTTTTTCATTTCTTTTCTCTGTACAGTTCTTTTTTGTTAGAGCCGGCGGCGGACTAGTTCAGGTGTCGACAGAGGTGGAGGAGATGGAGGCGCAGCTAGTGGAGGAGATGGAGGAGGTGGAGGCAGAGCCACGGTGGAGGAGGTGGAGGCAGAGTATTTGATGCGCATGCAGTGGAGAAGATGGAGGAGGTGGAGGCGGAGCCGGTGAAGGAGGTGGAGGCGGAGGCGGAGCATGCATCGCACCCCTTGCTCCAGCCTCTCCAGTCCCCCGGGGGATGGTCTGCGCTCTGCCGAGGGACTGGAGAGGCTGGAGCAAGGGGTGCGATGAAGGCCCAATTTGTTAGATTCGTCGGCAGAGTGGCCAGGATGTCGACTGAGGTGGAGGAGGTGGAGGCGGAGTAGTGGAGGCACAGCCAGTGTGGAGAAGATGGAGGAGGTGGAGGGCGGAGCTGGTGGAGGAGGTGGAGGCGGAGCCGATGGAGGAGGTGGAGGCAGAGTAGTTGATGCGCATGCAGGGGAGAAGATGGAGGAGGTGGAGGCGGAGCATGCATTGCGCCCCTTGCTCCAGCCTCTCCAGTCCCCCGGCAGAGTCGGGGGACTGGAGAGGCTGGAGCAAGGGGTGCGATGAAGGCCCAATTTGTTAGATTCGGCGACATCTAGTGGAGAAGATGGAGGAGGTGGAGGCGGAGAAGATGGAGAAGATGGAGGCAGAGCCGGTGGAGAAGATGGAGGCGGAGCCGGTGGAGGAGGTGGAGGCAGAGTAGTTGAGGTGCATCCAGTGGAGAAGATGGAGGCGGAGCCGGTGGAGGAGGTGGAGGTGGAGGTGGAGGAGGTGGAGGTGGAGGCGGAGAGGCTGGAGCAAAGGGTGCAATGAAGGCCAGGTTTTGCATTTTGTCAGAGCCGACGGCAGAGTGGCTAGTTGGTGGGGAAGGCCAGGTTTGGCATATGTTATATGGGATCCCTTTGCTCTAAAAAAAAGGAGGTTCTACACACTTACGACTTTGCTTACACTCCTACACACATTCACAAAGGCACACATAAATACACATGCACATGTCCTTATACCTTGTTCTACCCTTTAATATTTTTAAATAAAACTAAATTAAAATCCTAAGATATAACCATCTTTAGGTTCTTTTATCGTTGTTTTAATTCTAAACCCCTTACACATGGCCTTATTTGATTAAGCCGTATAAACCTGCACATATAGTTAGTTTATTTGTTTCATATAGTTTATTTGTTAGCTACTTTTACTTATTTACTAATAGTAGTAAATAACAGTATACTTAGGAAGCTTATCACTGTTTAAGTTGAACCCCGTTGTTTAGTTGCCATTTTTCATCATTGTCTTCCCTAGATTTAGCATTGAATCATGCATGAATTGTTCTAATAGTGAGCCGCGTAGCTACGTTTTCCATAGCCATGGTTGCAAGCTTAAACTTACTTAAGTTTGATTGAAGCATTGCAAAGCTTAAGTTTAGCTACAAGGGACTTCAAAGGCTACAAATTTTGCTGTGTTCTTTTGATATTACATGCTACACCTAGTCGTGGGAAGATTACATGAAGAGAGATGCCTTACAAGCTACGAATGGGCATGATTGTGATCATATTCCTCATGGGTGAATGTTTCTTTCCTAGAGGTACCTTTCTTTGAATAGGGCCTATGGTTATGGCCCCCGATCTTGGTTTTGGTATCCGACCTTGTGAGCTTACTGATCCACTCTTTGAAGTTGTGTGCTAGCCTCTAGAGCTTTCACCATCCTGAATGTTTTCTTAGACATGTAGTAAGGTTTGTGTGTGAGGTTGATGTTTTCCTATAGACATGAAGTAGGATTTATGTGTGAGGTCGATCATCTCTATATGTCATTCAGCTCAAACTTTTTGCTACTCATATTCAAGGCAAAAGAGAGAGATGGCTCCAAGAAAAGCAGGAAAACAACAGGCAAAGACTAAGAAAGGTATATGATGTGAATAGCCAAGATTCTTCTGAGATTGTGTTTTAATGTTTTAGATATGCTTACTTGGGCTTGGTGTGTGTGTCTTACAGACAATTGGGGATACTCACTTAGATCTGGGCGTGTTTGTTTGACTCTTAGCGAGGAAGCTCAATCACAGACACCTGTGTCCTCACATGTATCTCCTGTTAGAGAGGAAATAGAAGCGCATAATTCTCTTGTTCATGAGGAAGAAGCGCTTGTGTTAGAGAACGAAATGAGCTCACCTCCTCCAACTCACACGGAGATTCCTGAATCTAGTACTGGTCAAGGGGAGACCCATAGAAGGCTTCTTGGAAAATCTATTGAATTGGGATTGCTTGGTGATGTATTCACTAAGTTTTTTGTGCAACGCAATTCCTCTACCCCATTGGTCCCTTTATGTAGGCTGATTCCAAATGAAGCCATCCATACAGTTTCTAGCCAACTTGATGTGTTTCGTGATTCCTACTGCTATGGTTATGTCGAAGCATCTCCTCCTCCTCCAGAGCATCTTCAAAGGGGGAGGTGTCAGGACAACGTGACATCATGGACATGACTAGTAAGAGTACTTTCCATCGTAAATTTATTTTGAGAGGTGTGTGCTTTCGAAATGCATCTCATTTTTTGTCTTGTTTACTTGCAGGTGAGAGATGTTTTTCACACATATTGCTGGTAGACATCCACACTCTTTCGGAGGGCTCAGATAGGTAAAAAGAATAATTTCACCATATAATTAGTTTTCCAAGTTATACTTACCAAAATCAAACATCATAAATCTTTTATGAAGATTCCCAAGGCTCTATCTCATAGAGGTGCTCCCTCAGATACAGTGGCTTGCCTCGTATGGGCTGACTTTCCTACAGGTTTACAGGTTGTTGATGTAGATACAGATGGGTGTCCCTCATGGAATCGAGTTTCTTCATCATTGATACGTGCCACACTCAGTTTTGTTGGTTTGTTTGTGGCTGATGAGGGTTGGTTTGTGTGTTTGAGTCTAATGGATCAACTTCCTAAACTATATTCCATGGGAAAGAAAGTTGGATTGGTCATGCATCGAACAATGTCTGTTCATGTGGAATCAAGTTATTTGTATGACAATGGAGAACGGGTAAGTCATAATCTCTCAAATATTTCCCTTTTTGTATACATGTTATGTGGTATGGATATCCAAACATAATGTTTTCTCATTATGGTAGGTGGATACATTGGCGCTTAGTATGTTCTATCGAGTAAATTGCCATGTCCCTATTATTGATCGTGAGGCTGGGCAAAATGTTTCAAAGAAGTTATTCAACGCTCAACGAAATTTCATTTTTGAGAAGAATAAGAAGCATCCATTCCAACGCACGATGGTCTTGGAGCGCTACATTCGAGGTGGTGCAGAAAGATCTCCTATGTTCTTTAGGTGAGACAATTTTCATTCTGTTCATTTTCAAAGCTACTTTTTCAAAATACTTAGATGCACGTTTATGATTGTATTTCATTGTAGGTGGCTAGTGGAGACCTTCTCAAGTGAAGGAGATGGTGTCTTGGACGTTTTTGCGGGATGTGGAGGCTTGGGACGTGCATGCCAAGAGTTAAAAAGGCACTATATGGGGATAGAGAATGACATGGAGGTAGCCAAAGCATGTTTGGGAGATTTCTCATTAGGTTGGGATACGTAGAAGAATGCTATAATTTGTGGATCAAAAGACTTTGTAATCGAGATTGTCATGGTTTGGAAGTTTAAAGATTGATATATACATTTTTTATCTTTAAAAGATTGTGTTATATATTTAAGTAAGCAAGCAAGTATGTATGTAATGTATGCATATATGTTAGTGCTGCATAGGTAGCTCTTGTATGTATGTATGTATATGTATATGTATGAGGTGTATGAATTTAGGTAGATATATGTATATATATAATTATATCAATAAGTATGATGTGGATCAAAAGACTTTGTAATCGAGATTTTCATGGTTTGGAACTTTAAAGATCGATATATACATTTTTTATCTTTAAAGGATTGTTTTTTATATTTAAGTAAGAAAGTATGTAGATAGGTATATGAATGTAATTATATCAATAAGTATGATGTGGATCAAAAGACTAAAATTTATATTGTTGATCTTTCAAAGCTTGTTATTTATATGTAAGTAAGTTCTTGGTCCTTTACAAAGCTCATAGTAAGTTCATGGTCCTTTGCAAAGCTCGGACTCCTTGTTCATTGCTCAAAAAGCTCGGCAAAAAAATCTCGCAAAAAAAATCCCCCCCCCCTACGTGCTTGCGAATTTTGGTCACCACCATCAGAGCATGTTTGGGTTAGTTATTAGCGCCCAGTCTCTTAGTGCTCAAGTGGCCATGGAAAATCCTGTTGTTCCGCATACCATCGTACCCAAACATCCGATGGGGACCAAACTTTGCAAGAATACGGAGGGGATCCACCCCCACATGCTTGCATAGTTTGGTCACCACTGAAGCATGTTTAGGTTAGCATTTAGCACCTAGTGTGGATTTTTCAAGTCTCGGTGCTTGAAAGGCCATGGAAAATCCATATCTTCCCCATACCATGGTGCCCAAATGTACTCCGATGGGAACGAAACTTTGCAAGCATGTGGGGGTGGATCCCCCCCACATGCTTGCAAAGTTTGGTCCCCATTGGAGCATGTTTGGGTTAGCAATTTGTCCCTAGTGTGGATTTTTCAAGTCACTTGGTGCTTAAGAGGCTATCAAAAAGTCGCCTTTCCCATACCATTGTACCCAAACATGCTCTGATGGGGACTAAACTTTGCAAGCATGTGGGGGGGACCCACCCCCACATGCTTGCAAATTCTAGTTCCAATCCGAGCGTGTTTGGGTTAGTAATTAGTACCCAGTGTGGATTTTTCAAGTCTTTTGGTGCTTAAGAGGCCATGGAAAATCCCTCTTCCCCATCGATCGTGCCGAGACATCCTCCGCCGATGGGGACCAACCTTTGTAAGCATGTGGGGGGACCCACCCCCACATGCTTGCAAAGTTTGGTAACCACCATCAAAGCATGTTTGGGTTAGTAGTTAATGCCTAGTGTGGATTTTTCAAGTCTCTTGTTGCTTAAAAGGGCCATAGAAATCCTGCTCTTCCCTATATCATCGTACCTAAACATGGTCCAAACTTTGTAAGCATGTGGAGGGGATGCACTCCCACCTGTTTGCAAAGTTTGGTCACCATCAGAGCATGTTTGGGTTAGTAATTAGCGCCCAGTGTGGATTTTCCAAGTCTCTTGGTGCTTAAGAGGCCATGGAAAATCCTGCTCTTCCCCATACCATCGTACCCAAACATGCTCTAATAGGGACTAAACTTTGCAAGCATGTGGGGGGGGGGAACCACCCCCACATGCTTGCAAAGTTTGATAATCGGTGGAGCATGTTTGGGTTAGTAATTAGCGCCCAGTGCGGATTTTTCAAGTCTCTTGGTACTTAAGATGCCATGGAAAACCCTGCTCTTCCCCATACCATCGTACCCAAACATGCTCAGATGGGGACCAAACTCTGAAAGCATGTGGGGGGGACCACCCCCCTCACGCTTACAAAGTTTGGTCACCATCAGAGCATGTTTGGGTTAGCAATTAGCACCCTATGCGGATTTTTCAAGTCTCTTGGTGCTTAAGTGACCATGGAAAGTCCTGCTCTTCCCCATACCATCGTACCCAAACATGCTCTGATGGGGACTAAACTTTACAAGCATGTGTGGGGGACCCACATGCTTGTAAAGTTTGGTCACCATCGGAGCATGTTTGGGTACGATGGTATGGGGACCCACATGCTTGTAAAGTTTGGTGCTTAAGTGACCATGGAAAGTCTTGCTCTTCCCCATACCATCGTACCCAAACATGCTCCGATGGTGACTAAACTTTACAAGCATGTGGGGGGGGACCCCCACATGCTTGCAAAGTTTGGTCACCATCGGAGCATGCTTGGGTTAGTAATTAGCACCTAGTGCAGATTTTTCAAGTCTCTTAGTGCTTGAGAGGCCATGGAAAATCCTGCTCTTCCTCATATCATCGTACCCAAACATGCTGCGATGGGGAGCAAACTTTGCAAGCATCTAGGGAGGGCCCACGGTCACATGCTTGCAAAGTTTGGTCACCATCGGAGCATGTTTGGGCTAGTAATTAGTGCCCAACGTGGTTTTTTCAAGTCTCTTGGTACTTAAGAGGCCATGGAGGAAAATCCTACTCTTCCCCATACCATCGTACCCAAATATGCTCCTATGTGGAGAACAAACTTTGCAAGCATGTGGGGGGGACTCACCCCCACATGCTTGCAAAGTTTGGTCACCATCAGAGCATGTTTAGGTTAGCAATTAACGCCCAATGCGGATTTTTCAAGTCTCTTGGTGCTTAAGTGGCCATGGAAAATCCTTCTCTTCCCCCATACCATTGTACCCAAACATGCTCCGATGGGGACCAAACTTTGCAAGCATGCAGGGGGGACCCACGCCCATATGCTTGCAAAGTTTGGTCACCATCGGAGCATGCTTGGGTTAGCAATTAGCACCCAGTGCGGATTTTTCAAGTCTCTTAGTGCTTGAGAGGCCATGGAAAATCTAGATCTTCCTCATACCATCGTACACAAACATGCTAAGCATGTGGGGGCGGGTCCTCCCCACATGCTTGCAAAGTTTGGTCCCTATCCGAGCATGTTTGGGTAAGAAATTAGCGTAGAGTGCGGATTTTTCAAGTCTCTTGGTGCTTAAGACGCCATGGAAAATCCCACTCTTCCCCATTTCCATGGCCTCTTAAGTACCAAGAGACTTGAAAAATCTACACTAGACGCACTAATTGGCTAACGGAGCATGTTTGGGTTAGCAACTAGACATGCTTGCAAAGTTTGGTCCCCATCGGAGCATGTTTAGGTTAGCAATTAGCACCTAGTGTGGATTTTTCAAGTCTCTTGGTGCTTATGAGGCCATGGAAAATCCCGCTCTTTCCCATACCATCGTACCCAAACATGCTCGGATGGGGACGAAACTTTGTAAGCATGTGGAGGGGACCCACCCCCACATGCGTGCAAAGTTTCGTCACCATCGAAGCATATTTGGATTAGTAATTAGCTCCCAGTGTGGATTTTTTAAGTCTCTTGGTCCTTAAGAGGCCATGGAAAATCTCGCTCTTCCCCATACCATCGTACCTAAACATTCTCTAATGGGGAATAAACTCTACAAGCATGTGGAGAGAATACTCCGCACTGGGTGCTAATTACTAACCTAAACATGCTCCAATTGTGGGGACCAAACTTTGCAAGCATGTGGGGGGACCCACCCCCACATGCTTGCAAAGTTTGGTCCCCATCGGAGCTTGTTTTGGTTAGTAATTAGTGCCCAGTGCGGAGTTTTCAAGTAGCAGGATTAGCGGGATTTTCTATGGCCACTTAAGCACCAAGAGACTTGAAAAATCCACATTGGGGGCTAATTACTAACCCAAACATGCTCTGATGGTGGCCAAGCTTTGCCAACATGTGGGGGGGTCCACCCCACATGCTTACAAAGTTTGGTCACCATCAAAGCATGTGACCCCCCCCACACGCTTGCGAATTTTGGTCACTCCATTAGAGCATGTTTGGGTTAATAATTAGTGAGGCCAGTGTGGATTTTTCAAGTATCTTAGTGCTTAAGTAGCCATAGAAAATCTTAGTGCTTAAGTAGCCATAGAAAATCCCACTCTTCCCCATACCATCATTTGGGTTAGTAATCAGCACCAAGAGACTTGAAAAATTTTACACTCGGCACACTTATTACCAACCTAAATATGCTCCGATGGTGACAAAACTTTGCAAGAATGTGGGAGTGGGTCCCCCCCCACATGCTTACAAAGTTTGGTCCCCATCGGAGCATGTTTGGGTTAGAAATTAGCACCCAGTGTGGATTTTTCAAGTCTCTTGGTGCTTAAGAGGCCATGGAAAATCCCTCTTCTCCATACCATCCCCCCCCATGCTTGCAAAGTTTGGTCACCACATCAGAGCATGTTTAGGATTCCCAATTAGCACCCAATGTGGATTTTTCATGTCTCTTGGTATTTAAGTGGCCATGGAAAATTCTGCTACTTGAAAAATCCACACTGGGCACTAATTAGTATCCCAAACATGCTCTGATGGGGACCAAAACTTATAAGCATGTGGGGGTGGGTCTCTCCCCACAGGCTTGCAAAGTTTGGTCCCCATCGCACCATGTAAGATTCCTCCCCCACCCCCTTTTTGATGTCTAGTATCTTTCCCTGTAATCAATCCCTCTTCAGAAATATAAAGACCTTGTTTCTATCTGTTTTAGCCTAGAGAGAGAAAAATATTCTAGAGAGAGAATATTAAGATTTTGAATATTTTTGGATAGAAAAATATCTCTTCTAATTCAGATGAGTTCCCCTGAAACAGAAATTCAAAAAGAATTTTCCAATGTGCAATTGGAATTAATTGAAAATAGGTATAAAGAAGCTTAGCCTAAGGGTCTAGATTTTCAGAAATCTTTAGACTATGGTCCAATTAAGGTTCCTATGGACCAATAGCATCAATCCATGTGTAGGGAGGAGATAAATCCAAATTTGTAAAAAAGAAGATACCCAAAAATGAGTAAATGCTCACATAAGGTGAAGAGTTGAAAATGTACAAGGTTTATTAGTAAAAAACTATGAGCAATATTAAAAATATGAGATATTTTGGGTATCCAAAAATGAGTAAATGCTCACATAAGATGAAGAGTTGAAAATGTACAAGGTTTATTAGTAAAAAACTATGAGCAATATTAAAATGATGCCATTATGACACATATGTAAGGAAGGGGAATTCTTTAAAGGAGGTGCATATTTCACATAAGATGAAGAGTTGAAAATGTACAAGGTTTATTAGTAAAAAACTATGAGCAATATTAAAATGATTCCATTATGACACATATGTAAGGAAGGGGAATTCTTTAAAGGAGGTGCATATTTCACATAAGATGAAGAGTTGAAAATGTACAAGGTTTATTAGTAAAAAAAAAACTATGAGCAATATTAAAATGATTCCATTATGACACATATGTAAGGAAGGGGAGTTCTTTAAAGGAGGTGCATATTTCACATGCTTGAATGAGTTTTAAACTCATAAAAATTGAGATATTTCATCTCTCCTCTCTCCTCATTCAAGTCTAGTTCCAAAAAGTTAGCTTAACTGACCTAAAAATGGTCAAATATTGACCAAACTGATTTAGAAAATTCTAGAATCAGTTTGTTTGGTTAGGAGCTCAATTTTTCCTATAAATAGAAGCCTCCCCCTTGTTGAAAAATAGTTAGTGTTTATGCATCGTTACTCTACTCCACCTAAGCCAAGAACTGTGAATTCATTTAATAATTCACTAGTTTTTGGAGCTTCCCTCTTTCTTCAATCCCCATTAGTGGCTCCATCAACATACTTAACCAATTGATTGGTTGGGGGCCTCTACCGTGAACAAAGAATCAAGCAAGTTGTAAGGTAATTAGTGAATATTGATCTTTCTATAATTTCTCAATGTTTCTCTCTTCTCAACCCCTCTCAAGCTTGAGAAGTTTAATTGGTATGGTTTTTTTTTAAATACTATTGAAGTTTGAATAGTAGTGAAGAGTTACATAAGTTAATAAATGCTATTGAAGTTAATTTTCATTTATGTTTAAATTCTAATGATTTTTATGTAAATTCTCTCTCTCACTCAAGAAATGGTCATACTCATGACCCGTTCTCAATCCAAATCAAGCTTTTCATAAAGCTTTTCCTTAACCCAAGATTAAGCTATGCTTGAGACCAATTTAATGGCTTTT
Organism: Cibotium barometz; assembly: GCF_041138505.1. Taxonomy (NCBI): domain Eukaryota; kingdom Viridiplantae; phylum Streptophyta; class Polypodiopsida; order Cyatheales; family Cibotiaceae; genus Cibotium; species Cibotium barometz. The sequence continues at coordinate 22,234,769 of NC_141055.1, read as the reverse complement.
TTCTATGCTTTTAGTTTATGCATATTGATGATTCAATCCACTATAGATTAATGATCCAATTAGAGATCATTTTAATTATTTCCTTAATGATAAGCTTTATCCCTTAGAAAAAATTGAGATTTATCAGTCATAGCAGCGGAGCTATGGCAAAATTTTTATAAAAATTATGCATAAAATAATTTCATTCAAAGCATAAAAAGAGGACTTCCTACCATATTCTAGGAATTATCATCCTAGATTAATTGAAAGAATTTCATTATAATCATGGAGAAATTGAATTTTAATATCATGCATAAAGGATAATTTTTTTATATCAAAAGTGTTACTTTTATCATTTTTAATTTTCATGCATAGAAGTATGCATAAAGGATAATTTTTTTATATTAAAAGTGTTATTTTTATCATTTTTAATTTTCATGCATAGAAGGATGCATAAAGGAAAATTTTTTATATCAAAAGTGTTACTTTTATCATTTTTAATTTTCATGCATAGAAGTATGCATAAAGGATAATTTTTTTATATCAAAAGTGTTACTTTTATCATATTGGATTTCATGCATAGAGGTATGCATAAAAGTTGAATATTTTATTATAAAAGTGTTACTTTTAGCATAATTGAATTTCATGCATAGAGGTATGCATAAAAGATATGGGAAGTGATAAGATATGATAAGATGCGTGTGGATGTGGATGTGGATGTATGAATGTGGATGTATGGATGTGAATGTGGATGTGGATGTGGATGTATGAATGTGGATGTATGGATGTGGATGTGGATGTATGAATGTGGATGTATGGATGTGAATGTGGATGTGGATGTGGATGTATGAATGTGGATGTATGGATGTATGAATGTGGATGTATGGATGTGAATGAGGATGTAGATGTGGATGCATGGATGTAAATGTGGATGTGGATGTATGGATGTGAATGAGGATATAGATGTGGATGTATGGATGTGAATGTACTTGTAGATAAAGATGTATATATGTGAATGGGAATGTGGATGTGGATGTATGTATGCATGTGGATGTGGATATGGATGTGTATGTATGAATGTGGATATGGGATGTGGATGTATAAATGAGGATGTGAAAATGGAGATAAGCATGTAGATGTGGATGCATGAATGTGGATGTATGGATGTGAATGAGGATATAGATGTGGATGTATGGATGTGAATGTGCATGTAGATATGGATGTATATATGTGAATGGGAATGTGGATGTGGATGTGGATATGGATGTGTATGTATGAATGTGGATATGGGATGTGGATGTATAAATGAGGATGTGAAAATGGAGATAAGCATGTAGATGTGGATGTATGGATGTGAATGTGGATGTGGATGTGGATGTATGAATGTGGATGTATGGATGTGAATGAGGATGTGGATGTGGATGCATGGATGTAAATGTGGATGTGTATGTATGGATGTAGGCATGTAGATGTGGATGCATGAATGTGGATGTATGGATGTGAATGAGGATATAGATGTGGATGTATGGATGTGAATGTGCATGTAGATATGGATGTATAGATGTGAATGAGAATGTGGATGTGGATGTGGATGTATGTATGTATGTATGTGGATGTGGATGTATGAATGAGGACGTGATAATGAATGTATGCATGTGGATGTGGATATGGATGTGTATGTATGAATGCGGATATGGATGTGGATATGGATGTGTATGTATGAATGTGGATATGGGATGTGGATATGGGATGTGGATGTATAAATGAGGATGTGAAAATGGAGATAAGCATGTAGATGTGGATGTATGGATGTGAATGTGGATGTGGATGTGGATGTATGGATGTGGATATGGATGTGAATATATGATATGTGATGTGAAGGAATCTGAAGTGAAGAGATGGAAAATGATATGATTGGATGAGTACACATATAAATGAAATGTGGAATAAGTAATGTGGATTGCATGAGGGATAATGTGGAAAAATGAGAGTTAATATAGAAATTGTATTTGTAAACTGTTTGTAAATGCTGTTTGTAAATGGCTGTTTTATGTCAAGAATGCTGGGAAAGCATTTTGACCGTCTTGTGATTAAGGTCGTGGAGACCTAACTGATAAAGTTGCAACTGCTGACGGAGAGTCAATGGAGGACGTCTCACGTAGCAAGGTCGGCCGAGGTCTTGACCAGCCTCGGTTCGATTAAAATGGTGAGCTTCCGGTACGGTGGATGAGGGACCAAGGAAGCGGCCTATGAGTGAAGCGCTAGGTCACCTGCGAAGGATCCTAGAGGGTACTGACCATACGGTGCTCGGGCTCTGGGTCGCCCAGGATACCCACGCGTGCGTCGAGGAAGATATTGGAACAAGGAGTAAGAGTTGTTTTCTGGAACCGGGCATGGATCTGGTTGACTGACCTTGCTGGTTCTCAACGGATGAGTCCATGGCTCTTTTATATGGATCTGTTGGTTGATCTTGCTGATCTTCAACGAGAGTCCATCTTGATAAGTGATTATATTGTTGAGTATTATGGGCTAGGAGCTATTGAAACGGCCCCTGTGTGGACAGGTGGTGAGCGTTCTAGTTGCCAATGATGCCATAGATACTCTGATGAAGGAATGATGGGAAATTATGAATCAACTGGATAAATTGGGAGATTGTGATCAGTGGTACTATGGTTTCATTAAAGGATTGTTTTAAAGTTAGCTGATGCTAAGAAAAAGGCAATTTTCATATTGGGTGTGTAAGTGGTGTGGCTAGTTTTATGTTTGCATGAAATTCCGGCTAGGGGGCCTTGGAACTCTTTTCCTTGGTACCCGGGACAAAACCTAACCAAATTCCAAATTGGATCCCATCACTACAGTGGTTGGGCGGTTGGCTAACCCATGGGATCGGATGGGGTTAGGCTGGACTGATGGATCCGTAAATCGAGACTCAATTTTTGTTAATACGATAGATGAAGTAAATCCCGGATAGAAATTGTTCTATGGATAGGAATCAACGGCTATGCCTCTTGATGGGGAAAAAAGCGTTGATCCCAATGATCCAAGTGTAAGTTTCTTCCTTGATTTGACCAAGTACCGTTAAAGGTGCAGTCAGATCAGTTGATCCATAATGATCTTGACTACGTTAGAGTAAAGAGTTATCCTGGTGGAATCGCCCATGCTTTTCGGGTAAAGGAGGTTTTTCCGGTTTCGGTTTTGGACAAACCGACGGATTAGTCTCTTGTCCGGATATCCGTGGGCGAGGCCCCGAGTGTGAGACCCCTACCCACGCATGATGTGCTACTTCCGCTGCCAGTATCCTGAATCCGTTGCTCGGTGGGAACAGGGATCTCACACACCATGTTTAGGTTAATAATTAGGGCCCAGTGTGGATTTTTCAAGTCTCTTAGTGCTCAAGTGTCCATGGAAAATCTTGTTGTTCCGCATACCATCGTACCCAAACATGCTCCGATGGGGGACCAAACTTTGCAAGCATGTGGAGGGGACCCATCCCAACATGCTTGCATAGTTTGGTCAACTCCAAAGCATGTTTAGGTTAGAATTTGGCACCTAGTGCGGATTTTTCAAGTCTCTTGGTGCTTGAGAGGCCATGGAAAATCCATGTCTTCCCCATACCATGGTACCCAAACGTGCTCTGATGGGAACAAAACTTTGCAAGCATGTGGGGGTGGATCCCCCCTCACATGCTTGCAAAGTTTGGTCCCCATTGGAGTATGTTTGGGTTAGCAATTAGCCCCTAGTGTGGATTTTTCAAGTCACTTGGTGCTTAAATGGCCATCGAAAAGCGGCCTTCCCCATACCATCATACCCAAACATGCTCTAATAGGGACCAAACTTTGCAAGCATGTGGGGGGGATCCACCCCCCACATGCTTGCAAATTTTGGTCCCAACCCGAGCGTGTTTGGGTTAGCAATTAGTGCCCAGTGCAGAATTTTCAAGTCTCTTGGTGCTTAAGAGGTCATGGAAAATCCCTCTATTCCCCATCGATCGTTGCCCAGACATCCTCCGATGGGGACCAAACTTTGCAAGCATGTGAGGGGGACCCATCCCCACATGCTTGCAAATTTTGGTCACTTTCTATCGAAGCATGTTTGGGTTAGTAGTTAGCGTGCCTAGTGTGAATTTTTCAAGTCTCTTGTTGCTTAAGAGGTCATAGAAATCCTGCTCTTCCCCATATCATCGTACCTAAACATGGTTTGATACGAACTAAACTTTGCAAGCATGTGGAGAGGACCCACCCCCACATGTTTGCAAAGTTTGGTCACTACTATCAGAGCATGTTTGGATTAGTAATTAGTGCCAGTGTGGATTTTTCAAGTCTCATGGTGCTTAAATGGCCATGGAAAATCCTGCTCTTCCCCATACCATCGTACCCAAACATGCTCTAATAGGGACTAAAATTTGCAAGCATGCGGAGGGGAACCACCCCCACATGCTTGCAAAGTTTGGTCATTGTTGGAGCATGTTTGGGTTAGTAATTAGCGCCCAATGCGGATTTTTCAAGTCTCTTGGTGCTTAAGAAGCCATGGAAAATCCTGCTCTTTCCCTTACCATCGTACCCAAACATGCTCCGATGGGGATCAAACTTTGCAAGCATGTGGGGGGGGACCAACCCCCACATGCTTGCAAAGTTTGGTCACCATCGAAGCATGTTTGGGTTATTAAAATTAGCGCGGCCGAGTGCAGATTCTTCAAGTCTCTTGGTGGTTAAGAGGCCATGGAAAATCCTACTCTTCCCCATACCATTGTACCCAAACATGCTCTTATGGGGACCAAACTTTGCAAGCATGTGGAAGGGCCACCTTCACAAGCTTGCAAAGTTTGGTCACCATCAGGGCATGTTTGGGTTAGTAATTAGCGTCCAGTGTGGATTCTTCATGTCTCTTGTTGCTTAAGAGTCCATGGAAAATCCCGCTCTTTCCCATACTATTGTACCCAAACATGCTCTTATGGGAACCAAACTTTGTAAGCATGGGAGGGACCCACCTTCATAAGCTTGCAAAGGTTGGTCACCATCAAAGCATGTTTGGCTTAGTAATTAGTGCCCAGTGTGAGATTTTTCAAGTCTCTTGGCGCTTAAGATGCCATGGAAAATCCTGCTCTTCCCCATACTATCGTACCCAAACATTCTCTCATGTGGGGAACCAAACTTTGCAAGCATGCGGGGGCGGGACCACCCCCACATGCTTGCAAATTCTAGTCACCATCGGAGCATGTTTGGATTAGTAATTAGCATCTAGTGCAGAGTTTTCAAGTCTCTTGGTGCTTAAGAGGCCATGGAAAATCCCGCTCTTCCCCATACTATCGTATCCAAACATGCTCCGATGGGGACCAACCTTTGCAAACATGTGGGGGTGGGTTCCCCCCACATGCTTGCATAGTTTTGTCACCATTGGAGCATTTTTGGACTAGTAATTGGTGTGCAATTCAGATTTTTCAAGCTTCTTGGTACTTAAGAGGCCATGGAAAATCCCACTCTTCCGCATACTATCATACCCAAACATGCTCCAATAGGGACCAAACTTTGCAAGCATGTGGGGGGGATGCACCCCCACATGCTTGCAAAGTTTGGTCACCATCGAAACATGTTTGGTGTTGAGATTCAAGCTCGATGTCAGTGTGTGCCAGTTGTGCTATGTACTGGCATGTTAGGTAGGAACATGTGAGACATAAATGACCGCGTCCAGCTAGTCATAGTGTGTGGACATTAGCTAGGGTTAGATGTGTGTGGACACAACTCATAGTGTGTCATGTGTATTTTGGATTATGGCTTTATGCATTGTGTGAGAAGGGAGATGGCTTCCCTCTATGCTTAGGGTTTGCAATATACATTAGGGTTTGCTCCTGTGTGTGTGTCTCCTCTCCCTCTTAACATGGTATCAGAGCCTGGTGCTCTCTATTAGGGTTTATGAGTGAGTGAGTGAGAGAAGAGGGAGAAGAAGCTGTGAAGCTTGCCATTGATGCTGTGAATCTTGGAGCACACCGATTTCTATCAGATCTGAGAGCTTGGCCTACCGGGTAAGGTCTACTAAACACCCTTGAGCGGATTGCAGGTGATTCAAGCAGAAACAAAGCAAATTAGGGTTGCCCAAAGCAAAGGAAAATTCTATTTTTTTAAAGCTTTCCATTGAAGCTTGGAAGCAGTGATGTATGGTGAAATAGATGTAAATCTGGCAAAGAAACATGTATGTGACAACAAGGAAGAATGTATTGACAACTCATGTGCAAGCCCTATACTGATTTTGGAGCAATATTGATGCATTTGAATGAGTGAAAATTATTGGTTTTTGAGCTCTCACAAAACAGAGAAAAAGAGGTCAATTTTTGATGAAATTAGAGCGAGTTTTTGGCAAAAATCATACCATTGATGGATTGTACACTTGCCTAGGTGTGTTGGGCATCTAATTGCATAATCAATTAGCACTATAACCTTCTCAAATCCTCTCTACAGTAGGCGGCGCAGCCCATACAGAGAAACAGGGCAGTTTTTTCATTTTTTTGATGCGAGGAGGCCAAATACTACCTGGTTGGTTGATTAATCCCAAAATTGGCTTAGCAAATTTGTAATTCACATACCCAAGGAGGTTTCTATATGATTGGATTGAGCAATTATGATCTATGGAGCTGGAAATGAGCTGATTAAACAGGCTGTCCAGTGAAATAGAGTGTGATTAATCGATCAATTACTCTCTGGTCTTAAACAATTGGTCTAATTCCTTTTACATGGAGTTAGTGGATATCATTGCTAAGCTAATGAATGCTTGGTCTCTCAATTTGGATAAGGATTGAAGAAATTAGAGTAAATTTACTACTGGTTTTTCTGGTTTTTCTCAAAATAGAGAAGGGGGTTTGACAAAATTACCCCAACAACCTACACAGCAACAGGTTATAGCTCATAAGCAATGCTCAGAAAGAGCATACAAAGTGTTGCATCATCTGTCTATATGTATTTTGGATGCTATACTCAAACACATACATGATGCTGAGAATCCGAAGGATGCATGGGATACATTGGTAAAGCTGTTTGAGATACAGACACTAGTGCTCGCAAGTCTCAATTGTGACAACAGATTCATAATGTGAAACGGAATAGAAGGAGCATCCATGATTATGTACAAGAAATAAAGAAGTATGCAGATGCATTGGCAACAATTAATGCCCCCATGCCTGATGATGATTTGGTAGACATTACCTTGCGTGGTCTTGGCAAGGAGTATAAATCTTTTGATACATCCATCTCGGTTTGGAGTACAGGTTTACCAAACTTTGATGAGTTGGTTTGACTCTTGCTTGTTGAGGAAATCAAACTCAGTGACACTTTTCATGATGCATCTACTAGCCATGATGATAATGGCAGAAATCAGGCTTTCTATTCACATAGAGGATCTAGAGGCAGGGGGAGATTTGCATCACATGGTCGTGGTAATGGTCATGGGGATGGCAGGACAAGTCACCACAACAGAATTTTCAGCCTACATATGGTGCTAGAGGTGGTCGTGGATATACACCTCAGAGAGGCAAAGGTAATCCTCGTGGTAGAGGACGTTGGCAAGGCCAACAAACATCTATGCACGATGTGGAATGTCATTACTGTGGGAAATTTGGTCATATGGCACGTGATTGTTTTCGCAAACAAAATGATTTGAGAGGGGGTAGAGCACAACATGGTGGACATTATGCACAACATGGTGGAAATTATGCATCAAGCAATAATGATGGCAGTGCAAATCACTTGTTTGCCATGAAACATGTTGTGGGATCTATGATGACAAATGCTGAAAATGATGACACTTGGTATATGGACTCTGGAGCATCAAACCATATGACTTGTCATGGTGAATGGTTTGAGCATATGAAGCCTATGGATGTGAAAGGGTATGTGGAGACAGGAGATGATACCTAGCATGCCATTACACATGCTGGAAGTGTACCATGGAAGTGTACCATTGGTTATGCACAATGGTCAAAAAAAATCTATGTCAGTGTATTGTGCATAACCAATGTACCATTGGTTATGCACAATGGTAAAAAAAAATCTATGTTAGTGTATTGTATGTGCCTTCTATTACAAAAAGCTTGGCCTCAATTGGTCAAATAGTGGAACAGGGATTATAGGTTCGTTTCAACGAGCATGGTTGCTTCGTTGAGGAGTTCAAAAATGGATGTAGAGTCATTGCCAAAGGAAAGAAAGAAGGCAGGTTGTTTAAGTTGGATGCTGGGATTCCTGAGTTGAAATCAGCCATGTTCTCTAAAAGCCGAAATGTGGTACATGACATTGATATGTGGCATAAGAGGATTGGACATGTGAATATACAAAGGTTAAAGAACATGCAGACAAGAGGCATTGTTAGTGGGTTGCCTAGATTCAAGTATGATGGGAATATGCATGTTTGTGAAGCCTGTCAGTTTGGAAAGCAGGCGAGGTTGCGGTTTCCTAGAGAAGGCAACATGAGTAGCAGGCCACTTGAGATAGTACATAGCGATGTATGGGGTCCTACACAAAACCCATCCATTAAAGGCAGTTTATATTATGTGACATTCATTGTGATAATTTCAGCAGAATGACATGGATTTACTTTCTCAGAGAGAAAAGTGAAGTGTTGGGAAAGTTTATGGATTGCAAAGCTTTTGTAGAGAAGCAATATGGTTCTTGGATAAAGTTTTTGAGGACAGATGGAGGTGGTGAATACACCTCGCATGCTTTTGAGCATTTCTTGAGAAAGCATGGCATAAGAAGACAATTAACTTGCAGGTATACACCTCAGCAAAATGGTGTTGCTGAGAGAAAGAATAGAGTCATTTGTGAAGTGGCCAGGACGATGCTCAATGAAAAGAGCATGCCAGATTACTATTGGGCACAGAAGCATGTGCTGCTACAGTGTATATACTGAATAAGACACCCACAGCAGTCATACATGGAAGTACGCCATAGATGCAGCTTACAGGTTTTAGGCCAGACATTGGACACCTCAAAGTGTTTGGATGCATAGCTTATGTACATGTGCCTGACAAAAGAAGGAGGAAGTTGGATCCTAAGGCAGAAAAGTGTGTGTTTGTTGGATATGCACAGGATCGTAAGGCATACAAATGTTACAATCCACAAACTAGGCAAGTGGTTATCTCACGAGATGTGGTGTTTGATGAACTTGCTAGTTGGTACAAAGCAAAGGATGAGGGTGTCATTGATTCTCTTGAAACTGATGTGCATGTGAACTTGCCACAAGCAAGTTCTAGTTCTACTTCTATGTCTGGGCTAGCAGAGTCAGAGAGCAGCACTGTACGTCCATGGTCGGGATGCTTGAGGCATGAGAGTGTGAGCACTGGGAGTAGTGATGTGGATAAAGGCAAAAAGAAAGTCGAAAGAATTGGAATTACAGGTTATGAGTCATCAAGTTCTGAGAGTTTGGATGAGGAACTTGGCATACCTGTTTTACGCACACCTGGTGCTAGGCAGGATAGATATATGCCACCACATGCTAGAGTGACAGGTGTTCAGAGTGATCCGCATGCATTGCAAAGATCCCAAAGGATCAAATATCCAGTTGGCAGGTTGACATATCGTGATTTTGCTATGCATTATACATATATGACCTCTTTGGTGAAGCATGTGGAACCTACATATCGTGATTTTGCTATGCATTATACATATATGACCTCTTTGGTGAAGCATGTGGAACCTACATGCTATACAGAAGCTATTGGAAAGCATGTATGGGAGAAGGCAATGTGGAACCTACATGCTATACAGAAGCTATTGGAAAGCATGTATGGGAGAAGGCAATGGATGTTGAGATGGACACATTGGTTCATAATGACACATGGGATTTGGTTGCATTATCACAGGACAAAAATGTCATTGGTTGTAAATGGGTTTACAAAGTGAAATGCAAGTCAGATGGTTCCGTTGAAAGACATAAAGCGAGATTGGTAGCTAAGGGTTATGCAAAAACCCAAGGCTTGGACTATGATGAAACATTGAGTCCAGTGGCAAAGATGGGAACAGTGAGAGCAGTCATTGCTATGGCTACAGCAAATGGTTGGGAAATGCATCAAATGGATGTGAAAAATGCATTTCTAAATGGTGATCTACAAGAAGAAGTTTATATGGCATAGCCAGAAGGTTATGTACACCCAAGATATCCCACTCATGTATGCAGATTGAAGAAGGCATTATATGGTCTGAAGCAAGCACCTCGTGCTTGGAGTGATAAGATGAGAAGATATCTTATCTCCCTTGGATCTCAAGTTTCTTCAGCAGATTCTTCACTCTATGTGAAGAAAATAGATCATGGGATTGTTTTACTTGTCATCTATGTGGATGACTTGATTATCACAGGTGATCATGATGCATGTCAAGAAAGCATTGAGTGAGCAGTTTGACATGAAAGACTGTTGAATTGAGATACTTTCTTGGAATTGAAGTGATCAAAGACCATGCAGGTACATGGTTAGTGCAATGCCAATATGCATTGGATATGTTGGCAAAATATGGCATGACAGGGTGTAAGCCAATGAGTACACCTAATGTGAAGTTGCAGGCTGATTTTGGTGAAGCCTTTGGATGATCCAACTATGTACAGAAAGATGGTTGGTAGTCTCATTTACATAACTATCACACGCCCGGATTTGAGTTATGCTATGGGGCTAGTAAGCCAATTTATGTAGAGTCCCAGAAAACCTCATTTGGATGCAGTGAGATGCATTATGCGATATGTAAAGACCACTGCACATTATGGTCTTCTTTATGAGAGTGTCTTTATGAGAGTGGTAAAGGCTTGGATATACATGGCTACACATATGCTGATTGGGCAGGTAGCTCATATGACTGGAGGTCTACTAGTGGTTATGCCTTTACACTTGGAAGTGCCGTGGTGAGTTGGAGTAGCAAGAAGCAACCTATAGTTGCTTTATCTAGTACAGAGGCTGAATACAGGGGTGCAGCCATTGCTACATGTGAAGGAGTATGGTTAAAAAGTCTCTTAGTTGATTTGGGTGAGCCTATTTGATGGAAAAGTTGTCATTCATTGTGACAACATGAGCAGCATACAGTTGGCCAGTGTTTCATGCACGGACCAAACACAGAGGTCCATTATCATTTTGTCAGAGAGAAGGTGCTGGATGGTACAGTGGATCTACAAGAAGAGCAGGTGGCTGATATCTTTACAAAGCCACTTAGCAGGGAGAAGTTTGAGTACTTCCGTACTATGTTGGGAGTATGTGGGAGGATGAGCTTGAGGGGGAGTGTTGAGAGCTTTGATAGCCCAAGCTCATCTACATCTTCATCTATGGCAGTACATCATGAGCTTGAGAGGAGCTGTTGAGATTCAAGCTCGATGTCAGTGTGTGCCTATGTGCTGGCATGTTAGGTAGGAACATGTATAAGACATAAATGACCGCGTCCAGCTGGTCATAGTGTGTGGACATTAGCTAGGGTTAGATGTGTGTGGACACAACTCATAGTGTGTCTTGTATATTATGGATTATGGCTTTATGCATTGTGTGAGAAGGGAGATGGCTTCCCTCTATGGTTAGGGTTTGCAATATACATTAGGGTTTTCTCCTGTGTGTGTGTCTCCTCTCCCTCTACTTGTTTTTTAACATTTGGGTTAGTAATTAGCGCCCAGTGTGGATTTTTCAAGTCTCTTGGTGCTTAAGTGGCCATGGGAAATCCTGCTCTTTGCCATATCATTGTACCCAAACATGCTCTGATGGGGACCAAAGTTTGCAAGCATGCAGGGGGGAGGACCGGACCAAACTTTGCAAGAATGTGGGGGGGATGCACCCCCACATGCTTGCAAAGTTTGGTCACCACATCGGAACATGTTTGGGTTAGTAATTAGCACGAGTGCAGATTTTTCAAGTCTCTTGGTGCTTAAGTGGCCTTGGGAAATCCTGCTCTTCGCCATACCATCATACCCAAACATGCTCTGATGGGACCAAACTTTGCAAGCATGCGGGCGGGACTGACCCCCACATACTTGCAAAGTTTGGTCACCCCCACTGAAGCATGTTTGGGTTAGCAATTAGCGCCTAGTGCAGATTTCTCAAGTCTCTTGGTGCTTGAGAGGCCATGAAAAATCCTGCTCTTCCCCATACCATCATACCCAAACATTCTCCGATGGGAGCCAAACTTTGCAAGAATGTGGTGGTGGCCCCTCCACATGCTTGCAAAGCTTGGTCCCCATTAGAGCATGTTTGAGTTAGCAATTAGCGCGCAGTGCAGACTTGTCAAGTCTCTTGGTGCTTAAGACGCCATGGAAATCCCCGCTCTTCCCCATACCATCATACCCAAACATGCTTCGATGGGGACCAAACTCTGCAAAGCATGTCGGGGGGACCCACGCCCACCTGCTTGCAAAGTTTGGTCACCCATCGGAGCATGTTTGGGTTAGTAATTAGCGCCCAATGGTGAATTTTTCAAGTCTCTTGGTGCTTAAGAGGCGATGGAAAATCCCGCTCTTACCCATACCATCGTACCCATGCTCTGATGGGGACCAAATTCTACAAGCATGTGGGGGAATACTCGGCTCTAGGCACTGATTACTAACCCAAACATGCTCCGATGGGGGACCAAACTTTACAAGCATGTGTGGGGGACCCACCCCCATATGCTTGCAAAGTTTGGTCCCCATCATCGGAGCATGTTTAGGATAGTAATTATCGGGAGTGCTGATTTTTCAAGTAGCGGGATTTTCCATGGCCACTTAAGCACTAAGAGACTTGAAAAATCCACATTGGGCGCCAATTACTTACCCAAACATGCTCCGATGGTGACCAAACTTTGCAAGCATGTGGGGGGTCACATGCTTGCAAAGTTTGGTCTCCATCGGAGCATGTGATCCCCCCCACATGCTTTACGAAGTTTGGTCACCATTGGATCATGTTTGGGTTAGTAATTAGCGCCCAGTTTGGATTTTTCATGTCTCTTGGTGCTCAAGTGGCCATGGGAAATCCTTTTCTGCCCCATATCAACGTACCCAAGCATGCTCCGATGGGGACCAAACTTTGTAAGCATGCAAGGGGGACCCACCCCCACATGCGTGCAAAGTTTTATCACCACTGGAGTATGTTTGGGTTAGCAATTAGCACCCAGTGCGTATTTTGCAAGTCTCTTGGTGCTTGAGAGGCCATGGAAAATCCTGCTCTTCCCCATACCATCGTACCCAAACATGCTCCGATGGGGACCAAACTTTGCAAGCATGTGGGGGTGGGTCCCCCCACATGCAATTAGCACCCAACAATTAGCACCCAGTGCGAATTTTTCAAGTCTCTTCGTACTTGAGAGGCCATGGAAAATCATGCTCTTCCTCATACCATCGTACCAAGACATGCTCCGATGGGGACCAAAATTTTCAAGCATGTGGGGGGGCCCACCCCCACATGCTTGCAAAGGTTAGTCACCATCGGAGCATGTTTGGGCTAGTAATTAGTGCCCAAGTTGGATTTTTCAAGTCTCTTGGAGGCCATGGAAAATCCCACTCTTTCCCATACCATCGTACCCAAACATGCTCCGATGTGGGGAACAAACTTTGCAAGCATGTGGGGGGGGACTCACCCCCATATGCTTGCAAAGTTTGGTCACCATCCAAGCATGTTTGGGTTAGCAATTAGCGCCCAATGCGGATTTTTCAAGTCTCTTGGTGCTTGAGAGGCCATGGAAAATCCTGCTCTTCCCCATACCATCGTACCCAAACATGCTCCGATGGGGACCAAACTTTGCAAGCATGTGGGGGATGCACCCCCACATGCTTGCACAGTTTGATCACCGTCGGAGCATGTTTGGGTTAGTAATTAGCACCCAGTGCGAATGTTTCAAGTCTCTTGGTGTTTAAGACGCCATGGAAAATCCTACTCTTCCCCATACCATCGTACCCAAATACGCTTCGATGGGGACCAAATCTTGCAACCAAGCATGTGGGGGGGACCACCCCCCACATGCTTGCAAGGTTTGGCCAGCATCAGAGCATGTTTGGGTTAGCAATTAGCGCTCAATGCGGATTTTTCAAGTCTCTTGGTGCTTAAGTGGCCATGGAAAATCCTGCTCTTCTCCATACCATCGTACCCAAACATGCTTCAATGGGGACTATACTTTACAAGGATGCAGGGGGGACCCACCCCCACATTGTAAGATCCATGTCCCCACCGTGCAACAAATTCTGGGGGCTAGCAGTGGAAGTAGCACTTCTTGCGCGGGGCAGGGTCCTACACTCGGGGCCTCGCCCATGGATATCCGGACAAGAGACTAATCCATCGGTTTTTCCAAAACCGAACTCGGAAAAACTTCCTTTGCCTGGAAAGCACGAGCGATTCCACCAGGATAACTTTTCCCTAACGTAGTCAAAAGCCTTAACTAACTGAACTGATCTGACCGAACTCATAAGTTCCATAGTCATATAAGGGAAAAAGACTGTACTTGGATCATAGAGACCAACGCTTTTTTCCTCATTGAGAGGCACAGCCGTTGATTCTTTTCCATAGAACAATTTTGTCTGGGATTTACTTCATCTATCGAACTAAACAGAAATTGAGTCTCGATTTACAGATCCATCAGTCCAGCCTAACCCCATCCAGTCCCATGGGTTAGCCAACCACCCAACCACTGTAGTGATGGGATCCAATTAGGAATTTGGTTAGGTTTTGTCCCGGGTACCAGGGAAAAGAGTTCCCAGGCCCCCTAGTTGGATTTTCAAGCAAATTTAACTCCAGTCATACCACTTACACACCCAATATGAAATTGCCTTTTTCCTAGATTCAAATGTATTTAATTCAATCATTTAATGAAATCATAGTGAACCTGATCATAAACTTCCAAGTATCCGGTTGAATCTTAATTTCCAATCATTCCTTCATCGGAGTATCTATGGCATCATTGGTAACCAGAACGCTCACCACCTGTTCACTCAGGGGCCTTTTCTATAGTTCCTAGCTCATAGTACCCGGCAGATAATCACTTATAAATAAAAATCAAGATGGAATCCTCGTTGAAGATCAGCAAGATCAACCAACAAGTCCATATAAGAGAGCTATGGACTCATCAGTTGAGGACCAGCAAGGTCAATCAACTAGATCCATACTCGGTTTCAGAAAACAACTCTTACTCCTTGTTCCAATATCTTCCACGACGCACGTGTGGATATCTTCGGTGACCCAGAGCCCCATCCACATCCACATCTACATTCATACATCCACATTCTCATTCACATCCATACATCCATACCCACATTCCACATTCATACATCCACATCCACATTCACATTCATACATCCATTTTCACATCTTCATTCATACATCCACATCCGCATCTACATCCATATATCCACATCCACATCCACATTCACATCCATACATCTATATCATATATTCACATCCGCGTTCACATTCATACATCCACATCCATACATCCATATCCACATTCCACATTCATACATCTCCATCTATTCCTTGTTCATTTTTATCTATCTGATTCATTTCACATCCTCATATCTATTTATAGAATACAAGAGAATTCTTATTTTTGATATAAGATTTCTTTACGCATCTATTTATGCATAAATTCCATTTTAAGGAGAATAACACTTTCGAAAATAAAAATTAATCTTTTATGCATCTTCCTATGCATAAATTCATTTTAAATGAGAGTGACACTTTTGGATTAAAATAAATTCTTTATGCATCTTTCCATGCATAAATCCAATTTAGTAGAAATTACACTTTTAGAATAAAAGAATTTCTCTTATGCATCTAATTTATGCATAAATTTCATTTATGATGAAAATCACACTTTTAATATAAAAAAAATATCTTCTATGCATATGTTTATCCATAAAAATCTTTTATGATGAAAATCACACTTTTAATATAAAAAAATATCTTCTATGCATATGTTTATGCATAAAAATCTTTTATGATGAAAATCACACTTTTAATATAAAAAAATATCTTCTATGCATATGTTTATGCATAAAAATCTTTTATGATGAAAATCACACTTTTAATATAAAAAAATATCTTCTATGCATAAAAATCTTTTATGATGAAAATCACACTTTTAATATAAAAAAATATCTTCTATGCATAAAAATCTTTTATGATAAAAATCACACTTTTAATATAAAAAAATATCTTCTATGTATATGTTTATGCATAAAAATCTTTTATGATGAAAATCACACTTTTAATATTAAAAAAAATATCTTCTATGCACCCATTTATGCATAAAAAATCATTTATGATGAAAATCACACTTTTAATACAAAAAATATCTTTTATGCATATGTTTATGCATACAATCTTTTATGATGAAAATCACCCTTTTAATATAAAAGAATTTCTTTTATGCATCTAATTTATGCATAAAATCATTTATGATGAAAGTAACACTTTTATAAAAAAAAAATCTTTTATGCATACTTTTATGCATGAAAATCAAATATGATAAAAGTAACACTTTTATAATAAAAAAATAATCTTTTATGCATACTTTTATGCATGAAAATCAAATATGATAAAAGTAACACTTTTATAATAAAAAAATAATCTTTTATGATACTTCTATGCATAAAAATCAAATATGATAAAAGTAACACTTTTATAATAAAAAATAATAATCTTTTATGCATGAAAATAACACTTTAGAATATAGAAATCATAAGGATTACTCTTTTAGAATAATGAAAGATATTACTTATTTCCAAATTTTTGAAAAATTTCGCCATAACCTCCTTTGTATGGCTGACCATTTTTCAATTTTAAGTCTCTAAAATTAATTAGAAATGCATCAAGAGTATTTAAATCATTCTAAGGTAACATTTTTCTACTTATTTAAGAGAAATATTATGAAAAACTTGATTTTATTCATTAATCATTCACCTAGGATAAAGAATGGTTGGATTTACTAGAGAAGAGAGGGGAATGCCTTTTGCAATGAGGCATAACATCATTTGCAATTTTAGAGAAGACAAAAAGCATAAAAAGCATAAAAACCATAAAATAAATGGAAAAGAGAAGAATCACCAACTTACTAATGAATTTGAGAGCTTTCCTTTGGCTTGATGGTTTGAGGGTTCAACTCTTGTTTGAGACAAGAGTGGCCACCAATCTTTTGGAAGAGGGAAGGTCAAAAACTAATGAATTATGAGTAAAATTCATTGTTTTTGGCACTTGGGAGAGGCAGGGTAACAATGCAAAAACACTATTGAGTTTCAACAAAGGGGAGGGCTTCTATTTATAGGAAAAAATGAGTCTCTAACCAAGCAAACTGATTCTAGAATTTTCCAGATCAGTTTGGTCAATTTTTGACCATTTTTAGGTCAGTTTTGCTCACTTTTTGGATCTAGTTGAAACAGGAGAGAGGAGAGATAAAAATATCTCATTATTTGGGAGTTTAAAACTCATTCAGGCATGTGAAATAGGCACCTCCTTCATGAGGGAAATTCCCCCATACTGAGGTGTCAAAAATGCATCATTTCACCTAAATATCTCTCTTTTTTAACTATTAACCTTGTCCTTAGTCAACTCTTCATCTTATGTGAGTATTTACTCATTTTTGGGGGATTTTTCTTTTATTCTTCTATTTATCTCCTCCCTACATTTGGATGAATCTTATTGGTTTATAGGAACCTTAATTTAAAATTTTGAAAAAATCTTCACCCCCAAGATAATGTCTCTTGAACAGATTATACTTAATTTCTAATGCACCTTCTGGAAATCTTTTTGAACTTCTGTTTTAGGGGAACTTATTTTAATAAGATGAGGTATTTTTCTATCCAAAAATATTTAAAATCTGAATATTATCTCTCTAGAATATTTTCTCTCTCTAGGCCAAAACAGGTAGAAACAAGATCTTTTATATTTCTGAAGAGGGAATTGATTTACAGGGGAAGAAATCTTTTTGAACTTTTGTTTCAAGGGAACTTATTTTAATAAGATGAGGTATTTTTATATCCAAAAAATATTTAAAATCTGAATATTATCTCTCTAGAATATTTTCTCTCTCTAGGCCAAAACAGGTAGAAACAAGATCTTTTATATTTCTGAAGAGGGAATTGACTACAGGGGAAGATATGGGACATCATGAGGGGCTGGGGGAGGAATCTTACACACATACTTGGGTTAGCAATCATCACCCACCAGTGCGGATTTTTCAAGTCTCTTAGTCCTTGAGAGGCCATGGAAAATCCTGTTCTTCCTCATACCATTGTACCCAAACATGCTCAGATGGGGACCAAACTTTGCAAGCATGTGGGGGGCCCCACCCCCACATGCTTGCAAAGTTTGGGCACCATCGGAGCATGTTTGGGCTAGTAATTAGTGCCCAGCATGGATATTTCAAGTCTCTTGGTACTTAAGAGGCCATGGAAAATCCCACTCTTCCCCATACCATCATACCCAAACCTGCTATCCGATGTGGGGAACAAAATTTGCAAGCATGTGGGGGGGACTCACCCCCACATGCTTGCAAAGTTAGATCACCATCGGAGCATGTTTGGGTTAGCAATTAGAGCCCAATGCGTAATTTTTAAGTCTCTTGGTGCTTAAGTGGCCATGGAAAATCCTGCTCTTCCCCATACCATTGTACCCAAACATGCTCCGATGGACCAAACTTTGCAAGCATGCGTGGGAGACCCACCCCCACATGCTTGCAAAGTTTGGTCACAACGGAGCATGCTTGGGTTAGCAATTAGCACCCAGCGCGGATTTTTCAAGTCTCTTAGTGCTTGAGAGGCCATGAAAAATCTTGCTCTTCCTCATATCATCGTACCCAAACATGCTTCGATGGGGACCAAACTTTGTCTGGTCCCTATCGGAGCATGTTTGGGTTAAAAATTAGCACGGAGTGCGGATTTTTCAAGTCTCTTGGTGCTTAAGACGCCATGGAAAATCCTGCTCTTCCCCATTTCCATGGCCTCTTAAGCACCAAGAGACTTGAAAAATCCACACTGGGCACTATATCGGAGCATGTTTGGGTTAAAAATTAGCACGGAGTGCGGATTTTTCAAGTCTCTTGGTGCTTAAGACGCCATGGAAAATCCTGCTCTTCCCCATTTCCATGGCCTCTTAAGCACCAAGAGACTTGAAAAATCCACACTGGTGGGCACTAATTGCTAACCCCAATATGGGGACCAATCTTTGAAAGCACATGCTTGCAAAGGTTGGTCCCCCCATCGGAGCATGTTTGGGTTAGCAATTAGACATGCTTACAAAGTTTGGTCCCCATCGGAGCATGTTTAGATTAGCAATTAGCACCTAGTGTGAAATTTTCAAGTCTCTTGGTACTTACGAGGCCATGGAAAATCTCGCTCTTTTCCATACCATTGTACCCAAATATGCTCCGATGGGGACGAAACTTTGTAAGCATGTGGGAGGGACCCCCCCACATGCTGGCAAAGTTTGGTCACCATCGGAGCATGTTTGGGTTAGTAATTAGCTCCCAATGTGGATTTTGTAAGTCTCTTGGTGCTAAAGTGGCCATGGAAAATTCTACTACTTGAAAACTCTGCACTGGGCACTAATTACTAACCCAAACATGCTCCGATGGGGACTAAAGTTTGCAAGCACATGATTGCAAAGTTTGGTCCCCATCAGAGCATGTTTGGGTTAGCAATTAGACATGCTTGCAAAGTTTGGGCCCCATCGGAGCATGTTTAGGTTTGCAATTAGCACCTAGTGTGGATTTTTCAAGTCTCTTGGTACTTACGAGGCCATGGAAAATACTGCTCTTTCACATACCGTCGTACCCAAACATACTCGGATGGGGACGAAACTTTGTAAGCATGTGGGGGGCCCACCCCCACATGCTTGCAAAGTTTGGTCACCTTTGGAGCATGTTTGGGTTAGTAATTAGCTCCCATTGGGGATTTTTTAAGTCTCTTGGTGCTTAAGAGGCCATGGAAAATCCCACTCTTCCCCATACCATCGTACCTAAACATGCTCTCATGGGTACCAAATGCTACAAGCATGTGGAGAGAATACTCCGCAGTGGGCGCTAATTACTAACCCAAACATGCTCCGATGGTGGGGACCAAACTTTGCAAGCATATAGGGGAGACCCACCCCCACATGCTTACAAAGTTTGGCTCCCATTGGAGCATGTTTGGGTTAGTAATTAGTGCCCAGTGCAGAGTTTTCAAGTAGCAAGATTTTCCATGGCCACTTAAGCACCAAGAGACTTGCAAAATCCACATTGGGAGTTAATTACTAACCCAAACATGCTCTGATGGTGACCAAACTTTGCCAGCATATGGGGGGGTCCACCCCACATGCTTACAAAGTTTGGTCACCATCAGAGCACGTGACCCCGGCCCACATGCTCGGGAATTTTGGTCACCACCATCAGAGCATGTTTGGGTTAGTAATTAGCGCCTAGTGTGGATTTTTCAAGTCTCTTGGTGCTCAAGTGGCCATGGAAAATCCTGTTGTTCCACGGAGTAAGATTTTCCATCATACCCATGCTTTGATGGGGAGGACCAAACTTTGGAAGCATGCGAAGGGGATACACCCCCACATGCTTGCATAGTTTGGTCATCACCGGAGCTTGTTTAGGTTAGCATTTAGCGCCTAGTGCGGATTTTTCAAGTCTCTTGGTGCTTGAGAGGCCATGGAAAATCCATGTCTTTCCCATACCATGGTACCCAAACGTGCTCTGATGGGAACGAAACTTTGCAAGCATGTGGGGGGTGCAAAGTTTGGTCCCCATTGGAGCATGTTTGGGTTAGCAATTCGCCCCTAGTGTGGATTTCTCAAGTCACTTGGTGCTTAAGAGGCCATCAAAAAGCCGCCTTCCTCATACCATTGTACCCAAACATGCTGATGGGGACCAAACTTTGCAAGCATATGGGGGGGATCCACCCCACATGTTTGCAAATTTTGGTCCCAATTTGAGCGTGTTTGGTTTAGCAAGTAGTGTCCAGTGCGGATTTTTTAAGTCTCTTGGTGCTTAAGAGGCCATGGAAAATCCCTCTCTTCCCCATCGATCGTGCGGCCTAGACATCCTTCGATGGGGACCAAACTTTGCAAACATGTGGGAGGGGCCCACCCCCACATGCTTGCAAAGTTTGGTCACCATCGAAGCATGTTTGGGTTAGTAGCGTCTAGTGCATATTTTTCAAGCTTCTGGTTGCTTAAGAGGCCATAGAAATCCTGCTCTTCCCCATATCATCGTACACCTAAACATGGTCTGATGTGGACCAAACTTTGCAAGCATGTGGAGGGGACCCACCCCCACATGTTTGCAAAGTTTGGTCCCATCGGACCATGTTTGGGTTAGTAATTAGCGCCCGGTGTGGATTTTCCAAGTCTCTTGGTGCTTAAGAGGCCATGGAAAATCCTGCTCTTCCCCATACCATCGTACCCAAACATGCTCTAATAGGGACTAAACTTTGCAAGCATGTGGGGAGAACCACTCCACATGCTTGCAAAGTTTGGTCATCGTTGCAGTATGTTTGGGTTAGTAATTAGCATCCAGTGTGGATTTTTCAAGTCTCTTGGTGCTTAAGACGCCATGGAAAATCCTGCTCTTCCCCATACCATCATACCCAAACATGCTCTGATGGGGACCAAACTTTGCAAGCATGTGGGGGGGACCACCCCCCTCATGCTTGCAAAGTTTGGTTACCATTGGAACATGTTTGGGTTAGCAATTAGCACCCAATGTGGATTTTTCAAGTCTCTTGGTGCTTAAGTGGCCATGGAAAATACAACTCTTCCCCATACCATCATACCCAAACATGATCCGATGGGTGGGGACTAAACTTTACCAGCATGCGCGGGGGACCCACCCCCACATGCTTGCAAAGTTTGGTCACCACCGGAGCATGCTTGGGTTAGCAATTAGCACCCAGTGTGGAATTTTCAAGTCTCTTAGTGCTTGAGAGGCCATGGAAAATCCTGCTCTTCCTCATACCATCGTACCCAAACATGCTCCGATGGGGACCAAACTTTGCAAGCATGTGGTGGAGGGGTCCACCCCCACATGCTTTGGTCACCATCGGAGCATGTTTCAGCTAGTAATTAGTGCCCAGCGTGGATTTTTCAAGTCTCTTGGTGCTTAAAAGAGGACATGGAAAATCCCACTCTTCCCCATACAATCGTACCCAAACATGCTCCTATGTGGGGAACAAACTTTGCAAGCATGTGGGGGGGACTCACCCCCACATGCTTACAAAGTTTGGTCACCATCGGAGCATGTTTGGGTTAGCAATTAGAGCCCAATGCGGATTTTTCAAGTCTCTGGGTGCTTAAGTGGCCATGGAAAATCTTGCTCTTCCCCATACCATCGTACCCAAACATGCTCCGATGGTGGGGACCAAACTTTGCAAGCATGTGGAGGACCCACCCCCACATGCTTGCAAAGTTTGGTCATTACCGGAGCATGCTTGGGTTAGCAATTAGCACCTAGTGCGGATTTTTCAAGTCTCTTAGTGCTTGAGAGGCCATGGAAAATCCTGCTCTTCCTCATACCATCGTACCCAAACATGCTCTGATGGGGACCAAACTTTGTAAGCATGTGGGGGCGGGTCCCCCCCACATGCTTGCAAAGTTTGGTCCCTATCGGAGCATGTTTGGGTTAAAAATTAGCGCGGAGTGCGGATTTTTCAAGTCTCTTGGTGCTTAAGACGCCATGGAAAATCCCGTTCTTCATTTCCATGGCCCTTTCAAGCACTAAGAGACTTGAAAAATCCACACTGGGCTAACCCAAACATGCTTCGAATGGGGACTAGACTTTGCAAGCACAACATGCTCCGATGGGGAGTAAACTTTGCAAGCACATGCTTGAAAAGTTTGGTCCCCATCAGAGCATGTTTGGGTTAGCAATTAGACATGCTTACAAAGTTTGGTCCCCATCGGAGCATGTTCAGGTTAGCAATTAGCACCTAGTGTGGATTTTTCAAGTCTCTTGGTGCTTATGAGGCCATGGAAAATCCCACTCTTTCCCATACCATCGTACACAAACATGCTCCGATGGGGACGAAACTTTGTAAGCATGTGGGGGGGACCCACCCCCACATGCATGCAAAGTTTGGCCACCATCGGAGCATGTTTGGGTTAGTAATTAGCTCCCAATGTGGAATTTTTTAAAGTCTCTTGGTGCTTAAGAGGCCATGAAAAATCCCACTCTTCCCCATACCATCGTACCTAAACATGCTCTGGATGGGGACCAAACTCTACAAGCATGGGGAGAGAATACTCCGCACTGGGTGCTAATTACTAACCCAAACATGCTCCGATGGTGTAGACCAAACTTTGTAAGCATGTGGAGGGACCCACCTCCACATGCTTGCAAAGTTTAGTCCCAATCAGAGCATGTTTGGGTAACTAGTAATTAGTGCCTAGTGCGGAGTTTTTAAGTAGCGGGATTTTCCATGGCCACTTAATCACCAAGAGACCTGCAAAATCCACATTAGGAGCTAATTACTAACCCCCAGACATGCTTTGATGGTGACCAAACTTTGCCAGCATGTGAGGGGGGTCCACTCCACATGCTTACAAAGTTTGGTCACCATCAGAGCACGTGACCCCCCCACATGCTTATGAATTTAGGTCACCACCATCAGAGCATGTTTGGGTTAGTAATTAGTGCCCAGTGTGGATTTTTCAAGTCTCTTCGTGCTCAAGTAACCATGGAAAATCCTGTTGTTCCGTGTACCATCGTACCCAAACATGCTCCGATGGGGACCAAACGTTGCAAGCATGTGGAGGGGACCCACCCCCACATGCTTGCATAGTTTGGTCATCACTCACCGGAGCATGTTTAGGTTAGTATTAAGCACCTAGTGTAAATTTTTCAAGTCTCTTGGTGCTTGAGAGGCCATGGAAAATCCATGTCTTCTCCATACCAATTGTACCCAAACGTGCTCCCATGGGAACAAAACTTTGCAAGCATGTGGGGGTGGATCCCCCCCACTTGCTTGCAAAGTTTTCTCCCCATTGAAGCATGTTTGGGTTAGCAAACTTTGCAAGCATGTTTGGGGTGGATCCCCCCCACTTGCTTGCAAAGTTTACTCCCCATTGGAGCATGTTTGGGTTAGCAAATTGCCCCTAGTGTGGATTTTTCAAGTCACTTGGTGCTTAAGAGGCCATCGAAAAGTCGCCTTCCCCATACCATCATACCCAAACATGCTCTGATGGGGACCAATCTTTGCAAGCATGTGGAGGACCCACCCCCACATTCTTGCAAGTTTTGGTCCCAATCCAAGCATGTTTGGGTTGGCAATTAGTGTGCCCAGTGCGGATTTTTCAAGTCTCTTGGTGCTTAAGAGGCCATGGAAAATCCCACTCTTCCCCATTGATCGTGCCCCAGACATCCTCCGATGGAGACCAAACTTTGCAAGCATGTGGGAGGGACCCACCCCCACATGCTTGCAAAGTTTAGTCACCATCCAAGCATGTTAGTAGTTAGCACCTAGTGCGGATTTCTCAAGTCTCTTGTTGCTTAAGAGGCCATAGAAATCCTGCTCGTCCCCGTATCATTGTACCTAAACATGGTCCGCCGATGTGGACCAAACTTTGCAAGCATGTGGAGGGGACCCACCCCCACATGTTTGCAAAGTTTGGTCACCACATCAGAGCATGTTTGGGTTAGTAATTCGTGCCCAGTGTGGATTTTCCAAGTCTGTTGGTGCTTAAGAGGCCATGGAAAATCCTGCTCTTCTCCGTACCATACCCAAACATGCTCTAATAGGGACTAAACTTTGCAAGCATGTGGGGGGGAACCATTCCCAAATGTTTGCAAAGTTTGGTCACCATCGGAGCATGTTTGGGTTAGCAATTAGCGCCCAATGCAGATTTTTCAAGTCTCTTGGTGCTTAAGTGGCCATGGAAAATCCTGCTCTTTCCCATACCATCGTATGCAAACATGCTCCCATGTGGAGACTAAACTTTACAAGCATGCGGGGGTGATCCACCCCCACATGCTTACAAAGTTTGGTCACTGTCGGAGCACGTTTGGGTTAGTAATTAGCGCCCAGTGCGGATTTTTCAAGTCTCTTGGTGCTTAGGGGCCATGGAAAATCATACTCTTCCCATACCATCGTACCCAAACATGCTCTGATGGGTACCAAACTTTGCAGCATGTGGGGGGGACCACCCCCCACACAGGCTCGCAAAATTTGGTCACCATCGGAGCACGTTTGTCTTAGAAATTAGCACCCAATGCGGATTTTTCAAGTCTCTTGGTACTTACGTGGCCATGGAAAATCTTTCTCTTCCCTATACCATCATAGCCAAACATGCTCCGAGGACTAAACTTTACAAGCATGTGGGGGGGACCCACCCCCACATGCTTGCAAAGTTTGGTCACCATCAGAGCATGCTTGGGTTAGCAATTAGCACCCAGTGCGGATTTTTCAAGTCTCTTAGTGCTTGAGAGGCCATGGAAAATCTTGCTCTTCCTTATACCATCGTACCCAAACATGCTCCGATGGGGACCAAACTTTGCAAGCATGTTGGGGGGGCCCACCGCCACATGCTTGCAAAGTTTGGTCACCATCAAAGCATGTGCTAGCTAATAACTAATGCCCAGTGTGGAATTCTCATGTTTCTTGGTACTTAAGAGGCCATGGAAAATCCCACTCTTCCCCATACCATCGTACCCAAACATGCTCCGATGTAGGAAAGAAACTTTGCAAGCATGTGGGGGGGACTCACCCCCACATGCTTGCAAAGTTTGGTCACCATCGGAGCATGTTTGGGTTAGCAATTAGCGCCCAATGTGGCTTTTTCAAGTCTTTGAGTGCTTAAGTGGCCATGGAAAATCTTGCTCTTCCCCATACCATGAAACCCAAACATGCTCCGATGGGGACTAGACTTTGCAAGCATGCCAGAGGGAGCCACCTCCATATGTTTGCAAAGTTTTGGTCACCACCAGAGCATGCTTGGGTTAGCAATGAGCACCCAGTGCGGATTTTTCAAGTCTCTTAGTGCTTGAGAGGCCATGAAAAATCTTGCTCTTCCTCATACCATCGTACCCAAACATGCTCGGATGGGGACCAAACTTTGTAAGCATGTGGGGGTGGGTCCCCACATGTGGAGGCGGGTCCCCCCCGACATGCTTGCAAAGTTTGGTCCCTATCAAAGCATGTTTGGGTTAGAAATTAGCACAGAGTGCGGATATTTCAAGTCTCTTGATGGTTAAGACACCATGGAAAATCCCACTCTTCTTCATTTCCATGGCCTCTTAAGTACTAAGAGACTTAAAAAATCCACACTAGGCACTATTTGCTAACCCAAACATGTTTTGATGTGGGGACCAAACTTTGCAAGCATGTCTAACCCAAACATGCGCCGATGGGGACCAAACTTTGCAAGCACATGCTTGCAAAGTTTGATCCCCATCATCGGAGCATGTTTGGGTTAGCAAAATTAGACATGCTTGCAAAGTTTGGTCCCCATCGGAGCATGTTTAGGTTAGCAATTAGCACCTAATGTGGATTTTTCAAGTCTCTTGTGCTTATTACGAGGCAATGGAAAATCTCGCTCTTTCCCATACCATCATACCCAAACATGCTTCGATGGGGACGAAGCTTTGTAAGCATGTGGGGGGGACCCACCCCCACATGCGTGCAAAGTTTGGCCACTATCGGAGCATGTTTGGGTTAGTAATTAGCTCCCAGTGCGGATTTTTTAAGTCTCTTAGTGCTTAAGAGGCCATGGAAAATCCCACTCTTCCCCATACCATCGTACCTAAACATGCTCTGATGGGGACCAAACTCTACAAGCATGTGAAGAGAATACTCTGCACTGGGCACTAATTACTAACCCAAACATGCTCTGATGGTGGGGACCAAACTTTGCAAGCATGTGGGGGTACCCACCCCCACATGCTTGCAAAGTTTGGTCCCCATCGGAGCATGTTTGGGCTAGTAATTAGCGGCCAGTGCAGAGTTTTCAAGTAGCAAGATTTTTCATGGCCACTTAATCACCAAGAGACTTGCAAAATCCACATTGGGAGCTAATTACTAACCCAAACATGCTCCGATGGTGACCAAACTTTGCCAGCATGTGGAGGGGGTCCACCCCACATGCTTACAAAGTTTGGTCACCATCACAGCATGTGACCCCCCCACATGCTTGTGAATTTTGGTCACCATCAGAGCATGTTTGGGTTAGTAATTAGCGCCCAGTGTAGATTTTTCAAGTCTCTTGGTGCTCAAGTGGCCATGGAAAATCCTGTTGTTCGTCCGCACACCATCGTACCTAAACACCAAACTTTGCAAGCATGTGGAGGGGACCCACCCCCACATGCTTGCATAGTTTGGTCACCTCCAGAGCATGTTTAGGTTAGCATTTAGTGCCTAGTGTAGATTTTTCAAGTCTCTTGGTGCTTGAGAGGCCATAGAAAATCCATGTCTTCCCCATACCATGGTACCCAAACGTGCTCCGATGGGAACGAAACTTTGCAAGCATCCCACATGCTTGCAAAGTTTGGTCCCCCCATTGGAGCATGTTTGGGTTAGCAATTTGTCCCTAGTGCGGATTTTTCAAGTCACTTGGTGCTTTCGAAAAGTCGCCTTCCCCATACCATCGTATCCAAACATACTCTGATGGGGACCAAACTTTGCAAGCATGTGGGGGAGACGCACTCCCACATGCTTACAAACTTTGGTCCCAATCCGAGCGTGAATGGGTTAGCAACAATTAGTGCCCAGTGCAGATTTTTCAAGTCTCTTGGTGCTTAAGAGGCCATGGAAAATCCCTCTCTTTCCCATCGTTCGTGCCCAGACATCCTCTGATGGGGACCAAACTTTGCAAGCATGGCAGGGGACCCACCCCCACCATCTTGCAAATTTTTGTCACCATCGAAGCATGTTTGGGTTAGTAGTTAGCGCCTAGTGTACGGATTTGTCAAATCTCTTGGTGCTTAAGAGGCCACAGAAATCCAGCTCTTCCCCATATCATCATACATAAACATGGTCCGATGTAGACCAAACTTTGCAAGCATGTGGACGGGATGCACATCCACATGTTTGCAAAGTTTGGTCACTAGCAGAGCATGTTTAGGTTAGTCTTCCACATACAACTGTACTCAAACATGCTCTTATGGGGACCAAACTCTGCAAGCATGTGGGAGGGACCCACCTTCACAAGCTTGCAAAGTTTGGTCACCATTAGAGCATGTTTGGGTTAGTAATTAGCGTCCACTATGGATTCTTCAAGTCTGTTGGTGCTTAGGAGGCCATGGAAAATCTTGCTCTTCCCCATACCATCATACCCAAACATGCTCCGATGGGAACCAAACTTTGTAAGCATGTGAGAGAAACCCACCTTCACAAGCTTGCAAAGGTTGGTCACCATCAGAGCATGTTTGGCTTAGTAATTAGCGCCCAATGTGGCGGATTTTTCAAGTCTCTTGGTGCTTAAGATGCCATGGAAAATCCTGCTCTTCTCCATACCATCATACCCAAACATTCTCTGATGGGGACCAAACTTTGCAAGCATGCGAGCAGGATCCACCCCCACATTCTTGCAAAGGTTGGTCCCCATCGGAGCATGTTTGGGTACGATAGTATGGGGAAGAGCGGGGGCCATGGAAAATCCCGCTCTTCTGCATACCATCGTACCCAAACATGCTTCGATAGGGACCAAACTTTGCAAGTATGTCGGGGGGATGCACCCCCACATGCTTGCAAATTTTGGTCACCATCGGAACATGTTTGGGTTAGTAATTAGTGCCCGGGGCAGATTTTTCAAGTCTCTTGGTGCTTAAGTGGCCATGGGAAATCCTGCTCTTTGCCATACCATTGTACTTGTAAGATTTCTCCCCTAGCCCTTCAAGATGTCTAGTTTCTCTCCCTGTATAATCAACCCCCTTTTCAGAATAATAACAGATCTTGTCTCTACCTATTTTAGCTTAGAGAGAGAAAATGTTCTAGAGAGAGATTATCCAATTTTTAGATATTTTTTTCGGATGGAAAAATATCTCTTCTTATTAAAATAAATTCCCCCAAAACAGA
Source organism: Cibotium barometz (assembly GCF_041138505.1). Lineage (NCBI taxonomy): Eukaryota > Viridiplantae > Streptophyta > Polypodiopsida > Cyatheales > Cibotiaceae > Cibotium > Cibotium barometz. Next base: position 22,205,840 of record NC_141055.1, on the reverse strand, counting down.
AGTTCAAAAAGAATTTCAGAAGGTGCATTAGAAGTAAATTATAATCTGTTCAAAAGGCTTTAGCCTAAGGGTCTAGATTTTCTAAAAATTTTAGATTAAGATTTTGAGGGCCAATTAGATTAATCCAAATGTAGGGAGGAGATAAATTGAAGAAATAAAGAAAATCCCCCAAAAAATGAGTAAATACTCACATAAGATGAAGAGTTGACTGAGGACAAGGTTATTATTAAAAAAAGAAGAGACATTTAGAGGAAATGATGCATTTTTGACACCTCAGTGTGGGGGAATTCCCCTCATGAAGGAGGCACCTATTTCACATGTGTGGTGGAGTTTTAAACTCTCAAATAATGAGATATTTCATCTCTCCTCTCTCCTATTTCAACTAGAACCAAAAAGTAAGCTAAACTGACCTAAAAATGGTCAAAAAGCAACCAAACTGATATGAAAAATTCTAGAATCAGTTTGCTTGGTTAGAGGCTCACTTTTTCCTATAAATAGAAGCCTCCCCCTTTGTAAAAGTTTAATAGTGTTTTATGCACTGTTACTCTCCCCAGAGCCAAAAACATTGAATTCATTGATAATTCACTTGTTTTTGACTATTTCCTCTGGTGGCCACTCTTGATCCAAGCAAGAGTAGAACCCTCAATCCATCAAGCCAAAGGATAGCTCACAAAACTCCATGTAAGCTAGAAATTCTACTTTTTTCTAATTCTATTCTATGGTTTATGATTTCTTGCTTCTTTTAAATTAAAATTGGATGTTATGCCTTGATGGAAAGGCTTCCCCCTTCTCTTCATTGAATTCAGCCCTTCTTTATCTAAGATGTGTAATCAATTAAATAGAGTTAAACTTTTTGTATTGTTCGCTCTTAAAAAAATGAGAATTGATTAGATTAGAGTGCTAAATTCATCTTGGGTTAAATTCTAAGTAGAATTAGAATGCAAAAAATTGAAAAATGGTCAGCCATACAAAGGAGTTTATGGCAAAATTTTCTTAAATTTTGTAGAAATAAGTTTTATCTTTATGTTATTCAAAAATAGTGATCTCCTTTGTTTGTGTATTCTAAAAGTGTTATTTTCGTTCTATGCATAGAAAAATGCATATTGGATATTTTTTATTATAAAAGTGTAATTTTTATTAGATTCAACTTCTATGCATAGAAAGATGCATATTGGATATTTTTTATTATTATAAAAGTGTGATTTTCATTAGATTTAAATTCTATGCACAGAAAGATGCATATTGGATATTTTTTTATTATAAAAGTGTGATTTTCATTAGATTTAAATCCTATGCACACAAAGATGCATATTGGATATTTTTTATTATAAAAGTGTGATTTTCATTAGATTTAAATTCTATGCACAGAAAGATGCATATTGGATATTTTTTTATTATAAAAGTGTGATTTTCATTAGATTTAAATTCTGTGCATAAAAAGATGCATATTGGATATTTTTTTATTATAAAAGTGTGATTTTCATTAGATTTAAATTCTATGCATAGAAAGATGCATATTGGATATTTTTTTATTATAAAAGTGTGATTTTCATTAGATTTAAATTCTATGCATAGAAAGATGCATAAAGGAATTTTTTTTTATTTCAAAAGTGTTATTTTTCTTAAAATTGAGTTTATGCATAAATAGATGTATAAAAGGATTTTTATAAAAGTGTTATTCCCACTGAAGTTGATTTTTATAAAAGAATGAATGATAAGGGATGTGAATGAATGTGATAGCCTGTGAATCGGGATGTGAATGAATGATAAGGGATGTTAATGAATGTGATGAGATGTGAATCGGGATGTGAATGAATGAGATGTGATGTGAAATGGATGTGATAAGATGCGATGTAAACTGGATAGATGTTAATGAATGCGATGTGATGAGATGTATGGGTAAATACGAGTGGATGAGATCTGATGAGATTAATTGAGGAAAGAAGTATTGAGCTGGAAAATGATGTGATTGGAGGAGAATAGGAATGCATATGAAATTAATATGGATTAAGTAATGTAGATTGATGTGGAAAGACGAGAGTTCGTTAATATAGAAATTGTATTTATGAATTGTTTTTAAATGACTATTTTATGTCAAGAATGCTGGGGAAGAATTTTGACCTTCTTGTGAATGAGGTCGTGGAGACTTAGCTGATAAAGTTACAATAGCTGACGGAGAGTCAATGGAGGATGTCTCACGTAGCAAGGTCACAGCCGAGGTCTTGACCAACCTTGGTTCGATTTAAATGGTGAGCTTCCGGTATGGTGGATGAGGGACCAAGGAAGCGGACTATGAGTGAAGCACTAGGTGACCTGCAAAGGATCCTAGAGGGTGCTAACCATACGGTGCTCGGGCTCTGCCGAAGATACCCACAAGTACGTCGGAGAAGATATTGGAACAAGGAGTAAGAGTTGTTTTCTGAATTTGGGCTTGGATCTGGTTGATTGGCCTTGCTGGTCCTCAACGGATGAGTCCATGGCTCTTTTATATGGATCCGTTGGTTGATTTTGCTGATCTTCAATGGAGATTCCATTTTGATATGTGAATATATTGCCGGTTACTATGAGCTAGGAACTATGAGCTAGGAACTATTGAAAAGGCCCCTGTGTAGACAGGTGAGTGTTCTGGTTGCCAATGATGCCATAGGTACATCGATAAAGGAATGATTGGAAAAAAGGATTTAACTGGAGATTTTGAGGATTATGATCAGTGACACAATGGTTTCATTAAATGATTGTTTTGAAAGATAGATGATTCTGTGAAAAAGGCAATTTCATATTGGGTGTGTAAGTGGTGTGACTAGCTTTAAGTTTGCATGAATATCCAGCTAGGGGGCCTGGGAACGAGCTTTCCTTGGTACCCGGGACAAAACCTAACCGAATTCCTAATTGGATCCCATCACTACATTGGTTGGGAGGTTGGCTAACCCATGGGACTGGATTGGACTGATGGATCCCTAAAATGAGACTAAATTTTTGTTGGTACGATAGATGAAGTAAATCCTGGATAAAAAATTGTTCTATGGAAAAGAATCAACGGCTGTGCCTCTCAATGAGAAACAAAGTGTTGGTCTCTATGATCCAAGTGCAATCTTTCCCTTGATCTGACTATGGGACTTACGAGTTCGGTTAGATCAACTCAGTTAGTTAAGGCTTTTGACTACGCTAGAGAAAAGTTATCCTAGAGGAATCGCCTATGCTTTTCGGGCAAGGGAAGTTTTTTCCGGGTTCGGTTTCAGAAGAACCGATGGATTAGTCTCTTGTCCGGATATTCTTGGGTGAGGCCCCGAGTGTGGGACCCTGGCCTAGGCAAGCACCCATGAATTTGTTGCGCGGTGGGGACAGGGATCTCACAGCTGGTATCAGAGCAAATTGGCTAATGAGGATCAACCGAGAAGCCAAGAATGTCATAAATTTATGAAGTAGCAGTAAAAGGTTGGAATTGTGTGATGAAACTCATACAATTTGATATTCAGAATGAAATTCCTAAATTGATAATTGGGTCTTTAGATGGAAGTACTGCAATTGTATGGAATCCATGACTTGCTTGAGGCCTATACATGATGTATTTACCTTATAGTTCTAAGGGCCGTGACTACCCGTGTATATCGAGGGTATAACTGCAGCTCTTTACTAGCAATATACGAGTAAATCTAAGATCTTGAAATTATAAGCAAAAATACTATCCAGATGATGAATTCGAATGTGGTTGATATGATTTTAAAATTTTGATTGAGAACTGAAGTTGAATTGGATTCTGATTGAAAAATGATGATTCCTAAATTTTGATTGGATTCTGAAAAATGATGATTCCTAAATTTTTGGTTGAAAAGCGATAAACTGAGCAAAACCACAATGAGGATGAATGGGAAGAGTCCCTGTGTTGATGTTCATAACTGAAATGATGTTAATGACTTCAGAAAATCACTATGAGATTAGTGGATTGTGCTGACAAATTACTGCTGTTAACACTTGACCCAATGGATCAAGTTAATAAGGGATGACAAATTTAAAAAAAAATGAAATCTCCCATGTTCAGATGGAAATTTCGGTCTAATAGACCATTATTGTGTTAAAGATATCAAAGATATACTTCGGTCATGCTGTGTGGCAGGGAACCCAAGAAGTGGCTAAGCTATCTACACCTAGTCAAGTTCGCCTATAATGCTTCTTATCACCGAAATATCGGGATGAGTCCTTTCAAATCTCTGTATGGACAAGACTGCCTAACACCATTAACTTGGTCCGACCCATTGATTAGGGTCGAGATGTCCAGACAGATGTTTGACAACATGGAGTAGCAGATGCAGTCAATCCGCAAAGATATAAAAGCTGCCTAGGATAGACAGAAGCAGTATGCAGATAAGAAGATATCAGACAGAAAATTTGAAGAAGCAGATATGGTCTTCATTCGAGTACGCCCCAAAAGAAGTTCTCTATCTCTTGGAAAGTACAAGAAGTTATCCCCTAGATACTGTGCCATATTTGATTACAAAGAAAGTAGGTGACTTAGCCTATGAGCTTCTCTTGCCTCCTCATCTCAAAGTACATAATGTATTTCATGTCAGCCTATTTAAGAAATATGTACCGAGCTCGAATCATGTGCTTAATGATGAACTCTTAACTTCTTCAACCCAAGGGCTGATGGAACTCCAACCTGAAGAAATCCTTGATGTTCGAGAGAAGGTTCTCAGGAATAGAATTCTAAGAGAATTATTAGTCAAATGGAAGTTCTATCCTTTTGAAGACGCCACCTGGGAGAATGAAGCCGAACTGATGCGGGATTACCCCTAGTTTGCGAGATGAGGACATCTCGCGTTTTTCAAGTGGGAGAGGATGTAAGATTCCTCCCTAGCCCCTTAAGATGTCTAGTTTCTTCCCCTGTAAATCAATTCCCTTTTCAGAATAATAAAAGATCTTGTTTCTACCTGTTTTGGTCTAGAGAGAGAAAATATTCTAGAGAGAGATAATTCAGTTTTTAGATATCTTTGGATGAAAAAATATCCTTTCTTATGAAAATAAATTTCCCCAAAACAGAAGTTTAAAAATAAATTCCTAAGGTGCATTAGAAATAAATTATAATCTGCTCAAAAGACAGCCTAAGAGTCCAGATTTTTTAAAAATTTTGGATTAAGGTTCTGATGGACCAATAAGATTAATCCAAATGTAGGGAGGAGATAAACTGAAGAATAAAAGAAAAACCCCCCAAAAATGAGTAAATGCTCACATAAGATGAAGAGTGGTGGACTAAGGACCAAAGAAAACATTTAAAAAACAGAATTTTGACACCTCAGAGTGGGGATCTCCCCTCATGAAGGAGGCGCCTTTTTCTCATCATTACTCCCCAATTTTAAATCAATTAAATGAGATATTTCATCTCTCCTCTCTCCTATTTCAAGTCTAGTTCCAAAAAGTAAGCTGAACTAACCCAAAAATGGTCAAAAATTGACCAAACTGATCTGGAAAATTCTAGAATCAGTTTGCTTGGTTTGAGGCTCACTTTTTCCTATAAATAGAAGCCTCTCCCTTTGTAAAAGCTTAATGGTGTTTATGCACTGTTACTCTACTCCTACCTAGAGCCATTTACATTGAATTTTCTTGATAATTCAATTGTTTTTAGTTTAATCCTCTCCAAAAAAATTGGTGGCCACTCTTGCTTCAAACAAGAGTAGAACCCTCAATCCCTCAAGCCAAAGGAAAGCTTACAACTCCATGTAAGCTAAATTTTTCTTACTTTTTAATTTTAAATCTATGGTTTTCTTGATTTTCTTGTTTTATAATTGATTGAAGTAAATTATAATGCTATGCCTTGATGAAAAGGCCACCCCCTTCTCTTCTTTACAATTCAGCCTTTCTTTATCCTAGAATGGTTAGCAAAAAGATTAATTAAACTTTTCTTATTGTTTACTCTCTTGATTTCTAAAAATTGAGTAGATTAGAGTCCTATACATCTAGATTGGGCTAATTTAAGTTGAAATTAGAATGATAAAAATGAGAAATGGTCAACAGCCATACAAAGGTGGTTATGACAAAATTTTCTAGAATTTTATGGAAAAGAAAGTTTATTTTTATGTTACTCCAAAAGAGTAATTCCCACCGTTTGTGCATTCTAAAAGAAATATTCTAATTTACTCCATGTACATATTCACCTATGAATATGCATGGATATCACTGATATTAATTATTAAAATTAATTTCTATGCATAGAAAGATGCATAATAAAAATTGTTTTATTTTAAAAGTGTTATTTTCACTAAATTTAATTTCTATGCATAGAAAGATGCATAATGGAATTTTTATTATTATTATAAAAGTGTTATTTTCATTGAATTTAATTTCTATGCATAAAAAGATGCATAATGGATTTTTTTTATTATAAAAGTGTTATTTTCACTAAATTTAATTTCTATGCATAGAAGGATGCATAATGGAAATTTTTTTATTATAAAAGTGTTATTTTCATTGAATTTAATTTCTATGCATAGAAGGATGCATAATGGAAATTTTTTTATTATAAAAGTGTTATTTTAATTAAATTTAAATTTTAGGCATAGAAAGATACATAAAGGAAGTTTTTATTACAATCGTGTTATTCTTATTAAAATTGATTTTTTGCATAAATAGATGCATAAGGAAATTCTTTTTATTTTAAAAGTGTTATTCCCATTGAAGTTGATTTTCATGCATAAATAGATGCATAAAGAATTTCTATATCAAAATTAGATTTGTCTTTAATTCTATGTTTAATTTCTATGAGTATTTGATAAATGAATAAGTAAATACTCTAAGAGAGAAATTTCTATCGTTTTATATTCACACGGATAACGAGAAAATAAAAGAAATCTATCAAGATCAAAATATTCAGATAAATGATTAACTTATTCCTCATCGAAATTCGTAATTAATCTAAAAATCAGTTAAGTGAATATTCAATGAATAAAATTCAATAAATTAGTAACTGAATTATCAATCCTTTTTGAGAAAGATAGTTCAAAAAAAAATCTTATCAGACTCGAACCTTGAATCAGACTATTTCCAAGAACAAACTCCTTCGTCAGTTTCAAGGAAAGACGATATGATCAGTTTAGAAAAATACACTCAAAACTCCCACCAAATCTGAAACTAAGTTTGAGACCCTTCGAATTGATCTGTGGATCAAAGTTACAGAATTCGAGAAATTCTGTTATGGAATTCCGAACTACGATCAAGAAGTTTTGGGGATACTGATTCAAGAAATACTCCTTGTATTCAAATAAAAATCAAACTAAAAACTTGCAAAGAAACCCTGTTTTCTTAAAAGACTATCTTACGCTAGAATGTTGGAGGGAGCATTTGGTATATGTTTTTCTAAGGGAAGTTTGGTTGCAACAGCTCATGGAGAGTGTTCAAAGGACAGCTCACATGGCAAAGCCTTGTCTTGATCAGCCTCGGTACGGTTAAAATGGTGTGCTTCCGGTACGATGGATGAGGGCCAACGAAGCGGTCCCTGAGTGAAGTGCCAAGACACCTAAGGAGGATCCTGGAGGGTTCGGGACCAGGCAATGCATAGGCTCGCGGTGCGTAGGACACCCATGCATATGTCGTGGAAGATTGTATGATGAACAAATGAATATTGTAATCTGTTTTACTGGATCTCGTTGGCTGACCAGCTAGTCTCTCAACGGAGAGTCCAGAGTGATACTGTTTTTTTTAGAAACAAGGGACTGGATGGAAATTTTGAGTTATGACATCTGACCAATAACTGTTTGTCAATGGATTGTTTTATAAGTTAAAGTTTTAAAGAGGAGTGTGTGTGTATCTGTATTCAAAAGCAAAAGTTAAGAAAGGCATTCAGTTATGGGTGGGTGAGTAATTGTCTAGTTCTATCGATCCCAGTGGTTGGGTGGTGGCTAACCCATGGGCCGGATGGGGTGAGGCTGGAATCAGTGGTTTTAATAATGAAATTGAATAGTAGGAATACGCTTAGAACTCGAGTAGTTAAATAAAAACCTGAAGACTTCTCAAATGATTAGATCAACGCCTGTGCCTGATTTCGGTTAGAAAAAAAGCGTTGATTTCTTCAAGTTGAGACTATAATAGTTTTCCTTCTATCTGATTCAATCAGGTGAAGGATAGTTTAGCCTCTTGACCCCGTTAGAAAATTCGTTAAGAAAATCAAAAAGGTGGAATCGTCCCCGTTTTTTGGGCAAGGAAAATTTTTCCGGTTTCAGTTTCGGAATGACCACTAGATTAGTCTCATGTCCGGACATTTGTGGACGAGGCCCCGAGTGGGAAACCCTGCCCCGCGCAAGAGGAAGCTATTTCCGCCTACTAACAACCGGGAATCTGGTTCGTGAAGGGGACAGAGGGGTCTCACAACTTTAGATGTAAGCTTGCCTGAGGTGAAAGCTCCTATGTTTTCATAAGGTACATGTGTTGTGGCCGATATCGATATCTAGCACAAATTTTTTGGTCATGTGAATGAGCAATGATTAAAGTCTATGCAGAATTCAAAAATTGTAAGGTGGATGAAATGCATAAGGTATGTGAAGCATGTCAATTTGGAAAGCAAACAAAGAATGCATTTCCACATGATAGGAATGTAAGTAAAAGTGCACTTGATGTGGTGCACTCAACAAAGACGACATCAATGGGAGGATGTCATTACTATGCAGAATTCAAAAATTGTAAGGTGGATGAAATGCATAAGGTATGTGAAGCATGTCAATTTGGAAAGCAAACAAAGAATGCATTTCCACATGATAGGAATGTAAGTTGTGCTCACCCTTATCTCACATGTGACAGAGTTATAATATATGTACCTCTTTTTCTCAAGGGAGTAACCAATGAAACACATTTTTTAGCCTTTGGATCCAACATATTGTATAGCTCATCAGAAATGTGTACATATGCAATGTATCCAAACACTTTCAAGTGTGACAAATCTGGTTTTCTACTAGTATACTTCTCCTCTAGAGTGACACCATGCAATGTCCTTGTGGTGGTTGTGTTTATAATCTAAATTGTAGTTGTAATTATTTCAGCTCCAATAATGGTGATACATGCTCTTCTCAGCCCCATCAATGCAAGAGAAACCTCTACAATGTGCCTATTCTTCCTCTCAGTAGCACCATTTTGCTGGTAAAGTGTACCTACATGTGAATTTCCTTTGAGTTCCATTTTGCTACGAAGTGTATCTACCTGTGAATTACCTCTAAATTCCATGATTTCTCAAGTACTCATTAACTTGCAAACCTATTTGCCTTTTAGCCAACATTCTAAAAATTTGAAAGTGAGTAAACATTTCACTTTTTTCTTTCATGAAGTAGACCTACAGCTTCCTTGTGTGCCCATCAATTGAAAGATACATAGTAATGACATCCTCCCATTGATGTCGTCTTTGTTGTTCCCCATACATTTGAGTGCAACACTTACATCAAGGAGTCAAGGTAGACACACCAAAAGGTCGTACATTCAAGATATGAAGCAACGATGTCCAAATCTACAACTTGGACCGATGCCCGCAATGGTTTGACGGAATACTTATGGAAATATCCACTTCAAGAGCGTGTGGTAGCAAGTTAGGATGAAGTCCCAAGTGATGTACTTCATGGATATATTATGAGAGTAGTCATTATAATAGCATTAGGCCTCTTATGAGCCTCAAGTTCTTGGTCAGCCCACAGTTTAAGTGAGTGTGAACACTTATGGCCATGTATATAAGTGAATCTCTCATAATACAAAGGACTATCCCATTGTGCAATTGAATGTGGCTCTTGCTGATCCTCTTGCTAATGTCTCTCTAATGCATGATAGTGAGTGTGTGTGAGTGAAGTGAGGTGAGAGGAGGGATGAGTGCACGTAGTGCAATGCGGTGGAGTGACAACACACGTGGGAGGCTATGTCAGAATTGCTACTCAAGGAGAGGTGGAGCTTGAAGTTCTCAAGGGTTACAAGATTGGCCATTGGAGAGTTTTCCACATGACAGCTGCGATTAGCCAGGTAATCTTCTTGTTGGATGTGTTTCGATGAGGGTTTGGATGAGCGATGACATTTTTGGCACTGCTCTCTTGGGGAGCCATCCCTTGGTTTTTTCCATCATATTTCTCTAATCTACGCATTACCCATTGCCCATTGTCTTTAGTAATGGTTTACCATGAAAAACAATATGGATTTGATGGTGATTTGTGTGTGATTTGGTAAGGAATGGCTCTCTTTTTTTGTTTTATAAAGAATGTTTTTTGCTTAATTTTTAGCTTAAATCATTTTTTTGTTGTTATTAATTTGGTTTTTAATGTTCCTAGGTCTTGCACATAGAGAGTATTAGGCTTTTTTTTTCCATTTCATAAAAAAAATGCAATAGAATGCATTTTTAGTGATTTTTAGCTCTCTTTTTTTGTTTAACATAGAGTGAAAATCATTAATTCTTACTTAATTTTTGTGTTTTTTGTTAGATTTATTGCATAACTGTGTTAGAAATTAATTAGGGTAGTTGAATCTTTCAAAAAAAATTCTCAAAAACATTAAAAAACTCTTGGAATTTAATATGAACTAATGGGCTGGTTTTTCTTGTTTAGGAGCAATTAATCCATTCTAAGAGTTAAAAAATTCATAAATATGTTGTTTGGAGTCCATTTCGATCATGTAAGAGGTCTAAATTCATGTTCTTGAGTGTTTTGAGGGCATCTAGATGCATTAAAACACCTAATTACTTCAATTTCTTCATTAATTGGAGGAATTTCACTCTCTTTTGCTTATTTTTGCATAAAGAGAAGAGACTAAAATTAAGAGTTTAATTAATCTCTAATTATGGATTAATTTACACATTAGTTGATGCAAATAGCTTAGTAATTTCATACCCTCTCCAATGATGTGCTCATAGATGGTGTGAATTAAGTAGTGATTAGTGGTTGATTAGAGTTCTTAATTAGTCCAAAAGGGAGAAAGATTAGTAAAAGAGTTAATCTTTAATATAAAGATGCCAATGAGTTGTCAACTTGTCCATTTTGGAGGTCATTTATGAAGGATGTAAGGGGGTGATAAAAGTGTTGTTAATTCCATTTTGGATTAACAAAGATGCTCTTCCAATTGAGGACATTAATAAGTATCATGAAAAGGCACTATAAAAGTTGTATTGAGAATATGGCCACCCAAGGCCTTAGTTAGTAAGTTTTGGGTGTCCAAGTGCAAAAAAGGGCCAATTGTATATAAGGCAATTCTCATAATGAAATGACACAACCCCCTTTGTTCTTTGGAGAGAGAGAGAGAGATAGAGAGAGAGAGAGAGAGCTCTAGTACATGTGCCTCTTTCGTGCATGCATGTGTGTGAGGGAGTGAAAGGTTTGTTGCCTTGAATTCATGGTGAGAGCAACTTCACGGTGACAACATGGAGGTGGTGTTCAGAGGAGTGGAGATTCCAAAGCGAGCTTGGGGAAGTTGGAAGATCTTAGAGGGAAGCTACATTAGTTTTTCCTTTTAGTTTTGATACTTTCGTCACCAATCGTGCTACCGTGAGCTAGCAGGGGTGACACCTTGTTTTCTATTTTTTCTAAAAATACATAAAAATTACAAAAATAAAGAACCATTGGTCGTGTTAATAACTTACATTACATCTCCAATCCTTAGTGTGACCAGTTGGGATCAATTCAATAGGGAAGTAACACTCCAAAAACATCAAATTGTTGATGCGGTAGTTTAACACATGAAAGTGCAAAAAACAATTCATGACGTGAACCATTTCCTGCTACTTCACGACGTGAAGTGCATCTCGCAATCAGCGCCAGGTTTTTCAGGATTACCTTGAAAAAATAGGGTGCCTTATCCTTGAAAAAATAGGGTGCCTTATCCTGACACATCTAACACAACGCAACTAAAGAATCTTATCACGTGTGATAGCAGTGAAGCATTGCACGACATGAACCATTTTTTGTTATTTCACGGCGGGTTACGCCTTCACGGCCTAACCACTTCATGCCTTAGTAGTTCACGTGTTAGCAGTTCATGAGTTAACATCTCACGAACTACTAGTTTACGAATTAAGGGTTATCAGACCAGTTGTATGAAAGGTACTCTAATTATAGTATTTGGGTCTATCTGACTTGAATGAAAGTAATTATGTGCTTAAAATATCAAAGCGTGAAACCTTAGTTACTGCAGTGTGAGGAATAGTTCATGACATGAACCATTTCTTGCTATTTCACGGCTTGAACTACTCCTTGCTACTTCACGACGTGAAGCATTTTCTCGGTTTTACAGATATGTGTTACTTCACGGCCAGAAAAGATTGTTCAGTAGAAAACCCGTTGTCGAAAACATTAGAGTGGCAATTTTTCCTATCAAATTACACTCTTATTGTGCACTTGAGGTCTTGTAAACTCATTGGAGAAGACCTTAGTCCTGACAATAGTGCATCAAACCACCTAGGTTCTTCCTACCAAAAGAGTGTTGGTTTAGGCCATTCGGCGAGCACTCAATTGAGTGTTTCAGCTTGGAGGAATCTCACTACTGTATACAAGTAGTGAAGAATCCATGGAAGAAGGGCAACGATTCTCTATCATTGGAGAGGAAGAAAAACCATCTTCCCCTGCAAGATCCAGTGGAATATTTAATATGGCCAGGGGATTTTTTAGTCTCTAACATGGCACAGAAGATGACGTGCAATCTACAAGCACGGGCCCATCAACTAGCGCTAGACAAGGTCTAAGACTAGAATCACCAACCCAACCTTCTATCTCTAAGCTTACTAGCACAGTGAGGATTAGTGGGATAACTCCCAGGGTTAGGAGGGATAAGGAAAGTGCAGCCAGGATAGGACCAATCTTTTTTCCCACATCGAAGGAAATAGAAATAGACTTGAAGAGGGTTTAGGGTAGAAAAATAGTTGCGATTATTGAGCTTAAGGGAAACAAGAGCTTGATACTCGAAGAACAAGGGCAAAAGAGAGGGAAATGGGAAAGGGAGCGTGATACTCAATCACATGGCAAAGAACTAGAAACATCTAGAAATGCCATTGATAGCATGTGGACGGGCATAATAGACGGAGTAATACCAACTCTAGAGCTCGTCAATGAGGAATCAAGGCTGGATGAGGGCTTTGAGATGCAAAATGAGGAGGACAATTTACCTAGGGTACCTGCAAAAGGTGAGGATCGCCTCTATACTAGAGAAGATATACAAGAAATGATCAATGATCCTACATTCTTGCAGGGCATGGAGCGCTTAATCCAACAAAGGTGGGTTGAAGCTGCTAATAATGAGCCAATCAATGAGGAGTTGGTCGGACCTAGCCATAGACCCAAAGTACATAGAAAAACCAATGCAGAAAGAGGAAGAAGTCGAGGTAGGGGGAGAGTAGCTCCTCTAGGACCATTTGTGGATCCAAATGCAGATCTGAACGCCATCACAAAGGCAGATCTGCTAAATATGGTTGCAAAAATGGGCCGAGGTATGGTCAGGGAACTAGGCAACGTCCTGGAAACCAAACCAGAAAACGCATTGTTTTTTCATATTTTTAGTATGCATGGACTCTAAATGTGTAAAAGTACTCTAAATATGACCTCTTATCACCTAAATTCAAAATTCTATTTTTGGGGATACTTATCTCTTAATAGAACTATTCTTATGTTCTTATTTCTTTTAAGATTTTTGGAGCTAATATTTTTATTCTAACACTTTCCTAATGTTTATAGCCTTATTGTCTCACTCTTCTCTAATTACACTCTCTTTCCTTATTGAAATCTATATTAAAAGAGACACATACATACATGGCTTGTGAGGGACCTTACAAAATCTATGTTAAAAGAGACACATACATACATGGCTTGTGAGGGACCTTACAAAATCTATGTTAAGGGTGGGTAATGCTAGTGGTAAAATCTTATAGATGGATGTGAATTTCTAGATTTAGTCACTCATTCAAATCTACGTCATAGGTATTAATGCTATAGATTTAGCCAATTTTCCAAATCTTATGTATTACTATAAACTTTATGTGGCCTTATTAATATACCCAAACGATCAACTATAAATTTCAATAAGTGTCCAAATCTTTGTTTTGGGTACTGTCAATCAAAATATCATAAACACATGGTCTAATTGATCTAATGAGCATGGCATATGTTTTAGTTTATAACAATGAATAAATTATGTTTGAATAAGTGTCCAAATCTTTGTTTTGGGTACTATCAATCAAAATATCATAAACACATGGTCTAATTGATCTAATGAGCATGGCATATGTTTTAGTTTATAACAATGAATAAATTATGATGTAGTCACTTTGTCATTATGAACAAATTATGATGTAGTCACTTTGTCATTATGAATAAATTGTGATGCAGTCAAGTTAGCTCAATAATAGTGTCTTTGAATTTGACAAAATGAAATAGAAGTTCTTCTACTAAGTCAATATCATAAGTACCATATATACAAGTCTAGCTGATGATGGGTGGTTGTAGGATCGAGGTGCCCGATTTTGTCCACTCAAGCATCCTATAAACAGTAAAAAAACAGGCATTTGTTTACCTTTAGTAACCAATCTCTCCTAGCTAATGAAGGAATTTCCTTTCAAGTTCTTTTGTTGTTGGAACATCACATGCAAAGTTGGAAATATAGTTGCATAATCTAATTAAGCGTTAGATAGTCAAAAGTCCTCATTTCCTTAGGTACAAAGTTAATGTATGCACCCTGTCCCAAATTTGGGTTGATTCCATAAAATGCTAATATCTTTTAAATATAAACTCAAATGAGATTCCCACTTTGGACCTTATCTTCACATAATATAGATCTTAACTTGATTTTTTGAGAAACTCAGATGAGATTCCCACTTTGGACCTTATCTTCACATAATATAGATCTTAACTTGATTTTTTGAGGAAATTTTAAGCTATTTATCTATTTTTTTAAATATTTCAAGGTCTTTAAAGTGTTTTAATATATGCCACTTATTTCACCCACAATAACTACCACTTCAAATGCTAAATCTTGTAGATCAAAACATGGTAGATAGTGAAAAATTAGTAGAATGTGGTGGTTAGTCAAAATTCCAAATCCAACGATTAGATTGTTAATGATGATCACTTTTCCAAAATTCTTCCACGCTATCAAAAGGCCTGCAAATACTAATAATCTAATCAGTAAAATTACATTTTCGATGTAAATCATCTAAAACCTATAGGGACTTGAAACGGGAATACCGTGAGACCTCGAGAGCACATGCACAAGAAAATAAAGACGTGACAAAAACACCAGATTGGGTCCCAACTGCCCCCAAGCGTGTGCCAAAAGCATCCCCGCTTGAGTATTTTTATAGATTTTATTCCATCAAAAATAGGGTACATGGCTTTTTTAGCCCCAAGCTTGCTCTACAATTTCTTTCTACAAAAATATAATATTCAAAAATTATGGCTTGCTCTATAAGCTTCCTTTTGCAAAAATAAAATATCTAAAAAATCTCACTCCTGTGACAGTCCTCTCGGTTGAGGAGTCAACCATCCTCGGTTGTAACTATCAACACACACAAGTGATGAAACGCATTAATTGTTCCCACGTTGAATTCACTCACAATGTCATTACATATTTAAGTGGATTCACTCCCACATTGGATTCACTCACAATAATTAATTGAATCCACTCCCACATTGGATTCACTCATAATAATTATTTGGATTCACTCCCAATGTCCTCACATGGGTCGCACGTGTCTTAGAGTTGATCGGATTCACTCACAATCAAACTCACAGAACCTTAACATGTGTCACACATGTCTTAGAGTTGATTAGATTCACTCACAATCAAACTCCTACATTGGATTCACTCACAATGTTTTCATATGTGTCGCACGTATTCACATAGTATACGACACGTCTCACATGTATCACAGCTAGTTGGATTCACTCACAACAACCAACTAGGGTTACCCTCTAAAGAATTAGATTCACTCTTGATTCTTATACCACACTAGGTCACCCTCATCAAAAAGTAATCAGCAGAGTTTATCAAATTCACTAACAATCAAACTCACACATTCCTTACATGCATCACACATTTCATAGTTTGTTGGATTCACTCACAACCAACACTCAATTTGTGAAATGTTATCCATCATAGATAAATATCACTTAGTATTCATCATAGACATGTAAAAGAGGTTGTATAAAGGATTTATATGTAATAAATTCTAGTGTCCCATACCACCAAAAAATATCCCACATAAAACTAGAGATAAATTGCATCGGAATACTTCACATAAGATTAATCGCATGTCCCATACCACAAGACTAATTCATAGTGAAAATTCATAAAGTATATTTCAAGATGTAAGGGCCAGTTCCTCCAAGAAGCTCTACTTTTGATGCATAGGAACTCTCCTTGAAATTTACAAAAAGTTTTAAATAAAATCTTAAAGGGGTTCACTATAAGTAAACCCTCTATATCACGTGCGTTCAAGGCCTATTTTAAAATCCCTTATCTAATAATTTTTCATAAATAAAACATACCCTTTTTCTATTCAACCTATGAATACCCCCTTTAAATGGTACCCTTCTGTATGTAAAAAATATGTAAAAAGGGGATTTTAAAAATCGCTTCTATTGAACCCACGTGCTACGCTTACATATTTATGAGTAACCCCCCCCCCCCCCCCCCCCCCCCCCCCCGAGAACAAAATTGTTATAGAGATGATCAAATGAATATGTTACCCTAAGAGTTGGAGTAGTCATCGTGGTAGTCTTGTTCTTCATCATCATCGATCATATTGAGTCCAAGTGAAATAAACTTAAATAACAAATATTAAATAAAACTTGATGATGTAAAAATAAAATCCAAGTTGGCTACAAAATGAAAAGGTTAAGAGAAATAGAGAACTTTAAAACAATTTGTAAATAACTGAAAACATAATTATTCGGTAAGATGAAGACTTATCGTAAGTCGAGTTGATAATTGTCGGAAGCTCAACGCAACTCCATGATAGAAATCATTGGAATAACCTACACATCATTCTTAGATAACAACATGCCTACACTCATGCATAAATTCAAAACTATTGTCTTGATAATTACAACATAAACTACTTATGTAATAATCACACAACCTAGAAAATTATTAGTCCAGGTTAGGTGCATAATCTGAAAAATCTACCCTAATCATGAATCCCTGTAGGGCTGAGAAAATATCTAAAACCATGGAATCAAACAATAGGTCAAAATCGTATAACAATGATCGTAACCATAAAATAATAACGCTCGAGTCGGTCTTGTCATGATGCCACTAGAGCGATCCACATATTTATCAACACACCTAGAGTCATTAAGTCCAACATTTAAATGACGAGAGTATATCACTAATTGTTAATAATTCTTTCTTTCTCTCTCTTCTTATTTTTCTTCCTCTTCTTTTTTCTTCTTCTTCTTGTCTCTTGTCTCCTTCTTCTTCTCCCTCTTCTTTCTCTTTCTTCTTGCTCCTCTTCTTGCTTCTTCTTCTTCTCTCCTCTTCTTCTTCTTCTTCTCTCCTCCTCTTCTTCTTCCTCTCTCTTTTATCCTTATTCTTCTCCCTCTTCTTTCTCTTTCTTCTTTCTCCTCTTCTTTCTTCTTTTTCTCTCCTCTCTCACCACCCACAGGGGGGAGGGGTCACTCAAAAATATGTAAGCGTAGCACGTCGGTTTAACAGAAGGGATTTTTATAATCCCTATTTTACACATTTTTTACATACAGAAGGGTGCCATTAAAAGGGCGTATTCATAGGTTAATAAAAAAAGGGTGTTTTTCTATTCATGAAAAATTCACAGATAAGGGATTTTTAAACTAGTCCTTGAACGCTTGTGATACAAAGGGTTTACAGATAGCGAACCCCCCGAGTCTCCTCTTCTTCTTCTTCTTCTTCTCTCTTTTCTCCTTCTTCTTCTCCCTCTTCTTTCTCATTCTTCTTTCTCCTCTTCTTATTCTCTCCTCTTCTTCTTCTTCTTCTTCTTCTTCTTCTCTCTTTTCTCTCGTCGTGGCTCACCAGGGGCTGCCACACAGCTATGGCTTAATCTCATAAGGCCTCATATGCACATGGCTAAGAAGGTATAAGATGCACAAAAGGGTGAGATTAGTCTTCTTTGCAGGGGAGAGAGAGAGGCTTCTCTTTGTTCTTCGTGGCCATGGGTTGGCACCGGGGTCGTGTGTTGATCCGCTGGTTGTTTGGCTAGCGGGCCCTGTTGAGAAAAACATGGTTGAACAAGATATGTGGAGGAGAGAGACTCACAAAATACAAGAAAATATCTTGCTTATTAAGTTGCTCAAAATACAACTAGGCGTCTTGCTCCATATCAAAATGCCTTCTAGAGCTCCACCTTTAAATGGGTGAGCTAGTGGACCATAAGTCCATTCACACACACACCCTTCTCCTCCCCTTTTACTAAACCTTAGTCTCTTAATACCTCCCCTCAATACCAACTATGAAAGAAAATTGGAATAGGTGGTATTGGACATAGGTTGCCTTTATAACATTAGGCGTACAAGGTTAGGAATATAGGTGTGGTTACATTGAGATTTAAAACAATTTCTTAGTGGAGTTAGAGGCTGATACAAAGTTAGCCTCTGACTCTTTATTAGGACATTTAGAAGTGATATGTCCCGTTTGTTTACACTTGTTACATTTCATTTTGTTGGGATATTTGATCCAACAATTATTTGCCAAATGACCCACCTTTTTGCAATGGACACATCTTACTTTGATCACTTGATGTGACAGAGCTTGTTCGATATTTGATAAAGTTGTTGCATTTGAAGATTCTGATCCTCCCTTTGGCCTCTTTTCTTCATCAAGACAAGATTGAATGACTCCTTCAAGGGTTTGATTAGGTAACTTCTTCATGGTGGTGACTAAGGTGGGGTACACCTTCTTGACTGCTTTTAGTAAAACAGCCACTACATCATCTTCATCCATTTGCATTCACTGATGCAAGTTGAGCCATAAGGCCCTTCAAGTGAGAGATGAAGGCTCCAATGCCATCTCCCTCTTTGAGTTCCAAGCTAAAAATTTCAATTTTAAGTGAGATCTTGGAATTCTTACCACGAGCTCCATAGAGCTTATCAAGCTCATCCCATTTCTCCTTTGCAGTCGGAAGCTGGTCCACATGGTGAATGAGAGCCTCATCAAGATGAAGCATGATGATAGCTTGTGTCCTCTCATCATCTTCAATATCTTTAGCCTTAGTTCAATCAATAACCTTAGTGCCGGAGATGAATGGCCAAAAACCTTTGGACATCATCTTGTACTTGACAACAAGGACTTGCCAAGTGTGGAAGCCCTGAGAACTTCTTAATTTGGGTGTTTTCCTTTGACATTGGGTATTGAAGGAAGATTACAAGAGAGTAATTAGCTGATTAATGAAGAAGAAAACAGAAAATTTGTGATGTTTTGGCTTAAGTAGAAAGAGAAAGGCTTATGAGAGTGCAACAAAGCTAAGGATGTTGCATAAAAAAAGGAGATTAAAATGGTGCAGCTTATGGTTTAGCACTTTCGGTTTGTGCCCAACCAACCACAAATACTGATGGAGAGAGCTTCATTAGTGTCAAGGAACACTTTCTTTGGTGATTAAGATCACCATTAGTGTTTAGCAACACTATTAGTGCTTAAGAGCACATTTTTAGCATCTAATGATACTTGTGTTGATTAGATTCACCATTAGTGTTCAAGAATACACTTAGTGTTTAGAAACACTCGTAAGTAGCTCCCCTTTGCTAGATTAGTAGCATTATTAGTGTTAATCAACACTATTACTATTTATGAACACTATTATCACTTAAGTAGCTCCCCTTTGCTAGATTAGTAGCATTAAATTAGTGTTAATCAACATTATCAGTGTTTATTTGAACACTATTATCACAAGCTTGAGCAAGCTTCCATGGAGAAAAAAACTGCAGCCTTGGTCTTTCGCCTCCCACGAGCGTTTTACGCATCCATTGCAACTAAGATTCTGGCTATAAAGTCGTGAGGCTTAGGGCTTCAAAAACCCTAAGCTAATGTAGCTTACACTACTGCAGCACAGACGATGTATGTGGGTACGACATCGAGACTTTTCTGGCTGTAAAGTCATGAGGCTTAGGGCTTCAAAAACCCTAAGCTAATGTAGCTTACACTGCAACACAGACGGTGTATGTGTGTATGACATCCAGACTTGATGAAAAATGCGTCTGCCCCCTGCTGCTAATAGCGTAATGCCGGGCTGTACAGTGCGAATGTGGGAATTACGCTACTCATAGCCGCGACATAGGAATGATATCTCTAAATTTAGAAATCAGAGGCTGAAACACCTTCTACAGTCCTCCCCACGTCCTCCACTGACAGCTGGTGCAGAATAGATATGGAGGTTGAGAAGATAAAGCTTCAAAATGGAGAACTTCCACCACACAACCAAGCTCAAGATACCATGTTGAGAAAAACGTGGTTGAACAAGATATGTGGAGGAGAGAGACTCACAAAATACAAGAAAATATCTTGCTTATTAAGTTGCTCAAAATACAACTAGGCTTCTTGCTCCATATCAAAATGCCTTCTAGCTCCACCTTTAAATAGGTGAGCTAGTGGACCATAAGTCCATTCACACACACACCCTTCTCCTCCCCTTTTACTAAACCTTAGTCTCTTAATAGGCCCTTGGCGCCTTCATGTGTGTTGATGATCCGCTGCCAGTTTGATGATCTGCTACCACTTTGTACTGGTTGTTTCATGTGCATTGCACTGGCGTGTTGTGTCAAGACTTGTGTCTGTGCAGCTGATCTACTATTACTGCTGCACGAACATCTAAGTGCCACAACATCCACAGCTTTGTCTTAGAATTTATCGAAGCATCGCCAGGGCTCTGATACCACTGAAAACGGGGATACTACAAGACCTCGAGAAGCACACGCACAAGACAATATATACGCGAGATAAATACCAGATTGGGTCCCAACTACCCCCCCAAAAGCATCCCCACTTAAGTATTTTTATAGATTTTATTCCATAAAATAAAATTACATGGCTATTTTAGCCCCAAGATTTTTCTACAAGCTTTCTTTTTACAAAAATAAAATATTCAAAAATCCTTGCTTACTGCACAAGCTTCCTTTTGCAAAAATTAAAAAATTTGAAATATCTCACTCCCATGGACAGGATTAGAGCATGTTTGGGTTAGTAATTAGCGCCCAGTGTGGATTTCTCAAGTCTCTTGGTGCTTAAGAGGCCATGGAAATTCCTGCTCTCTTCCCCACACCATTGTACCCAAGCATGCTCCTATAGGGACCAAACTTTGCAAGCATGTGGGAGGGACCCACTTTCACAAGCTTGCAAAGTTTTGTCACCACATCACAGCATGTTTGGGCTGGTAGTTAACATCTAGTGCGGAGTTTTGAAGTCTCGTGGTGCTTAAGAGGTCATGGCAAATCCTGCTCTTCCGCATACCATCGTACCCAAGCATGCTCTAATTGGGGACCAAACTTTGCAAGCATGGAAAGATTATTTTTTTAAATCATTTCATCATATTTTTTATTAATTAGACTAATTTGTATTAATTTAAATTATAATGGGTTGATTTGAGTACATGTGTATTTTCTATTATTTGCTTTATCTCATTTGAAGTACCTTGCCCTACCAAATTTTCTCTCCAAGCATTGTCCCAGTCTAGCATAAATTGTACAAAAGTGGACTTCTTGATCTTGCCAGGACCTTGATATTCATAGAGCATTTACCTACATATCACAATGGAAAAAACTATCTTACCAATAAAATGAGAATTAAATATGCTTTTCAAATGCCTGTTGTGTCTAGCTCATGAGGAAAAAGTTGATCAACAAAGTCTAACATTTCCCCTTCATGCTCCTTTGTAAGTGTAGCTATATGCTCTAGTGTGGGGCCTTCTATCATAAGCTACTCATTTATAAACATAGAATCATCTCCTTGCTTTGTGATTCTAGCCCATGAACTGATTTCAAGATTCCCCTCAACATATCTTGAACAATTTGATTCAATCTCACATAATTCTTGTAAACTTAGAACCATTGCCATTGTCTTATGTTTGTTTGCAAGAGCCATTCTACATGCACTTCCCAATGCGAGTAGATAAAAAATATACTCATCCTTCCCTACAAAAAAGATCGTATAGTTGCAAAAATAAAATCTTTCATCTTTAGTAGTAGTCTGTGTCCACTAGCTTGCTCTTCATGTGTATCCGAGTCACCACTATCACTATAACTATTGTCACCAATATCCAAAATATATGATCTATGCTCTAAATCTTGGTAGCGATGATTGTCCATGAATTCCTTCTCATTGCTCACTAATACATGTGCCAAAAAAGTATAGATTAATCCATCCACATGATCTGTATTAGGAGTGTTGATATCCATCCACATGATCTGTATTAGGAGTGTTGATATCCATGCTACCAATTTCCATCTTGTATTTTCCATTTACCTTCTCTAAAGCACTCTCCAAGTCTACAAGTTGCTTGAATGTCACAAATGTGATGAGGATGAATTGTGCAGACCTTAAGCAGCTAGTTTTAACAATCCATGCAACATCATCTCAAACCTTAAGCAGCTAGTTTTAACAATCCATGCAACATCATCTCAAACCTGTTTAAGCTCCATGTCATGCTATGAACCCCATGAACTACATCAATCACTAATGTGCCAATGGTAATGGCTCCTTGAATGTGTTGCACATGGACTCCATCCCTTGCATGTCTGGTCCAACCTGGTATACACTCCAAGGATACTTATCAGGATGATGCAAACTAGTTCCTTCTTTTGGTTTATAATCCATTGAATGTATGACTGTGCCAATGGAGACAATGCATCTTTATGATCTCTATGAGAGAGCTTCTTTTTCAGCCATATTTGACTTGATCCAACTATCTTCTCATAGTATTTTGGCTGGATGTTGTAGTAAGTCACACACTTATCCCTTGGCCTATCAACATTGTCACTTGACTTTTCCTTGAACTCCTTCACACAAGCTCTTCCTGCAACACCTTATCCTCCTTGATTTAACGTGCTCTTTCTACCATATCCATCTTTTCTATATCATGCTTTCCCCTAACTACTACAACAATATTGGAATCCAATATTTCTTCTTGAATGATCTTAATATTCTTCTCATCTAAACCTTGTAAACACATTAACATGCTAGCAATTGGTTGTCTCCCACCCTTATTGGCATCCTTACTATGCTTAGCGCATGATAGGATATGTGATCCATCTCTTTATGCATCCATAATCCTCATCCATGTCTCAAACATGTCATCTGGGCAGATTATCATGTGTGCATCCTTGGTTGCAACACTATCACTAAATGCAACTCGTGCTAGCTCTATAAATTGCTACACAACATTCTCAACATTAGGCAATGTTATGAACTACTTTATCAATGATAACCAAGAATATATTGAGGTATTTCTGAAAAAACCAAATATCGAAGGTTGATAATTACTTACATCCCATTATGCACGTTGTTCACTTCCCCTTGTTGCAACTCCTTGGTGAGGCTTCACAGGCCTATTGAATGCAATCCATTGATCCCTTACTTGCTTTAGATTATCATAATATGGAGATTTCTACATTATATTTTAAGATGCCATTCAAGATAATTCCACACTCTCCTTTGGAGGGAAATTTTGCGCTATCCTCGCCACTCTTTCCATATAATACTTCTTTCTTTAATTTATGGCTTCATGAGTCACACTCTCCGTGAAAACCCTGGCTGCATAAATGGAGTGTTGACCAAAAAGTATCCAATACTTGTATTTATGGAGATGGTCTCTCCTCACCGTCTCCAAAGGTTTTCCGGTGGTTTCCTCAAAAAGGCATTAGATCAGCACATGATGATGCAGGTGGTCTAGAATTCAATCCAAAGTCGAGAACTAATTTTTTGACATGGTTCTTTCTCAATTTTCTATAGACATGTATTGCAAGAGCTTGTACACAATTTCTCACCGTAATGTGGAAAGTCTTTTGTAGTCCAAATGGGTAGTATTTAAGTGACCAACCCAAAACTACCTTCACTACTCTTTTTTGCAAGCTTCTTTGTTGCTTGATCATAGTCCACCACAATAGAAATATCACCAAATGGAACAATGGCAGAAACTTCAGCCATATTTGTCATCGCCAAAGTAGATGATGTTTGTGGTTTCTGATTCACCATTTTTGTTTTACCTCTAGCCCTGTCCTTTGAAATATTGGCTTGGACCTTTTAAAATCCATTTATGTATTGTTTTATCGTAGGCTCATCATCCTCCTCCTCTATACACCAACCCATTGTCAACATAGTATGAGCACCATCGGCATCATCATAAGAAAATTCATCCAAGTATGATTTATTAGAGTCTCTAATATCCAAATGAATGCATGGAACTCCTTCTTTTCCTGCAATCCCCTCAGGTGATGCTTGTACTACACCAAGATTTTTGTATGCCTCTTTCTTGGGATGTAATGAAAATAATTGCACATGTTTCATTGTCTTCCCCTCTTCATTGTAGAAGTCAAGGTACCAACTCCATGCCTTGTCATCATTAACGCCATCAAAAATCTCAAGCCTTAAGCTTCCCTTGGAACTTTTAGCAACAGTGGATGATGTCTTTCTCTTTGACATTTTCAACCTATTCAAAGTTTCATGTCATCAACTTAGTTTCAAAAAATTTGTAGATCTTTATAATTTTTAATCATTTAAAATTTACATAGAAAAGATAGTCTTTTAATCAAATCATGATTGAGGGTGGTTGCCAGATGAGGTTATCTAGTTTCGTTTAGTGGGCGCCCTTCAAGCCTTAAGCTTCCCTTGGAACTTTTAGCAACAGTGGATGATGTCTTTCTCGTTGACATTTTCAACCTATTCAAAGTTTCATGTCATCAACTTAGTTTCAAAAAATTTGTAGATATTTATAATTTTTAATCATTTAAAATTTACATAGAAAAGATAGTCTTTTAATCAAATCATGATTGAGGGTGGTTGCCAGATGAGGTTATCTAGTTTCGTTTAGTGGGCACCCTTGGGTTTAGCTTGAAAATATGCATTTTTTTAAGAAGAATAGCCAATCTCTCCTAGTTAGCCAATGAGTTTCACTTCAAGGTCTTCTAATGAAACATCATATGAAAATTTGGGCACCTAAAACTATAATCTAATCAAATATCCAATAATTACAAATCCCCTTTTCTTTGTGAGTAAATTGCCTATAACTTTTACATTATTACTCATATGATGTTCCCACTTTGCATATCACAAATTCAAATAACATAGAGCTTAACTTGATTTATCGAGAAATTTTTGATGTGTTCTTCTATTTTCTATATTATTTAAAAGGCATTAGAATTGTTAAAAAAACATACTATCTTGTCCTCC
Source organism: Cibotium barometz (assembly GCF_041138505.1). Lineage (NCBI taxonomy): Eukaryota > Viridiplantae > Streptophyta > Polypodiopsida > Cyatheales > Cibotiaceae > Cibotium > Cibotium barometz. The sequence goes on along the minus strand of NC_141055.1, from coordinate 22,180,505 downwards.
CACCACATCTACCATTTAAAATGCTCAATTTGTATGGATCTAGTGATGATTAGATTGAGGAAGATTAGTAGAATGTGGGTCTAAGGTAAAATTACAAATCTAACGGCGGTTAGATTTTTGTAGATATACTTTGGAAAAATTATTATGACTGTTAGAGGCCCATTAAATCAATTGTAATTTAATTCTAGAAAATAAAAATATTGCATCTTTCAATCTAAAAACTCTAGGGATCAATATACTTATTGCCATGAATTTATGAAAAACAAATTGGCTTAATTTGAGTATGGGAAAGTCCATTTTCAATCGTTCCCTTTTTAAGTCTAAAACCAATCCTAGTTAGGTTTGAAAATCTAGGCTTGGTAAACTTCAAAGCCTAGATATCATGCCATTTGTAAGACTTGGGTAGACACAAATCTTATATATGCATGCCACTTTATGTCCACATCAGTTTCGAGAGGATCCACATAAGCACCTTGCCACCTCCACCCTCCATGTCAACATGGTCAACCTAGTTGACTCCCTAGTTCATCATCCTAGTCATCATTGATGCCACATCTTCTTGCCACCTTGCACTTGCTGACATGGCATGCCACATCATGAAATTACCACATCAGCCATAATAGTGCCACATGTCAAGAAAATACCACGTATCATGCACGCATGTGATACGTGGCATCTCCTTCCCATTTTTTTCAAAAATATATTTTTGAAAAAGTTAATTTAGTATATTTTTTAGTATTTTTTAAAAAAGAAATAAAATATAAAATTTTAAATAATAAAATATATATAACTTATTAATATAAAAGAATTTAAAATCACTAATTTTAAAGGATTATATTTTAGAATTAGATAAATAATATTATTTTAAAAGTTAATGTTATAATTTTTAAAAAATAAATTTAATATTTCTTAAAAATATTTTATGTGTAGGATAAACCTTTGAATAAAATTTAATAAAATAACATTATAAAAGAAAATACAGTTATATAATTATAAAACAAAAAATATATTTATATATCTAGTAATGATAAATATTTAGACTTGTAAATATTTATTATTATTAATATTAATTTTTAAGTGGATAATAGTTTATCTTTAATTATCTTTATGTTTATCTTAATTATCCAATCAATCTTAGATAAGAAATCCAATGAGATTTGAAGTGGATAACCTATTTTTTCTATATAATCACACATCTCTAGTACTATCCCATCATTGAGCCTTCATAATTTTTTCTCTCTTAGCTTCCTTAAGGATGGGTTCTCAAAGTCGTAGGAGTTGGAAATATGATAGGACTAGACTTCCCCCCGTCCACCAAGTTCAAGAGGAGGAGGGGAAAAGGGTAGCTCGTGAGAGAAAGAGAGAGTGGAGAGCACGTCAACGGAGCAACATTATTCGTTGGCGATGATCCATGCCTTGCTCCTCCACTTCCACTTTCTCTCCCTCCCTCGTCCCCCCCACTACCCCTTAGTTTAGATAATCCACATGAACCCGCCCTTCCTAAGCCCCCTTCTCTTCTAGAAGAACCCACCCCACTCCTTTGGGCGCCCATAGTGTGGATAGAAAAGAACTATCAAAGTCAGGGGCACATCGTCGTGCCCATGCAATCTTCCAATCCTATTTTAAAGACCTCACGCCTTCATCACAGGCATGCGTGCTTGATGCTTTGATCGATCTGCCCAACATGGCCAACTACAAGGCGCTTTCAGACATTAGAGGTCAAAGAAAGAGGAGAGTTGGCATGGCAGTGCTACAAAGTGTTTGTCGGAGTCCTGTATAGTTAACAAGAAGAGGAACTATACGGATGCTTTGGCTACTCGACGGGCTATTGTGGCAGCCATAAGTAGCTCCCAAATGAAGGGTAAGGTGAGCACATCTCTCATCCTTTCCATATAGCACCACACGCACTTAGAGTTGGGTCTATTAGACGGCAGAGTTTAGATGCCAATGTGGTTGGTGCTTTGTGGGCGAGTAGTGGTCGTGTAGCTAGGCATAATCGCCTACTAGATGAAACCACTAGAGCCTTGATAGAAAGTTTTTGGGAGGAAAATTATCATGCCTCGTCAATTTTCAAGAAAGATTTGCATTAGAGAGTGATAAGAGGAGAGTTCATTGTTTGAGCACGGTGCTTGCTTTCTTGAAATGACCCAAACAGAGTTGTATTCTCAGTTTGTGGCATCATATCTAGAGCTTCAAATTGGGCAAAGGTCATTTGAGGGGTGTAAGCCTTGGTTTGTGAGGTACTCACAACAGCGTGACACATGTTGTCGCGCTACCATGTTGAGTTTCAACTTTTTTATGATGTGTTCCCTTCTATAGTGGGCATAGAGAGTTGCCTCGTAGTCCTCGTGATTTCATCCACTCTCTTTTGTGTGCACGCATAGAGGATGCCGAGTTCCATAGGATGCCTTATGTGGAGAGAAATTGCACATCATGTGGTTCACTTGCACATCTACAGATGGTAGATCTTGATGCAAGTGACCAAGAGATAGTGCCATGGCGATGTTATGAGTATGTGACACACCAGCTCCAGAGTGGTGGTGGGCAGTCCAACAAGAAGTTGCAGCTTGTGGACAAACATACACCACTGTCACTTCACAGCCACATTTAGGGAGCATATCTATCCCTATATACAGCACAATCATTGTGCCAAGTGGCAGGATCATCAGTTCCAAGCATGCCTGGTAGAGTTTCCTATTGGTGTGGTCATCTCTGTGGTTGATTTTGCAGAGAACTACACCTTCACACCTTTTCAGGAGATACAATTTGAGTATTACTTCTTAGAGAAGGTAATGGTTATATTTCATAATAATTGTTTTGTGTTTGAGCGATATTACTTATTTGATTTTTTATGTCCTAATCGTCTCTCTTTCTTACCTCACCAGGTTGCTATTATGGTCCACATTAGCTATTGACATGCAGAGGCCCATGTAGATGGGATAGCGAGTACCCCCCCTCCCCCCTGATGCTCGTGTGATTATTTGAGAGTATCATTTCTATATCAGTGATCATCGTTTACATGATGCACATTTTGTGTAACATTGTTTTCGTCTCCATGAAGATTTTTTACAAGATTGTGGGATCACATGTGGCTAGTGATGGGTTTGGTCGGGTGGCTGTGGCGCATAGTTCAAGTCATCACTCAACGATAGTTCTATTGGCTCTACAGGTGGTACTTATAGTTCTCTTATATTCATGATTAAACTAAATTCACTAGAACATCTTAAAGAAAACAATAACTAAGACTTTATTTTTTGGGTTTATAGGTGGCATGTGCAGTCTAGTATCCCAGTGATTTGTTCATTCTTTGAGACTCGTCACACGGGAAGGGAGAGCATGATGGTGTAGGCATGTGTGTGAAACATGCCCTGAGATGTCATTAACTGGCGGAAGGATGAGCGGTTCAGAGATGCGGGCCACGTGGTTGAGTGGTGCTCCCAACATTTGTGTGGGAGTGCAGCATCATCGTATCCCAAACGTGATGCTCAGATTGTCAGGAGATTTTTTGGCACATGGATGGTGGCATGATTGACCGTAGAGCCTCCCATGATTGTGACACAGTACCTGGCACCTTGGGCTTACATTCCATCAAGAGCACGTGCATGGCGGCCTCCACGATTTACACATAACGGTTTGCATGCTTCTATGGAGCATGTATGGATGGCGATTGTTCACATTGTGCCTCGAGAGGATGGGCAGATGCATGGATACAAATAGTCCTCTCCCCCGAGCATCCTTCACATCCAGTGTTGTTCGATGAGCACATAGGTCCTATGTTCATGGCCAGATATGATAACCTGACATATTTGCTACATGAGGGTGATGTATTTGTTGTATTGCTGGTGAGGGCAATAGCGAGGGAGTAGACTACTATCTGATGAGTTGCACTAGGCCAAAGTGCATCCTTGACATGGATATAGTGGATGATCATGGGTTTTCTTTTGACGCCCATAGCATGATTGTGGCAGGCTGGTTCTACCAGTAGATTCAACTTCATTGGGGGAGTCTTGAGTTCCAGTAGTGGAAGTGGGAGTTAGAGGCATTTCACTTCTCTCATCTAGTGGTTGCTATACCAGGCTCACTCTTGATCCAGTAATACAAAGCCGAAAACAGAGTTCTCGTTCTCGTTTTTGGCTTTGAGTGGATGATCATGAGAGCATTCTAGACCATTTGAGAGCTAGAGAGGGTGCTGCTGACTAGATCTCTATCTTGATAGTGTGACTAAACTCACACTAGCTGGGTTAGCTCACTTACATTGACTAACCTCAAAATAGCTGGGGTAGCTCATTTTCATTATGCCTTAATCTTTTGCATTAGTGACTAAGCCCAGAGTGGTTGGGTTAGGTCACATTCTGATATACTTAGTTGACGTTTTTATCATTATAAGCTTTTTCAGTACTGAGGATAATTGCATTTTAGTTGATGTTCATGGTTTTTTATTTTTTAACACTTTCGCTATCATATTGTTTGTTGAAAATCCCAATGCCATCATACCCAAACATGCTCCACTGGGTAGCAAACTTTGCAAGCATGTGGGGGGAGACCCACCCCCCCATGCTCGCAAAGTTTGGTCCCCATCAGAGAATGTCTAGGTACATGGTACGTGGAAGAGGGGGATTTTCCTTGGCCTCTTAAGCACCAAGAGACTTGAAAAATCCGCATTGGGCGCTAATTACTAACCCAAACATGCTCCGATGGGGACCAACCTTTGTAAGCATGTGGGGGGGACCCACCCCCACATGCTCGCAAAGTTTGGTCCCCATAGGAGCATGTTTGGGTACAATACTATATGGGAAAGAGCAGCATTTGCCATGGCCTCTTAAGCACCAAGAGACTTTATTAAAAATCTTGGTCCCTATGAGAGCATGTTTGGGTACGATGGTATTAGGAAGAGAAGGATTTTCCATGGCCTCTTAAGCACCAAGAGACTTGGAAAATCCGCACTGGGCGCTAATTACTAACCCAAACATGCTCCGATGGTGACCAAACTTTGCAAGCATGTGGGGGTGGGTCCCCTCCACATGCTTGCAAAGCTTTGTCCACATCGGAGCATGTTTAGGTACAATGGTATGGGGAAGAGCAGGATTTTCTATGGCCTCTTAAGCAACAAGAGACTTGTGGCCACTGGGCACTAACCACTGGGCACTAACTACTAAGCTAAACATGCTCCGATGGTGACCAAACTTTGCAAACGTGTGGGGGTGGGTCCTCCCCACACGCTTGCTAAGTTTGGTCCCCATCGAGGGATATTTGTGTACGATGGATGTAAGATTCCTCCCCTAGCCTCTCAGGATGTCGAGTATCTTCCCCTGTAGTCAAATTCCTCTTCAGAAATATAAAAGATCTTGTTTCTACCAGTTTTGGCCTAGAGAGAGAAAATCATCTAGAAAGTGATAATTCAGTTTTTAAATATTTTTGGATAGAAAAATATCTCATCTTATTAAAATAAGTTTCCCTGAAACAGAAGTTCAAAAAGATTTTCAGAAGGTGCATTAGAAATTAAGTAAAATCTGTTCAAGAGGCATTATCCTAGGGGTGAAGATTTTTTCAAAATTTTAAATTAAGGTTCCTATGGACCAATAAGATTCATCCAATTATGCGGAGGAGATAAATGGGAGAAATAAAGAAAATCCCCCCAAAAATGAGTAAATACTCACATAAGATGAAGAGTTGACTAAGGACAAAGTTAATAGTTAAAAAAGGGAGATATTTAGGTGAAATGATGCATTTTTGACACCTCAGTATGGGGGGATTCTCCTCATGAAAGAGGCGCCTATTTCACATGCTTGAATGAGTTTTAAACTCCCAAATAATGAGATATTTTTATCTCTCCTCTCTCCTGTTTCAACTAGATCCAAAAAGTGAGCAAAACTGACCTAAAAATGATAAAAAATTGACCAAACTGATCTGGAAAATTCTAGAATCAGTTGGCTTGGTTAGAAGCTCACTTTTTCCTATAAATAGAAGCCCTCCCCTTTGTTGAAACTTAATAGTGTTTTTGCACTGTTACCTTGCCTCTCCTAAGTGCCAAAAACAATGAATTTTACTCATAATTCATTAGTTTTTGACCTTCCCTCTTCCAAAAGATTGGTGTGGCCACTCTTGTTTCCAAACAAGAGTAGAACCCTCAAACCATCAAGCCAAAGGAAATCTCCAAGAAATTATGTAAGTAGAGATTCTTGTAATTTTCTTTATTGATTTTATGTTTTTCTAATGTTTATGATTGTTTAAAGTGATAAATGGATGCTATGCCTTGATGATCGAAAGGCTTTTTCCCTCTCTCTTCTTAGAATCAACCCTTCTTTACCCTAGTTAAGTGATAATTGTTGGAATTAAACTTTTTATAATGTTTTCTCTTTTATAAGTGAATTTTGATTAGTATAGATTACTTTAAATCAATCAGAGTAAATTTTTAAGACAAAATCAAGTTGGAAAAATTGAAAAATGGTTAGCCATACAAAGGAGGTTATGGTAAAATTTTTGGAAATAAGAATTATCTTTTATTATGCTAAAAGAGTAATTCCTATCAATTCTATACTCTAAAAGTGTCATTTTCATGCATAAAAGATGCATATTGATTATTATTATTTTTATGCATAAAGGAATAATTTTCTTTTATTATAAAAAGTGTTTCTTTCATCAAAATAGATTTTTATGCACAAAGAAATAATTTCTTTTATAATGAAAAGTGTTTCTTTCATCAAAATAGATTTTTATGCACAAAGAAATAATTTTCTTTTATTATGAAAGTGTTACTTTCATCAAAATGGATTTTTAGGCATAAAAGATTATGTTTTTATTATAAAAGTGTTACTTTTATCATATTTGATTTTCATGCATAAAAGTGTTACTTTTATCATATTTGATTTTCATGCATAGGAGTATGCATAAAAGATTTTTATTATTATTATAAAAGTGTTACTTTACTAGGCACTAACTACTAACCCAAACATGCTCCGATGGTGACCAAACTTTGCAAGGATGTGGAGGTGTGTCCCCCCCACATGCTTGCAAAGTTTTGGTCCCCATCGGAGGATGTTTGCGTACGATGGATGGGGAACAGCGGGATTTTCCATGGCCTCTTAAGCACCAAGAGACTTGACAAATCCCCACTGTGCGCTAATTGCTAACACAAACATACTCCGATGGAGACCAAATGTTGCAAGCATGTGGGGGGGACCCACCCCCACATGCTTGCAAAATTTGGTCCCCATCAGAGCATGTTTGGGTACAATGGTATGGGGAGAAGTGCAGGATTTTCCATAGCCTCTCAAGCACCAAGAGACTTGAAAAATCTACACTGGGCTTTAATTGCTAACCCAAACATACTCCGGTGGTGACCAAAACTTTCAAGCATGTGAGGGTGGGTCCCCCCCGCATGTTTGCAAAGTTTGGTCTCCCTTAGAGCATGTTTATGTAGGATGGTATGGGGAAGAGCAAGATTTTCCATGGCCACTTAAGCACCAAGAGACTTGAAAAATCTGCACTTGGGCTCTAATTACTAGCCCAAACATGTTCCAATCGTAACCAAACTTTGCGTGTGGGGGTGAGTCCCCCCCACATCCTTGCAAAGTTTGGTCCCCATTGGAGCATGTTTGGGTACCATGGTATGGGGAAGAGTGGGATTTTCCATGGCCTCTTAAGTACCAAGAGACTTGAGAAATCTGCACTGGGCACTAATTACTAGCCCCAAGCATGTGGGGGGTGATTTACCCCACTTGTTTGCAAAGTTTAGTCCCCATCGGAGCATGTTTGGGTACAATGGTATGGGGGAAGGGTGGGCTTTTTTATGGCCTCTTAAGTACCAAGAGACTTAGAAATCCGCATTGGGTACTAATTACTAGCCCAAACATACTCCGATGGTGACCAAACTTTTGCAAGCATGTGGGGGTGGGTCCCCCCCACATGCTTGCAAAGTTTGGTCCCCATCAGAGCATGTTTGAGTATGATGGTATGGAAAAGAGCAGGATTTTCCATGGCCTCTTCAGCACCAAGAGACTTGAAAAATCCGCACTCGGTGGTAATTACTAACCTAAACATGCTCTGATTGACCAAACTTTGCAAGCTTGTGAAGGTGTGCACTCCGCTCAATCTCTGGAGGCACCTTAGGATCTTGATCTCTGTCTCATCGGCACGGCGTCGAGTCCTAAGTTAGCAGCAGAGGTAAAATCAAGTGGCCTGCCAGTCCTAGGATCTACTCGAGCGAAGCTTGCGTGAAGATCGTCAATGCCCAAAACTTTGTATGCCGCTAGGGCAATGCATGCACGGTAAGAGGGACATGCTGAGAAGCGTACTAGCTCCTGGGTGATGCCCCATGTTCCTAGGCCCATTCCTAATATGTATGTTCTCACTAAAATCTCTTCATTACAAACCATCCCCTCCTATAATAATTTTGTCCTCTAAATTGAAGGGTTGTCGTGCAAACATATACAAAGCCTTTATACAAAAGCCAAATATCATGACATGAGTCACTATCATGGAAGACCTAAATACCATAACATGCGGGGGGCACCCACCCCCACATGCTTGCAAAGTTTGGTCACCATTGGAGCATGTTTGGGCTAGTAATTAATGCCCAATGCGGATTTTTCAGGTCTCTCGGTACTTAAGAGGCCATGGAAAATCCCACTCTCTCAGTACTTAAGAGGCCATGGAAAATCCCACTCTTCCCCATACCATCGTACCCAAACATACTCCAATGGGGACCAAACTTTGCAAAGCATGTGTGGGGGACTTAGCCCGGCATGCTTGCAAAGTTTGGTCACCATTAGAACATATTTGGGTTAGTAATTAACGCCCAGTGAGGATTTTTTAAGTCTCTTGGTGCTTAAGTGGCCATGGAAAATCATGCTCTTCCCCGTACCATCGTACCTAAACATACTCTGATGGGGACCAAACTTTGCAAGCATGCGAGGAGGACCCACCCCCACATGCTTGCAAAGTTTGGTCACCACTGGAGCATGTTTGGGTTAGCAATTAGCACCGAGTGTGGATTTTTCAAGTCTCTTGGTGCTTGAGAGGCCATGGTTTGCTAGAGGCAACAGAGTGTATCAATAAGATTCCAAAAGCCACTCTTGGTTTTTCATATCAGTGGGTGCAAAGGAAATCAACACAACCTCTTCAAGATGGGATAGGTGGTTTTGTAATAGCACCATAGGCCCCTCCACATGCTTGCAAAGTTTGGTCCCCATCGGATCATGTTTGTGTTAGCAATTAGTGGGTAGTGCGAATTTGTCAAGTCTCTTGGTGCTTAAGACGCCATGGAAAATCCCACTCTTCCCCATACCATCGTACCCAAACATGCTCCGATGATGGGGACCAAACCTTGCAAGCATGTTGGGAGGACCCACCCCCACATGCTTGCAAAGTTTGGTCACCATCGGAGCATGTTTAGGTTAGTAATTAATGCCCTGTGTAGATTTTTCAAGTCTCTTGGTGCTTAAGAGGCCATGGAAAATCCCACTCTTCCCCCCCATACCATCGTACCCAAACATGCTCTGATGGTGGGGACTAAACTCTACAAGCATATAGGGGGAATACTCCGCACACTGGGCACTAATTACTAACCCAAACATGCTCTAATGGGGGACCAAAATTTGCAAGCTTGTGGGGGGGACCCACCCCCACATGCTTACAAAGTTTGGTCTCCATAGGAGCATGTTTGGGTTAGTAATTAGCACCCAGTGCGGATTTTTCACACCAAGAGACTTGAAAAATCCTTATTGGGCGCTAATTACTAACCCACTGCACATGCTTGCAAAGTTTAGTCCCCCATCTGAGCATGTTTGGGTTAGCAATTAGCGCCCAGTGCAGATTCTTCAAGTCTCTTGGTGCTTGAGAGGCCATGGAAAATCCTGCTCTTCCCCATACCATCGTAACCAAACATGCTCCGATGGGGACCAAACTTTGAAAGCATGTTGGGGTACCATCGTAACCAAACATGTTCCGATGGGGACCAAACTTTGCAAGCATGTGGATCCCCCCACATGCTTGCAAAGTCTGGTCCCCGTCAGAGCATGTTTGGGTTAGCACAATTAGTGCGCACTGAGGATTTGTCAAGTCTCTTGGTGCTTAAGAGGCCATGGAAAATCCTACTCTTCCCCATCCATTGTACCCAAACATCCTCCGATGGGGACCAAAATTTGCAAGCATGTGGGGGGGATCCAACCCCCACATGCTTGCAAAGTTTGGTCACCATCGGAGCATGTTTGGGTTAGTAGCTAGTGCCGAGGTGCGGATTTTTCAAGTCTCCTGGTTCTTAAGAGGCCATGCAAAATCCCGCTCTTCCCCATCCATCGTACCCAAACATTCATTAATGGGGACCAAAATTTGCAAGCATGTGGGGGGGAACCACCCCCACATGCATGCAAAGTTTGGTCACCATAGGAGCGTGTTTGGGTTAGTAGTTAGCACCACCGAGTGCGGATTTTTCAAGTCTCTTGTTGATTAAGAGGCCATGGAAAATCCTGCACTTCCCCATACTATCGTACCCAAACAGGCTTTGATGAGGACCAAACTTTGCAAGTAGGGGGGACCCACCCCCACATGCTTGCAAAGTTTGGTAACCATCGGAGCATGTTTGGATTAGTAATTAGCATCATCTAGTGCAGATTTTTCAAGTCTCTTGGTGCTTAAGAGGCCAATGGAAAGTCCCGCTCTTCCCCATACCATCGTACCCAAACATGCTCCGATGGGGACCAAACTTTGCAAGCATGTGGGTGATAGTGCTGGCAGTAGTGCTGCTTCTCATAAGCAGCATGTCCTTACAGAAGAGGAGCTTACACGCGCAAAGTGGCAGGCACGTACCATTGCTGATTATAGATTTTGGGTTTACAGATAGAGACGTCTTACAATAGCATGACACGTAGAGAGAGGGAGAGGGCTATAGCAGCTTATGGGACTATCCCTTGCCTCCACTATTCATCACCACTAGTGCCCTTTGACTTCTCTGATCACCATGTTTACTGATAGTAGCCATTTTCACTCTCATGACATGCATGGCCACCTTCTTGGGCTAGGCTACTCATGGCTCACACATCTCTACCATCTCTTTAACTCCCGGACCTCACCAACCATCATCATCATTGTCACTCTTTGGGCCCTAACCTTACTAATCAATGCTCTCTCTCTATCCCTCACCTCCACCATCATCACACGACTAGTGTCCTCTGACTTCTCTGATTGCCAACTCTACTAATAGCCATGTGCACTCTCAAGGCATACATGATAACCTTATTGGGGTAGGAGGCTACTCATGGCTCACACATCTTCCTTCCTTTCCCAAGGTGAGCAAAGATATAACTTGAGCATTATTTTCCCCTCCCTTTCCCAAGGCGAGGGTAGATCTTTGTTGACCACTATCTTTCCTTCCCAATAAACTCTAGATAAAAAAAGCTTGCTTGTAATCAATATCATGATAATGTGGATATCAAGGTAGCCTCCGATAGAGAGTGCATTATAAAAGGGTGAGACTTCACCTTGAGAGTGGAGAGTAGTATATTGTGTATATTACATCTCCTCTATGAACAGAGAGGAATATATTCTACGTTTTGGATAAGATTATAAAGAATGCATATAATATCATTGGCTCATATATTGTCTATGTTAGTATGATTTGTTAGGAGTAGTATGGTATGAGTGAGAGAGAGTTTCCAGGCTATGTAACACAAGTAGTGTGGTGTGAGAGAGTGTGTGGGCAAGTTGAAGGGTTATGCAACACAAGATAGTTTAGCATAGTGAAGTAGTGTTAAGCAGAAGGCTTGTAAGTCTAGCTGGTGAGTGGAACTAGTCCTTGGTGGGTATACTTCCCAAAGAGAAGGCCATCTGCCTCTTCCTCTTCCCTCTTCCTTCTCTTGGGAACTATGAGTGAGCCGAGACCGGCAGCAGAGTCATCCACAACTATAAGCTAAAAATTGGCACATGCAATCACGATGGGACACTTCTATGAGTGTTGAGTGTTGTGTGTTGTTGAGTTCCTAGTGAGGATAAGTGCATGCTCCCAAAAATAAAATCTTCTAGTGGTACCTCACCTCTATTGCCTCCTCTATGACCCAGTTGTAGGGTTTTTCCCCTCTCCCTCACTCTTCCCTTTTTGGCTACTTTTTCTATCCCTATGGCTTCTCTCTAAGGGCGAGATCCTCTGGAAATAATGCTTAGTCATGTGCAAGTGAAGATTTTTTCTTTCAAAGGAATTGTCACCGAAGATGCTAAAGGTCGTGTGCATTGGTTTCTCATAGTGTGAAACTCCTATTGAGATGATAATCGATTGGTCTAATTCCCAACTACTTTTGAAGAAAGTGTAGGCCATTGTTTATAACCAGCTCCCAACTTTTTGGATCAAGATTCCTCAATGCAGTAGTTATTGGCTACATTTCGGCCAGGGAACTAATATGACCTGATCACCCAAGAGCTCAATCAACTTCCTATGAAGGACGATGAGGTAGTGGCTTAGCTCATGACTTGGGTAAAGGTTCTAGCAGCTCGGCTACCTCAAGATCTTGGTAACTACATGATGCTACAACAAATGGTTGCTTAGAGCCCTCCCCACATAGATGGAGCATAAGTTTAGAGAGACCTTCCCTCCATAAGGCACGTTACACACCTTTCAAGACTAGGCTACTCAACTGGAGAATTCTTGACTCATAGTAGAGTGTAATACAATGTGGCCTCCTATGGTAGCTTTTACATAGGCCTCCCTTGGATGAGCTAGCTAAGCTTAAGAAGGAGATTGAAGATTATAAGAGGTCTTAACAAGAGAGTGTAATGGTGTAAGGAGATTCAAGAACTCAAGACCAAATATACCAAAGCTAGCCGATGAATAGTGCATGGTGTGCAATTCTCTAGGCCGTGAGTTTCCTTCCAATAAGTACTTATCCTTCTGCTCAAAAGTTGGCCATGAGGACAAGGAATGCTATTAACTCAAGGGTCTTTATAATGCACCAAAAACTTCACCAAGGAGCTACCCCTTTAAACCCTTTTATAGAAGACAACATGGTGGCTCAAACCATTACACAACTTGGGTCTCCACCTTGGACTACCATGGCCACACATGCTTAGGCCACTTACTCATTCTGAGTGGAAAACCCTTGTGTGAAATCCTTCTTGGCACACCATAACCACCTATACCAATTACCTAGCCTCGAGCACAGCCACTTATGAACAATCCCCTTATCTAGATCCTCAATAAGCATCCTATGCTTAGGCTCCACCATCGTGGGTACCCCAGGTGACATACACCCCACCCCCTGTAGGGCAAGTGAAAGACAAAGCTAGGTAAAATCCCAGTCTATCAACCCTATCTTCTAGCCTCTCAATTCGCCCAAGTTTACCAACTAAATCTGGTGGTCCATGCAAATTCTCCTCCTACTAATCCTACTTATGGACTGAGGCCACCTGTGTCCCTAGGCCACCAACACCCACTAGTCTTACTTTAGATCTATTGGGAGTGGGCATTACCACACTGAATTTTCAATACTAGAAAGCTCTCTACCATGCATGCACTATCCAAAGAGAAGAGATCATAGCACCTGGGATTTCCCCAAACCCATTCTAGGAAACCCTACAATCATGGTTGAGGCAATCACACATTGATAAGTCCATAAGAGCCCCCCATAGTGGCGGTAGTCACTTGGGCCCAAGGAGATTTGGGAGCCCCCTCATCTACCCCAACCCCAATAGTTATAGTTTTTCATGTGTGGACCAAGCCTTTAAGGAAGCAATGGAGGAGTAGAGCCAAACTTCCCCCATGGAATCCTGGCCCTTAACTCCCTTAATGTACCTCTCATCCTACGGGATCTAGGGCCCCAACTGAAGGGTGCCTCCTCATCATCAGAAGGCTGGGAATCAATATTGTTAGGATTGAAGGTGGACTTTCTCAATTATGTCATCTAAGCTCAAAAGCCACCAAGCATCTTAAAATATTGGCTAAGAGGTGGATTGATCCAAGAAGCCTTCATGATAAAATCTCACCTATGTCATGGGTGACCCAGGGCATAAGATGGTGTTTACTTCATGTCATCAAGAGTTGTAGAACACTACATCCCAAGGATGATAATTTGACATTTATAGATCCCAAGTCTCTGCTGGAGTCATCTCGTAGATGGTGGGTCAAGAGGATTCACATCAAGTGATGACCTAGCCCCCTTTGCCATGTTCCAAAGAGACATGGTGAGGTTAGTCCTAGTTTCATTGGAAGGATTGATGTTCCACATAAAATTTACAGTCCTTGACTTGCCCTCTATCCACCGCCAGAGGAGAATACAATCTATGGATAGGTAGGTCATTGGATACAAGCTACTCATGTGGTGCATGACTGGGGTCAAGATAACTTACATGTCCCCACAACAAAAGGCATAATGACCTTGTCTCTAGAGAAGGGTATGGATTGTTGGGATGTCAAAGCTTGAGCTAACACCGATGATGTGCCTAGTTGTTCACACTCATGACATGTCTGGGTGACCGTTTTGCCTTTACACCACTTGCACATTTGGTAGTAGCTAACAAGATGGATCTTTGCCAATGATTCTACAACTAGACTACACCTACCTAGTCCAACTAAGATATGGTGACCGTTTTGCCTTTACACCACTTGCACATTTGGTAGTAGCTAACAAGATGGATCTTTGCCAGTGATTCTACAACTAGACTACACCTACCTAGTCCAACTAGACTATACTTATCTTGCTAGCTCACCTACTTAGCATGTTCACATTATGGGCGGCTTGTACATAATACTATAGTACTTATGTTGGTTTTCACTTATCTTTTATGACCTATTTTGGGAGCAACAAGTAGAAGAAGATTTCAGCCTTCCATCTTTGTGTGTGTCTCATCAATTATTGTGAGAGTGTGTGCGCTTGCAAGAGCTCGAGCTCTCTCTCCTCCCCCAATCTTTTCATGGTATCAAAGCCTAGTTTAGGCTAAGGATATGAGCAACAAGAAATGGAAGCTACAAAGGAAAATGTGTCATTGTAGATATTGATATATGGCACAAGCACATTGGTCATGTGAATGTACAGCGCAAGCCTATGGTCTTTCGAAGAAAGAGACCAAAACTCCATAGCTTTTCTTGTAGAGAAAGAATAGTAGACCGTAGTCCTGTAAGAGAAGGCTATTTTGCCATAGACCTTAGAAAGAGAGAAGAGTCATAGTACGAGTAAGAGAAGATAAAGCTTGGAGATTATTGGATGATTTCTATCAAAAGACAAGGTATTAGAAGACTCTATTCTCATATGTCAAGTTCTAAAGCTCTTGTTAATACGAGCAAAGACAACGATAAACGACAAATTTCTATAAGGTATATACATATTTTGTTTTTCAATTAGATATCATTCTTAGGGGTTGAGGTATGGCCCCGGCTTCTCTATTAATTTTTAATAGTGATCTATTTGATTGATTTATTATTTAAAGTTTGTATTCTTTTAAACAACAGCATATGCCTTAATAAAGAATGTCTTATCGCAATCTCAAGTTGAAATGCTAAAATCTTTGTGAAAAGGATTGTTTTCTTAAGAAGGTAACATGGATTCTAGTCCTATGCTTTAGTGAGTAAATGGATTGTTATCTTTTTTAAATTAAGGTATAGGTACAACTTCTCCCTGCCTTGACGCTGCCCCGTTCTTGTGCTTGTGTAGCCGGACGGCGGAGACGTTAGTAAGGCCCGGAGTTGGCCCATGGTATCCTTCATACCATTGGGAGAATGAGGTTCGCCGATTGAGGCGAGTGATTGTGATGCTGCCTAGTTCTGAGGGCCCAGGCTAGTGCGGTGAATTAGCCCACCCTAGTGCGCAGACATCCCTCTGAGGGGCGGGAGGATCGAGCGATGGAGCCTGAGAGGGCGACAGGCCGGCTTGAGTCCTTGCCAGCGACCGTGACGATGAGGTGTATGGTCCCGTAGGGTTTTGCCCAGCATGTAGAGACTGGAAGGCCAAATTCTAGATCATCGGCGGTATAAAGGAAAAGAATAAGAGAGCCGGTTTGGCTTGTATGAAATTGATTCATGTTTAAACTTTGTTTTTATGAATCTTGTCTTTGGTATGATTGTATTATAGAAAAAGGCTGTTTTAACAAACCTTGTGAAAAGGGCCTTAATTAAGCAACATGTTTATTTATATCAAACAGTGTGGTAGGATTAATTAGAAAACAAATAGAGACGTGAGTAGGGTGGAAAGTGGGAGGATGGAATGCCCCGATGGCACCATCCTACGGACGGGTGGACCCGATTAGTCGGGTAGCTTTCCAACAGATTAAGTGAAAGCCCTATGCTAGATAAATAGGTTCTCGGGCAACTCTATTCTAGAAGACTAGGCCAGCGGGCTGTGCCTTGCATGGATGAGGAAAAAAGCGTTGCCTTTAGAAATCAAGTCTTGTAGTTGCCCAATTTATGTGATCAATTACCCTATGGGTGATTTGATTTTAGAAGACTACGCTCCCCCTGCGGGATAGAATTAGGTCTTACCTATGAATCGTATACTTGAATCTCTGTATGGTCAAGGTGTCGATGAGTAGGAAATTTTCTCTAAGATAAGACTTAGTGGACTATCTTAAGTGTTTTCCCTATTTGTGGAAGGGGGGAACCTTACAAGTGGTATCAGAGCCGATCTTAGTTCCTAGGATTTGTTTTTCAAAGGTCAAGGGATTCAAACAAGTGATTATTTATCATATGAGGATGAATCAATCATCTCTACTGGCCATAGAAGTGATTTGAATATCCTCACATGTTGAGACAATCATCCTATGAAATTGTGCTTTTATCTTGGGGGTGCACACGCAAGATATTTGTATAATAAATTTGAGAAATAAGATTGGAGAGAAAACCTTTTGTGTGAGGAAAAACATAGGGTGATTAAATTAAGAAACTAGTGAGAGACTGAATGACTGAGAAGGATAGACCGAAACTTGTTTAGAGAAATTTTCAGGATATATCTCATTAACTTGCATATTATAAATTATTAAGATTATAACTCCATTAAGATTTGAATAGTTGATGTGTGAATGCCATCCATTGGATGCTTTACACTAGGACGATCATCCAAGATCTTGAATCCATCTCAGACAAACATGGGTCTAACTTCGGATGTGTAATTCCCAGAGGATCATGCTCTTAGATGTGTCAATCCCAAGGTACCAGATGTGTAATTCTCAAAAAAATCAAGATCTCAGATGTATTAATCCTGACTGCCTTCAAATGTGGCGCTATGATAAGTATTTGATAGTTTTGAACTTTTAATGGATACATTGAAAGAAGAAAGCTCACCCTTGCTCGCGTCTAAAAATCGTAAGAAATGCCAAATTAGTTGGAAGCATTGTTGTCAATCTAGCCACTAGAACCAAAATCAGTTATGGGATGCCATGAAATTACACTTTCGCGAAAGGTTTTGTCCTCTAGGATTTCGAGAGGATAAATGAATGAATTTTTGGAGCTAACCCAAGAAAGAAAGACCCTAAAAGAATACCACCAAACTTTGTTAAACTTCTCCGATTTGCTCTACAGATGGATGAGGTAACTCTTCTCCATCGATTCATTTGGAAGCTTAATCTACCGTTGAATAACCTTGTTTTTTAAGAATGCAAAACCATCCACTATTGTAGAAGCCATAATTATAGCCAGAGATTAAGTTTTTTTGTATAGAAAGTGTTGAGAAAGACATGAGTCCTTCCATGTTAATCAAGAAGAGGTCTCCTAATTCAAGAGGAACGTCAAGCCTACCCCTGGCTACAAGGAATCATGAGCTAGAGCAAAAATTAGGTCAAGAAATAGGGATAGCTCAGTTAAAGATAACCAAATTCAACAAGTATTTCTATGAGTAAATAGAAGAGGATTGGTGCAAGATTCATGTGAAGTAACGTGCATGATGAATAGAGGTATTCTACAAGACGATAGTAAGATTATGAAATTGCTATCATAGGTTAGATTGCATAAAGGATTGATTCCCTTATGTTGTTCCATGATAATTTGTTAAGTACCATATTACATGGGGGTATAGAATAAGAAATTCGAAGGTTCATATGAGACGTATATGGATGCAAGAAGTTAGGATAAGAAAGGCCAATTAACTTTAGAATAATAAAGACCTTTTGGAGGCACAACAAAACGAGCCAAGCATATGAAATAAAGGACTCTTTAAGAACAATGTTTAGATAAAGAAGATTTTTACCTAGTGGGGACATCACTTCGAAAGACACAGGAGGATTTACTTAGATACTACCCCAGCTTGCGAGATGAGGACATCTCGAATCTTTTAAGTGGGGGAGATTGTAAGGTCCCTCACAAGCCATGTATGTATGTGTCTCTTTTAATATAGATTTCAATAAGGAAAGAGAGTGTAATTAGAGAAGAGTGAGACAATAAGGCTAGAAACATTAGGAAAGTGTTAGAATAAAAATATTAGCTCCAAAAATCTTAAAAGAAATAAGAACATAAGAATAGTTCTATTAAGAGATAAGTATTTCCAAAAATATAATTTCGAATTTAGGTGATAAGAGGTCATATTTAGAGTACTTTTACACATTTAGAGTCCATGCATACTAAAAATATGAAAAAACAATGCGTTTCTAAAGATGGCGCGTTTGTGGCTATATACAGACGTTTTTGCCTATTCTGCCCACGATGGCTTGTAGACCAGATGCCTTCCCGTTCTTTTGACTGGTTATACAACTACATTCTCAGTTTTTATTAGAGACTTATGGTCGAAACAATTTGCTGTTTTTGTCAGGGTTTCTACATAGAGAAAACTGTGAGAAGGCAGCAAGTAGCCTCAAGGTAATCCTAGAGTTTGAGATGTATATATTCCTTCATTCTTATCTAATATCTTAGAAAAGAAGCTTAGATTTCTATGGTCTTTCGAAGGAAGAGACCAAAACTCCATAGCTTTTCTTGTAGAGAAAGAATAGTAGACCATAGTCCTATAAGAGAAGGCTATTTTGCCATAGACCTTAGAAAGAGAGAAGAGTCACAGTATGAGTAAGAGAAGATAAAGCTTGGAGATTATTGGATGATTTCTATCAAAAGACAAGGTATTAGAAGACTCTATTCTCATATGTCAAGTTCTAAAGCTCTTGTTAATACGAGCAAAGACAACGATAAACGATAAATTTCTATAAGGCATATACATATTTTGTTTTTCAATTATATATCATTCTTAGGGGTTGAGGTATGGCCCCGGCTTCTCTATTAATTTTTAATAGTGATCTATTTGATTGATTTATTATTTAAAGTTTGTATTCTTTTAAACAACAGCATATGCCTTAATAAAGAAGAATGTCTTATCGCAATCTCAAGTTGAAATGCTAAAATCTTTGTGAAAAGGATTGTTTTCTTAACCAGAATAGAGTCCCTCCCCCCTCGCCCAACCCCGGGCCTTGCATCCCCCCCTTTTTCCCTCCAAAATGTGCCATTAACCACCCATTTCCTCCCAAATGTGCCACCAACCACCCATCTCCTCCCAAATGTGCCACCAACCACCCATCTCCTCCTTGCTCCTCCTCTAAATTTTAGGAGGTGCAGGGCAGAGTTGTATTCCAGGATACAACCCTCCCCTTGAGCTCGAAAAAATGCAAGATTTGGAGTCACTATCTCATTTTGAGTTCCGGAAGCCGCCTCCTTCCTGTATTCCAGAATACAGCTCTCTAGAGCTCGTATTTCAGAATACAGGAAGGAGGCGGCTTCCGAAACTCAAAATGAGATAGTGACTCCAAATCTTGCATTTTTTCGAGCTCTAGGGGAGGGCTATATTCTGGAATACAACTCTGCCCTGCACCTCCTAAAATTTAGAGGAGGAGCAAGGAGGAGATGGGTGGTTGGTGGCACGTTTGGGAGGAGATGGGTGGTTGGTGGCACATTTGAGAGGAAATGGGTGGTTAATGGCACATTTCAGAGGGGAAAGGGGAGGGGGAGGGGGGAGGAGGTGTGGGGATGCTTTTTTTGTTGGGGGGGTAGGGGGGATGGAGGTACAGGCCATAAATGGGAGGGGTGGGGGTGTGGGCGGAAGTGGCGGGGAATGGAGGGGGTGGAGCAAGTTGGGGGGATGGCAGGGCACGGTGGGGTTGCATAGCTTTTTTGGGGGGGGGAGGGAGGGAGGTGGGTTAAGTTGGGGGGGAGGGGTGGGGAATGGAGAGGGTGGGACAAGTGGGGGGGCGAAGGGTCGGGTCGGGGCGGGGTAGGGTGGGAATGCGGGGGTGCCGAGTTTGTGGGGGGGGAGGGGAGGGGAGGCAGTGTAGTGCTGGGAGGGAGCCGTGTGAGAGGGGAGCAGGCCGGGGGCAGAGGGGCAGAGGGGGGTACAAGGAGCAGTTGGGGGGGCGCAGGGGGAGAGGAGGTGCAGTGTGGATTGTGGGAGGAGGGGGTAGGGCGGTGGGGGTGATGTGGGGTGGGCGGAGCGAGCGTAGGGGGGTTGGTATGGATGTAATGCATGATGTTATGTAACAAAGGACAGTTTTGAGTCATTGATGATAGTCCATACAAAGGATATGCAAGTCCACTAAAGAATTGCATTTTTCACCCAAATTTGACATTAAGCATATGACAACACATTGAAAGACTTATATAGATACTTGTGCCTTTTGGATATGGCTGGTGACATCCATACAATGATTTCTTTTGATAGATATGGATAGTTTCCAGCCCAATAAGGACATATCTTGTATAAATTCTTTCAACGTGTGATTATAAAGTGGAAGGAGATGTACAAGGATGAATCCAAGGAAAATATAGCCTCAGCATGTAACGAAAATGACGTATTCAGCTCATGCCAAACATGCAGCATGTGATTCTGAAGTTATATTTTCAATAACAATATACTCTTCTCCATTGACTCTAAGTACGGCAAAATTAAAGATACTGAAAAAGATACCACCAGTGTCAAAACTAAATGAAATGGTTATAATGCACTATGTCGAACAGCTAGGTTATAAGAAAAGGTTCATCACAGGAGCTGTAGCTAAGGGTTTCATATCACAACTCTAAGCATACCACAAGTACAAACACTAATTGGGTTCTTTTATATTATTTAGCCTAGTGTAAACACTAATGATTATCAATTTTTGTTGTTTTCAGTGGTAAGGATATTTAAAGTTTCTCCACTTTGCCTTTACGATAGTAATGGGTGATCATTTATAACTATCTCATTGGCTAGTTCAAAATGGTGAACTCTTTTACATTAATGAGGTTGCCTTCATGGTTAAGAACTCAACACTATATGGTGAGTACTGGTCAAGGGTTCCTCTTGGCCGAGCTTTGTTGCACTTTTATGGATCTAAATTTCTTCATGAGATGACTGGAATTTGTTGTGTTCCATGCACCCCAGATCAAGGAGGTACTCCATTATTGAGGACCCAATAGTTGACATCGAAAAGGATCGAGTCTATATAGTGGGTGATGTTCGAGATAAAAATGTGGTGGGTTACATAAATAGTTGTAGGGGTTTCAATGAGAAAGGAAATGTAAGATACAAGTTTTCTCTATCTTTGCTACCTTGGCATAAACAAACTCACAAGTCAATCAATAACCTTGAATATGGATATGTTTATGTTGAATCTATATGTAACCTCAAGGCATGAGATGAGCTCTTTGCCAACTATGAGTTTTGATTACAATGTGTTATCAATATTAAGTTTCCATCATTTGTCATTATGTTTCTTTCAATCTGTTTTGTAAAATGAGCATTGGTCCTTTATAGTTATGGTAATTTGTAAGTGTCATTGTTGAGGCATTATCTTTAATGATCAGTCTATTTATTACGACTGTATTTTTATGAGCGTTATCTTTAATGATTAGTCTATCTACAACTATATTTTTATATAGTCATGGTAATTTGTAAGTATCATTGTTAAGGCCTTATCTTTAATGATCGATCTGTTTATAGTTGTATTTTTCTTAGATTTGTAAACATTATTTTTCTATCTCCATTATTATCTTTGGCTAACTTATGAACAAATATGATAATTAATACCATACTGGTAGCTATATAAATGGACGTAAGGATGGTAGCTATATAAATGGACGTAAGGATGTTATCAAGTTGACACACTCAATGATGAATAATGTTCGTGGATGTGATGTCGAGTTCATGGAAGTGAATATATTTGTGAACTAAGGATATTGGTAGCTATATAAATAGACACAAGGATGTCATCAAGTTGACACACTCAATGATTGAGTAATGTTCGTGCATGTAATGCCTAGTTCATGGAAATGAAGATATTTGTGAACTTTGAGTTTAGAGTAGGACATGTTATCCTTGCAAAGGGTTTATCATTAATTAATGACTTTGATGAATTAATTAAAAAGTTTAGAGTAGGACATGTTATCCTTGCAAAGGGTTTATCATTAATTAATGACTTTGATGAATTAATTAAAAAGTTTTTTTTTCTATATTTTTTGATGTATTATTGAGGCAACATGATGAGTGTGATTACAAAATTCGTGGTATACAATGTGCATTTTAAATAAAGCATTCCTATTTGATTGTCCTACAAATAATATACTTAAATCCTACAAATAATATACTTTAAGTATTGATAAATATGCACTTTGGAGAAAAGAAGTTAATACATTTTATTGACCTATTATGGCTAATTTATCCTAAACATATGAAAATAAAAAATTGGGATTTTTCCGAATTTCCTAATATGGACTTAGGGGAAGAAAAGTTATATAAAAAGGGGTACTTTTATCACCTAAAGTACACAAAAGGGGTATGTTAAAAAAAATTCCATTTTAAAAGTGATACAGAAGATGTCGCCCTCTCCCTCTCCCACTAAAATAATCAAAACTCCTCCCAATTAACCTTTTAACTCTTTGTAGATTAGAATATATACTAAGCGCACCAATTACTCTCCTTCACTCCACTTTGTCACTTGGTCTCACCCGAAAGCTATGAAAGCCCTTTGTCACTGGGTCTAACACTTTACCATCGGCTATGAAAGCGCTTTGTGGCATCTTGAAATTGGAGCCAACATCAATTTTGTAGGTGACTGACTTCTCCCAATTAACCTTTCAACTTTGTAGATTGGAATATATACTAAGCACCAATTATTCTCTTTCACTCCACTGTCACTAGCTCTGCCGCTTAGATAGAATCTAAGAAGTGCTAGCACTTTGTGGTACCATAAAATTGGAGCTACCATAACATTGTGAAGTTGGCGCTTTTGTGTAACTTGGGTCAGACACGACCCCGATTTAAAAGAGTTTTTTTCAAAATTGATTAAAAAAACCCTTTCTATAAATGTGTTTCTCTAAATTTACCCTAAAGCCCTTTATTTGAATTCATATGCTATACTTCCATATTTTTAGGTGAACCCCCTGAGCTCATTTCACACTCTCTCTCTCTCCCCAATGCAAAACACTCTCTTTAACCTTAACCATCACTATTTTTGCACGTGCTATCTCTTAACCTTAATCATCACTATTTTTGCACGTACTATCGCATATTTCCAATCACCTTTTTTAAAACTCTCCTAATCTCCAAGATCGATCGCTTTTTCTTGGCGGTAACTCTTTGGAATTATCTCTATTGAGAGGTGCCTTGGTGACATGAAGGGAAAGACGTCCATGAGGATAAGATAGGGATCATATACATCCATGTGGATAAGATACTTTGATGAGTATTATGGATAAGAGTCAACGTCGTAAGAGAAGCTTCCTAAATTGAACACGGAACTTAAGAAGAGAGACTGATAAGCACAATAATGTTCACAAACTAGAATAGTCATAACGGAAGAAATGGAGTGAAGTATTGACCTAGTTATTATATGAGGAAGAAACAAGAATAATGGATGCACTCTGACTGCAATTGGAGAAAACGTGAATGGAGGGTGGTGAGTGCCCTCTATATTAGGTTTGTGGCTGAATTTGCCGGATGCGGCAATATATATTGATCAATTCCTCAATCGCCTCCATCTTCTCCACTTCCACTTTAAGGAACTTTACGTACTGGGCCGCCTCGTCCAGCATTGACGCCGTGTCCATCTTCATTCCGCCTGGAACCAGCCGTTGCAGGACCCTCATCTTGTCGCTGATTCGCTGCCGGCGGTGGCGAGCCGCCACGCTTTGGGGATCCTTGGAGATGCGCACATGTTTACGCGTCTTGGGCTGCCCCACCACCACCCTATCATTATTGTCACTACTGGTGATGGGCTGCATGGCGGCCGCCCTGTACAACATCTCCTTCTGCTCCACGCTGAGATCCTGCGCCCAGTTTGTGGCGAGATTGGAGGCGGCTGCGGCCTCGCGGCTGGCGAATTCTTGCATGCGATGATCGCTAGCTGAAATCGGCGTTGCTACCTCTTGGTACTGCTGCGGCGGAAGTGAGATGTTAATTATATTATTGTGACAGACTAGCTGCTGCTGAAAGCTCGTTGCCGCCTGTGGGATTAGCAACGGTGTGGTCTGCATATCCACTACCTGTTGCTGCTTAATGCTTGCCACACCAATTACTTCTCCGCGAGCTTCAGTTCTATCTGCAGGAGCTCCATGATAAGGACACACCCTCTGCCTAGCACTGGTGTCATTCCAGTATATATTCATATTGTGACCACTTCGCCGGAGGATTTCAGACCCAGCTCCGTTGCATGATTCCCGTGCCATCTGCATTAACCACAAATCTATGCATGTTATCAAACCTAACCACAAATCTATGCATGTTATCAAACCTAATTAGATTCGTCAGCTTAAGTAGATCTTACCTTAAGAGTACCCGATTAACTACGCTGATCAACGCAAGTTTCATAAATACAAATTCATAGATTCGTCAGCAGCTTAAGTAGCTCTTACCTTAAGAGTACACGATTAACTACGCTAATCATAGCAAGTTTCATTACAATACCATCATACCAAGTTTCATAAATACAAATTCATTATAATACCTTTCATTACAAAAACTTTAGAACTTTCATAATTTAGAAACCTATCGATTTTCCTTTCATCACAAAACCAGTAGAACTCCTTAATCAAGCAGGCGCTTATCGATGCCGCTTTTATTACAAAACCATTAACTACGTGCTTATTGATGCTAATTCACAATTCATCACAAAATCATTAAACTCCTTTATCAACAAGTACTCATCATTGGGACTCCTTTTTATCGCAAAACTATTAGAATTCCTTGATTAACTAAGTGCTTGCAGATGACTCACAGTTAAGCATCGTAAAACCATTTAAACTCCTTAATTAACTAAGTGCTTATTGATCCCGCTTTGTCAATTTCATAAACTACTCTATTAATGCCAGATGATTTAATGCACAAGAATTTTGTGGAAAGACTCACATTCCGGAAGTGTGGCCAACACTCTACTGCACCAATTCGACACATTTGTGTGGTCTCAGGGTGAGACTGAGGAGGAGTCAGCAATCCAAAACTTACTATAGATAACCAATGGCTACCCTTTAAGTACTTTCCAAATGCACTGTGCGTCTGCGTCTAATTAAAGAACTCTAGTCCCAAGTAACATCATGCAGCATATTACCTTTTGTATAGGTGTCAAAAATTCAATTACTACGTAGTCTGAAGATCGAGATGTTTTGCGGATCTTACGTGGTAGGTTTTGACATAAGGCCAGGGAAGAGCATGGGCAACCTGTTGTTCTCACGAAAAATCAGTACTTACTAAATTTAAAAAGGGGGTTACAGACTGTTTCCAAAACCTCCGTCCCGAGCTGCCCTCAAACTTGCAGTTCTGATCCCTTGGATAAATTTGTGTAATGCACGAGAAGGCATCTAGGAATGTAAGGTTTGCCACAAAGCGGAGACGATGGAGAAGGAACAACTAGGAAAGTAGATTTAGATTCGGGAAAGGATGGTATCTCACGACTGGATGAATGGATGGATATATCGTGACTAGATGAATGGAAATGGATAATGGTCCCCCCACCCTCCACTATCTCGTCATTATATAATTTATATTCCTCGATGCCCCCCCTCCCCCCCTCTCTCTCTCTCTTTCTTTCTCTCTCAAGTCCCACCGTTGGTAGTATATGCCCTCCCCAACTCTCTCTCTCAAGTCCCACCGTTGGTCGCATATGCCCTTGTGTTGCATTTTACGGACGTTAATACCTCTCTCTCTCTCACACACATCACCCCCAAGGCATGAGATCAGATCATCTTTTTCAAATGAGTGGATTATAATACCTTACAAGAATGACCTTTGAATTCATTATCAGCTTTCATAATGCAAAGTCTTGTGAAAGACTTGTCCTTTCTATCCCTCCATTGAATCATAACTTCCTTGGGCTAAGTAACTAACTACATAATGACATGTATGCATCTATTTGTTTACATGTGCTATCACTCGCCTTTTGTGCAAGTCCATGTTACTTTGATATACAGTCTTTCTCACTATCATATCACTATAAATGGATGGGGATAAATTATGTAGATCTAAAAAGGAGGTAGGTGGAATTTGACAAATGCTTTTCAAGACCACTTTGAGAGTGCTTACACCCAAATTTTTAATTTTTGATACATGGAGAGAAAATTCTACCTACATTTTCAAACAAAAAGATAATATGTTCCTTAAAATAGTTTTCATGTATGGTACAGTTCAGCATGACTAAATGAGTTAACATGGCAATCATATCATAATGCTAAAAAATGAGTTAAGTTTACTCTAGGATGTGCATCGAGCGAACGAAATCAAAATGAAAGTCAAATTGTTGTGTCTCATCACTAATCACAGAATGAATGATTCTCTAGCTTCACTTCCATGACATGAATAGCATGTATTCTTTGAAAAATGTGGCTAGTGTGCTAGTAGGTAATAACCATCCTAATAACTTGTGAAATTTTATCTACTTTTTCAACCATAACAATTGTAGCCCTTTGCAATTAATGAGAAATTATTGCGATACATATAGTGATTGCATGTTTTTCTTTGGGAAAGAGGGGCAAGTTGTAGCTACAACTTGTTCTTTTTTTTAAAATCCATTATAATAATTGCCAAAATTAATTAGAATGTGATGGCTATTGCAAGATATATTGTGACAGTATGAATTTTATTTTTTAATGAAATGGGATATGATGTAACCACATCTTGCTCCACTATGCCCTACTTTGTTGATTACATGTCACAACATAATATATAAGATTTGAACATTAGATAAAAAAGTAGATAACACATGGGATAAAAAAGGCATGGCAAAATAGCACGTGGAAACTTCTAGGGCTAGTATATACATGGAACAAAACAACAAAATATCTCCTAGTATAGTGGCCAATAAGTTTTAAAATTTGGCAAGCCTTTCACTCGATTAAAGGTTTACGTATACAAACAAGGGAGGGAATTCCACCATTCACATTTATTGGTACCACCATCCTCCTCTCCATGCTCACTCCTTTTCTGATGTTGAATCCATTACTTCTACAAAGTATGAAAAGTTTAAAAGAAACACAATGATAGTAAAAAGCATTACTATGGTGAAAGGTGAAAAACTTAGAGAAAATTTTATGTTGACTCTTTGGGGGTGCACTACTAAGAAACCCTACCTATAAATTTTTTGATAACTCTTTGGGGGTATTAAAAAACCCCATTACTACCTATAATTTTTTCATGAATAAAATGACGCCTTTTTCTTTATAGACTTAATGGGTTTTTTTTAAATTGATTCAAAAACCCCTTTTGTAAATGTATTTTTGTAAATTTACGTTTTAATTTTGAATTAAATCAGCCCTTCATTTGAACTCACATGCTCTACTTGCATATTTTCAGGTGAACCCCCTGAGTGCTGACTTCAAAAGCCTCCTAATAAGCCTTTCTTTGACTTCGCTAGAAACATTGAAATAAGCTTTGGCTAACCCACACTTGTTTCGAGGAAATTTTTGAGGATTATAGTAAGGCTTATTATGATGCCTTATTTCGATGTTATAAATAAAATCATGTAAAGTTGCACTCAAACTTTCAGTCTAGAATCCTATCTGTTATAGATGTGTGGATTTCTCAAAACTTATGTTCTAAAGTTTCACTCAAACCGTCTACCTACAAGTGTCAAAACTTAGTGTTCTAAAGCTTAAGGAAAAAAAAAGCCTTATTTGTAATGTCCTCAAGTAAGTCAATTTTAGAGTGTATAGTAAATTTCAGAGTGTATCAAATTCTATATATTTTGAGATTGGTAATAGAGCATCAGAGCCCATTCTTTCCTTCCACTAAAAAGAATTGTCCAAAGGTCATAGTTTTTTGCATCATGATTATGTTTCTTTATTCATGCTTGGTCTCAATCTGCCATCAAAGTCTTCTCTACATGCAAGGAATACATTTGCTACTTCGCCGCCAAGACCTATAAATTCAATGAAACATAGTGATACAATAGTGTTTAAGTGAAACTAATTTGAACATAGATAAAGGGACTTTTATCCCTTAGAAAATGTAATCAATATTGAGTTGCATGGAATAGTGGTTAGTTGGGATAGTCAATTAGTAACGAAAATTACACATTGATACTATCTTCTTGGTGTTTTCAAGGTGAAGCTTAGTAACACCTAGTAGTGAATTGTATTGCATTCATCCATAGTATCCTCAATAAGTTTAAATGAATGTGTAATAAGTCAATAATAAAAGTCAAAAAGATTAAAGTCAAATGAATATTTTTATCAAGAGAAAGGGTAGATTGTTCTCAATCACTAAAATAATGGGCCATGGATGATTGCATGGAGAATGGATTATTACCATGAAGCTTTACATTACAATGCTCATATTTGCCTATTGGACACTCTCTCTCAATGTGTTGAAATGCCTCACAATAATTTATAAAATTTTGTCTCTTATTTGATTCATTGCACACTAATCCATGAGTTAAGCAAGTTGTGGAAATCCAAACATATGCTTCGGGCACAATCTGAGGGGAAAATGCATTAGGATCTTCCTTACTACTTTGTAAAATTTGTTCCCAAGTTTGTAAAAATTCTCATTTTTGCCCATATATATAATGAAAATGTTGATGCATGCATAGTAACTTGTGTAGTACATGCTGAAAGTAGATAACATGCACTTTGCTTGTGGTATTGAATTGGGGAATATATTGGTTAAAAAATTACTTTGCATAGAAAAAAAGCATATAACATAATAAAAAGGCATTAGGAATTTTATGAGAACATACTCAAAAGGGTGGAGTCACTAAGACTTTCACAACACAATTGCAGGCACTGGGTAATATTTCCTTACAATGAGAATTGATTGGCATCTTTACTGATTGGCATTAAAAAAATAGCCCTTTTTAATCTTATTTTAAAAAATTCATGATGTTTGCATACAACTATGCTATAAAACATAGTAAAAAATCATATTTTAAAAGGTGAAAAAACTAGAGAAAATTTGAAAAAACATTATAAAAATTTGATTTGAACATAAATAAAAAAAAGTATCTCCAAAAATCTATTAAATAAAGGGTACAAAATAACCTTTAAATGATAATTTGAGGGTAATTATCTTGCACATGATTTGATAAGAGATCATCTTCTTTTTACAACTATTCATCTTCAAGCTCTACAATATCAAAATCCAAAGTCAAATTTCCTGATTCAACATTAGAAGATGATATGGAAGAAGCTTTTTCCTCCATGTTATCAACAATAGAATTGTCACTATCATGATAAAGACCCAATGATTGCAATATTTGACCTCTCTCACTAGTTACACATCATGTTCTCTCAGAAGTATCCAAACCATAAATATTTTTTTAATATGTCAATAGTGACTTTAATTCAAAGGCATTCAACTTTAGTCAATGTAAAATTGTAGACCAAAATATTAACCTTACTAAGAGGGTGAAGGCATGATAAGGTGGACTGAAAACCTGTGTCCTAGACAATGGTTTACAACTGGTGTGAAACACTTTTATGCAAAGTTAGAGAATAAAAACATGTTTGTTTTTATATCTACAAGGCACTAGATAAATTGCTAAATATATCTCATGATGATATTAACTCCACTAATATTGGTTGTCTCAAGTGTGGTATCAACCAATGCAACTGGTAGAAAGTGTACCACCTTATCATGATTTCACCCAAGAACTAAACTTTCTTTGAATGCATTTGGATGTTGTGTCTTATACCAATGTCTAGATTGTTAATAGAAGCTAATTATTTCCCTTCATTGTCCTGTGTAATTCCAACAACTTTTATAATCCAAAATGGATGGCTTAGTGGATCATCCTTGGCCAAGGTTTCAACCAATGCACCAACATAAATACCTTGTGTTGTACCATTCCACATCTCTATAAGGCACTACCTTATTCAAGTAGACTAAAACTGTGTGATTTTTTTTCCTTCTTGGAGTGTCGTCAAGTAGTACATAAATCACCTTTGGAAGAAAACCTTGCCAATTTGAAACTATCATGTGGATTATTGTGATTACTAGGTTTGGATCATTATGCATATTGGAATATATATATAAAACCAATGCTTGAACATAGGTGTTATAAACAAGGAAACCAACTAAATGCATTTGAAAAAGTGTGTCATCTTTCACATCATTTCAAAGTCTTGTAAAATGAGGTAATTTAGACTTCTTTTGATCCATTCTAGCATCACTAAATTACCCAAGCATTGCTGGGGGAGTGGTATGCATGTAGGGGAGTGAGAAAGTAGAGGTTAGTCCCAGGTCAGTCCTGCATAGATATGGTTAGAAGGTGCAGCTAGTTGGGATGAACCAAGAAAAGGGAGTGTGCACATACTGGGGTTAGAAATGTTCAAGAGAGAGTCATAAGAGCATAATGAAGTAGGCATGGAGAATGAAGGTTGCTCAAATAGAGCAATGCGGTAGCACCGCACATAGGCCAAGATTGTAGGAAGGACAATTGCACTATCCAAGAAGATTAATAGAAGGGATTCCATCGTAGCTAGAATTAAGATTGATTCTGGAACCACTGAGGAATCAGGAAGAAGATCACCAAGAGCCACCAAATATGACAAAGGAAGCTCAGGAAGGAGAAGAACTAGTAGTTATGGGAAGCATGTCTCTCAAGTACCCTAAATTCAAGAGCAATAGTGAGGAGGATATAGACACCCACATCTTTGACTTTGAAACCACGTTCCTAGCCACCAAAGCTTCATTGTTGCCACAAGAGACAGTGTACTTTATGACAACGTTGGGTGGAAAAGCAATCAGCTCTGCTGGTATGCCCAATATGGTATGGAGTGCTTCTAGACATTTGAAGAACTGAGAAGGCTTTCCTAAAAGGATTTAGGAAAGAGAAGACTACAACGAAGCTGTTGGAAAAGCTGTAGAGGATGACGTAGGAAAAGAGGCCAACAAAAGACTATGTAGCTGAATTCTAAGCAATGTTGATGAGCTTGGATTAGCCCAATCATCTTGCCCTAGCCACCATGATGAGCCAGTGGTTCTCATGACAAAATTGAGGGAAAAGCTCCAGATGGCAATAGCCTATTACAACTTGGATGCCCTTACATTTGAATAAGTAGTGTGGCAAGAGCCACTAGAGATGAAGGGGTCCTAAAGGAAACAAGCAAGGACTCTAGGAAGAAGAAGGACAAAAGGAAGAAGAAAGAGAAAGAAACCTCAGAAATCAGATTCTAGAGAGGACACCTTAGAGTTAGAGTCCAATTAGAAGTTGGATGCTAAAGAGCCAAAGAAAGGTAGGAAGCAGGCAGTAAAAGTTCAAGAAGAACTAAAGGTATCCCTAGCCAAAGAAAGGTAGGAAGTAGGCAGTAAAAGTTCAAGAAGACTAAAGGTCTCCCTAGCCAAGATTTCCGGAGGACACGTAGGATCTAGACTCATGCTAGACTTCTAGTGTACAAGGTGCAACAATCAAGGACACATGAAAGAAGAGTGCCGATTAAGAAACACTCAGCAAATATTGACTATCTATGGGAGGAACAATCACTCTGCAGAGACGTGTTACTATAACACCCGGAACAAAAATCCAAGAGTGGTGGAAAGGTAACAGCAGCTCACTCCAATAGTTAACTAGGTTGCTGCACAAGACCTCAAGTGAACAAACCTTATGGAAGAGGGGGTGTCATATTTAGACCAAGGGGAGTGTGCATTTACTGAAATGGCCTAGGGCACAGATAAAATGACTGTCAGAATCCTATCAGGAGGCATTCTGGAATCTTAGTTGGATCCTATCTACAGGACCCAACCAAATTTTGACTTAGTGTTCCATGTATTTGT
The DNA here is from genome assembly GCF_041138505.1 of Cibotium barometz. Taxonomy (NCBI): domain Eukaryota; kingdom Viridiplantae; phylum Streptophyta; class Polypodiopsida; order Cyatheales; family Cibotiaceae; genus Cibotium; species Cibotium barometz. Next base: position 22,148,391 of record NC_141055.1, on the reverse strand, counting down.
TGATGCCTTGGATTTTGCAAACTGGCAGTGCCTTGATGCAAGAATCACTAGACGATTGGTTCATACTAGTTTACCATGCAAGAAGAAGGCTATCCAAATTACAAAGGAACTACTCTATTACAAAAAAGGAGTCACTAGGAATGATCTACTCCATCAAGAAGTCCAAACACTATTTGTTGGGGAAGGTGTTTGAGTTCCATGTAGATCACAAAGCAGTATTGTACCTCACAGACCTTACAGGAGTTGGAGATTACCATTAGAAATACCCCTAGAAACAAACACGTAGTGGTAGATTTCTTGTTAAGACTAGAGATCATAGGTGACGATCCAAAGGGGGTGGATGATGACTTCCTAGATGTGTAGCTCTTCTTGATAAATGGAGAAAAATCAAGCGGGTAGTATGATGAAATGATGTAGTTCCTATCATAATTGTCCCTTCTAGAGTACATGTCCACATATTAGAGAAAGAAGATGACTCTCTGGAGCAAGTCATTCATGGTAGTACCAGGGCAGCTTTACAAGATGGGTGTCGATCAAATTCTAAGAAGGTGTGTGCCTGAACATGAACAACGGGTTGTTCTGGCAGAAGCACACCAAGGATTAAGTGGAGGGAATTTTTTCAAAGAGGGCACTAGTAGAAAAGTGTTCCAGGTAAGACTGTGATGGCCAACTGCATTAAAAGATGCACACAAGTTTGCAAAGGAGTGTGACATGTGCCAGCGGTTGGGGCAGCTGAATGATGTAGAAAGAATGCCTCATAACCCAATCCTGCTACTCAAGCCATTCCAAAAATGGGGTTTGGAATTCGTCGGCCCATTCAAACTATCTGCTCAAAGGACAAGAAACAAATACGTTTTGGTGGCTACGAATTACTATACAAAATGGGTGGAGGAGGCCAAGGCCCTTAGAGACTGGCATCATCTATAGTGAAGTTTCTTTATGAAACTATAATGATAAGATTAGGATACCAAATAGACATAGTCAGCAACAAAGGGAGCTACTTCATCAATGAAGTGATCAGAAAGTTGATAGAACAACACATGATAATACACAAGAAGTCGACAGTCTACTACCCACAAGCCAATAGGCAAGCATAGTCCACCAATAAGATCCTAAATGGAATCCTGATCAAGATAGTAAATGAGAAGAACATGAACGATTGGGACACAAAGATACACTCAGCATTATGGGCATTCCGATTAGCTTATAAGAATGCAACATGACTTACACCCTTTAGCATGGTGTATGGACTGGAAACAATAGTGCCCATGGAGTTACTTACACATAGTCTCAAGATAGTAGTGGTAGAAAGGCTCTCTCCAGAAGAATCAGAGGTGCACAGGATTGAACAACTCCTCAAGATGGATCAAAGGAGACTGCACAATGCTTGGATAATAGAAATTGTGGAAAAAAGAAGGAAGCTGCAAGTGGATAGGAACAAAAAGTTCAAGATCTTTGATGAAGGAGATGCTGTCTTGCTGTTCTCATCAAGAATGGGACCCCACCAAGAAAATTAAAAATGAGATGGATGGGCCCATACAGAATTATTTGAGGATATGAACTTTTGAACTAGCAAGTCTGGATGGTGAAAACCTTAGGAAGTTGGTAAATGGGTACAAGCTGAAGCGCTATTATCAAAAGATGACAGATAAAGGAAAAGGGTATCCATAAGGAAATCAGGATCCTGATCTAGAGATATTTTAGGAACCAAAATCCGAGTCCAACAGGACAAGATTCCAAAGAAATTAAAACTTGTAATAGCCCAAAAATAGACTTCCCATATGTAAATATGATAAGAGTATGTAAAGATACCAAGGAGCCAAATGGTAGTAGCATGGTCCAAGCAGGAAGGTTAAGGTTGCCACCATGAAAAAGGGTGCATGGATGTGAAGGGAAACTTGTCACATCACTATTGCCTATTCTTGACCCAACCATTAATGACCTTGTAAATAGTGAAATTGGCACTGATGGTCGGATAAGGAGGAGGATTTGGGGCAATCATGAAACTATGGAGTAGTTATGGATGCCCTTGGGGAAGGTGAACCTCATGAGAACGGCCGCCGAAGGTGAATAGGCACTGAATGATGGTCGGATAAGGAGGAGGATATGGGGTAATCATGAAACTATGGACCAGTTATGGATGCCCTTGGGGAAGGTGAACCTCACTAGAATGACCGAATGCCTCTCCATCGAAGTCTTAGTTTCCAAATCAACTTTTGAAAATTATCTACTATCCTATGCACTTTACCCTCTCTCTGCTAAACTCTGCTCTTTCCCCTACCTTCTGTGTGGCTTAGCCCTAGCATACCTGAAGCAGAAAACATGGTGCTAGAATTCAAGTCCCTATCCTCCACTGTGTACAAGGAGGTGATAAGCATACTTAATGGTTGGAGAGGATGGGCAGTGAACGAGTTTGATGAGCTGCCTTGGGAGGAACTCCAATAGAACTACAAATCCATGGAGCAGTGCAAAAATCAAACACCATCACACTCCTATTGGAAGAGAAGAGGGTGTTCAATCCCCTCTATGTGGCTGAAGTCTTCAAATTGCTAGTTGGAGGGGAAGGTGAATGAAGAAGACCTGATAAAGGAGTTCGGCCCTCTAGAAGGTAAGACAAAAAAGTTTAAAATTATAAGTAACACTAGATGAGGACCGACAGAAGCGTATGCGCTTTGTGGTGGAGATGATCAATTTCACCCACAAGCCATACTACATGTCCTGAAAAGCATTTGGATTGGTGAAGGCAGCTGAGCCGGGAACAAAGGTGGCTTGGGTGGAGGTGCTATACAATAATCTAAAGGATCCACTACAAGACAATGCTGCCATACACGCATTTTATGCACACGATAAATTACGGGCGCGTGTATGGTCGCACATGTATTTGAATAGAATCGGGCGCGTGTATTTTGGCATTTAAATTCACGTGTGTATTGGCGTTTATAAGCGCGTGTATAAGCGCGTGAAAATACACGCATCAATACACGCATTAATACACGCTTGGTGAAAAAAAACTAAATTCCTTTACAAAATTAAAAACTATTTTCTTTAAACCATCTCATAGTACATTACAGTATATATCATTACACAATCCCACTACATGCATTTACAACAATGAAATATATTCAAAAATAAATCATGAGATGATAATTAAAAGACAACACATACAATAGAAATGTCATCAATTTAGAACGATACAGTGACGGATTGGTTAGGGTTCGATCTCATCTTCAATAAGATCCATCCTTGCCAAACGATCAACATCAATATCCATTTGATCAATTTATAAGGCTACGATTAAATTTATTCCACTATCGATATTCTGTACTCCATTGATAATGGTATCGATGTCCTGATCATCCTCATCAACATCAACATCCTCATCAACATCAACATCATCCTCAATGGTAGGATCATTCTCATGATTATGAGAAATGGCACGCTCATCCTCATTATCATGATCATCTCTTATTTCTTGATCATCGATCACAACATCTTCATTGGCATGTTCGACATCATCTTCATTGCGGCTTGTTACATCCTCCATATGCTCCATATCAGTGAATGTATTATACATCACTTTGGAACGTGGTGCAATAGGGATAACGTACCACCATTTAATGTCATGCACCATTGGTAGATAGATAACGTACTCAAATACACATACTGCAGTAATTAATTAGCATATCAAAAGTCAAGGGGTACGCGAGCTTAGATATATATGTACATGAAACACATTAGTAAAAAAATGCATACCTGCTCACATTGTTGTGGCAATACAAGCCTATCTTTCTTTGTTTGCCAAAACTTTGTAAAGTCAATAGTTACATAGCCACTTGCATGGCGTTTTATCGTTGCATTAGGCCCTTTTTCCACCACGTTCATTTGCCATTTGACATCCAAAACATACACAAAGAAGTGACGAAAGTCAAGCCTAAATATGTCTTGGATTGTGCCACAATAATCATCCATTTTTCCATTAGCTCCCTCAAAGCTACTAATGACACCGCAATCTTGTGTATTCCTCTTTTCATCAATTCTTTGTTCGAAAATGCTTGCCTTCACACCATATAGCATTGTGCACTGGACCAAAATAGAAACAATATTTGTGTAAGCAATGTGAATAAATATTAAAAGCAAATCACTTACAACTAATGCAAAACATTAGTTCTATGTACCTTTAACATGCATCCTCGTGCATACTCCCATTCTTCCACCGTGATATGCAGCCCCTCGTCGCTCTCTGCTCTCTCCATTTCCTCATTCAACCAATCAACATGGATATCATTCGGAAGTGTTGCTAGATGCTTAGGGTACGCCTTACGAGAGCCATGTTGCCTCCAAAAGAGAGCTCTTTCTGCTTGTCTTTTTGTCTTTGCATCCTCATATCTTGTAACCCATCTGCTCATCACATCACTATTAAGGATGCAAGTCAAATTGAGATCATCAATCAATGTTCTGTCAATTACTTTACTCTGTCCTTTTCCTTGAGGCACAATAGAGGTCATCCTCAAGTCTTCTTCATTTCTCCATAGTCGTGGCAAAGAGCTATCCACCTGACCAAGAAATTCTGAAATATATACAAGAGACTCTTGTATCAACCAACCCTCGGCCATGCTTCCTTCAGGCCTTGCACTTTGCCTCACAAAGTCTTTTAAGGTCTTCATGAAGCGCTCTAGGAAAAACATCCAACGTGCATGCACAATGCCACATAAAGCGTGAAAGAAAGTAACAGGGGTGGGTTAGTCCCTCACCAAGGGAGTGGCTCAGGAAGGAGTCACCACTTAGCATCTCACGGGAGAAGCTCACCATTGATTCTTGGAACAAATAACATTATCATGAATGAGCCATAATCCCATTTACATTGGTATTTATACTCCACCCAAGAGTTCACACCTACTTACTAGTTGTCCATGGCCTTGGGCCCATAATGCTTTCTTACAAACCATCCCTTCCCCAATGGTTTCGTCCTCGAAACCTCAAATGAATACCCCAAATTCGGAGAAGAATGTTCCATGTGGCTGAATTTACACCAACCCATATTGCTCTATCAATGCTTCATATCCCTCCAATGCTGAAATAGGTTGCCATGAAGCTTCTTCCTTAGGTAAACCCTTCCATTGAACAAGATACTCCACCAAGGTACGAGTGCGAAGTACCTTTTTCCTTGTACCCAAGATAGCTTCTGGAATGTATTCAATCATTCCCTCTTCATTCATTGGAGGTAACTCATCAACCATTTGATCGATCATACCCACATATCCTTTCAAGTGAGAGACATGAAACACATCATGAATCTTTGTTGTAGATGGAAGTAAGAGTTGATATGCAACCTCCCCAACTCTTCGTATCACTTGATAAGGACCATAATAGCGATGAGCTAGTTTGGTGTTTGTGCTTCCCTTCAAAGACGCATATCTTGACTTTGGTATTCTCAAAAGAACCCAATCTCCCAGTTTGAATTCCAATGGTCTTCGATGAACATTGGCATATTGTCTCATTTTCTCTTGTGCAACCTTCAAATTACTTTTGCATTGTTGCAACAAAGCTTGCATCCTTTCAGCTTCCTCCTTGGCATTATGGTTAGAAGTCTCATATGTACCCACCAACATAGGCAAATTGACCTTGTAACCATATAAAGCCTCAAAGGGTGACATGCCAATGCTCACATGATATGTTGAGTTGTAAGCAAACTCAGCCAAAGGTAACCAATCATCCCATGTGCTTTGAGTATCATGACAATAGTGGCGTGGATATGTTTCCACCCATTTGTTTACTCTTTCTGTTTGACCATCGGTTTCGGGATGATAGGCGGTGCTTGGAGTAAGCTTGGTTCCCATATATTCAAACAATGTTCTCCAAAAAGTGCTCATGAATTTGACATCGCGATCACTCACAATTTGTGATGGCATACCATGCAACTTGAAAACCCCATCAACAAATTGCTTGGCAACATTTTGGGCTGAATATGTGACCTTGGAAGGAATGAAATGGGCCACTTTGGTCAATCTATCCACCACAACATACAAGCTGTCCCACCCTTTCTTTGTGCGCGGAAGGTTAGTAATGAAATCCATTGATATATGACTCCATTTGCCTTCGGGAATGGGCAATGGCTGAAGTAAACCTCCCGGTTTATGTGTAGGATCCTTGTTCAATTGACATGACCGGCACCCACTTACATAAGCATGAATGCTCTTCCACATCCCCTTCCAAAAGAAACTTTTCCTTATTGCATCAAAGGTTTTGTAGACACCCAAATGACCAGCCTTATTGCATCAAAGGTTTTGTAGACACCCAAATGACCAGCCATAGGAGTACAATGCATCTCTTCCATGATCTTCTTGATAAATGATGAAGTAGGAACCAAGTAGACTTTTCCTTTGTAGTAGAGGAGACCATTTTTCAGCTCATAATGGGGTAACTCTTCACATACACCTTGCTGTAATTTCTGCACTATTTGTGAGGTTTCTTCATCAAACAAGTACTCTTCTTGTATCTCCATGATCCAATCTTTATGCACCTCAGAAATAGCATACAATGAGCAGTCCCACATACGAGACAAGGAATCGGCAACCACATTTTCTTTGCCCTTTGTGTATGTGATTTCAAAATCATAGTTTTGTAGTGTTGCTACCCACCTTCTTTGCTTAGGAGACAAATTGGGTTGTGTGAGGAAATACTTCAGCACCCTATGATCACTTCTCACATAAAAATGACTCCCATATAAGTAATGGTGCCATTTCTTGATAGCATGGAGTATAGCAATCATCTCTTGCTCATACACATGGAGTTCTCTTTCTTTGTCATTCAGCTTTCTACTTTCATAAGCAATGACTCCATGGTCTTGGTAAAGTACCGCACCAATCCCTCTTCCACTTGCATCCGCCCTTATTGTGAAAGGTTTGGTGAAGTCTGGACATACCAAAATAGGTGCTGATGTGAGCATCTTCTTCATATCTTCAAAGCTTTTGTTGGCAATGGCATCCCAAAAGAAGGTTTCCTTCTTCAATTTATCCGTCATTGGGGCTGCAATTTCTGCATAGTGGGCAATAAAGCGCCTATAGAATGAAGATAACCCCAAAAATCCCCTCAATTGAGTAGTGTTTGAAGGAACCGGCCAATTCCTAATACATTCCACTTTCTTTGGATCCACACAAATGCCATCCTTGCTCACAATGTGACCCAAATATTCCACCTCATGTGCCATGAAGGTACATTTTGTCTCCTTAACATACAACTTGTTTTGCCTCAAGACCTCCAAAACCTCTTTCACGTGCTTCAAATGCACTTCCTCATCTTTGCTATAGATAAGTATGTCGTCGAAAAAGACCAATACAAACTTGTAGAGGAAAGGTTGAAGCACTTTGTTCATCAATGCTTGAAAAGTTGCCGGTGCATTGCATAATCCAAACGGCATAACCATGAATTGGTAAAGACCCCTTTCTGTACGAAATGATGTTTTGAACTCATCACCACTTTTCATCCTTATTTGATGGTATCCGGCATGCAAATCAATCTTTGAAAAGCATGTGGCACCCTTCAACTCATCCAAAAGATCATCCACCCTTGGTATTGGAAATCGATTTTTGATGGTGATCTTATTCAAATCACGGTAATCAATGCACATGCGAAAAGTACCATCCTTTTTCTTCACAAGTAGCACCGGAGAAGCAAAAGGAGATTGACTTGGTTCAACCCATCCCATGTCAATGAGTTCTTTGACTTGCTTTGCCACCTCTTCCTTTTCAACCTTTGACAAACGATAGGGAGGCTTGTTGATTGGTTTGGCATTTGGTTCCAAATCAATAGCATGATCAACACTCCTCTTTGGCGGCATTGATTTTGGCATGGTAAACACATCTTCATAATTTTTGAGTAGCTTAACCATGTCCACATTTTCGATGCAATCCTTTTTGCTATTATCTTCCTCTTTGCAAAGCTGTAGTACATAAACATAGCCCTCTTTCTTGAACTCTTTCTTCATTTGAGTAGCATTGATCATGAAGAGCTTGGACCCTTGCATTCCATTCAATGTAATAACCCTTCCATGATGCACAAAACTCATGAAACTTTTCTGTAAGTTCATGGTAAAAGAGTTCAAAGTGGACAGCCAATCACATCCAAGTACTATGTCAATTGGTCCCAACTCAATCACCAAAAGATCAACTTTGCAAGAGTAGTTCTTGGACAACTCCAATTCTGTACTTTGACACTTCATATTGCAACTCATTGAATCACCATTGGCCACTTGCACCATGTGCTTGTTTGGTAAAGAAGTTGGTTGCATTTTGAGAGTGTTCAAAGACCTTTTATTGACAAAACTATGCGTGCTTCCAGTATCAATGAGTGCATATGCTGTTCTCCCATTCACCTTGATCTTCAATCTCAATGTGTTGGCACCCTTACTTCCCGCATAAGCATCATGAGAGATTGTACACAAGGTAGTATGTGCACTATTGTCTTCATCCCACACGCATAGAGGCATCCCATCATCCATTTTGTCATGAGCAAACTTTAGTTTCCCACCCGGATCAAAAGGAAACTCGGGATTTTCTTCATCAAAACCATGATCATGAGAACCTCCACCCTCATGAGGATCTCCCCATCCTAAGGCATCATTGCATTCAAGGAATTCCTCCTCCTCATGATTAGCATTGTCCTCAGTGATAATGTAGCTTATGGACATATCCTTGGATTTGCATACTTTGAAGTGATCCTTGTTCCATTTTTCTCCACATTTGAAACATAGACCTTTGAGCCTCATTTCATGCAAACGGTCCTCCTTGATAACCTTGCTTTTTGAACCCCCATTTGCTGGCTTGGACTCATTGTATGTAGCTTTGTTGGACATAAATGGTGGTTTAAATGGAAGTCTATTAGACCCTCTACCATACACGGTAGGAAATCTTGGAAGGTTAGGTCTTGTGTTTGCATGAGAACCCATTTCAGTCCTTGTGATCACTTCCCCTTTGATATTCCCTTTGCTAGCCCACTTTGTCAAGTACTTTTCTTCATGAATTTCTGCAAGCATCATTGCCTTCTTCAAAGTGGCGGGTTCATGAGACTTGACATCACCACCAATAGGAGCTTTCAAGCCCCTTATATACTTAACAACAAGATAATGCTCATCAAAGTCGTCCAAGTATAATAGAAGCTTTAGAAACTTATGAGAATATTCCTTCACGGTAGTGATTTGCTCTAGCTTGTCCCATTCCACAATGTGATTGTCCCTTTGCATGCGAGAAGTAAACTCTTCTGCCATGTCATTCTTGAATTCTTCCCAAGTAGTGATGACATAACCATGAGATTGCTTCCTCCTCCACCAAGTGTGAGCAAAACCTTCAAGATGAAGTGAGGCAAAGTAGACTTTGGCAATCTCGCTCCTTGGGCTGATTTCGAAGTAGAGATCCATCTTGTTTGCCCACTCTTCAAAGTCTTCGATAGAATTTGATTCTCCTTTGAACTTATTAAATATGATTTTGTCCTTCACAGCATTGTTAAAATCACCATGCATTCTTGAACCCCTCTGCCGTGCTCTTGGATCATCAAATCCTCTTCCTTCACCCAAGTGTCTATGCATTTGCTCATCTTCCAATTGCCAATCACCTGCATCTTTAAATCCCTTCTGTTCATACCCTCTTCTTGCATCTTGCATAAAGGATGAAGTTCTTGGAATACTGGCATTGGATCTCTCATAAGAAGCATCACCCATAGGTCTCTTGCCCTTGTCCATGTAAGAAGAATGTGGCATCATTTGAGGTGGCATCATTTGTCTTACTTTGTTCTCTTCTGGCATAGAAGGCTTTCCATCATGTTTGGCATCATAATGTACACCATCCATTGCATTCATATTGGCTTCTTGGTTGAGCTTGAGAGGAGCCAATGCACTAATGGCTTTCTCCAAGTCTTTTAACCCTCTTTGCATCACGTCATCCAGGTAGTGGTGTCGCTTGTCGAACCGTTCCATGAGGTGCTCACCAAATTGTTGTTGCCGATTTGTTTGGTTATTTTCAATCCTTTGAAACATACTCTCCATAGCCATTAACATCATGTCCACTGTTAGCGGAGTAGTTCCCAAAGATTGAGGCATTTCCATTGGCTGAGATTCATCTGGAGATGGTGCTTTTATGGTTGAACTTTCTTCATTCCTCGTTGATGAACTCGTTGCCATCATTGCTTCCGGTTGTCTTTGATCATTTTCATTCCGGGCTCCCTTGTTTTGACCTCCTCTAGTCATTTCCATGCGCTTAATTGATCCCCCTTTGCAAAGACCACTTACTTGATTTTTTTTTTCTCTATTCAAACGGTATCCGATTTGGGTGATCTTTATATCAACGCGAAGCTCTCGACGAGACGAATAAGAATCCCCAAAAACAGATCTGAAAAAGTCAACAGCCTTTGACCAGTCAACTATACCGGCTGAAAGTCAACTCTTGATGTTAACCGCTCAATTCTTATCCGATTTGGGTGATCTTTATATCGATGCGAAGATCTTGACGAGATGAGTAAGGATCCCCAAAAATAGATTTGAAAAAGTCAATAGCCTTTGACCAGTCAACTATTCTAGCTGAAAGTCAACTCTTGACTTTGACCGCTCAATACTACTCCGATTTGAGTGATCTTTAGCTTGTTTGAAAGAGGTTTTCGGGTAGATTGAAGGGCTTTCAGGACAGATTTGAAAAGCTTTTGAAAAACCCTAGAAATTCAAGGATTTGTCCTGGCTGCAAGTAGGCAAATTTTGTAAAAATTTTGCTATAGTCTCCCCTCTTTTTGCACCAAATCTCAATCAGATCAAAGCATCTCAATCAAGTATTAAAATCCTTATGCATTTGACCACTGTAAGCAAATCAATCCTCAATCATTTTTCCATCTGAGCATGTGACCTTATGGCATCAATTTTGTCCTTTTGCATAAGAAGTCGATGTAGAGGATTTGCTTGTTTGCTCAAGTCGAATGAAGTGGTCGATGAAGCGCGTCGATGCTTGCCGATCTCCCGGCCAAGCACTTCTCACCCCTTCACCAAGTTTACATCCAAGGTGAAGGTTGAGGCCATTTCTTTACCACCAAGTACCTAATCCTCTTCCTTACCGTGTTACCCGGCACTAACGGCAAGGAAGATTCAAGACATTCTCCCCTTGGCCTCTCCTCCAAATGCCAAGGTACCCTTACTTCATTCTAGATTCTAGGAATAAAGTGGGGTACAATCGTGAGTGGAATGTGGTTACAAGCTCAAATGAATGAGTAGAGTTGACTTACAATTGATTTATAGCATGACTCATGCTCATTCATATCATAATACATGGTTCATAGTGCTTCCTTCATCACATCCACTCATGGCAATGTCAATACATTTCCACATACATCAACAACATCCAAGTGTTATGAAGCGGTGTACTCGGGTAGCGTTCTGGGCGCGAGTTCCCGCTCGGGACTAGAAAATCCAGTACAAAAGTGAAAACAGAGAGCACTTGCTGAATCCTGCACCTCAAGACCTATAGCTCGTCTCGAAGAGGACAACGAGCCGGTCGTTTTGAGTACTAGAACTCTAAAAACGGAGTTCGTATGAGAGAGTTATGACCAAAAACGTGCAACCGGCAATGGAAAACGGTGTCACCAAAAAGCAGGCTTCCAATCCAAAACATTTTATTCAATCCCCCAAATGTGCCCAAAGCTATGCTCACTTATGCCAATATGCAAGGCATAGCATTGAATGGCTATGTGTAGCATTCAAGCATTCATAATTCATAAAGAGCAGCATGAATGGCCATGATTAAAGTCCAATTTCTGAAAATGGGGGTTTTATGTGTAATAAAACCCTAATTCACTCCATAGCTTGAAAGAATGCTTCAAAATTGTAAGGAAGTGATGGAGCAACTCACCAATATCACCCGGGAAGCCTTAATGCTTGAATTTGTTGAAGGAGATGAAGATTAGGGTCACTTTGGTGAAAAACGTGGGCAGCTTTGGTAGTGATTTTCAGCCACATTGGGAGCCCCATTGCTCATGGAAAATAGGTGAAATACTTCATAAAACATTGCTAGATACATGAGAGACTCAATGCCCTTTGCTCATGTTGAGATTCCATGGCTAGGGTTTGCAAGAAAGCTCCCAAACAAAAAACGTTTTTGATTAACAACTGCTAATCAAGATTAGAAATTTTTCCCAATTTGGTCCACTCATTCCAAAAAAAAATAGGTCCATGTGCTCAGATTTGAACCACAAACTCTACCTTAGCCATATCCCCTTCCCCCATGAATCAAATGAAGCAGAAATTTCACAAAATGAGAAGAAGAAAAGAAAAATTAAAAATCATGGATCAAAAGCCATGCTCTGATACCAATGAAAGAAAGTAACAGGGGTGGGTTAGTCCCTCACCAAGGGAGTGGCTCAGGAAGGAGTCACCACTTAGCATCTCACGGGAGAAGCTCACCATTGATTCTTGGAACAAATAACATTATCATGAATGAGCCATAATCCCATTTACATTGGTATTTATACTCCACCCAAGAGTTCACACCTACTTACTAGTTGTCCATGGCCTTGGGCCCATAATGCTTTCTTACAAAGCGATTTCGTCCACTAAATGCACAATGAGATGTAGTTGACTTGTGAGAATGGTTCACGGAAAAGTCTCCTCTATCAAACAAAACACCTCCACTGCCATAACACGCGCATCATCCAACGTGGCTGGATCAATTGCTTTGGAACTAACATATCTGAAAAAAAAATAGTACGTTATACCTCATGCACGTTCATTTTGCAAGGTATAATGAAGGGTGATTTGACATGGGTTTTATATACCTCACAAGCTCACCCATCTTATAAATACATTTTTTCAAACTCTTATTTGCACAATGGTCGATGCTAGTAGGTAGTATGAACTGCGCACATACGAGCACATGTATGTATGGTTTATGGCATTACAAAATTTAATTTCAACATACAAGACTTGGAAAACACTTACTTGGAGCATCTTGTGCCAATCGTGGGACTTCAACCCATATAGTTGCTCAATGCCTCTTTTCTTAGTGGTTGTAAAGGCTCCCTTCAATGATCTCATGCATCCAGTGGGAGTATGCAAAGTGGTGATGGCCTACTTTACCTGCTTCTCCTCTTTCTTTGATATAATCCATGGTGCAGGCGAAAGACGAACGTGCCCACCCTCCTCTCGTGGCCAAGCTTGATGCATATGTCCTGCGACTCGCAAGTCCTCACGTACGCTAACATTGTCTCATTTACCAATAATATGTTCCCAAATACCAGATCCCACATTCTTGAAGATGTGCACAGGATCAAGAAGATGGTTGATCTTAAGATGGGTCCAATATAGTAGCCGAAAAAAAATGGAGTACCTACACAAGGGACTGCTCTATGTGACCTTTAATCCAATTAAAGACTACACAAAACAAGATTGAAAAACATTACTATACCTGTTCATGCCATCTGGAGGAAGAATATTTGTAGACTCCCAAATACACTTCCAATCTTTTGCACGAAGTGTTTGTGGAGGAATGTTACTCTTACTAGCAACATATTTAGGATGATCTGAGGGGAGAAATCGATGATGATTATCGAATATGGTCTTACACAAGCCGTCAGCATACTCATGTACTAACGAAGGGCCACAAACAGGACATGCATGTTTACCTGATGTTTTCAAACCTGTTAAAATATAAATAAAAGTTAGAATAATAAAGTCAATATTTATAATTAATATAGCCAATAGTATTAGAGTAGGGAGGTAATTAGAATACTTACCAGAATAATCGCTGTATCCTGGAAAGTCATTCATTGTCCACATCAACACTGCTTTTAAGTCGAAGTGTCGAGAGGAGGGAGGCCTACTAATGTCCACCACCACAACACCTCTCCATAGTTTCTCCAACTCATGCACTTGAACATGTGTTTGATGCGAGGAATTATAGGAAAGTGTCGCAAGACTTTACGAGGTACATCAAAACTCTTCACATCTGTTCTATACCTTACTTCACCACAAGTGGGACAATGTCGAGCCTCCTTATGCGTCCCACAAAAGAGAATGCAATCATTGACGCATGCATGTATGCGATCATAATCCAATCCTCCAAGAGATGTCACATAGCGCCTCGCTATGTCTCTTGAGGTGGGTAGTCTATTTTCTTTTGGAAGCATGTTTGATAATAGCCTGCATCCAATATCATCAATTAGTCCTAAATCTTAAATCTTAAACCACTAATTCAAATTTGCAAGTTAGAATGCTTACTTCAATAATGCGTCAAGACTTGCATTGCTCCATCCATAAACTGTTTGTATATTGAGTAGTTCAAGTGAAGCACGTAAAATAGAGAATGTGCACCCTTCAAAAACCGGTGTCGATGAAGCCTTGTAAAGATGCTCTTGTTCCATATCATCGTCGTCCATACCTTTGGGATCATCCTTAAAAAGATTCCGCACCATATCATCAAACACTTCCTCTTCCACAACTTCGTGGGGTGCAGGGCTATTGTCATCCCTTTCCCACTCATCTCTGACAATAGATCCCGAAGCTCCAGCATCATCTCGGCGACGCTTTGCGTGCTCTCGCCGCACGTAGGGCACCATGTTAGGGTGTGGTACTGCATCTTGCTTTAATTAGAGTTTATATATTATAACTCCATTAATTTAATTTGGATACCATGAGTCATTTGAATACCATCAATTTACATCTACTCATCTCTAAACCTGTTTGATTCCATTCTCCATACATGGAGATGTGATTTAAGATAATTCGACGTGCTCGTACAATGCATCCTTGACATCGATTACACATACATTTGATCCGTTGTCCCAACCACACATCGCGATTACGATGATGCATTGTCTCATCTTCCCCAGAATTGCTTGAGGAGGTTGATGACATCCTATGTGTAAACCAGAAAACACAAAATCATGTCAATGTTTTTAATGTGGAGAAAAAAACGCGTGTATAAACGCGGCTATTTCCCAGAAATTGTGTGTATTAACGCAGCTATTTCCTAAAAATCGCGTGTATAAACGTGGGTATTTCCTGAAAATCGCGTGTATACACGCGGCTAATTTATTGTACATGCGTAAATACACGCGTTTCTACACGCGACGACTGTTTAAACTAAAAATAGCCCGCCTTCCCCAAATAAACATTTTGAACTAACATATCTGTGCTCTTTCGTTTTTGCCTCTTCCAACAGACACTAATAACGCAAGGAGGGAGCAGAGAAGGAGCACACACGGGTGAAAGAAACCGACCAAGAAAGAAGACTCGCTATTTCAGAGGTGAGTCAGTTTGTCCTTTGCCTTGTCTCCTTCCTCAGATTTGTTCTCAGATTTGTTTATGCTATTTTGTCTTTGCTTTTTGGGTTTGTCTCCATCCTTTTGCTTCTGTGGTTGCGATTTTCGGTGAACGATTCTGACAAGGGCGACAGTGGGTCACACATTGTCGGAGGTCGATTGCTTTTGAAAATTTTTTTGAACAGGTTGCGTGTAAAAATGCGTGTATCCTGTCTGCACAGACTGTTCACGCGGATATACACGCGTTTCTGGCCGGGTGTATACACGCTTTTTCGGATGGGTGTATACACGCGTTTCTAGTTGGGTGTATACACGCGTTTCTGGACGGGTGTATACACGAGACTGTGTTTCCTGTTTCTATGGTTTGCAGGCTGATAGGTGACTTGAATGATGATATTTGTGTGAGTCAAGAGACAACCCATGATGTACATGAGGATTATTTTTGCAGATTCTTTATGGATATTCCAGGTTCTTCATCCGATCCATTTGTGTACAGCAATTGGCTGATGCAGATGCTAAATCATTTTGGGCGCCATCCTGGTCCAGTTGAGCTTATAGAGTACATGTATGCCCATCCCCCTCCTTCCATGCCTGGTGCTTATACCCCTACCGCGAGTATCCAGGGCACTCCATTGCCGTTTATGCCTACGAGTCCGACGAGATGGCATGCAGCTTCTCCTCTTCCACGCCCACCGAGGAGACATACCTCGTCCCCCAGCAGACACACTCACGCACACCCTCCCAAGCACCGTCATGTCAAGGATCATAGCCACCATCACGTACTCCCTCAGAGCCACCGTCACGTCAGGGCTCACAGCCACCATCACGTAGACAATCCCCCAGTCGTGACTCCACCCGCAGCAGCAGTAGGAAGAGTGGGAGTGGAGGATGCGGCAGGTGCTTTGGTGGGGGAGGTAGTAGGGCACGCGGTGAGAGAGGAGATAGAGGGAGAAGAGTTAGAGGAGACAGTTCGAAAGAGGAGGAGATGAGACAGGTGGAGGGAGTGATCTGCTATGATGTGACGGATATGGGCGGGATAGTGATGGATGCGAGGGGGAGGGAGGTAATGGAGTACATGCATGGGATAGTATCAAACTTGTATAGAAATTATTTTATCAAATTTAAAGTTTAAAATAGCCGATTAGTTGGGGAGGTGATAGAGGCTATACATAGTTGGTACCCCAATCCCCCACATGCTACATTCTCGGATGTATGGGGAAGGACGCAAATAAGGGAGATCTTAAGTAATAAAAGATCTCACCTTAAAAAACTCCTGTACGATGACCGGCTAAATGTAGCTGCAGGTGCCTATCCTGCTGAGAAACTTGCCACTGTGCACAAACGCGAGTGGAAGGAGGCAAAGAAACGAGCAGAGGGTGGCGTGAAGAGTAGGTAGCATGTGGAGGCACGACGGATCCAGATGGAGACCATTGGATCTTCGCATTTCGGATCTAGCGGCGTCGAGTCATGGGAGGTAGAGTTCGTAAGTATCTTGCCACTTTATTTGATTGTTTACTTAATTCATTGATTCTATGATTGTTTTAATCTTACAAATTGTGTTGATTATGATACAGCGACGGGTTACGGGAAGCCCACAACCCACGATACTGCGTATGCTCGCCGACATAGCAGACGTGACACGTGGGCCATCTTCAGAGCCGAGGGACGTATTACGGACGCGCAGTTTGAGATGGCCATTAGACCATACAGTCGACAGGTACTTGAAAACTCTAAATGAATGATTCTGGTTTATTGAATTACATATACATATAATTATATACTATATATTACTTGAACAGGCAAAAGCTACTGATGATCCACCCGCCGCCACTACAGAGGGTGGACGTGAGCACTACTTATCGGACATTCCGACCGATGTGAGCTCATCTGAGCATGGAGGGAGCACCCAGTCATCATCTGGGTCTGAGTAGTACTCAGACTTATAGTATCACATTCCATATTGAGGATGTGGTTGTATATTTTTTTTGGTAAACTGAAGCCATGGGCTACTTCGACATATGGACTCCCTTGTATATATGTGTGAAATTTTGATAGTAATATTGAATCGTGAATCGATAGTATTGCATTCATGTCTGTCTTGAATCATGTATTGACAATGTATACATTCATGTCGTTCTTGTCTTAATCTTTCTCATGGACATGTTCTTCGTGGATGGTCCAATGTACCAAAAAAAAAAATCCAGAGAGTGTTATTGGGTGCTGGAATGCTGGAACAGCATTCAGGTACCAAATAGCACTCTCTGGATTTTTTTTTTGCTCTCTGTTCGCGTGTATAAACGTGTCAGAACTGCAAACAGTCGCGTGTATATACGCGGATACTCTGTAAAATACGCGTGTATAAACGCGTCAAACTTGAGAATTATGCGTGTATAAGCGCATCTAAATTCAAAAAACGCGTGTATCATTAGGACCTCAATGGAGTCTTCTTGGGCCCTTTTATTTGGACGTTTAAGGGAGTCAAACCTTTTCTCTTAAGAAGAAACGTTTTCTAATTTGAAGCTTTAAAACGGCTACTTTATTCGAATTTGAATTTTGGGGGGAAAATGGAATTTAAAATCTAGCGGATAAAACCATATCATGTAACATATCTATGGAAAGCTCTTGATGCGTAGATCACGGATCTGTAATCTCCGCTCAAATTGGAGCTTGTATGTAGAAGTTATGGAAGTCCGAAAATTGTAAAATTGCCCCCCTCCCTTTTTGGGGAGAAAAGTGCACCCTTTGACCACTCTTACACCTCTCTTAATCACCAATGGTTTTTGCTTACATGGCGGGCTCCTATTTGTCAAAAAGTTAAACATTTCCATAACCTCATGGCAAATTAAAGGGCCCAAAAATACTCCATTGAGTTCCTAATGAGACGCTTGTATCACCGCATCTAAATGTAGCTGGATCTGACAGAACACGTGTATACTCCCGTGTATCAGCGCGTCTGAACAGTCCTATACACGCGCTTTTACACGCGTTTCTATGGCCGCGATGATACACGTGCTGATACACAGGCCCGCTAATTTTTTTCACAAGTCATTTTTAGCGGCTAGGAGCGCGGGTATAAGCCCGATCCCTTGTAGTGATCAAATTGGGAAGGTCAACCGCCCAAATTACACCAAAAAAAAAGATTAGCCCTTACCTAACTGCGCTTTTTAAAGCACAAATAGGAGCTGGAAAAGAGGAGGCAGGCCACAAAGAAGACACATGGCACAAGGAGAATGTAGCTACAAAGCCCTAGCAAGAGGGGAGTTCCAGATAAACAATATCCAAAAAGAAGAGAGAATTTGAATTTGAAGAGAAGAAGAAGGGAAAGAAGGGGACAACATCAGAGGAAAGAAGAAAACAACTCAAGGAGGACTTTGCTGACATTGGCAAGTTCATTCTTTCATCACAAAAGCTAGAGGAGCAATAACAAGAAACCTCAACCACATAACGCTAGCATCTTGAATAAGCATAGCAAGAAACCTCAACATAGAACGCTTGCATCTCGAACAAGCACAACAGGAAACCTCAAACACAGAATGCTTGCACCTCGAATAAGCATAGTAGAAAATCATCATCACTGAATCCTTGCACCTTGAACAAGCACACATTGAGCCCCCTACACCCTGTCCTGTAAGTTTTTTAGAGTCCATTGGAATATACTAGATTTAGGGATGTCTCAACAATCTACAAAGGTGCATGACAGATGGATTAAGGGAAATAGCCAAGCTGCAGGTAGTGGTCAGGGAGCAGGAAGCCATCATCCAGAAAATGAGAATCTAGCATGAACCCCTGTAGGAAGAGATGAACATAACAAGGAGGGAAGCGGGCCGGATAAATGCAAAAGCAAATGCTAAGTCTCCAGAAAGTAAATGAAGAAAAAAAAGGAGATGGTGATGATGATAAAAGAGGCCCTTGCTTGGACTAAAGAGACAAACAGGCAGCCGCCGAAGGACAAAGTAGACATGGCCATGAAAAGCCAAGCAAAGGCTGAAGGCCAAATCCTCCTACTCAAAGAAGAACACATTAATATTATAAGAGAGGTGCAGGCCAATGCAGATATGGACAAGGTGGAGCTAGTTAAGATGGAAGCAAGACTGGCAGTTTTAGATGCAGAAGCATTTGTGGAGGTGTACGAGCTAGAGGAGGAGAAAATGGAACAATGGGTAAAACATCAACTTTATATACAAAACATCAACTTTCTATGCAAAATATCAAATTTTTTACAACACTTGATGTTTTGCATCAACGTTATACAAAACATCAACTTTCCCACAAAACTTGATGTTTTGCATTTTACTTTGTTGCAAAACATCAAGTTTTGTGGAAAAGTTGATGTTTTGCATCAACTCAAAAACATCAACTTTTCCATAAAACTTGATGTTTTGCATCAACTTTGATGCAAAACATCAACTTTTTCACACAACTTGATGTTTTGTATCAAAGTTGATGTAAAAAATCAACTCTACCACAAAACTTGATGTTTTGCATCAAGTTTCGAATGCTCCCCAGAAGAAAGTTGGAGGATCGGAGGTCGATGTTCACAAATGGCCTGTTTTAGCGATTCCGTTCGTAACGGCATGCTGAGATGACCCATTCCACAAATTTTGAGTACTAACACAACTATGTTTCGATGCGATATGCAGATGTCTGCAGCAAATCACTCTGTGATGTCTACATATCGCATCGAAACATAGTTGTGTTGGTACTCAAAATTTGTGGAATAGGCCATCTGAGCATATCCTAACGCATATGGAATAGCTAAAACAAGTTGTTTTTGAAAATCAACCTCTGATCCTCCAACTTTCTTCTCTAGAGCATCCAAAACTTAATGCAAAACATCAAGTTGTGTGGAAAAGTTGATGTTTTGCATCAACTTTGATGTAAAAAATCAACATTTAGGGGGCTATTTTTCTTAACTTTGAAATATTTTTATGAGAATAGTTTTTATTTTTATCACCAATAAATTTGTAAAAACTCATTCAAAATAGTAGATAATAGCCGATAAAATCTTAAAATAAAAAAAAACCCTATAAATCATAGAATTTAAAAATATATATGCCCAGGATAAGATGATATAGGTAGAACATACGTTTAGGACTAAAGACTTGAAAAAAACACACGGTCACAACCTTTGACTACGAATTTGAGAGAAGGTCATTTAAAAAAATGCTTGTCTATGTATCCATGTAACCTTTGTATCATAAATAATATCACTACATATAGTAGATGCTAAAAATTCATGATAACAGAAGAGCTAGATGAGATAATCCATGATGACCTATAATCCATTGGTTTTGATCTAGATGGGCAAGGCTTCATTGATTTGGAAAACCATGAGTCGATTGATTCACCAATCCTAATTTTAACTCTATAATTCAATCTTAAAGCTGAAGAACTATAAGCAAATACACATGGTGGGACCATCTATGTCGGGGAGGGGGGTGCATGTGAGCCTGGACTCTGCTATGCCTATGTACAATAGTATGTTATGCCTATGTTCAGTAGTATGCTCTCCAACATAAGGGACCTTGAATCTACTGTCATTGTGAAAGCTCCAAGCTCCTCTCTACCACCATTCAAGAAGCCCGCTCCTCTCTTTTCTCTTTGTACACAACGACAATGTCGCAGGCAAAGATTGCATCTCTCAGCATCCTTCGCTACATGTCCTCCAAATAATTATAACTAGAGCTCATTCTATACTACCCTTAGACATACCATCTCTAAACATCCTTCACATGTACTCTAAATAATTGTAACTAGAGCTCATTCCTACACTCCTCTTAGATATACCATCACCTAAATTCATGATAATGGCTATCTGGATCAAACATCAACATATGCATACTATGCATTTTTGCCACCACCACATATGTACATGATATAAGCTACAATTTCTTCCCGCCAGCCTTATCCATATTGAATTTGAGTGCTTGTCAACAAATAATGTGTATATTTATGCATAGCGGAAGAATTTGTCCCAAGAAAGTCCATTAAAAAAAGTGTCTTACAATCATGAAATTTATAAAATAAATTCTTCTTTGAAAAATATTCATATTTCTTTAAGTTGTGTAGACTCCTATGCCATTTTGTAAGTTAAATTTATTTTTATGTCACAAACAACAACAGTTTATAAATCTACAAAGGTTACATGTTCTCAATCTTGAAAAAAATAGCATATTCATGTAATTTTTGAATTTATACATGGAATCCTAGATGTATTTTCAAAAACTATGTTTTTAAGACATTTTTGAGATTTCACACATTTTAGGAGGGAATCTTTTTAGGTAACCCTCGTGAGTTATGTGAGATCCCTGTTCCCACCGCACAACGGATTCGGGGTACTAGCAGCGGAAGTAGCACTTCTTGCGCGAGGCAGGGTCCCACACTCGGGGCCTCGTCCAACGGATATGCGGACAAAAGACTAATCCGTCGATTTTTCCAAAACCAGACCCGGAAAAACTTCCCTTATCCGGAAAGCACGGGCGATTCCACCAGGATAATTTTTACTCTAACGTAGTCAAAACTCTTACTGATCAAACAGATCCGACTGCATCTATAAAGATACTTGGTCAGATCAAGGAAGAAACTTGCACTTGGATCATTGGGATCAACGCTTTTTTCCCCACCAAGGAGGCACAGCCGTTGATTCCTATCCATAGAACAATTACTATCCGGGATTTACTTTATCTATCGTAATAACAGAAATTGAGTCTCGATTTACGGATCCATCAGTCCAGCCTAACCCCATCCGATCCCATGGGTTAGCCAACCGCCCAACCACTGTAGTGATGGGATCCAATTTGGAATTTGGTTAGGTTTTGTCCCGGGTACCAAGGAAAAGAGTTCCAAGGCCCCCTAGCCGGAATTTCATGCAAACATAAAACTAGCCACACCACTTACACACCCAATATGAAAATTGCCTTTTTCTTAGCATCAGCTAACTTTAAAACAATCCTTTAATGAAACCATAGTACCACTGATCACAATCTCCCAAATTATCCAGTTGATTCATAATTTCCTATCATTCCTTCATCAGAGTATCTATGGCATCATTGGCAACTAGAACGCTCACCACCTGTCCACACAGGGGCCGTTTCAATAGTTCCTAGCTCATAATACTCAACAATATAATCACTTATCAAGATGGACTCTCGTTGAAGATCAGCAAGATCAACCAACAGATCCATATAAAAGAGCCATGGACTCATCCGTTGAGGACCAGCAAGGTCAGTCAACCAGATCCATGCCCGGTTCCAGAAAACAACTCTTACTCCTTGTTCCAATATCTTCCTCGACGCACGCGTGGGTATCCTAGGCGACCCAGAGCCCGAGCACCGTATGGTCAGCACCCTCTAGGATCCTTCGCAGGTGACCTAGCGCTTCACTCATAGGCCGCTTCCTTGGTCCCTCATCCACCGTACCGGAAGCTCACCATTTTAATCGAACCGAGGCTGGTCAAGACCTTGGCCGACCTTGCTACGTGAGACGTCCTCCATTGACTCTCCGTCAGCAGTTGCAACTTTATCAGTTAGGTCTCCACGACCTTAATCACAAGACGGTCAAAATGCTTTCCCAGCATTCTTGACATAAAACAGCCATTTACAAACAGTATTTATAAACAGTTTACAAATACAATTTCTATGTTAACTCTCATTTTTCCACATTATCCCTCATACAATCCACATTACTTATTCCACATTTCATTTATATGTGTACTCATCCAATCACATCATTTTCTATCTCTTCACTTCAGATTCCTTCACGTCACATATCATATATTCACATCCATATCCACATCCATACATCCACATCCACATCCACATTCACATCCATACATCCACATCTACATGCTTATCTCCATTTTCACATCCTCATTTATACATCCACATCCCATATCCACATTCATACATACACATCCATATCCACATCCATATCCGCATTCATACATACACATCCATATCCACATCCACATGCATACATTCATTATCACGTCCTCATTCATACATCCACATACATACATACATCCACATCCACACACATACATACATACATCCACATTCCCATTCACATCTATACATCCATATCTACATGCACATTCACATCCATACATCCACATCTATATCCTCATTCACATCCATACATCCACATTCATGTATCTACATCTACATGCATACATCCATACATACACATCCACATTTACATCCATGCATCCACATCCACATCCTCATTCACATCCATACATCCACATTCATACATCCTCATCCACATCCACATTCACATCCATACATCCACATCTACATGCTTATCTCCATTTTCACATCCTCATTTATACATCCACATCCCATATCCACATTCATACATATACATCCATATCCACATCCACATGCATACATACATCCACATCCACATTCTCATTCACATATATACATCCATATCTACATGCACATTCACATCCATACATCCACATCTATATCCTCATTCACATCCATACATCCACATTCATGCATCCACATCTACATGCTTATCTCCATTTTCACATCCTCATTTATACATCCACATCCCATATCCACATTCATACATACACATCCATATCCACATCCACATGCATACATACATCCACATCCACATTCCCATTCACATATATACATCCATATCTACATGCACATTCACATCCATACATCCACATCTATATGCTCATTCACATCCATACATCCACATTCATGCATCCACATCTACATGCATACATGCATACATCCACATCCACATTTACATCCATGCATCCACACCTACATCCTCATTCACATCCATACATCCACATCTACATGCTTATCTCCATTTTCACATCCTCATTTATACATCCACATCCCATATCCACATTCATACATACACATCCATATCCATATCCACATGCATCTTATCATATCTTATCACTTCCCATATCTTTTATGCATACCTCTATGCATGAAATTCAATTTTGCTAAAAGTAACACTTTTATAATAAAATATTCAACTTTTATGCATACCTCTATGCATGAAATCCAACATGATAAAAGTAACACTTTTGATATTAAAAAAATTATCCTTTATGCATACTTCTATGCATGAAAATTAAAATGATAAAAGTAACACTTTTGATATAAAAATTTTCCTTTATGCATACTTCTATGCATGAAAATTAAAAATGATAAAAGTAGCACTTTTAATATAAAAAATTATCCTTTATGCATACTTCTATGCATGAAAATTAAAAATGATAAACGTAACACTTTTGATATAAAAAATTTTCCTTTATGCATACTTCTATGCATGAAAATTAAAAATGATAAAAGTAACACTTTTGATATAAAAAAATTATCCTTTATGCATGATATTAAAATTCAATTTCTCCATGTTTATAATGAAATTCTTTCAATTAATCTAGGATGATAATTCCTAGAATATGGTAGGAAGTCCTCTTTTTATGCTTTGAATGAAATTATTTTATGCATAATTTTTATAAAAATTTTGCCATAGCTCCGCTGCTATGACTGATAAATCTCAATTTTTTCTAAGGGATAAAGCTTATCATTAAGGAAATAATTAAAATGATCTCTAATTGGATCATTAATCTATAATGGATTGAATCATCAATATGCATAAACTAAAAGCATAGGAAAAAGCCATTAATTTGGCCTCAAGCATAGCTTAATCTTGGATTAAGGAAAAGCTTTATGAAAAGCTTCATGTGGATTGAGAATGGGTCATGAGTATGACCATTTCTTGAGTGAGAGAGAGAAATTACATAAAAACCATTAGAATTTAAACATAAATAAAAATTAACTTCAATAGCATTTATTAAATTATGTAACTCTTCACTACTATTCACCAATTAACTTTAATAGCATTTAAAAAAATCATACCAATTAAGGTTTCAAGCTTGAGAGGGGTTGAGAAGAGAGAAACATTGAGAAATTATAGAAAGATCAATATTCACTAATTACCTTACAAATTGCTTGATTCTTTGTTCACGGTAGAGGCCCCCAACCAATCAATTGGTTAAGTATGTTGATGGAGCCACTAATGGGGATTGAAGAAAGAGGGAAGATCCAAAAACTAGTGAATTATTAAATGAATTCACAGTTCTTGGCTTAGGTGGAGTAGAGTAACGATGCATAAACACTATATATTTTTCAACAAGGGGGAGGCTTCTATTTATAGGAAAAATTGAGCTCCTAACCAAACAAACTGATTCTAGAATTTTCCAAATCAGTTTGGTCAATTTTTGACCATTTTTAGGTCAGTTAAGCTAACTTTTTGGAACTAGACTTGAATGAGGAGAGAGGAGAGATGAAATATCTCAATTTTTATGAGTTTAAAACTCATTCAAGCATGTGAAATATGCACCTCCTTTAAAGAACTCCCCTTCCTTACATATGTGTCATAATGGAATCATTTTAATATTGCTCATAGTTTTTTTACTAATAAACCTTGTACATTTTCAACTCTTCATCTTATGTGAAATATGCACCTCCTTTAAAGAACTCCCCTTCCTTACATATGTGTCATAATGGAATCATTTTAATATTGCTCATAGTTTTTTACTAATAAACCTTGTACATTTTCAACTCTTCATCTTATGTGAGCATTTACTCATTTTTGGATACCCAAAATATCTCATATTTTTAATATTGCTCATAGTTTTTTACTAATAAACCTTGTACATTTTCAACTCTTCATCTTATGTGAGCATTTAAGGGACTCCCCTTCCTTACATATGTGTCATAATAAAATCATTATACCCAAAATATCTCATATTTTTAATATTGCACATAGTTTTTTTACTAATAAACCTTGTACATTTTCAACTCTTCATCTTATGTGAGCATTTAAGGGACTCCCCTTCCTTACATATGTGTCATAATAAAATCATTATACCCAAAATATCTCATATTTTTAATATTGCACATAGTTTTTTACTAATAAACCTTGTACATTTTCAACTCTTCACCTCATGTGAGCATTTACTCATTTTTGGGTATTTTCTTTTTACAAGTTGGATTTATCTCCTCCCTACACATGGATTGATGCTATTGGTCCATAGGAACCTTAATTGGACCATAGTCTAAAGATTTCTGAAAATCTAGACCCTTAGGCTAAGGTTCTTTATACCTATTTTCAATTAATTCCAATTGCACATTGGAAAATTCTTTTTGAATTTCTGTTTCAGGGGAACTCATCTGAATTAGAAGAGATATTTTTCTATCCAAAAATATTCAAAATCTGAATATTCTCTCTCTAGAATATTTTTCTCTCTCTAGGCTAAAACAGATAGAAACAAGGTCTTTATATTTCTGAAGAGGGATTGATTACAGGGAAAGATACTAGACATCAAAAAGGGGGTGGGGGAGGAATCTTACATTCTACCCCACTTAAAAAACGCGAGATGTCCTCATCTCGCAACTTGGAATAATTTCGCAAGATGCACGAATATGAGACTTAGAGAAAAATTTTAATCACGATTAACCACCAAGAAAAGTCTTAAAGAGAGCAAGATTCAAAATAAGAACAAGATTTAAACTTTATTCATTCTCGGAACTTATACAGTAAAGATAGAGAAACTCTTTACACTTCCATAAGCCCGTCCATCATATGGTCACAAAAGCAGTCCTCACAAGCTGCACAAGTATAGGGTAACTCATCTATGGGAATGATTCTGCTGGTTATTGCCGCACCTATCTCAGTGGTATGAGGTGATCTAACAAAAGGACCTCTGAGAGGCAAGCCAAAAACGGGATAAAGGCATATCTTCTCATGAGGAAGAAAACACGCCAGTAAGAAGACCCGCTCAGAAAACCCAAGATGTCTTGATCTCATGACACAGTAGTATCGGGGACCCAAACCCAAGGCTTCGATAACCATGGCCAAGCGGACATTGTTACGAAAGTGCTGCTGACCCCAGGGTGTTACCCTAGTTATGTTTTGATAGGTCCGCCATTTGGTTTGCGCTACAGAAGTTCCCAAGTGAGGGAAAAGTGAGCGCTCATACTGCTCTATAAAATCCTTCTTCACAGATTCACTTGCGTCTTGAAGGTGAGGAATCATTATGGATAAAACTAGTTCTTGTTGCCAAGCCATGAAGGAGATTAAGAAAGAAAGGAGATCAATGGAAGTAAGATTACTGTGAGCGACAAGTAAAAGTTACGACTTATATAAAGGAAGGAGCTAGCGTAACTTAGAAGCCAACGATAACTTGCCACTGAAGTTTTACTGTCTTTCCATGATTTGGGTTTGACACATTTTTCTATAGAAGGTATTAAGAATTTTGAGGTGAAGAGATAAAAGAAGCTTGTAGGCTAAGTCACCTACTTTCATTGAATTCAGATATAAGGCTCACAATATCTGGGGGATAAACTTCATATACTCCCCAAGAGATAAAGAACTTCTTTTGGGCCGTACTCGAATCAAGACCAAAACCTTGATATCCAAAACATCGATTCTCACTTCTGAACTCATTGTTCTGAATCCTTAAAACAGGTGGGACTCTTGAGAAGTATTCTAGAAAAAGGGTCTTCCTTTGTTAAACAAAACTTTCTTTTATTTTAGAGAGGGAATAATTATAAGATCAGAAAGGGAGATTCTTACTCCTGTATACCTCGAAGGCTGGGGAGGAATCTTACATTCTACCCCACTTAAAAAGTACGAGATGTCCTCATCTCGCCAAGTAGAGGACAACTCTTTTTCTTAAGATCTAATTTATTCTAGGGTTCCTTATATTCTGGTCAACCCAACAGAATACGGGGATAAATATCCCTTATATAGAACTCATCATTAAATAACAATTCATTTTAGATCATATCATTCATATCCTTAACACGATAATGGTCCATCAGATCGAAATTTTTTTCTTTCTGAACATTCCTCCACGGGAATTTCAGTCAAGCAAGTTTTCAATTTGTCATCCCTTAACTTGATATACCGAGTCAAGTGTTAACAGTAGCGCTTTGACAGCACAATCCACTAATCTCATAGTGATTTGTTGAAATCATTATCATCATTCCAGTTATGAATATCATCACAGGGACTCGTCCCATTCATCCTCATGTGGTTTCGCTCAGCTTATTACATTTCAACTAATTTCGGAAATCATCATTTTTCAATCAGAATCCAAATCAATTTCATCAGTTCTCAAACAGAATTAAAAATCATATCAACCACATTCGAATTCATCATCTGGATAGCATTAACGCTTAAAATTTAAGTCTTAGATTTACTCGTATATACTGTCAGTAAAGAGCTGCAGTATACTCTCGGTATATACGGGTAGTCACGGCCCTTGGAATTATAAGGTAATTACCATCATGTCTAGGCCTCAAGCAAGTCAGGGATTCTATATAATTGCGGTACTTCCATCTGAAGACCCAATTACCAATTTACAAATTTTAGTTTGAATATCAAATTGTATGACTTATATCACACAATTACAACCTTTTTGTGTTTCTTGATAAATGTTTGACATATTTGTCTTCTCAGTTGATCTTTATTAACCAAATGCTCTGATACCAACTGTGAGATCCCTGTTCCCACCGCACAACGGATTCGGGGTACTAGCAGCGGAAGTAGCACTTCTTGCGCGAGGCAGGGTCCCACACTCGGGGCCTCGTCCAACGGATATCCGGACAAAAGACTAATCCGTCGATTTTTCCAAAACCAGACCCGGAAAAACTTCCCTTATCCGGAAAGCACGGGCGATTCCACCAGGATAATTTTTACTCTAACGTAGTCAAAACCCTTACTGATCAAACAGATCCGACTGCATCTATAAAGATACTTGGTCAGATCAAGGAAGAAACTTGCACTTGGATCATTGGGATCAACGCTTTTTTCCCCACCAAGGAGGCACAGCCGTTGATTCCTATCCATAGAACAATTACTATCCGGGATTTACTTTATCTATCGTAATAACAGAAATTGAGTCTCGATTTACGGATCCATCAGTCCAGCCTAACCCCATCCGATCCCATGGGTTAGCCAACCGCCCAACCACTGTAGTGATGGGATCCAATTTGGAATTTGGTTAGGTTTTGTCCCGGGTACCAAGGAAAAGAGTTCCAAGGCCCCCTAGCCGGAATTTCATGCAAACATAAAACTAGCCACACCACTTACACACCCAATATGAAAATTGCCTTTTTCTTAGCATCAGCTAACTTTAAAACAATCCTTTAATGAAACCATAGTACCACTGATCACAATCTCCCAAATTATCCAGTTGATTCATAATTTCCCATCATTCCTTCATCAGAGTATCTATGGCATCATTGGCAACTAGAACGCTCACCACCTGTCCACACAGGGGCCGTTTCAATAGTTCCTAGCTCATAATACTCAACAATATAATCACTTATCAAGATGGACTCTCGTTGAAGATCAGCAAGATCAACCAACAGATCCATATAAAAGAGCCATGGACTCATCCGTTGAGGACCAGCAAGGTCAGTCAACCAGATCCATGCCCGGTTCCAGAAAACAACTCTTACTCCTTGTTCCAATATCTTCCTCGACGCACGCGTGGGTATCCTAGGCGACCCAGAGCCCGAGCACCATATGGTCAGCACCCTCTAGGATCCTTCGCAGGTGACCTAGCGCTTCACTCATAGGCCGCTTCCTTGGTCCCTCATCCACCGTACCGGAAGCTCACCATTTTAATCGAACCGAGGCTGGTCAAGACCTTGGCCGACCTTGCTACGTGAGACGTCCTCCATTGACTCTCCGTCAGCAGTTGCAACTTTATCAGTTAGGTCTCCACGACCTTAATCACAAGACGGTCAAAATGCTTTCCCAGCATTCTTGACATAAAACAGCCATTTACAAACAGTATTTATAAACAGTTTACAAATACAATTTCTATGTTAACTCTCATTTTTCCACATTATCCCTCATACAATCCACATTACTTATTCCACATTTCATTTATATGTGTACTCATCCAATCACATCATTTTCCATCTCTTCACTTCAGATTCCTTCACGTCACATATCATATATTCACATCCATATCCACATCCATACATCCACATCCACATCCACATTCACATCCATACATCCACATCTACATGCTTATCTCCATTTTTACATCCTCATTTATACATCCACATCCCATATCCACATTCATACATACACATCCATATCCACATCCATATCCGCATTCATACATACACATCCATATCCACATCCACATGCATACATTCATTATCACGTCCTCATTCATACATCCACATACATACATACATCCACATCCACACACATACATACATACATCCACATTCCCATTCACATCTATACATCCATATCTACATGCACATTCACATCCATACATCCACATCTATATCCTCATTCACATCCATACATCCACATTCATGTATCTACATCTACATGCATACATCCATACATACACATCCACATTTACATCCATGCATCCACATCCACATCCTCATTCACATCCATACATCCACATTCATACATCCTCATCCACATCCACATTCACATCCATACATCCACATCTACATGCTTATCTCCATTTTCACATCCTCATTTATACATCCACATCCCATATCCACATTCATACATATACATCCATATCCACATCCACATGCATACATACATCCACATCCACATTCTCATTCACATATATACATCCATATCTACATGCACATTCACATCCATACATCCACATCTATATCCTCATTCACATCCATACATCCACATTCATGCATCCACATCTACATGCTTATCTCCATTTTCACATCCTCATTTATACATCCACATCCCATATCCACATTCATACATACACATCCATATCCACATCCACATGCATACATACATCCACATCCACATTCCCATTCACATATATACATCCATATCTACATGCACATTCACATCCATACATCCACATCTATATGCTCATTCACATCCATACATCCACATTCATGCATCCACATCTACATGCATACATCCATACATCCACATCCACATTTACATCCATGCATCCACACCTACATCCTCATTCACATCCATACATCCACATCTACATGCTTATCTCCATTTTCACATCCTCATTTATACATCCACATCCCATATCCACATTCATACATACACATCCATATCCATATCCACATGCATCTTATCATATCTTATCACTTCCCATATCTTTTATGCATACCTCTATGCATGAAATTCAATTTTGCTAAAAGTAACACTTTTATAATAAAATATTCAACTTTTATGCATACCTCTATGCATGAAATCCAATATGATAAAAGTAACACTTTTGATATTAAAAAAATTATCCTTTATGCATACTTCTATGCATGAAAATTAAAATGATAAAAGTAACACTTTTGATATAAAAATTTTCCTTTATGCATACTTCTATGCATGAAAATTAAAAATGATAAAAGTAGCACTTTTAATATAAAAAATTATCCTTTATGCATACTTCTATGCATGAAAATTAAAAATGATAAACGTAACACTTTTGATATAAAAAATTTTTCTTTATGCATACTTCTATGCATGAAAATTAAAAATGATAAAAGTAACACTTTTGATATAAAAAAATTATCCTTTATGCATGATATTAAAATTCAATTTCTCCATGTTTATAATGAAATTCTTTCAATTAATCTAGGATGATAATTCCTAGAATATGGTAGGAAGTCCTCTTTTTATGCTTTGAATGAAATTATTTTATGCATAATTTTTATAAAAATTTTGCCATAGCTCCGCTGCTATGACTGATAAATCTCAATTTTTTCTAAGGGATAAAGCTTATCATTAAGGAAATAATTAAAATGATCTCTAATTGGATCATTAATCTATAATGGATTGAACCAACAATATGCATAAACTAAAAGCATAGGAAAAAGCCATTAATTTGGCCTCAAGCATAGCTTAATCTTGGATTAAGGAAAAGCTTTATGAAAAGCTTCATGTGGATTGAGAATGGGTCATGAGTATGACCATTTCTTGAGTGAGAGAGAGAAATTACATAAAAACTATTAGAATTTAAACATAAATAAAAATTAACTTCAATAGCATTTATTAAATTATGTAACTCTTCACTACTATTCACCAATTAACTTTAATAGCATTTAAAAAAATCATACCAATTAAGCTTCTCAATCTTGAGAGGGGTTGAGAAGAGAGAAACATTGAGAAATTATAGAAAGATCAATATTCACTAATTACCTTACAAATTGCTTGATTCTTTGTTCACGGTAGAGGCCCCCAACCAATCAATTGGTTAAGTATGTTGATGGAGCCACTAATGGGGTTTGAAGAAAGAGGGAAGATCCAAAAACTAGTGAATTATTAAATGAATTCACAGTTCTTGGCTTAGGTGGAGTAGCAGTTTGGTCAATTTTTGACCATTTTTAGGTCAGTTAAGCTAACTTTTTGGAACTAGACTTGAATGAGGAGAGAGGAGAGATGAAATATCTCAATTTTTATGAGTTTAAAACTCATTCAAGCATGTGAAATATGCACCTCCTTTAAAGAACTCCCCTTCCTTACATATGTGTCATAATGGAATCATTTTAATATTGCTCATAGTTTTTTTACTAATAAACCTTGTACATTTTCAACTCTTCATCTTATGTGAAATATGCACCTCCTTTAAAGAACTCCCCTTCCTTACATATGTGTCATAATGGAATCATTTTAATATTGCTCATAGTTTTTTACTAATAAACCTTGTACATTTTCAACTCTTCATCTTATGTGAGCATTTACTCATTTTTGGATACCCAAAATATCTCATATTTTTAATATTGCTCATAGTTTTTTACTAATAAACCTTGTACATTTTCAACTCTTCATCTTATGTGAGCATTTAAGGGACTCCCCTTCCTTACATATGTGTCATAATAAAATCATTATACCCAAAATATCTCATATTTTTAATATTGCACATAGTTTTTTTACTAATAAACCTTGTACATTTTCAACTCTTCATCTTATGTGAGCATTTAAGGGACTCCCCTTCCTTACATATGTGTCATAATAAAATCATTATACCCAAAATATCTCATATTTTTAATATTGCACATAGTTTTTTACTAATAAACCTTGTACATTTTCAACTCTTCACCTCATGTGAGCATTTACTCATTTTTGGGTATTTTCTTTTTACAAGTTGGATTTATCTCCTCCCTACACATGGATTGATGCTATTGGTCCATAGGAACCTTAATTGGACCATAGTCTAAAGATTTCTGAAAATCTAGACCCTTAGGCTAAGGTTCTTTATACCTATTTTCAATTAATTCCAATTGCACATTGGAAAATTCTTTTTGAATTTCTGTTTCAGGGGAACTCATCTGAATTAGAAGAGATATTTTTCTATCCAAAAATATTCAAAATCTGAATATTCTCTCTCTAGAATATTTTTCTCTCTCTAGGCTAAAACAGATAGAAACAAGGTCTTTATATTTCTGAAGAGGGATTGATTACAGGGAAAGATACTAGACATCAAAAAGGGGGTGGGGGAGGAATCTTACATTCTACCCCACTTAAAAAACGCGAGATGTCCTCATCTCGCAACTTGGAATAATTTCGCAAGATGCACGAATATGAGACTTAGAGAAAAATTTTAATCACGATTAACCACCAAGAAAAGTCTTAAAGAGAGCAAGATTCAAAATAAGAACAAGATTTAAACTTTATTCATTCTCGGAACTTATACAGTAAAGATAGAGAAACTCTTTACACTTCCATAAGCCCGTCCATCATATGGTCACAAATGCAGTCCTCACAAGCTGCACAAGTATAGGGTAACTCATCTATGGGAATGATTCTGCTGGTTATTGCCGCACCTATCTCAGTGGTATGAGGTGATCTAACAAAAGGACCTCTGAGAGGCAAGCCAAAAACGGGATAAAGGCATATCTTCTCATGAGGAAGAAAACACGCCAGTAAGAAGACCCGCTCAGAAAACCCAAGATGTCTTGATCTCATGACACAGTAGTATCGGGGACCCAAACCCAAGGCTTCGATAACCATGGCCAAGCGGACATTGTTACGAAAGTGCTGCTGACCCCAGGGTGTTACCCTAGTTATGTTTTGATAGGTCCGCCATTTGGTTTGCGCTACAGAAGTTCCCAAGTGAGGGAAAAGTGAGCGCTCATACTGCTCTATAAAATCCTTCTTCACAGATTCACTTGCGTCTTGAAGGTGAGGAATCATTATGGATAAAACTAGTTCTTGTTGCCAAGCCATGAAGGAGATTAAGAAAGAAAGGAGATCAATGGAAGTAAGATTACTGTGAGCGACAAGTAAAAGTTACGACTTATATAAAGGAAGGAGCTAGCGTAACTTAGAAGCCAACGATAACTTGCCACTGAAGTTTTACTGTCTTTCCATGATTTGGGTTTGACACATTTTTCTATAGAAGGTATTAAGAATTTTGAGGTGAAGAGATAAAAGAAGCTTGTAGGCTAAGTCACCTACTTTCATTGAATTCAGATATAAGGCTCACAATATCTGGGGGATAAACTTCATATACTCCCCAAGAGATAAAGAACTTCTTTTGGGCCGTACTCGAATCAAGACCAAAACCTTGATATCCAAAACATCGATTCTCACTTCTGAACTCATTGTTCTGAATCCTTAAAACAGGTGGGACTCTTGAGAAGTATTCTAGAAAAAGGGTCTTCCTTTGTTAAACAAAACTTTCTTTTATTTTAGAGAGGGAATAATTATAAGATCAGAAAGGGAGATTCTTACTCCTGTATACCTCGAAGGCTGGGGAGGAATCTTACATTCTACCCCACTTAAAAAGTACGAGATGTCCTCATCTCGCCAAGTAGAGGACAACTCTTTTTCTTAAGATCTAATTTATTCTAGGGTTCCTTATATTCTGGTCAACCCAACAGAATACGGGGATAAATATCCCTTATATAGAACTCATCATTAAATAACAATTCATTTTAGATCATATCATTCATATCCTTAACACGATAATGGTCCATCAGATCGAAATTTTTTTCTTTCTGAACATTCCTCCACGGGAATTTCAGTCAAGCAAGTTTTCAATTTGTCATCCCTTAACTTGATATACCGAGTCAAGTGTTAACAGTAGCGCTTTGACAGCACAATCCACTAATCTCATAGTGATTTGTTGAAATCATTATCATCATTCCAGTTATGAATATCATCACAGGGACTCGTCCCATTCATCCTCATGTGGTTTCGCTCAGCTTATTACATTTCAACTAATTTCGGAAATCATCATTTTTCAATCAGAATCCAAATCAATTTCATCAGTTCTCAAACAGAATTAAAAATCATATCAACCACATTCGAATTCATCATCTGGATAGCATTAACGCTTAAAATTTAAGTCTTAGATTTACTCGTATATACTGTCAGTAAAGAGCTGCAGTATACTCTCGGTATATACGGGTAGTCACGGCCCTTGGAATTATAAGGTAATTACCATCATGTCTAGGCCTCAAGCAAGTCAGGGATTCTATATAATTGCGGTACTTCCATCTGAAGACCCAATTACCAATTTACAAATTTTAGTTTGAATATCAAATTGTATGACTTATATCACACAATTACAACCTTTTTGTGTTTCTTGATAAATGTTTGACATATTTGTCTTCTCAGTTGATCTTTATTAACCAAATGCTCTGATACCAACTGTGAGATCCCTGTTCCCACCGCACAACGGATTCGGGGTACTAGCAGCGGAAGTAGCACTTCTTGCGCGAGGCAGGGTCCCACACTCGGGGCCTCGTCCAACGGATATCCGGACAAAAGACTAATCCGTCGATTTTTCCAAAACCAGACCCGGAAAAACTTCCCTTATCCGGAAAGCACGGGCGATTCCACCAGGATAATTTTTACTCTAACGTAGTCAAAACCCTTACTGATCAAACAGATCCGACTGCATCTATAAAGATACTTGGTCAGATCAAGGAAGAAACTTGCACTTGGATCATTGGGATCAACGCTTTTTTCCCCACCAAGGAGGCACAGCCGTTGATTCCTATCCATAGAACAATTACTATCCGGGATTTACTTTATCTATCGTAATAACAGAAATTGAGTCTCGATTTACGGATCCATCAGTCCAGCCTAACCCCATCCGATCCCATGGGTTAGCCAACCGCCCAACCACTGTAGTGATGGGATCCAATTTGGAATTTGGTTAGGTTTTGTCCCGGGTACCAAGGAAAAGAGTTCCAAGGCCCCCTAGCCGGAATTTCATGCAAACATAAAACTAGCCACACCACTTACACACCCAATATGAAAATTGCCTTTTTCTTAGCATCAGCTAACTTTAAAACAATCCTTTAATGAAACCATAGTACCACTGATCACAATCTCCCAAATTATCCAGTTGATTCATAATTTCCCATCATTCCTTCATCAGAGTATCTATGGCATCATTGGCAACTAGAACGCTCACCACCTGTCCACACAGGGGCCGTTTCAATAGTTCCTAGCTCATAATACTCAACAATATAATCACTTATCAAGATGGACTCTCGTTGAAGATCAGCAAGATCAACCAACAGATCCATATAAAAGAGCCATGGACTCATCCGTTGAGGACCAGCAAGGTCAGTCAACCAGATCCATGCCCGGTTCCAGAAAACAACTCTTACTCCTTGTTCCAATATCTTCCTCGACGCACGCGTGGGTATCCTAGGCGACCCAGAGCCCGAGCACCATATGGTCAGCACCCTCTAGGATCCTTCGCAGGTGACCTAGCGCTTCACTCATAGGCCGCTTCCTTGGTCCCTCATCCACCGTACCGGAAGCTCACCATTTTAATCGAACCGAGGCTGGTCAAGACCTTGGCCGACCTTGCTACGTGAGACGTCCTCCATTGACTCTCCGTCAGCAGTTGCAACTTTATCAGTTAGGTCTCCACGACCTTAATCACAAGACGGTCAAAATGCTTTCCCAGCATTCTTGACATAAAACAGCCATTTACAAACAGTATTTATAAACAGTTTACAAATACAATTTCTATGTTAACTCTCATTTTTTCACATTATCCCTCATACAATCCACATTACTTATTCCACATTTCATTTATATGTGTACTCATCCAATCACATCATTTTCCATCTCTTCACTTCAGATTCCTTCACGTCACATATCATATATTCACATCCATATCCACATCCATACATCCACATCCACATCCACATTCACATCCATACATCCACATCTACATGCTTATCTCCATTTTCACATCCTCATTTATACATCCACATCCCA
This sequence comes from Cibotium barometz, assembly GCF_041138505.1. Lineage (NCBI taxonomy): Eukaryota > Viridiplantae > Streptophyta > Polypodiopsida > Cyatheales > Cibotiaceae > Cibotium > Cibotium barometz. Next base: position 22,110,837 of record NC_141055.1, on the reverse strand, counting down.
TATCCACATTCATACATACACATCCATATCCACATCCATATCCGCATTCATACATACACATCCATATCCACATCCACATGCATACATTCATTATCACGTCCTCATTCATACATCCACATACATACATACATCCACATCCACACACATACATACATACATCCACATTCCCATTCACATCTATACATCCATATCTACATGCACATTCACATCCATACATCCACATCTATATCCTCATTCACATCCATACATCCACATTCATGTATCTACATCTACATGCATACATCCATACATACACATCCACATTTACATCCATGCATCCACATCCACATCCTCATTCACATCCATACATCCACATTCATACATCCTCATCCACATCCACATCTACATGCTTATCTCCATTTTCACATCCTCATTTATACATCCACATCCCATATCCACATTCATACATATACATCCATATCCACATCCACATGCATACATACATCCACATCCACATTCTCATTCACATATATACATCCATATCTACATGCACATTCACATCCATACATCCACATCTATATCCTCATTCACATCCATACATCCACATTCATGCATCCACATCTACATGCTTATCTCCATTTTCACATCCTCATTTATACATCCACATCCCATATCCACATTCATACATACACATCCATATCCACATCCACATGCATACATACATCCACATCCACATTCCCATTCACATATATACATCCATATCTACATGCACATTCACATCCATACATCCACATCTATATGCTCATTCACATCCATACATCCACATTCATGCATCCACATCTACATGCATACATGCATACATCCACATCCACATTTACATCCATGCATCCACACCTACATCCTCATTCACATCCATACATCCACATCTACATGCTTATCTCCATTTTCACATCCTCATTTATACATCCACATCCCATATCCACATTCATACATACACATCCATATCCATATCCACATGCATCTTATCATATCTTATCACTTCCCATATCTTTTATGCATACCTCTATGCATGAAATTCAATTTTGCTAAAAGTAACACTTTTATAATAAAATATTCAACTTTTATGCATACCTCTATGCATGAAATCCAACATGATAAAAGTAACACTTTTGATATTAAAAAAATTATCCTTTATGCATACTTCTATGCATGAAAATTAAAATGATAAAAGTAACACTTTTGATATAAAAATTTTCCTTTATGCATACTTCTATGCATGAAAATTAAAAATGATAAAAGTAGCACTTTTAATATAAAAAATTATCCTTTATGCATACTTCTATGCATGAAAATTAAAAATGATAAACGTAACACTTTTGATATAAAAAATTTTCCTTTATGCATACTTCTATGCATGAAAATTAAAAATGATAAAAGTAACACTTTTGATATAAAAAAATTATCCTTTATGCATGATATTAAAATTCAATTTCTCCATGTTTATAATGAAATTCTTTCAATTAATCTAGGATGATAATTCCTAGAATATGGTAGGAAGTCCTCTTTTTATGCTTTGAATGAAATTATTTTATGCATAATTTTTATAAAAATTTTGCCATAGCTCCGCTGCTATGACTGATAAATCTCAATTTTTTCTAAGGGATAAAGCTTATCATTAAGGAAATAATTAAAATGATCTCTAATTGGATCATTAATCTATAATGGATTGAATCATCAATATGCATAAACTAAAAGCATAGGAAAAAGCCATTAATTTGGCCTCAAGCATAGCTTAATCTTGGATTAAGGAAAAGCTTTATGAAAAGCTTCATGTGGATTGAGAATGGGTCATGAGTATGACCATTTCTTGAGTGAGAGAGAGAAATTACATAAAAACCATTAGAATTTAAACATAAATAAAAATTAACTTCAATAGCATTTATTAAATTATGTAACTCTTCACTACTATTCACCAATTAACTTTAATAGCATTTAAAAAAATCATACCAATTAAGCTTCTCAAGCTTGAGAGGGGTTGAGAAGAGAGAAACATTGAGAAATTATAGAAAGATCAATATTCACTAATTACCTTACAAAAATTGCTTGATTCTTTGTTCACGGTAGAGGCCCCCAACCAATCAATTGGTTAAGTATGTTGATGGAGCCACTAATGGGGATTGAAGAAAGAGGGAAGATCCAAAAACTAGTGAATTATTAAATGAATTCACAGTTCTTGGCTTAGGTGGAGTAGAGTAACGATGCATAAACACTATATATTTTTCAACAAGGGGGAGGCTTCTATTTATAGGAAAAATTGAGCTCCTAACCAAACAAACTGATTCTAGAATTTTCCAAATCAGTTTGGTCAATTTTTGACCATTTTTAGGTCAGTTAAGCTAACTTTTTGGAACTAGACTTGAATGAGGAGAGAGGAGAGATGAAATATCTCAATTTTTATGAGTTTAAAACTCATTCAAGCATGTGAAATATGCACCTCCTTTAAAGAACTCCCCTTCCTTACATATGTGTCATAATGGAATCATTTTAATATTGCTCATAGTTTTTTTACTAATAAACCTTGTACATTTTCAACTCTTCATCTTATGTGAAATATGCACCTCCTTTAAAGAACTCCCCTTCCTTACATATGTGTCATAATGGAATCATTTTAATATTGCTCATAGTTTTTTACTAATAAACCTTGTACATTTTCAACTCTTCATCTTATGTGAGCATTTACTCATTTTTGGATACCCAAAATATCTCATATTTTTAATATTGCTCATAGTTTTTTACTAATAAACCTTGTACATTTTCAACTCTTCATCTTATGTGAGCATTTAAGGGACTCCCCTTCCTTACATATGTGTCATAATAAAATCATTATACCCAAAATATCTCATATTTTTAATATTGCACATAGTTTTTTTACTAATAAACCTTGTACATTTTCAACTCTTCATCTTATGTGAGCATTTAAGGGACTCCCCTTCCTTACATATGTGTCATAATAAAATCATTATACCCAAAATATCTCATATTTTTAATATTGCACATAGTTTTTTACTAATAAACCTTGTACATTTTCAACTCTTCACCTCATGTGAGCATTTACTCATTTTTGGGTATTTTCTTTTTACAAGTTGGATTTATCTCCTCCCTACACATGGATTGATGCTATTGGTCCATAGGAACCTTAATTGGACCATAGTCTAAAGATTTCTGAAAATCTAGACCCTTAGGCTAAGGTTCTTTATACCTATTTTCAATTAATTCCAATTGCACATTGGAAAATTCTTTTTGAATTTCTGTTTCAGGGGAACTCATCTGAATTAGAAGAGATATTTTTCTATCCAAAAATATTCAAAATCTGAATATTCTCTCTCTAGAATATTTTTCTCTCTCTAGGCTAAAACAGATAGAAACAAGGTCTTTATATTTCTGAAGAGGGATTGATTACAGGGAAAGATACTAGACATCAAAAAGGGGGTGGGGGAGGAATCTTACAAGTTACCTATTTTGCTCGCAAAACAGTGTTACACGGGGTCATCAATGGACCTAATCCCTGATGATGAGAGCTTCAAAAGCATGCTTGGGTGGCCATGAAGAAGCTAGAAGATAGGGCCAGCGATGAGGCTACCCTCAAGGCCCAAATTTTTAAAGAACTAGAGGGTACGATAAAGGAATTCAAGGAGCAACAAAAGCACGACAGGAAGACCATCAAGACCCTAAAAAGGGAAGCAGGGACAATAATGGAACCAAGAGTAACAAGAGGAAAAGAAGGAAGAATGACAGTTAATGAGCCAAATGTCACTCTGACAATAGCCCATGCCAATCTAAAGAACTGATAAGATGAATAAGATGCCATGAGAAGAACACATGCAGAGGAGTTGAAGGCATCCAATGCCGAGCTCAAGAAAAGGCAAGAATAGGTGGAGGCTATGAAGAAAGCACATGTTGCAGAAGTGCAGAATAAAGAAAAATGATTGAAGAATTCCAAGGATGGGCCAAAAGGGAGAAAAGAGAAAAAGAAACACTGCAGCAAAGACTCCAACAAGAGAGGGGGCAAAAAGAGCACGTGTCTGTGGTGGAAAGTGCCAACCCTTAACCACATGCAGAGCTTAATTCTGGCTGCTCAGGAGCAGGCAAGAGTTCTAAGACCATCCAACTGGGATGACATTGCAAAATTTATGAACTAGTTGGATGTGTCTCATGAAAAGAAACAAGGGCAAAGTAGCTTCTAGGTAGGAGAGTCAGCGCTAGTGGGAATAAGCCCTTCATCTAGATCATGAGAAGTGTGATCTTGTGACACGAGAGCATTCGGGTGAGGAGGCAACAGCTCATGCACAGAGCATAACTGCCAGTGCCCCTTGCCAACAGAGTTACTTGGCAGAAACAGATGACAAACTCCATATCAAAACTAACAGGCAGACCACAATATGGATGGAAATGGAGTCAGGGTGGAAGAAGAAGACCAAGAGAGCCTGAGCAGAGTGTATTCAAGGATAAAGCCAGTACCCTAGAGCAAACATAGCCAAATGCTTTTGTAGAAATGGACATCGATCCAATGGAAAGGGTATCCAGATGCCAAGCCCATTGATGTACAATTCCATCAAGCATATGAGAGGACTGGACTTGGACTTGGGCATGCCTGGGTGAGTGGCAGAAAGAGGGCTTATGAGCCTAGATATGCTCAAGAAAATCCCACAAGTTTTTTTAGGTTGCCAACCACCACGAATGGAGAACTCGAAGAAGGGGACTGGATCAGGCCTTAGATGTATGGATTACAGAGTTTATATCCAGATTTTGGGTACAAAGTTTTTAATCATTTAAGAAGAAAGTGGTTCTGGTTTGCACAAGATTAAGGCGAGGGGAATCCAGTGCTATCTCCACCAAGCGAAGGCCAGGGTAATCCAATGCTGTCTCCACTAAGCAAAGGCCATCGCTCAAAACTTCAGGGTTTGAGCTCCCTGAAGTTTTGAGCTCCTTCAAATTAGATAGCAACAACAATAAGCTATTTTGCACTTTGTTGGCACAACATCCATCGTGATTACTAGGTGTTGATGGCCATCTAGTCATCGACCATCACCCAGCCTTGACCAACCTCACTACTCGTGTATCCGTTGGGCAACAAACTCTTGGGTGTGACTCCTATCTGGAAACAGGATCAGGAGCCATGTCAGGAATCATGTCATACGTGTATACGTCTATCTAATTCCTATCTGTGTTAAGTACTTTCATGTCTAAACATATCACATGTCTTCTAATTGAAATATGGATCCAGAGTCATTCCTATCCAGACGTGACTCCTATCTAGAAATAGGATCAGGAGCCACATTAGGAATCATGTCAGACATAGGAACTAACCTTTGCGTTGTTATGACCAACTTCCTTAGCGTAGACAAATCAGTGGCACAACGCACTAGTGTTAGCTTATCGCATTGGGCACAGTTGTATTAGTTGTCTTGCTGCTTGTCCGGAGCTGACTAGGTGGTTTGGAACCACGCAAGTGCCGAGTCTCGACTAGACACCGACACTGAGCAACAGCGATAATAGTAGAAACATTTTGTTACAATACTGTAATTTTACTACTCAGCAACAACGACAGTAGCACAGTGAGATATCGCTACTATTCTTGCTGCATAAAATTGAGAGTGCTGAATTTAAGTTATACATGTCACATACATACAGAAAATTATAATAGTTTAAAAAAAACATCCATCAGAACCCTTAAAGCCATGTTTCAAGTAGAAAAATAAAGATAGTTGAAACTTTTGAAGGGAAACATTGTCAAGATCATGAATCTATCCCCTCTTGTAAATAATAGATCCATATGTGTTACTTCATCAATGTCTATATCTAATGGAAGCTCAATGAAAAGGTGGGGTTTCATATCAATATCACTATCATTATCCAATGAAGTTGTAATGAAGTAGATTTGGTTGCACTTGCACATGGGGGATGGGGCCTAGGCACTTGGGCTTAGGGTCATTTACATGTGTACTTTTGGGGGCCTTGGGCTATATTACACATAGGGCTCATGGGCATTGTACCTTTTTGATCATATACATTTTCATGAGTACACTTACTCTCTGGAGCTTTAAGCTTCCATGGTGAACTCCTCCCACTTGAGATGTTAGGATGGTGACCTACACCCATGTTGTCACTCCATACTTTGAGTGGCTAACCCTAGTTTCTTGTAATGGTATCAGAGCTTTGATCTTGATCCAGTTTCTTAGATTTTTTCTGAAAATTTCTGAGTTTTCTTGATCAAGAAGATGGGTATGGTGATTTTGATTGGGTAAAGTTCCATTTCTTGATCTATTTCCTAAGGTTTTGGGGGCTATGGGTTACTGTGGAACAAATGTTTTGGGGTAGCTTCATCAAATTTGAATCTTGGGACCAAAATTGGGGGAGATTTGCTAATTCTGATTAGTGCTAATCCAAAAATGTTTTACTCATTCCCTCATCTTCATGCTTGAATCTTGTAGTGATTAGGGATTAAATTTTTGGGTAAGCACTAGCATTAACCTAGGGCTTTGTTTGAGCAAGACAATGCCTTCAATCTAAGCTTGATCTTATCAATTTTTGTGGAGATTCCCTTCCCATTAGGCTGCGCGATTCATACTATTTCCAAATATATTATCTTTAGTTTAGCCAATGCATGGGTTAGGGATTAGAAACACTTAGGTTAAGCACAAGGGATATAGCATGATGATTTTAAGATCTAATGGTCGCATATTGCTACGCGTTTCTGCCACAGAACCACTATTATCGGTTGCACGTTTTTCTACACCATTGGAGCTACGTTTTGGGGTAAATTGCTTGCCATTGCTTTGAATCAAGCTTCCCAATGGCTTCCTTCTCTTGGATGGTTTCAAGCTTTGAAAACCTATGGACAATGGTGAGTATTCTTCTCTTGGATGGCTAGGAGATGCAAGCAAAGCTCTCCATCAACACTCAATCTCCATCAACTCGCTAAGGGGGTGGGAAGGCTTGGCTAGGAGATGCAAGCAAAGCTCTCCATCAACACTCAATATTCATCGGCAAAAAGGTTACATGCAATATGCCATGCAATATGCCAATGTTCAATGTATGATGTAATGAGGATATGTTTTTAATTCTATGCCAAATGCGAAGGGAGCATTGATTATTGGATTGAGTTCATTGGGAAATTTAAGATTTGGTCCCTAATACAAAGGAGACCATGCTGATTTTTTCCAAAAAAAAAAACTTACATTCATGGATTGGATTGAGGGCATTTGTGGACACACATAAGGTGCTTTTGGATGCCAAAGTTGCTTGGAAGCAAGGGTGGAACATGTGGAACATGTAGAAGGCAAATGGGTACCAAAAGAGCACTTGAGTAAAATCTGCAGATTCACAAAACCCTGATTCAATAAAATTGCATTAGGATTGAAGTTTTAGTGATTATATAGGCTCTTAATACTCCCTTACACCTTCCCAACAAGCCTTCAACCTCTTTGTTCCGACATCATTTGGATTCCCAACTTACCATTTTTCATTGGAGGTCAAACTTAGGCCCAGTTTAAAAAAAAACGTTATTTGGGACAAATGACATCATAAGATGTATTTACATCATTAGGTATCTCCAATAATCCATAGTACACCCAAATCTGATGTCGTTTGGATGGTCAAACCTAGATGGTTGTCTTTGACCGAAAAGTCAAAATAGAGTATATTTGTACTTTGACTTTGATCAACCCTCTTAGGCATAGTTAGTACTCATCATCACAAGATCATACACCAAATTTCATCCAAATCTAATGAGTTTTGAGTACTCTATATCCTAATTTATATTTTCAGCAGTTTTGTACAAACCCTAAAATAGAGAATATTAAGGCTGTGTAACTGTTTTCTATTCTTGCATATTTGGATACTACGTAACAAGATCTATATGTAGAGCCCTAGATCATCAATTTTCGACACCATTTAGACCTTCTACTAGCCATTTTCCATTTTTAGTCCCATTATGCCAAGGGGGCGTCCATCTAAATAAGCGATGAGACTTCAAGAGATAAGGGAAGACATGGAAATGGTGAATGAGGATCATGTAAAGTTGATTGGTGAAGAGGATATGAATTTACAAGGTGACAACAACAATGCAAGTATGAAACATAGGACAAATCATGTGCAAATTGGGCCAAATTTTGCAAATGGGGGGCCAAATTTACAAGGTGACAACAACAATGCAAGTATGACACATAAGACAAATCATGTGCAAATTGGGCCAAATTTTGCAAATGGGGCCAATGTATAAAATCAATTGGGAGGAGAAAATGCACAAACGATGCCCGCTTTGACAAATTACATGTTATAAATGATGATGATTACATGTTATAAATGATGATGATAGTAAGCATGATGGAAACCATAATGCAAACATTTGTGGATAACATGATGCAAGAGCGTAGGGGCATTTGTGATGATGACATAAAGAGCATGGATGAAGATAAGGGTGGATCATCTAAATATGTTTACGTCATCATGTTGAAGACAAAGAGAATCATCACCCAAGTTTTCATTCTACTTATGGTGCTATGCGCAACCCAATGTTTCAACACAAATCCAATGAAGCGAAAGGCAAGGGTTATGCACTTCCAAACCCAAGGAATGAAGACTTAAGATTCCGAAGGAGTGATGTTCATATTCCATTCAAGGGGAATACTCATTGAGGCAGTGCTTCAAGACCTCATGTTGAGGAAGATCTTGATGATGAGTTTGAGGATAACAATGGTGGTCAAATGCCTTCTTCTTCACAAGCCATGGATGGAGCAAAGCAATATGTTAAGTTCTGTGGTAGAGCCACTACTAGTGAAGGAAAGAAAAGGTCAATCAATGTATGTGAATTCTTGGTAACATCTCTTGGTTTACCTCTTACTTTGAGCGGGGATGGAAGAACTACTATACAATCTATTTTAAAAGAGGTTGGCTTTACTAAGGACAAACGAGGACTTCCATTCACTATCACATTTGGTCATTGCATAGAGTATGACTATGTGGGTCTTTATGCACACATTGTGGGTGTTGAAGTGGATGAGACACTTGCTATAATTTTTGGACAGCGAGTAAATGAGGAGATCTCGATGCCGGTTCTTTCTCGACAAGACATCACCAATGTGTTCGTGGTGGTTAATGGGAATACACAAGTTGAAAATGAAAATGCTTGTATTACTTTCATAAGTGTATTGATTGATACATTTTTAGCTTATGATATGATGCCATGAGATCATGAAGACATGATCATTGAGGATGTTCTAGATGTGCATGCAATTGTTGTTGTTGTTGACACAAGGGATGATGACTCATGTGATGATGTTCAAATGCATTTAACATAGGCCTTGAACATTAGGATGATGATTACACACATGGTGGAGACACATGCATTGTTGGTCATGGTGGTGAAATTAGACATCTTGATGATGATTCTCATGCAAGTGTTGAAATTAGACATCTTGATGATGATTCTCATGCAGGTGTTGATGACGCATCCACCATCATTACTAGTGAGATGAGGAGAGCATCTACGTTGATGTGGATGATGGTAGTGTGCATACACATGCTACGTATGATGAGGATGAGTTCTATGATGCTTTGAGCATGTGGATGACATCATCAATGTGGATGAAATTGATGATATGGATGATATTGATGTCATGAGAATATATTTTAAGTTCTCTTTAAGAATATTATTTTTCCCTCTTGAGTAATTTGGGGACGCCTAGGTTACTCTTGCGTCATACCGGCTAGGTTAATATCGTGGGTGACACCACTATAAATATTAATACGTGCAGTATATGACGTATGCTTGGGGTTGTCTATAATTATTTTAGTTAGGTTTGTATTGGCAGGGTGATCCCTGGAAGTACTTACGCCTGGTAGTCATGAGTTGGTTATGGTTTGTGCCTATTTAATATTTGTGGAATTAATTTAATTATTAATTGGGCTTATATTTTCAGGTCCAGAAGATTACGAGGATTGATGAATAATGTTGAGGAGAATGTTTCATATGCGCATCATATTTAGTAACCTTAGTAGTTGATTTTTTCATTTTGATACATTGGGAAAAATACATCTATAATGTTGAATTTAATAAAGCCTAAAGGCTTTACCCTAGCCCTAATTTTTGGGACACTCTATTTTTATTGTGGAAGAGTGTCATGCTCTCAAAAAGCACACTTTGTATATTTTTTGGGGCTATGGCCTATTTCTACAAGAAAGCTAATAAAAATACTCTTGTGTGGGGGAAGGCCATGCACAAGGGGGGGGAAGACTGCACCCAGCATGGTGTTGATGGTGATGTTTTTCTTTCTCTTGTCTTATGTTTTGTTATATGCTTTAATGTTCAATTTAATTCAAGTAGTTGTTTTAATATTTGATATATTTTATGAGTTTTTGATTATTCTCTTCAAGAAGATTAAAGGATCCAGTTTCAGTGGTATCAGAGCTTTGGTGTAATTTAATTTTCTTGAAAGCGGTGAAAAGAGGTGAAAGAGACAAAAACAGAGGTGATTTTGGTAATTTTCTTGAATTTAAATTAAAGAAGAACACGTTTAGGGATTTTTGTTTATGTATGGATATTTAATGTTCTTGAATTTAAATTAAAGAAGAACACGTTTAGGGATTTTTGTTTATGTATGGATGAAATAAAGCTTGTTTTTTAACCATTGGGTAATCAATCCCCATCAATCTATTATCCAAAGGGTAAAACTAGGTGAAAAACCATTAGTGGGTTTCCCAAAACCATGGAGAGCCATAATCAGAATTGCTAAACCTTCCCATTGCTCAGTTTCTATAATCAAGGGTGGGAGGTGATGGATTTTTCTTAATTTTTCTCAATTAGTAAAAGCGCATCTCTCTGTCAGAAATGAGTAAAAGCCATATATATATATATATATAATTTCCAAACTCTCTCTCTCCCTCCTTCATACCCCTGCGGGGGCGATCGCTGTGAATTCAGGGAGGGGAGGAATTTTTAGATTTGCAAGAGGAGAGGTTTGGCCTTGATATAAAGCTTAATAAAACCAGCATAATATATATATATATATATATATATTAAAAAAATTTGTTGCTGTAATTTTTATTTTTTCTATTTTTTTAAATCTCCCTCCATCACACGGGCGCTGCGTAGATGAATAAATCATTAGCAAAGCTTTATAGAGATAAAGCTTTATAGATAATAATAATAATAATAATATTTAAAAAAAAGCTTCATATTATTACTATTATTATTTTTCATTTCTCTTCTCTATTCATACGCTGAGCAGACCCTAGTAGAAGGAAAATTATTTTACTATATATATATATAATTTCTAGGCTTTTGACTAAGCTTTAAAAGCTTTCAAATAAGCTTAAAGCTTTACAAATGAGACCAATCAAAAGTTTTACAAAAGAAAATATTTTTTGACTATTCCCATCATATTTTATGGAAAAGAATCCCATGTACATATAGTTAGTTTGAATTTCTTCTACAGATTTTTAGAATTTACCTCAAGAGAAAATTTGAGACTTTAGTCAAATTCTTGTGAATAATGTTGTTTTCTAGATCCTCATGAAGTACGAATAATATAAACAGCTTGTTAGTGAAGATATCATTAAAATGTTGCTTTAACCTACGGCTAGTTTTCTAATTTTAAAGAGTACATGGATTATTTCTTGAAAAATTATGCATTTGTGTATTGAGCTAACTTGGCAGGACTCACATCTAGCTCGACGTTCCATATGAGATAAGAAACCCTATCTTTTCTCTTGTTTTAAAATTTTCCTATTCCTTTTAATTGTCAGGAAATGGGTGAATATCCGCAGCACCATTGTACTATTCAGGAACAGCTTGATTCTCTCCATATTCTTTTGAATCAAGATCGAGAGCATCGGGTCAAAGAAAGATTGAACGACATCTGTCTAGAATGAGCAAATATATTAAAACTGTGGAAGCATCTGACATGCATAGCCCGACCAATAACATCGTATCCAAGTTGTCTATTGTCAAGTGTTTCAGGTGTAAGCAGATGGGACATTATGCTAAATATTGCCCAACTAAAAAGAAGAACCAAATTGTAGCAAAGGACATGCTTGACACCGAAGAGGTTAACGCACTCGACACATTAACCAAAGGTGGAGGTATGTGGTAAAAAAAAAATTTTATTGTATACAATTTCTTGTTTGCTTTTGTATCTTTTTTCTGAATATTCTTTCCTTCTAGACCTAGTTAGAAAACTTTAGCTCTTGAAAAGAATTTTAGATACCGTGACCTAACTAGAAAGATTGAGACAAGATTAGCAAAAGTTATCTTCAAGATCTAGTTGCCAAAGTTCAAGTAAAAATGATTGCTAGACATTTCAAAGAAGATTAAAGGATCCAGACCAATTTGAAGATTCAAGAACCAAGCAAGTTTCTCCAGTCTTTGATTCAAATTATCAATTGCTTCTCCAGTCTTTGATTCAAGTTTCTCCAGTCTTTGATTCAAGTTATCAATTGCTTCACCATCGAATTTAGTGATGATGAGAAAAGTAAAGAAATAGCTCTCAAGTGACTAGAAACCAAGCTTAAGTTGTATACCAATCACAATTACGAAGTTTATACCAATTCAAGTAAAGTTTTGTTTAAATTTTCAAGTGTTCTAGTTTAAGATCTATCCAGGTACAAGATTCTTTCTAGACCAAGAATTTCTCTAAGTCAATTTTTCGTCCATTCAAGTATTTTTAATCTAAGCCAACATTCATTACTAGTATATCAAGTTCTTGCTATCAACTAGGACGCAAGATATCTATCTTTCTTCAAGTTCTGATTTCAAGTTTAAGATTAAGCTTAAGATCAAGATCCCCTGTAGATTTCATTGTTTACAAGTAAGATTCACAAACTCAAGAAATTATAAACTTATTCAAAGATTATAATTTTTGAATTTAGTTAGACAATTACAAGATTAAGATTAAGATGAAAAACCAATCTCGAGAATTCATCACGATTAAGATCAAAAACAAATCCCGAGAATTTTTTTTTCCCGAGAAAAGATCCATTCATTAGTTATATAAAAACGCCCGTAGGGCTACAAAAGATCTCTCCTGTTCCTAAGAGAGAGAAGAGCAGCGAATACATCATGGCAGCCCGGGAGACTCTCCCTAGGTGCTGCAAAATACAAGCATCAGTACAAAGAACTGAGCGGCTAAATCATACAATAGGGGGGGGAAGAGCCAAACAGGTGGCCTGTAGTGCCAACGGGGGGATCTCGTGTGTAAGGTGTAGAAAGGGCCACAGCGCCAAGTGGTGTGAAAGGCCTAGCGCCGTAAGATCGCCTCATCCGGCCGAGTCTCCCCGGATGCGGTCGTACTGTCCTCGCAGGGTGTGGATCAACTCCTGCCAAATCCCCCGTACAGTCTCTGCTGGTGGCTCCAATCTCCCCTCAAAGGCCGTAAAGCACCGGGCCCTCCAGGTGAACCAGATGGTGAGGCTGCTGAGGAGCTCCCATCGTAAATCCCTCTCTTGTGTCCAGCTGGCGGACGAGAAATCTGGTGCCGGAACCAGGCGAGGCTGGCCCCTAATAAATCTGATGGCCTGACTGCCCTGCTCCATCTCATAGCCCATAGTAGCAGGCCCTGACGAAGTCGACCAAGCAGCGGCTCCCCACGTAAACATACCCTCTGGAGAGAGGGGGGCCAGAATACGCAGCATCCGCAGCCAAATCTGCTGTGCTTGAGGGCAGTCCCAAAGGCAATGTCTCTGTGTCTCCATAGGGTGGCCGCATCGGACGCAGGGGGCCGGAAGACCGTTGGAAGACCATTGTAAACAAGCCAATGTCTCTGTGTCTCCATAGGGTGGCTGCATCGGGCCGCAGGCCGCCGGAAGACCGTTGTAAACAAGCCAAGTGCCAACTGCTGAGCCCCTGTGGGCGACCAGCCAACCACTGAAAAGCCGAGATCCTGCGGGCCTGCCGACTAGCCCAGAGCCGAGCCCAGAAATCCTCCAGGAACTCCTGTGAGAGTCCCTGCAATCGCCAATGCCCCGTTGCCCCGCTGGAGAAACCGTCCTTCTCGCCGTCAAAATATGACGTCCCAGCCGAACAATATACTGGAAAAAGGTGATCTCTGTGGCCTCAAGGGATGCATAAGGATCATGCCACTCGTACTCCCCGGGGTCCCACTGTAGCCGGGCCAAGGGGCACGCTGCATATGCCCATATGCGCCAATCCGGGAGCACATCAGCAGGGTCGGGGTCAATATGCCACTTCCGAGAAGCGGCAGTCACTACCTGAATCCTCTGAAAGGTGCACTCTGCAACCAAAGGCGACTCCACCTCCACTCTCTGGAGTCTGCCCTCATCCTGAATCTCATAGTTGGTTATGGTTTGTGCCTGTTTAATATTTGTGGGATTAATTTAATTATTAATTGGGCTTATATTTTCAGGTCAAGAAGATTACGAGGATTGATGAATAATGTTGAGGAGAATGTTTCATATGCGCATCATATTTAGTAACCTTAGTAGTTGATTTTTTCATTTTGATACATTGGGAAAAATACATTTATAATGTTGAATTTAATAAAGCCTAAAGGCGTTACCCTAGCCCCAATTTTTGGGACACTCTATTTTTATTGTGGAAGAGTGTCGTGCTCTCAAAAAGCACACTTTGTATATTTTTGGGGGCAATGGCCTATTTCTACAAGAAAGCTAATAAAAATACTCTTGTGTGGGGGAAGGCCACGCACAGGGGGGGGAAGATTGCACCTAGCATGGTGTTGACGGTGATGTTTTTCTTTCTCTTGTCTTATGTTTTTTTATATGCTTTAATGTTCAATTTAATTCAAGTAGTTGTTTTAATATTTGATATATTTTATGAGTTTTTGATTATTCTCTTCAAGAAGATTAAAGGATCCAGTTTCAATTGATGATGAGGCTACTCATGCATTTAGCAGTGAGCAGCTATTGGAGAATCTATGGGAACCCATTCTATGACCCTTTCTTGAGAGATGAGTGGAGAGTCTATGATTGTGAGCTCTATGAGGGTCATGCGGATAGTGATGAGGATTATGCCTTAGTACATATGGATCATTCTTAGGTAGTCACTTGTAATGTGGATCATGCCTATGGACCTATGCATGGTGATGGATGCATAGAAGACATGGATTCACATTTGATGGAGCATGCTATGGAGTATGAGGCATTCTCCTTTGATGCGCATGGACGCCTATGTAGTGACACATACATAGTCTATCAAGCATTCACTTTTGGGACATTATGTATTCGCATATGATCCAAGTGGGTGGTTCTAACTATCATGTACCCAGAGGGTCCTATGCATGGGTGAATTATCCTTTTGACCCAAGGGGACATTGGATGCATCTTATTGATGGATGTGGTGCATTACACCATCCACTTGATCTAGAAGGAGGCAAGATCAATACGGTCATGGGTCACGCATGGCTTGGATTTCCATTCAATCCAAGCATCATTATCATTAGTTTCACCATCAATGACACCCTCCAATCCTTTCCATTTGATCTGGGTGGGCATTGTGGACATGTTTTTGATCACAGATACACCTAGGCCATGAGTGCATTTTTAGCTTTTGTATATAGCATCTTGTATATGTTTTGTGCATGGCACGGTACACCCTTAGATTTCAAGGAATAAATCATTGTAGGAGGGGATGGTTTGTAATGAAGTAGATTTGGTTGCACAAGCACATGGGGGATGGGGGCCCACGCACTTGGGCTTAGGGTCATTTACATGTGTACTTTTTGGGGCCTTGGGCTATATTACACATAGGACTCATGGGCATTGTACCTTTTTTATCATATACATTTTCAAGAGTACACCTAATCTTTGGAGCTCTAATCTTCCATCATTGGTGAACTTCTCCCACTTGAGATGTTAGGGACCTACACCCATGTTGTCACTCCATGATTTGAGTGGCCAACCCTAGTTTCTTGCATAAGCATTATCATGATCGATAGGTGACTGATCATCTTCTTTCGATTGATGTTCCTCATGATCTTGATCGGCCTCCTCTAAATTATTTTCTTCATCGTCTGCTTCCAATGAGTTGATTTGAGGTAGTATTTGCACCTCATCATCACAAATTCGGCCTCAACATCTTGATCTTGAAAGACATTTTTTGAACGAGGGGAAGCTTGTATAACATACTACCACTTTGGATCAACTAGATCGGCGTGAAACACAACCTAAAATCACAAAGAAAAGGGGTTACACTTTTATTATACTACATCAAGATTTATTGGTGATTGGTTGGATTACTAACCTGTTAATAATGTTGAGGTAGTACACAAGTATATTTCTCATCATTCCAAAACTTGGTGGAATCAATTTAAAAGAACCCATTTGGATGTTTCTTCATGGTTGATTATCTCTATATATCACCTTGAGCCATTTAACATCAAAGATGAATAGACTAAATGCTCTAAACCCAACCTTAAGAATATATCACCTTGAACCATTTAACATCAAAGATGAATAGACTAAATGCTCTAAACCCAACCTTAAGAATATCTTGAATAGTTTCACAATACTCAAGATTGTCGTCTATGACATTGGTATATCATGTCTACTTTCTCAACTTTATTGCTCAAAAGTTGCCACTATCACCCCACAATAAAATGTGTTTCTTTTAGAATCTACATGTTCCGTGTGAATGTGCCTTCCCTTTGACCATATTGCATTGTGTAGTTTGACCATCTTGCATTGTGTAGATTGTACTAACATTAAACAAAAGCATGACATTTAGTATAGTGTATTAAACAAGGTATATAAAGATCGAAGCATGAGACAGAGATGAAGAATATACTTACTTGAGGGTCACACCCTCATACATGCTCATGATCTTCTCTTGTGATCATCTCTCCATTTTTCGATGCCATCAATATTGCCATATGAAGCCATTCTATATTGATCACATTTGGTAGAGGTTCTAAGCCGACGGGTGGGAATGGCAAGTGTCTATTTGCTCTTCTAAAAGCTCTTCTCTCATCCTTTTGTGTATTTATTGCATCCTTGTATCTCCTAATCTACTTCTCCAATGATGGGACTATTTAGAATGCAGAATGTATTCACCTTTTGGTATAATGCTTCATCGAGTCTTCATTGCCTTCCTTTTCCTTATGGCACATTAGTGATTAGTCGGTCATCCTCCTCATTGATCCACAATCGTGGCATGGAGGGACCTATGCGAGAGAGATGTTTTGAGATATACACAAGAGAATCTTACATCAACCATCCCTCTACCATGCTTTCTTCTAGCCTTGCTCTTTGTCTCACAAAGTCCTTTAAGGATTTCATGAACCTTTCAAGAAAAAACATCCATCAAACATGAACATCAAAAATATAATTTTACTAATTATATTATTAAAATTTCTAGGCCTTCTAATAGCTTGGAAGAATTTTGAAAAAGAGATAATTAAAACTCCAACCATTAGATTTGCAATGTTGACTAACCACCACATTCTACTAATGTCTCACTATCTACCACTCTTTTGATCTAAAAGATTCAGCATTTTAAGTGATACTGGGGGTGCAAAAAGTGGCATATATTATAACACTCTAAAGACCTTGAAATATTTAATGAAAATAGATAAATAGCTTAAAATTTTCTCAAAAAATCAAGTTATGCTCTATATTATGTGAAGACCTAAGTTAGAACTTGGTAATCTCATATGAGTTTATATGTAAAAGATATTAGCATTTTATGGAATCAGTCCACATTTAGGGTAGTGTGTATACATTGACTTTGTACCTAAGGAAATGTAGGATCTATCTCCTTTAAGGATATGTACCTAAGGAAATGTAGGATCTATCTCCTTTAAGGATATGTACCTAAAAACATAGCAATCAAGTGTACTTTTTACTATACATAACTTGTGATTTCATGGGAATACCAAATATTAAATGTAACTTAGTAGGTGAATTGAAGAGAAGATTCATATCTCACCAAGCTTCCCATTTTGTAAATAGCCTCTCTCACCGTCTTGTCTCCACAACGAACTATAGCAATTGGAAGAATAAACTATGCATAGAAAAACAATGAAGTTAGTATATAAGCCTAAAAATTATGTACCATAAAGAGAAAATGAATAAGAGAATATTTAAATACCTGTAATATCTTGTGCCAATCATGTGTCTTGAGGCCATATAATTTTACCTCTTCTTTCTTTTTGGTCTTTTTGAAGGTACCCTTCAATGAATGCATGACTCTCGTTGGTGTACAAAAAGAGGCAAAAATCACACTTTTTACCTTATTGTGCTCCTTCTTGTTTAATACCCATGGTGCCTTTGGTAGAACCATGTTACCACTCTCGCTTACAATTGGCCATGCACTTTGAAGGTACCCAATGTTTTGTAAGTCATCCCTTGCACCCTTTGTATCTCTTTTACTAATTAAATGGTCCCAAATATTTGTTATCACATTCTTGAAGATATGCATAGGATCTAAGAGATGATTGATCTTCAACTCACACCAATATGGAAGTCTAAAGAAGATTGAATGTCTAGACATCCCATCGGCCGGGTGGTGGATTGGGGGCGCTTCTCCATGCCTCAAACCAATCTCTACATCTCATCACAAGTGGCGAGACATCATGTGGCACATAATTGGGATGTGAAGGAGCGAGAAATCGATGATGTTTGTCATATGCCACCTTCTTTAGTGTAGAGGGTCTTTCCGAAAAACAAGTGATGGTCCACAAATTAGACATCCATGATGTTTGGAGGTAGAGATATAAACTTAAAGTTATTCAGTTCAAGTATGTACATGAGCACTCCAAGAACTCGAGATAGTTATGCATTGTCCAAAGCAAAACTTCTTTCACCTCTGCCTCATGCCTATTTATTGGCCTTGAGACATCATGCACTTTGATACCTTGCCATAGTGTCTCAAGCTCCTTAATCAAGGCTTGAGGTACACATCCATGTTTGCCACCTTATATTTGCCTAGTAAAAGGAGAGCAAGCATGATATGACCTTTCTCGATTGCCACTTATGGAGGGAGGTTATAATTCACCAATACAATAGGCCAAGTAGACTATGATGTGGAATTGAAGCCAAATGGGTTAACACCATCCATGCCCAAGCCAAGAAATAAGTGACGAGACTCATCTTTAAACTCTGGCCCCATTTATGCTCCACATGTTTCCATGCCGATGAATCATCTAACGATCCTCATGATGCGATCAATTGAGCGATGATGAGTAGCATGCTATGTCATGAGTTCTACAATCCCCTTATATTTAAACATGTCTTGGATGCGAGGAATAATAGGGAAGTGTCCTAATACCTTTCAGAGAATTTTGTCTCCTTGCAAATCATCCCTGTAGAGGCTCTCTCCTCATTGTAGTGTTGGAATTAGGGTTGCAGGAAAGCACACAAAGCTTGGAGAAGAAGAAGCAAGAATGCACACAACACAAAAAATTAGATTGTGTCAATGTACAAAAGATAAGTTAGCCCTAGAAGGATGGGCGTATATACAAGCTGGAGGAAAATTCCTCCTAAAGAGGGAAAAAGTGCCCCGGCGGTCCTAAGTGTGTTCACATACATCACTGCCTATATATATGGCAACAAATCCCCCCTGGGAGTGATGGTGTGAACGAGAGCTGGCACTCATATATAGGGGAGTGCCATACCCGAAGTAGATCAATCCACAAAGGGGAGCGAGCCCAAAGCTTTGCGGAAAGCTTCGAACTTCTCACGAGGAAGCGCCTTTGTGAAAAGATCGGCGAGGTTGTCCTGGGTTGGCACATAGGCCAAGCTGATCTCTCCTGCTGAGAGTCTCTCCCTGACATAGTGATAATGCACCTCAATGTGCTTTGTGCGAGCATGAAAAACTGGGTTTCTCGCAACTGCCAATGCGCTCTGTCTGTCAGTGAAGATAGAGGTGGCAGACTCCTGTCCAACACCCAAGTCAGCCATAAGCCGTCTGAGCCACACACACTCAACCGTAGCTGTGAAAGCTGCCCTGTACTCAGCTTCACAACTAGAAGTGGCCACAGTAGGTTGCTTCTTGCTCAACCAAGATATGCATGAGCTACCGAGCATGAAACAAAAACCACTTGTGGACACTCTTGTGTCATAGCAACCAGCACAATCTGAGTCCGAAAAAGCATGTAAATCTAGCGGCAACGATCCCCCCTTGGGATAAAACAACCCAAGATGTATGGTGCCACTCAAGTAGTGAAAGATGCATTTAACTGCCTTCCAATGCTGAGACCCTGGGCTATGCATAAACCTGCTCACCTGTGAGACTGCAAACTGAATGTTCGGCCTCGTAATGCATACATAAATGAGGCAACCAACAGCTGTCTGATAGAGTGTGACATCAAAGTGATCTCCAGCATCATGAAGACTCAACTTCAAACCTGTCTCCATTGGAGTAGCAATAGGCTTGCAGTCTTCAAGGCCAAATCTCCGCAGCAATGTCTCAATATACTTTGTCTGACACAAAGCAATATCTCCATCACACTGCTTAAATTGTATCCCCAAATAATGATGCAAATGCCCCAAATCTGACATCTCAAAAGAGGCATTCAAGTCAGCCTTAAAATCAGCAATATGACTCTCATTTGGTCCTGTGAGCAACATGTCATCGACATAGAGAGCAATGATTAGATGTACACCATCCACACATTTAACATACAAAGTGCTTTCTGTTGGACTATTCTGAAACCCATGTGCAGTCAAATATGCATGTATCTTTTCATACCAAGCTCGTGGAGCTTGCTTTAACCCATATAAAGCCTTTTTCAACCTGCACACTTTGTTTTCCTGCCCTCTTTGAACAAAACCACGAGGCTGCGATACATACACCTCCTCATACAAATCTCCATTCAAGAATACAGTCTTTATGTCCAACTGATGTACATTCCAACCATTATGAGCTGCCAATGCACAAATGCTACGAATGGTAGTCATACGACAAGTGGGAGCAAAGGTCTCATCAAAATCAATGCCCTTTTCTTGAGCATAACCCTTTGCAACAAGTCTAGCCTTATAGCGATCAACACTGCCATTTGGCTTTCGTTTCAACTTAAAAACCCACTTACATCCAATGGCCTTTTTACCAATAGGCAAATCACACAAAGACCATGTACCATTCTTCATTATAGCATCATATTCACTTTGCATTGCAACCAACCAATTTTCTGAATTTTGTGCCTCATCAAATGAAAGAGGTTCTTCCTCTTCACACATACTAGACACAGCCAAAGCATAACAATCTGATGCATAAGAGGCATGCTGAAAACCTGAACGAGTACGACTAGTCATAGGTGCATCAATCTTACTATCACGCAAGGTTTGCACCAGCCATTTAGGCATACCTCTAGCCTGCTCATTTTCAGCCCTATCCTCATGAATTACATCCTGTAAATCTGCATCAGAAATAGGCTGATCTATGATGTCGTTTGAAATTTGCATAGGCTGAATATTTGCCTCATTAGGACTTACATTTGAATTCCCACTTGTAAAGAGAGGCAACAACGTATCAAATACATCCCGTGAGCTCACACCTGTCTCTTTGGTACATGATAACAAGGGCTGCACAGCATCTTCCACAAAAACAACATCTCGACTAATCAAGATATGCTTTGACTGCGGATGATACAATCTGTAACCCTTGCTCTCAGCACTGTAACCAACAAAAATGCATTTGACAGCCTTATCATCTAATTTTCTGCATTGTTGCACAGGCACTAAAGCATAGGCCAAGCAACCAAAGACACGCAAATGACTAATAGAAGGTTTCCTGCCATGCTAAGCTTCATATGGAGTAATAGACTGCAAGGCCTTAGTGGGACACCTGTTGAGTACATATGCAGCACACATGACAGCCTCAAGCCAAAACGCATGTGGCAAAGCTTGGCTCTTGACCATACATCGTGCCATCTCCATAAGTGACCTGTTCTTCCTCTTAGCAACACCATTTTGCTGAGGGGTATACGGCACTGTACATTGGTGTTTTATCCCACGACTAGCCAGAAATGCATCAAACTCTTTAGACATGTACTCCCCCCCTCGATCAGTACGGAGGGTGCCCACAGTACAATTGGATACATTTTCAACCATAAGAAAAAACTGTTTGAAGCACAAAAACACTTCGGACTTTGCCTTCAGTGGATATACCCATGCATGCCTTGAGTAATCATCAATGAAAGTCACGAAGTACAAGTGTTTACCAAATGACGGAGTTTGCATAGGCCCACATACATCACTATGTACAAGCTGCAATTTGCGAGTGGCCCGCACAGGACCATCCTTTGGAAACGCAGAACGCTGCATTTTGCCCAAAATACAGCCTTCACAAACATGTTTCAATGGTGCCTCAAGAGGGGGCAATGAAGCAACCATATCAAATTTCTGCAAATGCAGCAAACTAGCAAAGTTCAGATGACCAAAACGAGCATGCCATAGTTTTGCATCTGAAACTGCCTTTTCATCAGAAACTGCATTTGTTGAATCTTCCACACACTTGTCATAAGAATTGAGCCTATATAGCCCACGAAACAAGGTGCCAGATACAATAATCGTATCACCAGAAGTCAAATCATGAACAGTACATCTGTCATCCACAAATTTGACTACAAGTCTAAGTCTAGCAAGTGCAGAGACAGGCAATAGATTCTTCTTTATCCCTGGCACATACAAAGCATCTGAAAGTGTGAAAGCGCTGCCATTTGCAGCAGTAAGCATAATTTTACCAATGCCCTTCACTGGGTAAGAAGCATTATTGGCACATGTGACAGTATTCCCATTAGGGACAGCCTCAAGAGAAGTGAACATATCACGATGCAAGGTAATGTGCTTTGTAGCACCACTGTCAAAATACCAAACATGAGAGTCAACAGAAACTGCCAAACATGCATCATGTAGTAGAGATGGGTTATACTGGCAATACACGCTAAACGCCCATTCTGTATCCTGCACAACATTTGCAGAATCTGCATTTGTAGAAGCATCCACTATTGTGGTTGCATTTGACTCTTTCTTCTTTGCCTCTTTAGCCTTTAGCTTAGGACAATTCTTAATGACATGATCATTTGCCTTACAATAGTTGCACCTGGTCTTTTTCTTACCTTTATCAAGAGCATTCTTAGACTTATTGTTGCTACCTGTGGAAGGAGAAGAAGTTGCAGACCTACTAATAGGAGAAGAAACAGTGGAAGGGGCTGCCTTACCACTTCTTCTCTGCTGCTGGGCAGCAATAAATGCTTGATCAACTGCACGCTGCCTGGCCCTGTTTTGCCTGGACTGCGCTTCTTGCAAGAGCTTGTTGACTAAAGTATCATACTTGACAGCATCAGGTCTGTCCTCATTAAGAAGTCTCCACGTGGAAGCAAAAGTCTGATATGTCTCAGGTAAAGCATCAAGAACAGTCTGCACAAGAGAATGATCAGGAATAATCTCACCTGCAGAAATCAACTGTTCTTTGAGATCTTTAATCTCAGCAAGAAAAACATTCATGTCATCATCTTCTTGCATAATCTTCAATTCTAGCTCTTTACGCAGGTAAGCGATTTTTGCCTCGTTACGACCTGCATACAAACCAGCTAGAATATCCCAAGCCTGTTTTGCTGTTTTAGCTGAACGAATATGTGGGGTGATGTTACGTTTGACAGAAAGTGCAATCAAGGCATAAGCCTATGCATCTTTACCATCCCAACAACGAGCTTGTTTAGTAGTGGGTAAAACAGCAGCAGCAGTAGAGCTGCTAGAACCTGCAACATCCTCAAACAGATCCTACATCCACAGAACCTGGACGTACATCCATACCCTGCACAATGTTCCACACTCCTTTTGCAACCAAAACATGCTGCATCATGTATGCCCAAAGTGGGTAGTTGCTGTCTCCATCCAGTTCAGCAGACAACATGCGAAATACATCATTGTTGTTATCAGCCATGGCCACTGACTGAAACTGATGCAAAAGCTGCCTGTAATGAAGCAAAGACTGAATAGAAAACAAGTCGTGCTATGTAGCATGGTCCACAATAGAGTACGTATGCCTGTTTTGCAGAAAACTGCACTGTCGAAATTTCTGCAAAAAATGACGAAAACAGCTGTGCAAAACTTGAAATGCAAAAACGGAGCCCGAAACGACCTCAGATGCAAATTCTGAGAACGCGAAGGCCTGCGGGCTTATTTTCAGAGTATAGGGACCTGCAACAACAAGCGTGTTGAAAGAACGGTAGAGGAGGAGGAGACACACACACAGGAGCAAACCCTAATGTATATTGCAAACCCTAACCATAGAGGGAAGCCATGTCCACTCTCACACAAAGCATAATGCACTAATCCATAATCCACACAACACACAATGAGTTGTGTCCACACTCTACTAACCCTAGCTAATGTCCACACACTATGACCAGCTGGACACGCGGTCATTTATGTCTCACACATGTTCCTACCTAATCTGCCAGCACATAGCATAGCTGGCTCACACTCACATCGAGCTTGAATCTCAACAGCCTCTCTCAAGCTCATGATGTACTGCGGATGAAGATGTAGATGAGCTTGGGATATCAAGACTCTCAACACTCCCCCTCAAGCTCATCCCATGTACTCCCAACATAGTCCGGAAGTACTCAAACTTCTCCCTGATAAGTGGCTTCGTGAAGATGTCTGCCACCTGCTCATCAGTCTTCACATACTGAAGATCAACTGAACCATCCAGCACCTTTTCTCTGACAAAGTGATAATGGACCTCTATGTGTTTGGTCCTCACATGAAATACTGGATTCTTTGCCAACTGCATACTGCTCATGTTGTCACAATGAATGACAACTTTCCCATCAAGAGGCTCACATAAATCTGCCAAGAGACTCTTTAACCATATAGCCTCACAAGTAGCAATGGCTGCACCTCTGTACTCAGCCTCTGTACTGGATAAAGCAACTGTAGGTTGCTTTTTGCTACTCCAACTCACCACGGCACTTCCAAGTGTAAAAGCATATCCACTAGTAGACCTCCTGTCATATGCGCTACCTGCCCAATCAGCATCTGTGTAGCCATGTATGTCCAAGCTTTTACCACTCTCATAAAATAAACCATAATGTGCTGTGGTTTTCACATATCTCATGATGCGTCTCACTGCATCCAAATGTGGTTTCCTGGGGTTCTGCATAAACTGACTGACTAGCCCCACCGCATAACTCAAATCCGGGCGTGTGATAGTCATATATATGAGACTGCCAACCATCTTCCTGTACATGGAAGGATCATCCAATTTCTCGCCATAATCAGCCCGCAACTTTACATTTTGCTCCAATGGTGTACTCATAGGTTTACACCTTGTCATGCCATACTTTGCCAACATATCCAAGGCATATTGGCGCTGTACTAACCAAGTACCTGCATGATCTTTCACCACTTCAATGCCAAGGAAGTATCTCAACTCACCAAGATCTTTCATGTCAAATTGCCCACTCAAAGCTTTCTTGACATGCATCACATCTGCACTATGATCACCTGTAATAATCAAGTCATCCACATAGATGACTAGTAAAACAATCCCATGCTGTGTCTTCTTCACATACAGTGAAGAATCTGCTGTAGAAGTCTGAAAACCAAGTGAGATAAGATATCTGCTCATCTTATCACTCCAAGCACGTGGTGCTTGCTTCAGACCATATAATGCCTTTTTCAACGTGCATACGTGAGTGGGATATCTAGGGTGTACATACCCTTTTGGCTATGCCATGTATACTTCCTCTTGTAGATCTCCATTCAGAAATGCATTCTTAACATCCATCTGATGCATTTCCCAGCCATTAGCTGCAGCCATAGCAATGACTGCTCTCACTGTGCCCATCTTAGCCACTGGGCTAAACGTCTCATCATAATCCAATCCATGGGTCTGTGCATATCCCTTTGCTACCAATCTTGCTTTATGTCTTTCAATAGAACCATCAGATTTGCACTTCACTTTGTAGACCCATTTACATCCAATAACATTCTTGTCCTTTGGTAGGGCAACCAAATCCCATGTATCATTATGGACCAATGCGTCCATCTCTACATCCATTGCTTTTTCCCATACATGCTCTCCAATAGCCTCTGTATAGCATGTAGGTTCCACATGCTTCACCATAGATGTCATGTATGCATAGTGCATAGCAAAATCTCTGTATGTCAACCTGTCAACAGGCTATCTGACCCTCTGGGATCTCCGCAATGCATGCGGGTCACTCTATACACCTGTGACTCTAGCATGTGGTGGCACATATCTGTCCTGCCTCGCACCAGGTGTGCGTAAAACAGGTATGCCAAGCTCCTCATCCAAACTTTCAGAACTGGATGACTCATATCCTGTGATTCCAATTCCTTCAACTTTCTTTTTGCCTTTGTCCATAGCACTACTCCCAGTGCTTACACTCTCATGCCTCAAACGTCCTGACCATGGACGTACACTGCTACTCTCAGCTTCTGCTGCTGGCCCAGACATAGTAGTAGAACTAGAACTTGCTTGTGATGGCAAGTTCACATGTACATCAGCCTCAAGTGACTCAATAACACCTTCATCCTTTGCTTTATACCAACTAGCAAGCTCATCAAACACCACATCACGTGAGATGACCACTTGTCTAGTTTGTGGATTATAACACTTGTAGGCCTTTCGATCCTGTGCATATCCAACAAATATACATTTCTCTGCCTTAGGATCCAACTTCCTTCTTCTTTCATCAGGCACATGCACATAAGCTATGCATCCAAAAACTTTAAGATGTCCAATGTCTGGCCTGTAACCTGTGAGCCGCATCTCTGGCGTGCTTCCATGAATGGCTGTTGTAGGTGTTTTGTTCAATATGTATACTGCAATAGCACATGCTTCTGCCCAATAGTAATCTGGCATGCTCTTTTCATTAAGCATTGCCCTTGCCACTTCACATATAACTCTATTCTTTCTCTCAGCCACACCATTCTGCTGAGGTGTATACCTGCATGTCAATTGTCTCCTTATTCCATGCTTCCTCAAGAAATGCTCAAAAGCTTTTGAGGTGTATTCACCACCTCCATCTGTCCTCAGACATTTAATCCAACAGCCATACTGCTTTTCTGCAAAAGCTTTGAAATCCATGAATTTTTCCAACACTTCACTCTTCTCTTTGAGAAAGTATATCCATGTCATCCTGCTAAAGTCATCAATGAATGTAACATAGTATAAGCTGCCTTTGATAGATGGGTTTTGTGCAGGACCCCATACATCACTGTGTACTATCTCAAGTGGCCTGTTACTCATATTTCCTTCTCTAGGAAATCTCAATCTTGCCTGCTTCCCAAACTGACAGGCTTCACAAACATGCATATGTCCATCATATTTGAACCTAGGCAATCCATTGACAATGCCTCTTGTTTGCATGTTCTTTAATCTCTGTATATTGACATGGCCAATCCTCTTGTGCCACATATCAATATCCTGTACCACATTCCTGCTCTTTGAGAACATGGCTGATTTTAGCTCAGGAATTCCAGCATCCAGCTTAAATAGTCTTCCTTCTTTCTTGCCTTTAGCAATCACTCTACATCCATGTTTGAAGTCTTCAACAAAGCATCCATGCTCGTTGAATCTAACCTGTAATCCCTGTTCCACCATTTGACCAACTGAGGCCAAGCTTTTAGTGATTGAAGGCACATACAACACATCTGACATAGACTTTGTCTGACCATTATGCATGACCAATGGTACACTTCCAACATGTGTAATGACATGCTGGGTATCATCACCTGTTTCCACATAGCCTTTTACATCCATTGGCTTCATGTGCTCAAACCATTCACCATGGCATGTCATGTGATTTGATGCTCCTGAGTCCATATACCATGTATCATCATTCTCAGCATTTGTTGTCATAGAACCCACAACATGCTTCATGGCAAACAAATGATTTGCAGTTCCATCATTGCTACTTGATGCATAGTTGCCACCATGTTGTGCATAGTTTCCACCATAATGACCACCACGCTGTGCTCTTCCCCCTCTCAAATCATTCTGTTTGCGAAAGCAATCTCTCGCCATATGACCATATTTGCCACAATAATGGCATTCCACATCTTGCATAGAATTTTGTTGGCCTTGCCAACGTCCTCGACCACGGGGGGTACCTCTACCTCGCTGAGGTGCATAACCACGACCACCTCGAGCACCATAAGAAGGCTGAAAATTCTGTTGTGGAGGTCTATCCTGCCATCCACGACCATTACCACCACGTCCACGTGATGCAAATCTCCCCCTGCCTCTAAAACCTCTCTGCGAGTAAAATGCCTGATTTCTGCCATCATCATGGCTAGTAGATGCATCCAGAAATGAATCACTGAGCTTGATTTCCTCAACCAGCAAGAGGGAAACCAACTCATCGAAGTCGGGTAGACCTGTACTCCTCACTGAGATAGATGTATCAAAGGATTTGTATTCCTTGCCAAGACGGCGCAAGGTAATATCCACCAAATCATCATCAGGCATGGGGGCATTTATTGTGGCCAATGCATCTGCAAACTTCTTGATTTCTTGCACATAATCATGTATGCTCCTTTTATTCCTTTTCACATTGTGTATCTGCTGTCTCAATTGAGACTTGGGAGCACTCGTATCTGTATCAAACATCTTGACCAAAGTATCCCATGCATCTTTGGGATTCTCAGCATCCTGAATGTGTATGAGCATAGCATCAGATATACATATAGACAAATAATGCAGCACTTTGAATGCTCTCTCTGACCACTGCTTATGAGCAATAAGCTGCTGCTGTGTAGGTTGCCGAGGTAGCTCTGGCTCTGGCTCAGCACCTGTAATGAGATTCCAAAATCCTTTCCCTTTCAAGAAACTCTTTATCCTGTACTTCCATGCCTGGAAGTTCTTCCTATCCAGCTTTTCACCAACAATCTGAACTGGATTGTCCGACATGTTGCTCAATGCATACACCTTCCGCACACTTCAAATCTGTAAATGAGCCTTCCTCAGCTCAACCACACTCCAATTAATGTTCCAGATACTCCAAGATAGCCAACAAACTCCAAATTTGATGTAGGAAATCAACCTGTAATCATCCGAGATGAACTGACTCACTCAGTGCGGGATACCCTGAACTGACACGCCTTCCAAGGCTCCAAATCGCAATGTAATGGTGCAATCAAGTATAGGCAACTTGCATTGACACCTAATGAACCTCAATGTTGAGTATCAACTCCATTTGACATGTGTAATTATCAATTTTTGAAAACCCCTTTTTCTGTTTTTGGAAAAACCAGAAAAACTAGAAAAACCAGTAATGATTTGGCTCTAATTCCTTCAATATTTCACCAAATTGAGCAACCAGGCATTCATTGGCTTAGCAATAGTGTCCATCAACTCCATGTAAGAGGAATTTGTCCAATTGTAAAACACCAAAGATTAATTGCTCGATTAAAATGCTCTGTTTCTCTGCAACCAGTGGACAGCGTGTTTTAATCAGCTCATTCCCAGCTCAATTAAGCATCATTGACCAAACAAATCACATAGCCCTCTTCTCCAAGATGTAAAGCATCCAATTGCTAAGAGAGTTGTGGAAGATATCAAGCAACCGAGTGATAATCGACCTCCTCGTAGTGAAAAAACCAGAAATATGCTCTGTTTCTCTGTTGCTGGCTGCGCCGCCTGCTGTAGAGCTCTTTGGGAGTGGTTGTAATGCTCAATGATGAGGTAATCAAGTCCCCAACACTCCTAGGTATGTGTGAAATCCACCAATGCTTTGATTTTCACCAAAAATAGGCTCCAAATGCTTCAATTTTTGACTTGCTTTTCTCTGTTTTGTGTGAGCTCAAAAAACCAGAATTTTCACTCAATCAAATACATGTAAATTGCTCCAAAATCACAGTAGGGCTTGCATAGAAGTTGCCAATACATCTCTCATTGTCAGATACATGTTTGCTTTGCCAGAATCACACATATTTCCACCATACATCAATGTTCCCAAGCTTTAATGGAAAGCTTCAAAAACCAGAATTTTGCTTTGCTTTGATTTGCTCTAAAATGCTTTGCTTTTGCCTGTTTTACCTGCAATCCGCTCAAGGATGTTTAGAAGACCTTACCCGATAGGCCAAGCTTTCAGATCTGATAGTATTTGGTGTGCTCCAAGCTTCACAGCTCCAATGGCAGCTTCACAGCTTCTTTTCACAGCTTCTTCTTCTCCCTCTTCACTCACTCACTCATAAACCCTAATAAACAGCACAAGGCTCTGATACCATGTTGAAAGAACGGTAGAGGAGGAGGAGACACACACACAGGAGCAAACCCTAATGTATATTGCAAACCCTAACCATAGAGGGAAGCCATGTCCACTCTCACACAAAGCATAATGCACTAATCCATAATCCACACAACACACAATGAGTTGTGTCCACACTCTACTAACCCTAGCTAATGTCCACACACTATGACCAGCTGGACACGCGGTCATTTATGTCTCACACATGTTCCTACCTAATCTGCCAGCACATAGCATAGCTGGCTCACACTCACATCGAGCTTGAATCTCAACAAAGCGCTCGTAAAAACTCACCTCAATCGAAGAACGTGAGTCGGAGGGTGCTGGCGGCGTAGCCCTGGGAGCCGATGCCTGCTCTGATACCAATTGTTGGAATTAGGGTTGCAGGAAAGCACACAAAGCTTGGAGAAGAAGAAGCAAGAATGCACACAACACAAAAAATTAGATTGTGTCAATGTACAAAAGATAAGTTAGCCCTAGAAGGATGGGCGTATATACAAGCCGGGGGAAAAAACCTCCTAAAGAGGGAAAAAGTGCCCCGGCGGTCCTAAGTGTGTTCACATACATCACTGCCTATATATATGGCAACATGTAGACGTTGTGTTGCATCTTTTTAACCCCTCTAAATAGCATGCAATTCATTGGGACATGCGTGTATTTTTGTACAATCCATACCGAGCATAGAGAGCATTTGTAATAGATTTTGAGGGGAAATAATCTTCTTGAGAAGCTTACAACATAACATAAGAAATCATATGTCAAAATATCTACAAGGAGAGTATATAAAACATGAGACATTTTCTATTTAAGAGAATAAAATGATGTGATCTTACCTAAGAAGATGTGACACTTACATCACTCAATCCATAAGTTGTTTGTGTTGAAATTTTTTAGTGGGTTCTCTCTCTCTCTCTCTCAGAAAAGATGATCCGACTCCACTTCTCTTGGAGCCTCCATGAAGTTTGCCGATGTCGTTCCTTCTTCACTGGGTTTGCTGTAGCAGTCTCTCGCCATGTGTCCTGGCTTTCCACATTTGTGGCAAGTGAAGGTCCTCCCTCCTACTCTGCCTCTTCCTCGTCCTCGTCCTCGAGAGAATCCTCCTCGGGTGAAGAATGCTTTTTCCTCTCCTGCTGCTGTTGAGTCGAGCTCTTTCTTCTCTTTGCCTCTGCTCTCTTGCTCTAGTAGAGCTGCTTCTATCTCATGTATCTTCAGTTCAGGTACATTCTTTAGTGTTGCTACAATGTTTTCATAATCTCCTTTGTCCACACTCTTCAAAAGTACAGCTAATTAATGCTTCATCATCTTCTACCTTTTTGCCAATAGCTGCCAGCTGTTGCTTAATACTTTTATATTTGTTCAAGTGTGTGATTAAGGGTTCACTTTCCTTCATGTCCAATTTGTAAAATTGCATTAATAGATTTATCTTGGAATTTTTTGCTTGTGTACCAAATAATTTATTGAGTTCATCCCATGCATCTTTTGCCCACTGTATCCCTGTGATATGATGAATGATCTCATCATTTAAACTGAGTGCAATAAGCCCCAATGCTTTTTCATTCCTACTCTTCCACTCATTTTCCCCTCTCTCTGGGCATTCATCTCTCCCTTCAACTAATCCCCACAGATTTTTCCTCATCAGCAAATACATGGTTTTTGTTTGCCACGTATAAAACTGTTCTCCATTAAATTTGGCTATTTCCTGTGCTGAATTCATGGTGATGTGAAGGGGGTCTTACCTCTTGATCCAAATTCAAGATTCAAGGGCAGTGTCTACCCTTTTACAACTCAATTTGGTGTTTAATAGATGATTACAACAATTTTATCAGCATAAAATCACCAGAAATTACATTAAATTGAGAGTAACCAATTTGTACGAGATGGTTGGAGTATCAAACCAACTCCGATTTGCAATTTGAAGCTTCAAGGATCTGTATCAGATACCTAATGGTTAATTTGAACCCTCAATTGCACCCAAGTACAGTGATTAGCACTGATTAATCACTGATTAGCAAATTAATACTCTGGTTTGTGTGCAAAAAACAGAGTATGCGGGGAGCCCAGATCTGGTGCGTTCCACTTCAAATGAGCTCAAATGCTTTCAAAGGCATCAATAGCAATGAGTCTAGTAGAGGATTAAGCTAAGAAACACAAGATTTGACCAAATAATGAAAGCTTAATCTCTGTTTTACCAAAGTCACCTGCAGATTTGATGAAGAGCTTTGATCTCTCTGTAGACTTGATGAAATTGATGTCTGTCTTCACCAGCTTGTAGAGCATGCTTGATTACCCTTTGTGCTAAGAGGAATTGAAGACATTTGAACTGAGCAAGTAGGAATCTTAATTCTCCTTCAGAAAAACGGCGCCCAGCAATTAGCGAAAATCAGCGCATCCTGATGGCGGTTTGCTGCGTGGAGTGGATGGGCTTGAAGCCAAGGACCTTAGCTAGCTTGTGTTAGAAGCACAAGACCTAATTTTAACTGTGCTAGATGCTAGAGACCCTCCACTGGCTGGGGGTGAAGGGGAAGAGTGAAAGCTTACTAAAAAATTGATTTTTTGCTAATTATTTTACTAATCCTAATTAATTCACTAATGGGCTCATAAATCTGGTTGATTCTAGGCATGGCTCTGATACCATGTTGAAATTTGAGCAAAATGATGAGCTATGGTGGATCAAACACTAGAATCAGCATAATTAACAAAGTGATTAGCAAGTGATTAAGACGTAATTAGTGAATAACTAGCACATAGATTAATGTAGGCATGGATACTCAAAAACCAGCAAATTCTCATTAGGGCTATGCCTCAATTTATAGAGTTTACATCAAGCATCAAATCCCATTGATTTCTCCATGATTCACTCCCTGAATATCTCCACCTCTTGCCTGATTCTCTCCACCTCTTCTCTTTTCCCTGAATATCTCCCAGAATATCTCCACACTCCTAAATTCCCTCATGCTACCCATTATTCTCTCCCAGTAGATTCTCCTAACCTTTTCACAGGTTCTTTCACAATTACATCTCCTCTTTTACAGCCTCTATCCAAGAGCTTGTTCCCACACACACCCTTTTCACTTGTATATTTCAACAGTTTGCAAGTTTAATAGCTCTAATAAGTTTGCTCACAGTGTAGAGTACAAGGATCCCTCATACAAAGGGGTGCTTGCCTCTCTATGCAAGGTTTCCTCCTCTAGAGTGACATTAGAGATTGCTCTCTATCATCTATGACCTCCCATTAAAAGAAATAATTCACCATGCCTACCATGATGAGATCCTCTTCCTCCTCATGTGGAAATGGTGGAGACACCTCGTTGATTGGTTGTCAAACATGATTCTCAGCCATGCTTTCACTATGAAGCCTTGCCACCTTTCACAATCTACCCAATCTCATTGAATGGTGTGTCATGTTGTGTAAAACTCCCCTATGGTTCTCCTCCATTTCATCATTTACACTTGGTCATGACAATGCTTCATGAAGCCCATATGTCCGGACATGCTCAATTGTTATACAACGTTGTTGTCTATATTGGCCCTTGCGTGATTCCATATACAACAAATTTTTTCTCTCAACCATACTTCAAAACTAACTTCCAACCCTTGATCACTATCAGACTTCTGAAACCAGGCCAAAATTGATTATGTGTTAGTATAAAAACACATGAGCTATCTAAAACTGGCAGGACAAAAAGTTACCCAGGGTTTCAGTGCTAGGAAGCATTTAAGCAAAATTTCATTGCTCAGTGACCTTGAAACTGAGACTCTTACCTAAATCGCCACTCAACAGGATTCCTTTATACCTACCTCTCTTTGTTGCACATGCTAGGATGACAGCTTTAGCATCACTTTCTCCCACCAAAGTCCTTCCACTACTTCCATTAAAGCTATCTCCCTCTCCAAGGTAAGTTTCTCTCTCCTTTTTTTATTTCTTCCAAGCTTTCATGGAAAGATTTAATGCTTTTATATTTTCTAAGCTTTCTAAGCTTTCATAGAAAGCATCAACATAGCTCTATATGTGAGCTTTTCTTTCCCTTCCTCTCTCTTTCCTTTTCCTTGCCCTAACCCTAGCTCTATGCATAGGAGTGGTAATAGAGAGCTTTGATGGAGAATTCTCTATCAAAGCTTTCTATTATGCTTTCTAGGGTAAGGGTAGCATAAACCACTTCATTTATGCATTAAGACTAGGTTAAAGAATCTCATCTTGTTTTTCTCTTCTTCTCCTTCTTCTCTTTCACTTAGTCTCTTTCTTGCTAATATGTTGAAAAAACTCACCTTGTTTTCCTCTTCTTCTCCTTCTCCTCTTTCACTTAGTCCCTTGCTTGCTAATATGTTAAAATGAAATATAATTACTAACTTTTTGATTTATTTTGTTGCTATTTTGTAGGTTTATTCAATTCAATAACTCATAACTCTAGCTTTTTGAGGTAAGAGCACCCTTTCTCTTCTTCTCCTTCTTCTCTTTCACTTAGTCTCTTTCTTGCTATGTTGAAAAAACTCACCTTGTTTTCCTCTTCTTCTCCTTCTCCTCTTTCACTTAGTCCCTTGCTTGCTAATATGTCAAAATGAAGTACAATTACTAACTTTCTAATTTATTTTGTTGCTATTTTGTAGGTTTATTCAATTCAATAACTCATAACTCTAGCTTTTTGAGGTAAGAGCATCCTTTTACTATTATGTTTTTATGGCTCTTTAGGGTTTAGGGATTTTAGGGTTTTATGGTTTTTTTTGTCTCTCTATGCATGTTGAGAGCTCTCTATGCATGCATGGAGCTCCCAATGCATGCACAGGGCTTTTAGGGTTTTGTATTACTTGTGCATTAGTTCTTAATCTTACCTTGTTTACTCTTTTGTTTTGTAGGTCTTTCACCAATCCTCTCCTTTTTAGCTTCTTAAAAAAGAGGTAAGCCATCCTTTTCCTTTCCTTGTTTATGCTTTCTTCGATGTATCATTGCACCCTTGGGTGCCGGGTTTAGGGTAAGTTTAGAGTTCTTGCAAGCTTATGCATAAGCTTTTTGCAAGCTCTATGCATACGGTTTATGCATAGTCTTTATGTATAGAGATCTGTGCATAGGCTTCTTATATCATAGAGATTGCATAAGGCTTATGCATAAGCTCTATGCATAGAGCTTTATGTATAGAGCTTATGCATAAGCCTTATGCAAGCTCTATGCATAGAGATCTATGCATACGCTTCTTGCATAAAGCTTTGCAAGCTCTATGCATAGGCTTTATGCATAAGGATTGCAAGCCTATGCAAGCTCTATGTATAGGCTTCTTGCAAGCTTACATAGGCTTCTTGCTAGTGCTTCATAGGCTTCTTGCATAGCCTTAATTTTACAAGATCTATGCATAGGCTTTATACATAGATCTTGCAAGCCTCTTTCAATCTCTATTATGTATAAGCCTTATGCATAGAGTTTATGTATAAGGCTTCATGCTTTTTTGATGTGGAGTGCTATGCATGGATGGAGAGTATAAGCTTTATGAATTATTAGGGTTTAGCATAGTGCATAAGTCTTATGCATAATCCTTATGCGTAGAGCTTCTTCATAAGCCTCATGCTACAAGCTTTATGCATAAGGCTTATACATAGAGCTTATGCATGGGCCTTATGCATAGAGCTTATGTATAAGCCTTATGCATAAGGATTATTCACAGAGCTTATACATAAGCCTTATGTATAAGCCTCTATGCGTAGAGATTTTTGCATAAGGCTCTATGTGTAAAGCTTATGCATAGAGATCATGCATAGAGATATGGGTAATTATTTTAAGCCATCTAGAATGTTGGTTAAGTCAAGTTAATAGTGTCCGCAAGTGACTATAGTGGAGGGGGAGCCCTCAATAATTTCACTATCCTTCTCTTGTAAAAGAGAAGTTGTCTTTGGCTTTAAAAGTGTGGAACATGTGAAAAATCCTCAGAAGCTACGATCCAAAAGGGGTATTGTCCACCCTGCTTGTCTAAGTAGTATTCTAAAAGGTCTAAGTTCTAATATCACATGTTGCCTCTTTTGTTTACGCTGTAAGCATTCTTGTATTAGAGAATTATTATTTTTTTGCCTCTTTTGTTTTGTAGCTCTTGCACTAATCCTCTCTTTCGGCTTCACAAAAAAGAGGTAAGCTCTCTTCTTCTTTTAATTGATTATGTAAGTTTTTCCTTTATTTCACCTTGGGTGTTGTGTTTATGTTTAGCCTAGGTTCATTTCTATACATAGGCTATATGCATATGCTTTTTGTGTGGACTCTATGCATAGGCTTCTATGTGTAGGTTTACCTTTGTCAGGCCTTTCGGCCCCTCAATGGGACTCTATTAAGGAAACCCTACCCTAACGTGTCGTGGGAAGTTTCCTATCTGCCAAGCTCAAGCATGGATAAGAGCTCCACCGTAGCCGCTTTTCATCGCCATCCTCCCGCACTCGTCGTCACACCGAGGCAGTTACTCTAATCCAACGGGTGATGCAATATCTCTCGCGAAGATCGTGTGGGATCTCTGTGGTAGATGATTATGTTGGTTAGCCTAATCGAGACACAGAGAGAGAGAGAGAGAGAGAGAGAGAGCAAGAGGAAAAAAGTGATTAGCACCAAACCCTAACCCTAAGCACACCACACATGCCAGATTAGAGTTGCAAGAGAGAGGGAGAGAGAGAGAACCCTCCACTTCTATTGCATAAATAGGAGAATGAGTTACAAACAATAGAAATTGGCTTTTATAGTTCCAAGGCTTTTCCCACTAGGCCGCCCGAGAGTAAGTGACCCGGGGTGCCCAAAACATAGTTACAAGGATTTCTCTATGGTTTGGACAACCAACCAAGATCCTCTTGTCTTTCCTTTGAAGCTCAATACTTGGGAGAATCTTTAGGGCATTTCCTCGTACAATGATGGGATTTACAATATAGCATGGGCGCCCATTACATAACTATGCAAACCTAGTTGTCATAGGAATGTGTTAACCAATATGTGGTTAGCGTACTCCCCTTCCTAAAATCGATCACGTCCTCATGATTGTTGAGGGGTGGTCAAGGCATGCAGGGAAGTGTCACACTAGGTTGGTTCTCCTGTCTCTCCGGAAATGAGAGGGGGTGGGGGAGTTAGTACAATGGACAAAATTTAGTGGAGTAATGGTGATTAGGTATCCAGCTAATCGTATGGGCTCTTATGAGTTTGCTTTTTTGTATGTGCCTAGTAGTACTCTTTATTTTATTTTTATGTTTTTTTAAAGTTGCCTTTGCAGTGGGACATCCTCATTAGAGGAGTGAGAGTAGTTGAATGAGTAGACTAGCATATGGAATACTTAATGACCAGTATCCAAGTGGTAGGTGGTATGATTAAAGAGGAGTTAGTAAAACAATGGGGTTAGTAAGCAAGTAGCAAGGGGGGGATTTCGAAGGGACAAGGGGGCAACACGCATGGAGGCTACTTATGCTCCAAGATGATGTATGTTGATGGCGACGTTAATGAAGCTCTAGCATCTTTCTCAAGACACCATGATGGGTATCTTGGCTCCCATGGATGTTGAGTCATCAAGTAAGTTAGTGTTCTCTCTTTTTTTCTTTTTATGCTTTGTTGTCTTCTGTCATTGGTGCTCTTGTATCATGTGTGGATAGGAGTGGTAATCGATGTTGAGGATCCATAGGTGTTGAGCTAAAGAAGACATTTTGGGTAGGATTGATTAGACATGAAGCAGAGTTATTCAAGTGCAGTGGGGGTGATTAAGAATATCCAATCGATGGGTCATACCATGGACCAGGCTTGCACCCACCATGGTCCCCCCATCTATAGATGTACCTAGATGGCTATCGATGGTGAAGCTTTATGCGATGTGTGAACATAGGACAAAGCCCAGTGAGATTTTCAGGTGTTGGGCATGGGCAAGGGCAAAAGGTGTGCACGTGGTCTTAATCACCTACATCCTAATCACCTAGAGACTCCTTTTTTTTAAACTTATGTTTATTGGTTAGCACCCCTAAAAAGGATTTTGTACTAAGTGGCCCATGTGGCTAGAGTTGTGAGCTTACCTTTGAGTTTATCTTTGAGTGGTTGGATCAGCTCAGCCATGTGTAGCACTGCCCCTTAGTTTGGTGTGACGAAGTTAAGGGGCAGGGTGGAGCTTCGTGGATGAGGCTCAATGAGTTGAAAGGGTTGGGAGAACTGAGTGTTGGAGTGCCCATGGGTTGGGTGTGGGCAAGTCTAGAGGATTTTCTCGAGAAGGAGGAAACTTACCTGCTCATTTGCTGGTTTGCCAAACCATCTTTGTTGATTGGATAGGTGTATTATGTACTATAGCAGTACAGTAATACGGGAATGATTATCCTCTTAGCACACAACATTAATAAGAAAGATGACTTATAATGCTAAATGAATATAGAAACGATTGTACACAGTGCAACATGATTAATGTTCCACATACTACAGAATTATCGCATGAAATACAGATTGATTAATTGCTTGATTGATTGTGAATATACAGGCCTATAGCCTTTTAAAGAGATACATACTCGCGGGATTCAAATAGGCATGACCTCCCGTTTACACCTCTTGAGATCCAATAAAGACTATTCATATAAGGTACACATTGCGGCTTTACACTTGCGGTCCTGACTCCAAACTTGCGGTCTTGTAGTGTGTGGCCCACATAACACTTGGCACACACGGTGGACTGCGTGAACCCACAAAAGAACTGTTGCACTCTGCAATAGCAACACTGCTACACCGGGGCCGATCCACACCATTTTTATGCCTTCTGGAATCTGCACTAGAAGTGTTGGCATGACTAGACGATTCTTCATCAGTTTGCTACTAAACCTCATGGAACAGGTCTTCGTATTGCTCAGTGGGCACTGGACGAGTCTCCGGCCCCACTGCAATCTTGGTAAGACTTGTTCCACCAATCCTTGAACACCAGCATGTACTTATTCTTATGTTGGCTCTGTGAGACCCCCGCCCCCTCCACGGTGCCCCCTCTGAGAGTGCTGGCGATGGAAGCAGCGTCACAGCCTCTCATGCAGGGTAAGGACCCACACTCGGGGCCTCGCCCACGGATATCCGGATGACAAGAGACTAGCCCGGCAGCTCCTCCAAAATAGGACCCGAAAAAACTTCGCTCGCCCAAAAGGCACGGGCGATTCTACCCCAGGAAAATCATCAACGGAAGGATTGATCTAACGAGTCAAAGTCTTAACTATTCAAACTGATCTGACTGAGCCCGAAGTCACATGGTCAGATCAAAGAAGAGACTTGCACTTGGTCCATAGAATCACCGCTTCTTTCCTCCTTTAACGAGGCACAACCGTTGATTCCCTCCCACAGAACAAGGTCTTCCTAGGACTTAATCTAACTAACGTAACTAATCGTAACTTATTTGTATCGCAGGAATCCCCCGATCCCCAGCCTCAGCCCATGGGTTTAGCCAACCGCCCAACCACTATATTGGTGGGATTCCTTTATAAAACTTTTGGTTATGTTTTGCCCGGGTACCAAGGAAAAGAGTTCCCATGCCCCTTAGCCGTGTTTCAAGCAAAATTTAAGGTAGGCATACCACGTACACACCCAATATGAAATTGCCATTATAACAAATTCGGCTATCTTCAAAACAATCTTTCAATGAAAATCATAGTATTGCTGATCATAATCCTCCAAAATATTGAGTCCATTGTTTTACAAAATATATCATCCGGACTCTCCGTTGAAGACCAGCCAATATCAAAATTCAATTCACAAAAGTCATTCTTTTCAGTTCATCTGAATCTTCCTCGACGTACGCATGGGTGTCCCAGCCACGAGCCCGTGCATCACGTGGTCAGAACCCTCTAGGATCCTACTTAGGTGTCCTAGCTCTTCACTTAGGGACCGCACCGTGCAACGAATTCAGGGGTGCTAGCAGCGAAAGTAGCACTTCTTGCTTCGTGGGACAGGGTCCCTCACTCGGGGCCTCACCCACGGATATCTGGACAAGAGACTAATCCCTCGGTTCTTCCAAATCCGAATCCAAAAAAATTTCCCTCGCTCGGAAAGCATTCCTCTAGGATAATTTTACTCTAACCTAGTCAAAAGCCTTAACTAACTGAACTGATCTGACCGAATCCGTAAGTATCATAGTCATATCAAGGAAAAGACTTGCACTTGGATCATAGAGACCAACGCTTTTTTCCTCATTGAGAGGCACAGCCGTTGATTCTTTTCCATAGAACAATTTTTATCTGGGATTTACTACATCTATCATACCATAACAGAATTGAGTCTCATTTTAGGGATCCATCAGTCCAGCCTCAATCCCGTGGGTTAGCCAACCACCCAACCACTGTAGTGATGGGATCCACTTAAGAATTTGGTTAGGTTTTGTCTCGCGTACCAGGGAAAAGAGTTCCCAAGCCCCCTAGCCAGATATTCATACAAACTTAAAACTAGTCACACCAATTACACACCCAATATGAAATTGCCTTTTTTACAGATTCAGCTATCTTTAAAATAATCATTTAATGAAATCATAGTGTCACTGATCATAATCCTCAAAATCTCTGGTTGAATCCTAATTTCCAATCATTCCTTCATCGGTGTACCTATGGCATCATTGGCAACCAGAACGCTCACCACATGTCCACTCAGGGGCCTTTTTGATGGTTCCTAGCTCATAGTACTCGACAATATATTCACATATCAAAATGGAATCTCCGTTAAAGATCAGCAAGATCAACCAATGGATCCATATAAAAGAGCCATGGACTCATCCGTTGAGGACCAGCAAGGTCAATCAACCAGATCCATGCCCGAATTTAGAAAACAACTCTTACTCCTTGTTCCAATATCTTTCTCGATGCACGTGTGGGTATCGTTGCGGCGACCCAGAACCCGAGCCACCGTATGGTCAGCACCCTCTAGGATCCTTCGTAGGTGACCTAGCGCTTCACTCATAGGCCGCTTCCTTGGTCCCTCATTCACCATATTGGAAGCTCACCATTTTAATCGAACCGAGGCTGGTCAGCCGACCTTGCTACGCAAGACGTCCTCCATTGACTCTTCGTCAACTATTGCAACTTTATCAGATTAGGTCTCCCCACGACCTCGTTCACAAGATGGTCAAAATGCTTCCCCAACATTCTTGACATAAAACAGTCATTTAAAAACAGGTCATAAATACAGTTTCTATAACGAACTCTCGTCTTTCCACATTGTTCCACATCAATCCACATTATTTAATTCCACAACCACTTCATAAGTATTCCTATTCTCATCCAATCACATCATTTTCATCTCATCACATC
Organism: Cibotium barometz; assembly: GCF_041138505.1. Taxonomy (NCBI): domain Eukaryota; kingdom Viridiplantae; phylum Streptophyta; class Polypodiopsida; order Cyatheales; family Cibotiaceae; genus Cibotium; species Cibotium barometz. The sequence continues at coordinate 22,069,354 of NC_141055.1, read as the reverse complement.
TTTCCTCAATTTATCCTCATCCACTCGCATCTACCCATATCCACATCTCATCAGATCTCATCTACTCGCATCTACCCATATCCACTCGCATCTACCCATATCCACATTTCATCACATCACATTTATTCACATCTCATCCATTCAGACCACATCACATTCACTAACATCACATCTCATTCATTCACATCTATCTCGATTCACATCCCATCACATCACATTCATTCATAACCATCACATTCACATTCACATTCATTCATATCCATCACATTCATATTCATTCATATCCATCACATTCATTCTCATCACCATTATATCACATCACTTCTATCCACATCATATCTCATACATCATATCTCATTCATCCACATCCATCTAATCGTTCACATGTATGACTTCTCACAGTTATCCATACATTCATATCTATCACTTCACATCCACATATATTCATGTCACATCACATCACATTCTTTAACATACACATCTATATCCATTCTTTCACATATATCCACATCCATTCTTTCACATATATCCACATCCATTCTTTCACATACTCATTCACATCCATTCTTCACATACACATTCACATCCATTCTTCACATACACATCCATATCCATTCTTCACATACACATTCACATCCATTTTCGTCACATACATGTATTCACATCCATTTCTTCACATACTCATTCACATCCATTTCTTCACATACTCATTCACATCCAATCTTCACATACACATTCATCCATTCTTTCACATACATCCACTCACTTCCCCTATCATTCATTTACATCCCATATCATTCATTCTTTCACATACATCCACTCACTTCCCATATCATTCATTTACATCTTGATTCACATGACATCACATCTCATCTATTCATTCACATCTATCTGATTCACATCACATCTCATCACATCTATTTACCTCACATCTCATCACCTCTATTCACATCACATCCATCCATCCATTCATTCACATCTATCTGATTCACATCACATCTATTCACATCACCTCTCATCACCTCTATTCACATCACATCACATCTATTCACATCACCTCTCATCAACTCTATTCACATCACATCCATCCATCCATTCATTCACATCTATCTGATTCACATCACATCTATTCACCTCACATCTCATCACCTCTATTCACATCACATCCATCCATCCATTCATTTACATGTATCTAATTCACATCACATGTCATCATATCTATTCACCTCACATCTCATCACCTCTATTCACATCACATCCATTCATTCACATCTATCTAATTCACATCATATCCCATCACATCTATTCACCTTACATCTCATCACCTCTATTCACATCTCATCTATTCATAGAATTTAAACATAGAATTTAAGAGAATTCTAATTTTGATATAAAAATTCTTTATGCATCTATTTATGCATAAAAATCAATGGGAATAATACTTTTGAAATAAAAATAATTCCTTTATGCATCTTTCTATGCATAAAAATCAATTTTAATGAGAATAACACTTTTGAAATAAAAATAATTCTTTTATGCATCTTTCTATGTATAAATTCAATTTTATTAAGAATAACACTTTTGAAATAAAAATAATTCCTTTATGAATCTTTCTATGCATAAAATCAATTTTAATGAGAATAACACTTTTGAAATAAAAATAATTCCTCTATGCATCTTTCTATGCAAAAAATCAATTTTAATGAGAATAACACTTTTGAAATAAAAATAATTCCTTTATGCATCTTTCTTTGCATAAAAATTAATTTTCATGAGAATAACACTTTTGAAATTAAAATAATTCCTTTATGCATCTTTCTATGCATAAAATCAATTTTAATTTTTCTCTCCTGGCCAAAACATGGCAAAATAGGATCTTTCTTTTATTTCAAAGAGGGGAATAATTATAAGATCAAAAGGGGAGGTTCTTATACCTACACTCCTCAAAAGATGGAGAGAGGAATCTTACATCCTACCCCACTTAAAAAACGCGAGATGTCTTCATCTCGCAACTAGAGGACAACTCTCTAACTGATTCTGGGGTTCCTTATAGTTTGGTGAAACCAACAGAATCTTGGGATAAAGATCCCTTATATAGAACTCATCATCAGATAACAATTCCTTCATATCAATCATTCATATCCTTAACACAATTATGGTCCATTAGACCAAAATTTCCATCTGATGAACATTCCTGCAAGGGGAATTTCAATTATACAGGTTTTTAATTTTTCATCCCTTAACTTGATTCACTGGGTCAAGTATTAACAGTAGCAATCTGTCACAGCACAATCCACTAATCTCATATTGATTTGCTGAAGTCATTAACATCATAATTTCTAGTTACGAACATCATCACAGGGACTCGTTCAATTCACCCTCATTGTGGTTTTGCTCAGCTTATCACTTTTCAACCAAAACTCAAGAATCATCATTTTTCAATCAGAATCCAATTCAACTCATTAGTTCTCAACTAGGGTTTTTAAAATCATATCAACCACATTCGAATTCATCGCCTGGATAGCATTTTTGCTTATAATTTCAAGTCTTAGATTTACTCGTATATATACTGCCAGTAAAGAGCTACAGTTATACCCTTGGTATATACGGGTAGTCATGGTCCTTGGAATTATAAGGTAAATACCATCATGTCTAGGCCTCAAGCAAGTCAGGGATTCCATGCAATTGCGGTACTTCCATCTGAATATGTATACTCATCCCATCACATCATTTTCCATCTCAACATGTCATATTCCTTCATATCACATATCGTATATTCACATCCATACATATATCCACATCCACATCCACATTCACATCCATACATCCACATCTACATCCATACATCTATTTTCACATCCACATCGACATCCATACATCATTTTCCATCTCAACACTTCATATTCCTTCACATCACATATCGCATATTCACATCCATACATATATCCACATCCACATCCACATTCACATCCACACATCCACGTCTACATCCATACATCTATTTTCACATCCACATCTACATGCACATTCATGCATCCACATCCATACATCCACATCTACATGCACATTCACATCCATACATCCACATCTATATGCGTACATTCTCATCTACATGCATACATCCACATCTCTATGCATACATCCACATCCACATTCACATTCTCCTCATACATCTACATCTACATGCATACATCCACCTCCACATTCACATTCACATCTATACATCTACATCTACATGCATAGATCCACCTCCACCTCCACATCCACATCTACATCTACATGCATACATCCACCTCCACATCCACATCCACATCTATACATCTACATCTACAAGCATACATCCACATCTACATGCATACATCTACATCTCCATTCACATCCACATCTATACATCTACATCTACATGCATCCATCCACATCTCTATTTACATCCTCATCTATACATCTACTTCTACATGCATACATCCACATCTCCATGCATACATCCACCTCCACATTCACACTCATATCCATACATCTACATGCAAACATCCACATCTCCATGCATAATAAAATTCTTTTAATTAATCTAGGATGATAGTTCCTAGAATATGGTAGGAAGTCCTCTTTTTATGCTTTGAATGAAATTATTTTATGCGTAATTTCTATAAAAATTTTGCCATAGCTCTGCTACTATGACTGATAAATCTCAATTTTTTCTAAGGGATAAGCTCTGCTACTATGACTGATAAATCTCAATTTTTTCTAAGAGATAAAGCTTATCATTAAGGAAATAATTAGAATGGTCTCTAATTGGATCATCAATCCATAATGGATTGAATCATCAATATGCATAAACTAAAAGCATAAAAAAAAGCCATTAATTGGCCTCAAGCATAGTTTAATCTTGGATTAAGGAAAAGCTTTATGAAAAGCTTCATTTGGATTGAGAATGGGTCATGAATATGACCATTTCTTGAGTGAGAGAGAGAAATTACATAAAAACCATTAGAATTTAAACATAAATGGAATTTAACTTCAATAGCATTTATTAAATTATGTAACTCTTCACTACTATTCACCAATTAACTTCAATAGCATTTAAAAAACCATACCAATTAAGCTTCTCAAGCTTGAGAGGGGTTGAGAAGAGAGAATCATTGAGAAATTATAGAAAAGATCATAATTCACTATACTTATCTTATAATTTGCTTGATTCTTTATTCATGGTAGAGGCCCCCAACCAATCAATTGGTTTAGTATGTTGATGGAGCCACCAATGGGGATAGAGAGAAGTATCAAAAACTAGTGAATTATTAAAGAATTCACAGTTCTTGGCTTAGGTGGAGTAGAATAACAATGCATAAGACACTATATCTACATAAAGAATTCATAGTTCTTGGCTTAGGTGGAGTAGAGTAACAATGCATAAGACACTATATCTACATAAAGAATTCATAGTTCTTGGCTTAGGTGGAGTAGAGTAACAATGCATAAGACACTATATCTACATAAAGAATTCATAATTCTTGGCTTAGGTGGAGTAGAGTAACAATGCATAAGACACTATATCTACATAAAGAATTCATAGTTCTTGGCTTAGGTGGAGTAGAGTAACAATGCATAAGACACTATATCTACATAAAGAATTCATAGTTCTTGGCTTAGGTGGAGTAGAGTAACAATGCATAAGACACTATATTTTTTTCAACAAGGGAAGGCTTCTATTTATAGGAAAATTTGAGCTCCTAACCAAACAAACCGATTCTAGAATTTTCCAAGTCAATTTGGTCACTTTTTGACCATTTTTAGGTCAGTTATGCTAACTTTTTAGAACTAGACTTGAATGAGGAGAGAGGAGAGATGAAATATCTCAATTTTTATGAGTTTAAAACTCATTCAAGCATGTGAAATATGCACCTCCTTTAAAGAACTCTCCTTCCTTACATATGTGTCATAGTTTTTTTATTAATAAACCTTGTACATTTTCAACTCTTCATCTTATGTGAAATATGCACCTCCTTTAAAGAACTCCCCTTCCTTACATATGTGTTTTTTTTAAACTAATAAACCTTGTACATTTTCAACTCTTCATCTTATGTGAGCATTTACTCCTTTTTGGATACCCAAAATATCTCATATTTTTAATATTGCTCATAGTTTTTTACTAATAAACCTTGTACATTTTCAACTCTTCATCTTATGTGAAATATGCACCTCCTTTAAAGAACTCCTCTTCCTTACATATGTGTCATAGTTTTTATTTTACAAATAAACCTTGTACATTTTCAACTCTTCATCTTATGTGAGCATTTACTCATTTTTGGATACCCAAAATATCTCATATTTTTAATATTGCTCATAGTTTTTTACTAATAAACCTTGTACATTTTCAACTCTTCATCTTATGTGAAATATGCATCTCCTTTAAAGAACTCCTCTTCCTTATATATGTGTCATAGTTTTTATTTTACTAATAAACCTTGTACATTTTCAACTCTTCATCTTATGTGAGCATTTACTCATTTTTGGATACCCAAAATATCTCATATTTTTAATATTGCTCATAGTTTTTTACTAATAAACCTTGTACATTTTCAACTCTTCACCTTATGTGAGCATTTACTCATTTTTGGGCATCTTCTTTTTTTACAAATTGGATTTATCTCCTCCCTACACATGGATTGATGCTATTGGCCCATAGGAACCTTAATTGGACCATAATCTAAAAATTCCTAAAAATCTAGACCCTTAGACTAAGGTTCTTTATACCTATTTCCAATTAATTCCAATTGCACATTGGAAAATTCTTTTTGAATTTCTGTTTCAGGGAAACTTATTTTAATAAGATGAGTTATTTTTCTATCCAAAAATATTCATAATCTGAATATTATCTCTCTAGAATAATTTTCTCTCTCTAGGCTAAAACAGTTAGAAACAAGGTCTTTATATTTCTGAAGAGTGATTGATTACAGGGGAAGATACTAGACATCAAAAAAGGGGGTTGGGGGAGGAATCTTACATTCTACCCCACTTAAAAAACGCGAGATGTCCTCATCTCGCAACTTGGGATAATTTTGCAAGATGCACGAATATGAGACTTAGAGAAAAATTTTAATCAAGATTAACCACCAAGAAAGTCTTAAAGAGGGCAAGATAAGAACAAGATATAAACTTTTTTCATTCTCGGAACTTATACAGTAAAGATAGAAGAACTCTTTACACTTCCATAAGCCCGTCCATCATATGGTCACAAAAGCAGTCCTCACAAGCTGCACAAGTATAGGGTAACTCATCTATGGGAATGATTCTGCTGGTTATTGCCGCACCTATCTCAGTGGTATGAGGTGATCCAACAAAAGGACCTCTGAGAGGCAAGCCAAAAACGGGGTAAAGGCATATCTTCTCATGAGGAAGAAAACACGCCAGTAAGAAGACCCGCTCAGAAAACCCAAGATGCCTTGATCTCATGACGCAGTAGTATCGGGGACCCAAACCCAAAGCTTCAATAACCATGGCCAAGCGGACATTGTTACGAAAGTGCTGCTGACCCCAGGGTGTTACCCTAGTTATGTCTTGATAGGTCCGCCATTTGGTCTGCGCTACAGAAGTTCCCAATTGAGGGAAAAGTGAGCGCTCATACTGTTCTATAAAATCCTTCTTCACAGACTCACTTGCGTCTTGAAGGTGAGGAATCATTATGGATAAAACTAATTCTTGTTGCCAGGCCATGAAGGAGATTAAGAAGAAGGGAGATCGATGGAAGTAAGATTACTGTGAGCGACAGTTAAAGGTTACGACTTATATAAAGGAAGGAGCTAGCGTAACTTAGAAGCCAGCGGTAACTTGCCACTGAAGTTTTATCGTCTTTCCATGATTTGGGTTTGACATATTTTTCTATAGAAGGCATTATGAATTTTGAGATGAGGAGATAAAAGAAACTTGTAGGCTAAGTCACCTACTTTCATTGAATTCAAATATAAGGTCACAATATCTGGGGGATAACTTCTTATACTCCCCAAGAGATAAAGAACTTCTTTTGGGCCGTACTCGAATGAAAACCAAAACCTTGGTATCCAAAACACCGATTCTCACTTCTGAACTCATTGTTCTAAATACTTAAAACAGGTGAGACTCCTGAGAAGTATTCTAGGAAAAGGGTCTTCCTTTTTTAAACAGAAACTTTCTTTTATTTTAGAGAGGGAATAATTATAAGATCAGAAAGGGAGATTTTTACTCCTGTATACCTCGAAGGCTGGGGAGGAATCTTACATTCTACCCCACTTAAAAAGTGCGAGATGTCCTCATCTCGCAAGGTAGAGGACAACTCTTTTTCTTAAGATCCAATTTTATTCTGGGGTTCCTTATATTCTGGTCAACCCAACAGAACACTGGGATAAATATTCCTTATATAGAACTCATCATTAAATAACAATTCATTCAGATCATATCATTCATATTTTTATCATGATAATGGTCCATTAGACCGAAAAGTTTCCTTCGGAACATTCCTCCACGGAAATTTCAGTCAAGCAAGTTCTCAATTTGACATCCCTTAACTTGATCTACCGGTCAAGTATTACAATAGCAATCTAACAGCACAACCCACTAATCTCTTAGTGATTTGCTGAATTCATCATCATCATTCTAGTTATGAATATCATCACAGGGACTCGTCCCATTCCCCCTCATTGTGGTTTCATTATATTTCAACTAATTTTTAAAAATCATCATTTTTCAATCAAGATTTTCAATCAGAATCCAAATCAATTCATCAATTCTCAAACAGAATTAAAAATCATATTAATCACATACGAAATCATCATCTGGATAGCATTAACGCTTATAATTTCAAGTCTTAGATTTACTCGTATATACTGTCAGTAAAGAGCTGCAGTATACTCTCGGTATATACGCGTAGTCACGGCCCTTGGAATTATAAGGTAAATACCATCATGTCTAGCTCTCAAGCAAGTCAGGGTTCTATATAATTGCGGTACTCCATCTGAAGACCCAATTACCAAATTACGAATTTCAGTTTGAATATCAAATTGTATGAATTATATCACACAATTAAAACCTTTTTGTGCTTCTTGATAAATTTTTGACATATTTGGTTTCTCAGTTGATCTTTATTAACCAAATGCTCTGATACCAACTGTAAGATCCCTGTTCCCACCGAGCAACGGATTCGGGGTACTGGCAGCGGAAGTAGCGCTTCTCGCACGGGACAGGGGTCCCACATTCGGGGCCTCGCCCGCGGATATCCGGATAAGAGACTAATCCGTCGGTTGTTCCAAAACCGAACCCAGAAAAACTTCCTTTATCGGAAAGCACGGGCGATTCCACCAGGATAACTTTTTACTCTAACGTAGTCAAGATCATTTCTGATCGAGATGATCCAATTACATCTATAAGATACTTAGTTAGTTCAAGGAAGAACTTGCACTTGGATCATTGGGATCAACGCTTTTTTTCCCATTTAAGAGGCACAGCCGTTGATTCCTATCCATAGAACAGTTACTGTCCGGGATTTATTTTTTTCTATCGTAAAAACAAAAGTTTGAGTCTCGATTTACGGATCCATCAGTCCAGCCTAACCCCATCCGATCCCATGGGTTAGCCAACCGCCCAACCACTGTAGTGATGGGATCCCATTAAGAATTTGGTTAGGTTTTGTCCCGGGTACCAAGGAAAAAGAGTTCCAAGGCCCCCTAGCCGGATGTTCATGCAAAAATAAAACTAGTCACACCACTCACACACCCAATATGAAATTGCCTTTTCACAGGTTCAACCAGTTTAAAACAATCCTTTAATAAAACCATAGTATCACTGATCACCATCTTCCAATTTATCCGGTTGATTCATAATTTTTCCATCATTCCTTCATCAGAGTATCTATGGCATCATTGGCAACTAGGACGCTCACCACCTGTCCACATAGGGGCCGTTTCCTAGCTCCTAGCCCATAATACTCGGCAATATAATCACTTATCAAGATGGACTCTTGTTGAAGATCAGCAAGATCAACCAACAGATCCATATAAAGAGCCATGGACTCATCCATTGAAGACCAGCAAGGTCAATCAACCAGATCCATGCCCGATTTCAGAAAACAACTCCAACTCTGTTCGAATATCTTCCTCGACGCACGCGTGGGTATCCTAGGCGACCCAGAGCCCGAGCACCGTATGGTCAGCACCCTCTAGGATCCTTCGCAGGTGACCTAGCGCTTCACTCATAGGCCGCTTCCTTGGCCCCAGATCCACCGTACCGGAAGCTCACCATTTTAATCGCACCGAGGCTGGTCAAGACCTCGGTCGACCTTGCTACGCAAGACGTCCTTCATTGACTCTCCGTCAGCAGTTGCAACATTATCAGTTAGGTCTCCACGACCTTAATCTCACAAGATGGTCACAATGCTCCCCCAGCAATCTTGACATAAAACAGTCATTTACAAACAGCATTTACAAATAGTTTACAATACAGTTTCTATTTTTACTTTCATTTTTCCACATTATCCCTCATCAATCCACATTACTTATTCCATATTCCATTTATATGTATACTCATCCCATCACATCATTTTCCATCTCAACATGTCATATTCCTTCATATCACATATCGTATATTCACATCCATACATATATCCACATCCACATCCACATTCACATCCATACATCCACATCTACATCCATACATCTATTTTCACATCCACATCGACATCCATACATCATTTTCCATCTCAACACTTCATATTCCTTCACATCACATATCGCATATTCACATCCATACATATATCCACATCCACATCCACATCCACATCCACACATCCACGTCTACATCCATACATCTATTTTCACATCCACATCTACATGCACATTCATGCATCCACATCCATACATCCACATCTACATGCACATTCACATCCATACATCCACATCTATATGCGTACATTCTCATCTACATGCATACATCCACATCTCTATGCATACATCCACATCCACATTCACATTCTCCTCATACATCTACATCTACATGCATACATTCACCTCCACATTCACATCCACATCTATACATCTACATCTACATGCATAGATCCACCTCCACATCCACATCCACATCTACATCTACATGCATACATCCACCTCCACATCCACATCCACATCTATACATCTACATCTACAAGCATACATCCACATCTACATGCATACATCTACATCTCCATTCACATCCACATCTATACATCTACATCTACATGCATCCATCCACATCTCTATTTACATCCTCATCTATACATCTACTTCTACATGCATACATCCACATCTCCATGCATACATCCACCTCCACATTCACACTCACATCCATACATCTACATCTACATGCAAACATCCACATCTCCATGCATAATAAAATTCTTTTAATTAATCTAGGATGATAGTTCCTAGAATATGGTAGGAAGTCCTCTTTTTATGCTTTGAATGAAATTATTTTATGCGTAATTTCTATAAAAATTTTGCCATAGCTCTACTACTATGACTGATAAATCTCAATTTTTTCTAAGGGATAAAGCTTATCATTAAGGAAATAATTAGAATGGTCTCTAATTGGATCATCAATCCATAATGGATTGAATCATCAATATGTATAAACTAAAAGCATAGAAAAAAGCCATTAATTTGACCACAAGCATAGTTTAATCTTGGATTAAGGAAAAGCTTTATGAAAAGCTTCATTTGGATTGAGAATGGGTCATGAGTATGACCATTTCTTGAGTGAGAGAGAGAAATTACATAAAAACCATTAGAATTTAAACATAAATGAAATTTAACTTTAATAGCATTTATTAAATTATGTAACTCTTCACTACTATTCACCAATTAACTTCAATAGCATTTAAAAAACCATACCAATTAAGCTTCTCAAGCTTGAGAGGGGTTGAGAAGAGAGAATCATTGAGAAATTATGAAAAAGATCATAATTCACTATACTTATCTTATAATTTGCTTGATTCTTTATTCACGGTAGAGGCCCCCAACCAATCAATTGGTTTAGTATGTTGATGGAGCCACCAATGGGGATTGAAGAAAGAGAGAAGTATCAAAAACTAGTGAATTATTAAAGAATTCACAGTTCTTGGCTTAGGTGGAGTAGAATAACAATGCATAAGACACTATATCTACATAAAGAATTCATAGTTCTTGGCTTAGGTGGAGTAGAGTAACAATGCATAAGACACTATATCTACACAAAGAATTCATAGTTCTTGGCTTAGGTGGAGTAGAGTAACAATGCATAAGACACTATATCTACATAAAGAATTCATAGTTCTTGGCTTAGGTGGAGTAGAGTAACAATGCATAAGACACTATATCTACACAAAGAATTCATAGTTCTTGGCTTAGGTGGAGTAGAGTAACAATGCATAAGACACTATATCTACATAAAGAATTCATAGTTCTTGGCTTAGGTGGAGTAGAGTAACAATGCATAAGACACTATATTTTTTTCAACAAGGGAAGGCTTCTATTTATAGGAAAATTTGAGCTCCTAACCAAACAAACCGATTCTAGAATTTTCCAAGTCAATTTGGTCACTTTTTGACCATTTTTAGGTCAGTTATGCTAACTTTTTGGAACTAGACTTGAATGAGGAGAGAGGAGAGATGAAATATCTCAATTTTTATGAGTTTAAAACTCATTCAAGCATGTGAAATATGCACCTCCTTTAAAGAACTCTCCTTCCTTACATATGTGTCATAGTTTTTTTATTAATAAACCTTGTACATTTTCAACTCTTCATCTTATGTGAAATATGCACCTCCTTTAAAGAACTCCCCTTCCTTACATATGTGTTTTTTTTAAACTAATAAACCTTGTACATTTTCAACTCTTCATCTTATGTGAGCATTTACTCCTTTTTGTATACCCAAAATATCTCATATTTTTAATATTGCTCATAGTTTTTTACTAATAAACCTTGTACATTTTCAACTCTTCATCTTATGTGAAATATGCACCTCCTTTAAAGAACTCCTCTTCCTTACATATGTGTCATAGTTTTTATTTTACTAATAAACCTTGTACATTTTCAACTCTTCATCTTATGTGAGCATCTACTCATTTTTGGATACCCAAAATATCTCATATTTTTAATATTGCTCATAGTTTTTTACTAATAAATCTTGTACATTTTCAACTCTTCATCTTATGTGAAATATGCACCTCCTTTAAAGAACTCCTCTTCCTTACATATGTGTCATAGTTTTTATTTTACTAATAAACCTTGTACATTTTCAACTCTTCATCTTATGTGAGCATTTACTCATTTTTGGATACCCAAAATATCTCATATTTTTAATATTGCTCATAGTTTTTTACTAATAAACCTTGTACATTTTCAACTCTTCACCTTATGTGAGCATTTACTCATTTTTGGGTATCTTCTTTTTTTACAAATTGGATTTATCTCCTCCCTGCACATGGATTGATGCTATTGGCCCATAGGAACCTTAATTGGACCATAATCTAAGAATTTCTAAAAATCTAGACCCTTAGACTAAGGTTCTTTATACCTATTTCCAATTAATTCCAATTGCACATTGGAAAATTCTTTTTGAATTTCTGTTTCAGGGAAACTTATTTTAATAAGATGAGTTATTTTTCTATCCAAAAATATTCATAATCTGAATATTCTCTCTCTAGAATAATTTTCTCTCTCTAGGCTAAAACAGTTAGAAACAAGGTCTTTATATTTCTGAAGAGTGATTGATTACAGGGGAAGATACTAGACATCAAAAAAGGGGGTTGGGGGAGGAATCTTACATGTAAGAGTGGTCAAAGGGTGCACTTTTTTCCCAAAAAGGGGGAGGGGGGCAATTTTATAGTTTTCGGACCTCCATAACTTCTACATACAAGCTCCGATTTGAGCGGAGATTATAGATCCGTGATCTACGCATCAAGAGCTTTCCATAGATATGTTACATGATATGGTTTTATCCGCTAGATTTTAAATTCCATTTTCCCCCCAAAATTCAAATTCGAATAAAGTAGCCGTTTTGAAGCTTCTAATTAGAAAACGTTTCTTCTTAAGAGAAAAGGTTTGACTCCCTTAAACTGCCAAATAAAAGGGCCCAAGAAGCCTAATGGATGCAATTGAAGAATGAACTTCATACTGTGGAGAAAAAGAGTATGTCTGTGTGAATGACTATGCATTGAAGATCAAGGGTATTGTGGAATCCCTTGCATGTATTGGCATTTCAGTAGATGATGATGATAAGGTGGAAGTTTGTCTATGTGGTCTCGGGCCACAATACAAGGCGTTCAAGATGTCTATTCAGACTCGAGAAAACATTCCCAATCTCATAGATTTGGTGTCTATGTTGATTATAGAAGAGAAGAGCTTGGGTGTTGACCAGTCTTCACAAAACAAAAATAGTTCAGAGCAATAGGCCATCTACACAAGTTTAGGAAGAGGATGAGGTAGAGGAGGCCGTGGACGCGGCCAAGGAGGTGGCCGAATAGGTAATCAGAATTATGCCCAGCAGAGCAGCAACAACAACAGTCCCAGAATTCACAACAACAACAACATGCAGGTGGAAGAGGCCAATTTAGAGGCAGGGGGAGTCAAAGAGGTCATGGAAATTGGTAAAGGCAGTATAATGATACACTGGATGCTTTTATTGTGGTAAGTCTGGACATGCATAGGCAGAGTGTTATAAGAAGCAGGCTGACATGCAAAATGGAAAATCGCAGCAAAACAACTATGCACCCTCGAGCAGAAACAATGAGGATAATGAAAGGTTTTTTGTTATGCAACATGTCGTTAATGCCATGTTTGAAAATGTTGAAGCAGCACATAAAGATGATGTATGGTACGTTGATTCAGGTGCTTCGAACCACATGACAAGTCATGGGGAGCGGTTCAAGGAGATGAAAAAACTTGAAAGACCAAGTTTTGTGGAGACACTGCTCATCCAATTGCCCATGTTGGAGATGCGCCATTGTCTATGCAGGATGGCAAAGTGAAGTAACTTGCAGATGTACTTCATGTTCTGAACATAACAAAGAATCTGGTTTCAGTTGGCCAGATGATTGAGTAGGGTTTGCAAGCTCAGTTTAACTCTGATGGTTGTTATGTTGAAGACTTTAAAGACAAGTGCAGGTTGGTTGCAAAAGGCAACAAAGTGGGCAGAATGTCTACATTGAATGTAAACATGCTTGAAGTAAGTGCTACGATTTTTGCAAATAGTTCAGGAATTGTTGTAGACACAAACATTTGGCATAAAAGAATTGGACATGTGAATGTGCAGAGAATGAAGTCTATGCAGACTAAAGGAATTGTGACAGGGCTGCCAAAGTTTAAAGTTGAACATTAGGACTTGTTTGGGGTCTTCTTGGGCCCTTTAATTTGCCCCAAGCCTAATGACAGTCATTAAGGAGTGGTGCAATGGGAGAAGGCCATGTGGAGAAAAATGTTGGGTGTCATATCTTAAAGTTTTAGATTCTCAAAGAAAGTGCATACACAAGCCTAGTAATGGAACCTCACAAGAACAACACAGCAACAACTTACAACACAGCAACAACTTATTGACATTAGCAAAAGAAACTTATAATGTCTCAATCAAGAAAGCACAAATATAATTCAAAATGCGACTCTGTTTTAATGAACCAAAAAAGGAATGACAACATATAGCCATCTATAAGACACTAGAAGAAGAAATTACAGATGTCCGAAAAGTTACTGACTTATCTATGGCACAAACCGAATTTCTTGCTTTACATAATTTATTGCTTCCCTGCAATTTTTGCATTTCCACAATGGATCTCAAAAAATCCAACCAAATGCCAAACATCCCTTATACATTCCTTCTATATAACACTAGTAGAAGGAATATTGCGGTGCCCTGCGAGAATGCTTGACTAAGCTCTAACTTTGTAATTGTAGCTTGGTGCATAAATTTATGTATTGCAGGTTGCAAACCAAACACCCTAATGAACACAAAATATATATGCTCACATGGCACGTACGACTCTTTTTTCAGATCCCTCAAAGTTAACTCTGGACAAGAGCACCTTGGAAATTCGCATACATTAACCGCAAAGGAGATTCCAGATTTCTTTGAATCAGCTGTTGAAATCCAAAAAATGTGTGACTCTACTTGACTTACAATTGTCTCACGCACTACCTCTCCTTCCATTATAAGTGCTCTGTTGATGCAATCTTGGCTTGCCTTGCTTATCTTCTCCTTCCATCTTACAATGCGGCCATCACCTCTGCTCATTGGGTGAACATTGCATGGTGTTGTCTGAATAGTGGAAACACTGTGTTTTACACCCTCCAAAATAAAACCCACGTTGATGAGTTTGGTTGTCTCTTTCGTAGAGAAACATGTGCCTCTAGCAACCTTCCAAAGAAGAGGAGCTACCCACAAGACTTCTGAATCTGCTCATCCACTCTAGCTGAATGAATTACACTCGATGGACAAAAGTAGAACATCTACCAACTCTCCTTATCCTTATACTGTCGACGTCCTTTGAAGCAAGGTGCAGGAATACCCTTCAGTGGCCCTTCCTTCTTGTCAAGAACGAAAGCTCCATAGTGTTTGGCTCTCCCTTCCAAAATACCCCAGCATGTAGATTGACATTTGGGTGGTGTTCTCCGGATAGCCCATTCTTTCACATCAACCTCACTCTCTTTTGGGGTCCCATGAATGCATGAAGCACCCCCTTTTGGTCTTGGAACATGAATAGTAATGTTCTCATATTTTGGCCGATGACTATCTGTATCAAGTATAATTTTTGCATCCATTTTTCTTCTCTTGTGCATCACACTTTTCAGGACTGTCCTCTAAACATCTGGAGCAACAATATCTTGTTCCTCCAACACTGTTGATGCAAGGTCCACAAGATTTTTTTTTGCTCGAACCCCTTCGTCTCCGGACATAAATCTTTTCTTAATTTGATTTAAACCCGGCCCAGACCCCTCATGTCTTCCTGTCAAGTAGGCCTTATAATGGGCACTTTGCAAGACTGAAATGGCAAGGTCTGCAGAGCTGAAGCAGAGAACAAGCTAACTTGTTGAGCGTATCCCAAAGTTGCTCGCATGGATGCATGCTTAGACTCTGAGAGATTAACCATAGGCACAAATGGACCTCCACCCCCTTGTGTCAATACCCATTTTGCCCAGTGAAATCCCCACACCTCCCACCAAGATAACCATGTCTCTAATAAATGTAGCTCTGTCTCATGCACATGTCCCAAACTCCAAAATGTAACAAGTTTGTCCTTTGCTGATGCGACTGACACTTCACTTGGTGCATCTCTCCATCGTCGACACAAATCCTTATGCTCTTCTTGAAATTGTGGTTTGATACAAATTCGTGTATGTTCCAGCATACTCTTTTCCCAGTGAAAAGAACACGAGCGTTCCTTGAACATCATCACATTCCTTTTACCTTTATTGAAAACAGTACGCACTGCAAGCCAATTTGCTTGTGCCTCATCAGCCATGAAACCTGCAAACTCTGCACTCTCAAATCCACATTGCTGGAACCTTTCATTCATCAAAGTCCAAAATAAAACCTGTGCATTTGTATTCTCCACTTTGAACTCACCTACTATAATTGTAAGCAATTCTCTGACAAAAGGGTGATAAACATGTGCACTCATTGTGGTCCAGCCACTTGTCATGTGCACATGATTAAAGTGGACAAATTGTTTCTCTAATGGTCCACCTGGCCTCATTTGATTAACCAAGTCGATCCCACTTCCAGGACCCACAGAGGACATCTTAAATACATGAGGCTCCACATTGCTTGCCAGCTGGTTTGGAAATAAGAGGCTATGAAAGAAAGGGTATCGCCTATTTGTTTTCTCCTTAAGATCCACTAATGCTTCGAGCCCAAGAATCGATCCCTTCACATTTTGACGGGAAATATCCATGGATCTCTGAATCCTAATCAAATACCAAAAGTCAACCATTGCAACATGTGAGTTTCAAAAAAATGTAAACAAAGTTTAGACCTAACCTTTTTCTTTGTACAAGTGGTGTAACTCTTTCCAGAAGTTGCTCGACCCCCAAATCTCCCATATCAGGAGTGATATCAGTGTCATCAAAGAGCATGTCCATAATTATATCTTGAGCTACATCTATCTCAACCTTTTTACACTTTTCATATAGGTCATGGGAAGCTCTATCTTGCACCAAAGTATGCACAAAAGTCTCATTTGTTTTCAACACCCCAACTGCCACTGGATGCCTATGACTACCTTGATGTATGACACATCTTGTTGTAGTAGTTCTATCTGTAGGGTAGCAATAATAAATAGAAGACTCACACACAGCCAAGCATTCCGGTAAAGTAGAGCAATGTCGACAAACTAAAGTGACAGTTTTAGAACTTAAAAACCCAATTCACCTGTTTAAGTTTTCCCTTCCATTGAGATTGATTGCTTCCCTTCATCCGCTCATAATAAGGGCACTCCACATTACAACATTTTAGATGCCCCCCACAAGAACTACGCCTAACAACACCATCAAAACATTCCTTTGTACATGTGTTATACTCCACCCACACATGACCATCATATCTTTGCTCCATCCCAGCCATTGTCTTACCTTGTGGTGCAACAGGGAGCTCAAAAACAATATCCCCATCGTACTGTGATGGAAGTCTATAAATAATACATAATATAATATAAATAATAAATAATACATAATATAATAGAGATTTATATATACAAATAGAGATTTATATATTATATTATGTATTATTTATTATTTATATTATATTATGTATTATTTATATATTACATATTATTTATATATGTATTTATCGTCTTCCCATTTCGCCTCCGCCAAGCGTTTTCTCCGTCCAAGCTCTCCATCCGCCAAGCTCTGCATCTGCCAAGTCTCCGTTCCCAGGTAAGCTGTGGCCCCTTCCATCCCTTCCCACTCCCCTTAGCCCCTTGCCACCAAGGGCAAGAAAGCCCATACGCTGGCGTATGGGCTTTCTTGCCCTTGGTGGCAAGGGGCTAAGGGGATTATGTTGTTAGAAGATGTAGCGTGACTGCGAGTACGAGGATGCAGTTGCTTGGATTTCTACTTGTTGTTTGCGTTTCCTGACTGCATGAACACCTTGGTGAAGAGGGTCGAGAGAAGAGCCGAGAGCCGAGAGCCAGAGGGCTTGCATGTATTTTAGCATGTGTGGGTCTTAGCCCGTTCCCACCAAGGGCAAGAAAGCCCATACTCCAGCGTATGGGCTTTCTTGCCCTTGGTGGGAAGGAGCTAAGACCCATACATCCTAGATCTCAAAGGTGGTGAGATACATCCACCAACCTGCAAACACCTGGCTCCGAGCAGACCTTTGAACATGTCCTCGACTGGTGCTTATCCATAGGCGCATGTTCCCAACCCGGTCCCTATTTCTGGCTGAACCCGTACTTAAAATCTTGACAAACTGGTCGGCCATAACTACCTCTAGTATGGTGTGTGCACATGGAGTTGATGCTTCAGCGCACAGACCTATGGTCTCTCATTGATGGCACTGAGGTTGTTCCTGGCCCTGCAAATGCTGCAGCACATGCCCAATGGCCCGTATGAAGATCATTTTCCACTTGGGTGATCATCAGCAGGTGTGCAGATGGTTTGGTCTCTCACATCATCTTGAGCCGTGTGGGATTTCCTACCCTCTGCCTATGAACATACTGATCTGGTATCTCAAGTAACACTCGTCAAGAAACTCATCAATCTGACCATGTCAGAAACTCAATCTGTTGTCCAATTCTTGGGACGAATGGCAAAACCTTCTTGATGAAGCTATTACATGTGGGCTTGCGTGTATTGTAGGGGCTTGCATAGCATGTGTGGGTCTTAGCTCCTTCCCACCAAGGGCAAGAAAGCCCATACGCCAGCGTATGGGCTTTCTTGCCCTTGGTGGGAAGGAGCTAGGACCCATACATCCTAGATCTCAAAGGCAGTAATGCTCTTCCATCTCGGCCTCCGCCGTCTCCACTCTTGGGTGGTGAGATAAGACCTGGATCTGCCCCTAGCGATCTGCACGACTGAGGGATTAGTGAATCTAGAGAAGTACAAGGCTGTCTAGTTTTGTCCGTGGGTCATAGCTCCTTCCCACCAAGGGCAAGATAGGCCATACGCCAGCGTATGGGCTTTCTTTCCTTCCCTGTGCTCCATATGAGTTCATTATCATCAAAGGCCTGCATCAAGATGCACCGAAGGCTGCAAAGGCTACCATCCCCACATTGCAAGAGCAACTCGGAGACGTTGAGGCATGTGCAGCCTAGCCTCCATCCACTCCCTCGGCTCACTCCTCCACCACATTAGAGTAGAAGGTGGATGCCTTAAGTGAAGAGTTTGATGTTCATACTCATTGTGGGTTGCCTCATCTATTTACTAGCAACCAAACCACGTGGATATTCAATGTCTAGTTTCAATTTTACTTGCAAATTTATGCATTGGCCAAGCAAAAAATAGAAGCACAAAAAATACTAAGGGCATGGTTTCTTGCCCTTGGTGGCAAGTTGCTAAGGCCAACGTATGGGCTTTCTTGCCCTTGGTGGCAAGTTGCTAAGGCCACAGACAATGAGACCTTAGCCCCTTGCCACTAATCTTATGATAGGTAAATTTATTAGGAGTGAGTAGAGGAGTTTAGGATGCTTGCTACAATGACCATTATCTTGATTACCTCATGGCCATTTTGTGGCCATGATCTTAATTTTTTGAAATGTTAGGGAATAATCATGCCTCCACGAAAGAGAAAACAAGCAAAAAAACATAGGGAGTTTGGGTCTCTTACACTAAGATTTTACATTCAATTGTTGCAGCTTTGATTTCTTGATATTTCCGTGTGAACTAATGATTTAGAATTCAGCCAACGAGCAAGGAGAAAGGAGTGTGTGCATCTAGTTCTATAGCAGATGAGAGTGGCGGCGATGATTTCTCTCCTATCCAGGTTCTTGTCTGTATGCTTTTTCTAGGGTATATTTTATGTTGCTGCCAGTTTCTAAGTTCTTTGTTTGAGATGTTGTTTGTTTTGTGTTTGATTAATGTCTTCCTAGGTTTCTAAAAGAAGACATAAAGGACAAGTATTGTCTCAGCCCGCTAGCAGCACTATGCACTCCATGTGTAGTGAGAAAGAAGAGGAAGGAGAAAATGAGGTGGTGGAAATTATGAAAGGTGGAGATGTATTGGCTAAATGCAGGGTTTTAGATGTTTCAAGGTACCCACCCATTCCCCTTTGTAGGATGTTTCCATACCCTAGGGTTCGAGGTTTGAGAAGCGACACTGCACTACTCAAAATAGCCTTAGAGGGTGAAACTTACTGTCCAGAGAAGGGTATTTTCATTATCTCTGTTGTCTCCCCTTATGGTGTTGCGATTCCGGTGTGACAAGTGAGATGAGGGCTTCATGTGATGCCCACTGGTGGCAGGCTATAGATAAAGAGCTTGAGAATGAGTTGAGAACCAAGAAGGGGTTGTCTTTTCTTTCCAATAAAATGTTCTATGTGTGGGAGGGGAACCATCGCACAGTGGCTTGGATGGAGCTCATTACAGAGAAATATAAAGATGATAAAGAATGGCATTTGAGGGTCTTTAGCAGTGTTGTTGATCCAACTAGACTCAGTGAAGTCTCCTTGCTTGCTGGCTTTCTTCGCATGAATGAGTAAGTTCCTCTCAAAACACAATGCACATGTGATCCTTCTCATTAAATGCATTTGTATTAAATTTTTGTTTTTTTGGAAGCTTGAATGAGCATGCAGTCATAGTCACAAATTTGAAGGATACATTGGTCAATGCTGCAAATATTTGTGAGTGTGACATTAAATCCTATTTGCGAGAGCAACTTGCTAATGTGGCTAAAACCTTGGAAGGCCAAAAAGAAGCTTGAATCAAAGACTTCACCCCCATGGTATCCGCTAGCTAGAGAGGATTTGGTCGAGCTTGTTTACCAGGTAGATATATATTTGGGCTCTTTCTTGTTATGAGAGGATTAGAAAGTATGGTGTGCAATGACTTTCCCAAAATTTTGTAGGTTGGGTTTCAAAAGGAAGTAAGGACCAAAGTAGTTGAAGTGACAAAAGGTCTAAGTACGGAGGAGAGGGCTTTACAAGAAAAGGAGATCTCCACTGAGTTGCGCGATGAAAGTACACTGATCATATGCAAAAAGTATTGCAATGTTTGATTTGTTTAAAATTATTATTGTTGTGTTTGTCTCCTACTAATATGAAATGGTTTTGGTGTATTTATTAGGTTTTGAATATTATTAATCCATCCCTTGGCAAGGAATGGAGAGAAACTTTGTTTTCTCTTTAATTTGATGGAATGGACACCATTGTGGGTATTGAAAAGTTGAATTTGATAGCAATCTCTTCTGTCAGTGCGGAGAAAAAGATAACTTGGTTGAGATTGCTTGAGAGTTCAAGATCTGTTCGCAATACCCATGGTATGCCATCAACAAACACAGAGTTCAGAGCGTAAGAGTTTTTCACTTTTCTTGCTTTATCTCTATGCTTCATAGAAAAAAATTGTCTTCGCTTTGCATGTTTTCGTGCCTTTCATTATTTCTATCATTGCAGGTGGTTGTCGAGGGAACTGTTGCTGGACATGATAGAAAAGAATGCACTTCGTTCTTTGGAGCAAGAGATAAGAATAGCAGCTACCACAAAGCATCCAATTAATTTGCCCGACGAGCCATCTCTTCATGATTACTTTGCATCCATATGATATGAGGGTAGAAAATATATTTTTGGCAACATTAAGAAAACGGGTGCTAAAGAAAAGTCCAAAAAAAAGAGGGTCAACCTATTCAGTCCCATCTTGATGCAGCCACTTGTCGGTTGCTCTATCGGTTGGTTTTCTATTTTAATGCCTTTTGTTTGACATTGCAGTGTGTAGTTTGTGTTGGCTTGGATAAATTATCTTTGAATATTCCAGGTATTTTTTGCACTTGAGAGACCTCAAGCTGCTTGTTGATTTGCCCAAGGCTTGTAAAACATGGGTGGATATCACTAACAAAGAGTCCACTATGTATGAGGAGAATATGATTGCTCTCTCACCTTTTGAGATTGAGACATGCCCTTGGTGGATTGACATGCCCTCGCCCCATGTATTTCCAAGTGAGAAAGCTAAGTTTGAGGAATGGCAAAAATCAAAGGGAAAGGGTGCAAGTGGTGGCTGTCTGAGTCAAGGTAAAGTGGCTTCCACAACAACTGTCTCCTCTCTTTCCTTAAGCTTTACTTTAACAAAGAAGTGGTTTTGAAGGTGATCAAATAAGGGGCAAGGAAGCGCAAAGGGGTGATCATGCTCAAACAGGCAAGCAAGCTCAAAAGGGCAAGCAAGCTCACATTAGTGAGACACAGAGTACATGTGACTTTTTCTTAATTCACTTTGCATATTCATGTCTAGCTATCTATGTTGGATACTTTATATACCTTCCTTGTAAAATAAAGATTTATGTTTCTTTGTTTGTTTTGTTTTAGATCGTGAAACTTTTGTTGATGACAATTCACCACCACTCGATGTTGGTATGCATGGTAGCTTTCATAGTAGTATACTTCTTTTTATGGATATACGCAAGTCGATTGTTTTCTATGTTATGCTTGTTGTTCATTCATTATACTTGCCGTGATTATTTAGGTCCATCCTCATGTCCTAGACCACCATCCCAAAAAGAATATGTGCCACTCTTGTCCATACAAGGGGGGCCTTCTTTGGATTGCTCTATCTTTTCATTTGGATGTGGAGATTATATTTCTATGGGTAAGGATTTTGCATCCTCTATTAGCAATGAGGATTATGCAAAGATCCATACATTTTTTTCTAAAAATAATAAATTGGGGGTGGAGTATAAGAAAAAGAAAAAGACAATGGCATGGGCTGCTGACTTTGTGCTCTTGGATCTTCCCATGGACTCTGCACATGGACGAGACGGTGTTCCATTGTGGAACAAGGTGTCAGAGGATCATATTTGGCATGGGCTTGGAGTGGTAGCAGCTTGTTTGGTGGACTCAGGATGGGTTGTTTGTCTTGCCTCCATTTTAGGTGATTCTTTCAGTCAGAAATATGTAAATAGGATTGTTAGGTACTTGTGAATAAGATTGTTAGGTAATTGTCAATGTTTAAAATGTATTTCTTTCTGTTAGGGGTCAGGGGACTCTCCCTCGTGGGTGGAGAAATATGCCCCGCGGTGTGAGCTGGAGACTGTGCGTAGATTCATAGTTGAGGACTTAGCCTTCATGGATGAGGTTACGATTGAGGGTATTGCGTAGAGGTATTTGACATGGTTATTGTACACTTAGTTTTCTTGGTGCTTTGTTGTTCTTGATTAGTTTGTGACATGTCTCTATTTTTTGTCATTATTGTGCGACAGATGGATGCCTTCTACTTGTACATGCTACGACGTCGAGACTACATGGCCTCTTTACGTCTTCAGGAGAGTGCCACATTACGACATGATCATGGTGTGCAGTTCTCGCGGCATGTCATTCGTCACTATTTGCCAAATACTGTGAGGGTATTGGCAGGAGGCACATTTGAGATTAGGTGTGCAGCGGAGTGTCGGATTTGTGCGATGATTTCTAGAGGCTCTTTGTCCTCCCGGAGGATTGGCTTTGGAGATGGGTAGTGGTACAGCCCCTTTGATGCGTGCATGCATCGCATTTGGCCGCCCCTGTTATTCTTTTGATAGTGACGTTGACATTGTTGGTCGCATTCTACAACCTTTGGTAGAGGGACCTTCTGCAGGTACTAGAGATCAGCCAGCTCAGACGAGGAGATTTCAGAGAGTGACCCAGGGATGATGCATATGGCTGCCCTTTTGATTAGTATGGTTACTACTATTGACTTATGTTTTGTCATGGTTTGTTAAGGTTACTACTATTGACTTATTTAGGACATTATATGCACTCTAGGAGGATGATATGCTTTTGTGTGTGAGTTTTTGCCATGTGCTTTGAAATGTTAATGAAATGCGGTTTATAAAATTCTTATTGTAGTGTACTACCATGTTATGCGGAGGAAGTTGCAAGGGAGATGAGCAAGGATGCCTCCTATGATACAATCAAGACAAAAACCAATAAAGGGAGAAGAGTGGGATGTTGTTTTGTAGATGATGAGTGTGGAGAAGAGAGGGTGTGAAGTGTATTGAGCTTTTGGTGTTGTGTTAAGACAATGACTATTGTGCTAAGACTATAAGTATTGTATGGGTTGGTTTCTCAAATTTGATAACCTCGGGTCTTTTAATCTCTATCATATGGTTTGAGCATGCATGGAGTGTTTTTTTTATCGCTTCAAGTCGTGGTATTGTAAGGTTTGAGAGTTTTCAATAAACAAGTAGAGTAGATAAGAGGTGTGATTTTGGTTCAATAGTGGTTGAATTCTATCACTTCTCTTCGTGTTGTTCCTTTTTATTGCTCCGCTCGGTCTTTGCATGCTCAGTTTCTATCTCTGCTCGGTTCATGCATGCTCGGTTTAAAGTTAAACTCCCTTTTCGAGGGAATATAGGAATAAGTCAGTCATAATTATTCATATTCATCCAACTAACCGTGTTTCTAGTCTTTTTCTGGAAAATCCTTTTCCCATTCACAATGTACCCCAAGATTCTATTTTTTGAGAATCTAGACATATACTTTGTAATTCCAAAAGTTAATTATGTTCGTAATTTCTCTTTCTGTGATTAAAATTTTATCCATGATTTCTTGATGCATTCCCATGAATATTTTCTCATTCTTATCTCAATTTTTCCAAAATAAAATATACTCAGTATTCCTCTTTTTGAATAAAAGATTTATGCATATGATCTCATGGGATTTACAAAATCAGCTATACCCATATTTCCTCTTTCAGCATAAACACTAATTCATTTTTATTTAAATGAATCATTTTCATATTCCATAAATTAAATAAATCTAAAAATTTGTGCATAACCTTCTTTATTTTTCTAGCAAATGAATAATGCTCAAAACTCCTTTTTTTATCATAAAATTAACTATGCATAATTTCATTTTCTAATGACATAAATTTTTCCATAGCTTCCTCACATTTTCTAAGAAATGATAATACTCAAAATTCCACTTTTGACATAAAAGTTATTTATGCATAAATCTCATTTTCTAATGATAAAGATTTTACCACCAATATTTTCTATGAAATGAGAATGCTTAAAATTCCACTTTTAGCATAAAAATTAATTGTGTTAAAAAATATTTTTTTAATAATAAAATTTATGCCATAGGTTCCCTACATTTTCTATGAAATAATAATACTCAAAGTTTCTCTTTTAGAATAAAATTTATTTATGCATAAACCTTCATTTATTCCACTGATAAAATTTTACCATAACTTCCCCACATTTTCTATGAATTAAAAATGGTTAAAATAACCCTTTTAACATAAAAATTAGTTTATGCATAAACCTAGGCTTAAACATAAGCATAATTACATTTAAGCACCTTATTTATTTAAGAAACAAATACCCAAATAGGCTTAAACATAAACATAATTACATTTAAGCACCTTATTTATTTAAGAAACAAATACCCAAATATGACCTCCATATGAAAATAATTATAAGAATGTTAGCATAAGCTCTCTTTCACTTTAGAATGAATAATTATGAATTTTCTTAACATAAAACAAGTATAATCATTTTAATTAGATTAAAAATCATAAAAATGCTTAATCTCCATCTCTAGCTTGTTAGGCCTAGAGTTTTGGTTAAGAAAATGAGATTAGGACTAAGATCTTTCCTTCCAAGAAGGATTAATCCATAAAGGTGAGTATTCTTACAAAAAGAGAGATTTACAATTCAAAAACATTACATTTAAGCATTAAAGATTAGTATTCATCCATTTAAAAAATATAAATCAATAAAGCATGGTTTTTAAGAAGAAACCATGGATTTAAATGCTTTCCAAGCATTAGGGAGGTTGGGAAGAAGATTATCATTGAAGAAGAGAGTAAAACACCATTGTTTTAGGCTTACCCTTGGTTTTTAGCTTAATTCTTTAGAGAGAAGTGAAGTCCACAAAGAAGAAGCTTGGCCACCAAGTAAAAGAGGCTAATCTCCAAGAGAAGAATAGAATTAGTGAATCCCCAAAGCTTTCCAATGGAGAGGCAAGACTGAGAGATAATAGAAATATACTAAACTAAAAATTACGCTAGCATAGAGTTACTCCAATATAAAAATACAAAGGAATGGGGGTCTATTTATAGGTGAGGGAGGCCACCAACCAAGTCCAACTAGAATCTAGAGGCTTCTAGCTCCTGTTTGATCCATTTTGGACAAGTTTTATACTAGTTTGCCTCACTGTTTTGATTTGGTTTGAAGGAGGAGAGATTAAATATCTCATTTTTTTAATTAAAAAACTCTCCCTTGATGTGATTTCGAGGCACCTCCTTCTCATGATCCCCCTCCCCCCTTCGTGAGGTATTAAAATTCTATTTTTATACTAATAAGTCACATTTTTTACTAATAAATCCGAGTACTAGTCAACTCTTCATCTTATGTGAGAATTTACTCATTTTTGGGGGATTTTTTTTATTACTTGCATTTTTCTTATACCAACACTTGGATTAACCTTATTGGCCCTTCTTAAATACTATTTGGACCTTAATCAAAATTTTCTGAAATTATGTACCCGTAGGCCAAGATGTCCAATACACATATTCAATTAATTTCTACTGCACATTGAAAAACTCTTTTTAAGATTATGTTTCAGGGAATCTCTTCCTATTGACTGGGAGAAAATACATATCTAAAAATATTTCAAAACTGTATTACCTCTCTGGAATATTTTCTCTCTCTAAACCAAAAACAAGGGAAAATAATGTTTTCTTGCATTCTGAAATAGTGGATGATTACAGAGACTGAATACACAGGCATATAGCCTTTTAAAGAGATACATAGATTGATTAATTACTTGATTGATCGTGAATACTTAGGCATATAGCCTTTTAAAGAGATACATAGTCACGGGATTCAAACAAGTGTGACCTCCCATTTACACCTCTTGAGATCCATTTAAGACTATTCATATAAGGTACACATTGTGACTTTACACTTGCGGTCCTGACTCCAGACTTGTGATCTTGCAGTGTGCGGCCCACATAACAATAAGGTACTCACATGGTGGGTGTGGTTTAGGCAAACTGCTGAGGGGTATGCCTTTGGAGCCAAATGATGGAATTTCCATCATGGAAGCCTTGGGCTTCTAAGAGACATTTGGGCACCCAACGCTACCAAGTGATGAAGGTCCGTGGTTGGCAAGACTTCTGGCTTTTTTTGTCAATGAGGATTTGAGCGATGAGGTGGTTGTCAACGCAGAGAAGAGGATTTTGATTGTGGCTTCAGGAGCCACATGTGTGTGTTGCCTTAATGGAAGCCTTGTGCTTTGAGTACAATGGTATGGCACCCAGCATTGTTGGCTTCGTTGTGCTCGGGGTTGCCAAACCCATGGTTGTGGGACCTTTTTTCGGCTTCTTGGGAAGTTATTGTGGTGGATGAGCACAAGAATCATCCTTGGGTAGCCAAAGGTAAGTGATGCCTTCATAGTAGCCTTGTGCTCTCGTAACAAGTGGTTGGGGACTAGCCAATGTTGCAGCTTTGTCTTAGGGTTGGTGTTTGTTGGATTAGTTGGCTTTTTGTGCTTAGGTTTTAGAGTTGGTCATCTGGGGATCCATAGTTCTGTGTAGCCATCCTAGAATCCCTGAGCTGCAAGAAGATTCTTTGGCACCCACCATTGATTGTCATGATAAAGATATGAGGTCGGGGTGCTTGCAGTGTGAGTGGGAGAGGTTGTAGAGTTAAGGGGGGAAATGTCAACGACAGGGCTTGATTGTCATTGGTGGATGGTGTCGACAGTGGCCGATCAACCGGGTTTGGTGAGTCATGGGGTGTGGGAATAGGAACCATTTGCCACTTCCTTTTGTCTTTCTTGCTCAATCACTTTCTTCTCTTCTTCACTAAAACCCTCTACAAAGTGACTAGCATCACAAGTGACAAGTGTGCTAGTATGGTAAAGATAGTCTTTAAGATTGGTGACCACAATGGCATCCTCATTTAGCCTATCAATTGAGAAGAGTTTAAATGTTATAGAATATGTATTAAAGAATCTTACTCTTTGAGATTGAGTATCCACAACAAACATATTCAATAGAGAGATTTTGTAAAACAAATCAAACATTGATGTTTAGGGGAAGAAACAATTACTTACAAGTTAATCCTCTGCAATGCGGCAATGAGGCGCATATCGTCCTTGGCTTGTGGAGAGATAATTTGAGCTTGCACTCTAATATGTTGATATTTTATGTTACTATAAAGTTCTTCTATACTTTACATCCAAGAAGCTATCTTATGATTCCCTTCCCATACAAAAAACATCTTGTTGGAAAGGAAGGCCCATGCTGCATTATTTGCAATTTCAGCCTCAAAGTCATCATTGACCATAACCCAATATTTATCCCATGTAGCCCTTATGTTATTTTCCACATCCTTTGAGGTTTCATCTAGCATTGTGACTGAAAGAGTGAAGTAGCCCTTTGTACTAATAAACCCCTTGTGCTTCAAAATCCCTTTTTAGAGTGGTAAGATCACTTCTTAATTGCCTCACAATTAGATTAGCAAGGTATCTACACAAGGGAATGCAAAGGGGTACAAGCCCTTTATGACTAGTAATGTCCTCTAGGATATCCCCACCTTTAGGCTTTTCAATGCTAGCTGGAATAAGATCCTCCACATCATCTTTTTTCTTCTCTTGTTTACTCCATTATTGTTCCCTTGATCATCTTTCTTCTCTCCCTAGCCCACAGATAGGGCATTATCAAGAGATTGGCTTCCATGTCTCGAATATCACTCCCTTGCTGAGCATCCTCATGCTCTTGGCTAGCCTCCTTCTCTTCTTGCTTCTTCTTCTTGCCACCTACTCTGGATGTGCTACCAGAGAAGCTCTCTTCCCTCTCTAAAGAGATCAAAGACACAAGGTAGACACAAATCAATATACACAATCCTAAACTAAAATATTTGTGAAAGTTGATTTATAGAGACCTAAACTTATGAGGCATTGTTGCAAGTGCTATATATCTGCAAAATGAATAATAAGCATCAAAATAAAAATGTAAATAAGTCACATATGAGCATCACTCCCTTAAAAAACACTTTGTTGGTAAAACACATTGGGAGGGAGTTTTATTTATATCCACAATAACAAACCAAGATGGGCGATTGTTCACATACATGGAACTAAACCACCTTTAGTGTAATTAGTCAAGGGAATTGGTTGTCTGAGCATGACTCGAAATCAGAAGGGGGGAGGCCATGATTGTATTTTGCTGGTGATATACAAATGGGATCTACGCTAGCAAAGAACTCCTAGAGCATTTTCTTTAATGGTAAGCTTCCACACGGCACAGTAGATCCATCCACTCTCTGACTTGGAAAATCATAAGGGCTTCCACATCGACTTCATTACCCTTCGAAATCTCACGGTAACTCTTGTCCTCATCCGTCAGTAAATCCCTTTCTCAATTTTGAATCATGGACAACCAATGCATCTCATAACACTCTCTCTCTCTCTCTCTCTCTCTCTCTCTCTCTCTCTCTCTCTCGTCTCTTTATCTTTACCTAGAGAAAAACCTGTCTCTTAATCTTGAAGTAGAAACAAACCCATCTCTTAATCTTTGAATTAGTACCAAACTCATCACTTAATCTTTGAATTAGCAACAAACTATGATTCTATTTTGCTGGCTAAATACACATATGCGAGCTGTGCCACACCCGTAGGCAGCAAGGCAAGACATACAAGTGTTGGGGGGGGCAAGACAACACTGGGTGCATACAAGCGGGCAAGCGCTTGGTGCCAAACCCACAAGCGTTCGGTGCCAGACCCACAAGCAGCCCAACAAGCCAAGAAAACCTAGCTACATTCAGGATAGGCAACACAAACCTATATCATAACCACCAGCAAGATGATGGCACCGCCCAAGGCTCACACATGGCAGCGTGAAGGGCAGCACCCCACACACCACCACCACCCCCCCCCCCCCCCCCCCCCCCCCAACACACTAAATCCGACAAGCCAAAAAATAGCAGAAAGCACAAGGCGCTACATCCGTAGGGGGTTCTCGAGCCCACGTTAAAGCATGTGAGAGTCTTAGGCTCCATGGTTGTTTGCTAGCGCACGGAGGTAGCCAGGTTGGCCTTTGTGCCAGGCCCAAAAAATAATAATAATAATAATAATAATAATAATTGGCCAATGAAATTTGTATAGTCGATGCTCCAATACTAGCCAAAATGCTCCAATTTGTATAGTCGATGCTCCAATACTAGCCAAAATTGTGCTCCAAGGTTAGCGTACTTGCCCAAAAGCGTGCTAGGTCACTATATTTTTCCAACCAAATGCTCAGAAGAGAAGGGGGAAAATTTAAGAGAAGGGGAAGCTTACCTTGTTGAGGCTCCTCCTCCTGACCAAAAGCTGCTCCTCCTTCTCCTCACGTTTGGAATGAGTAGATAATGAAGCGTAGGTGTAACCCTTCACTTTCCATTTTATTTGAAGGCTTATAATAATATTTTCAAAGTCTGAAACTTAGTTTAGTTTTATTTTAACTATGGTGGGCAAGTGACAATAAGGGAAAGAATACATGTGAGTTATTTGAATAATGGTAGGTAAAGATTTATAATCTTGAAAAGTGACCAAATCATGACAAATTTATTGTCATTAAATATTTTGTATGATTGAATTCATTAGTTACTTGCATGGATTTGTTGCAAGTTGTTAGGGGTAAAAACGTGTTAAACTCAATGCTATTAAAGAATCTTGATTCAAAATCTTTATAATCAATTCGTGCATGGCGTGTTTACACGATCCATCCTCATTCAAAGATTTGTGTTTTTGGCTTAAATGAAGTGTAAGTTATGTAAAAACATACCTCTTAACTATCTATTATGAAAATATATGCTGGCCAATTTACAACTTAACTATTTCAATAGTCATCTAACTCTTAGTCAAAAAGTATTCCATCATTCACTCCAACCATTTTCATATTAAGCATCACCCTTGTGTCTCAACAACATACAAAAGGGAGTAATGGAATTGGAAACCTTGATTAATGAAGATTGCAGCAAGAATTTATAACTTGTTCAACAAATGGAGTTGCAATTGTTACTAATGAGCAATTATGTTCTACCTTTGGTATTTCAAAAAGTTCTTTGACACTCTACCAATTACCTATGGCGACTTGTAAAAATGTGTCTTTTGAAGTGCCTAGTGTGTACCATGGAGAGAACAATATGTTTCACTTGGATATTCAATTTGGATACACCTTCATTGTCAAGGGAATGAGATTGATACCTATTAGCTATACCCAAACAATAAAAGATCTGGAATCTACTGAGGCTTCTTTAAGTGTGGTGCCTTTCTTAAGACAACCATGTAAAAGTTCACCTACGAAAAGCATTTGATTTGGTCACTACAATCTAGCAAGTGGATGAGCTTCCCTCTAGATATGATTGGAATCTACTGTTTGAGCTTCCACCTAAATTGCATGGGGGTAAGGGTGAAGGGATTGAAAGTAAGTATGATAGTCATGTATGGACAAATAAGGTAACAAGTAATATATCTCTATTTGAAGGTGTTGTAAGAATGAGAAGATGTGGAGGCCATTTACAATGCTCCAAAAAAATTTCCCCTTTGTTGAACGGACCCAAACTGTTAATGAAAAGCATTAGCAAGGGAGACTTGCAAGAAATTGTCCATCTGGTCAATGTGTTAGTGGGTTTTGGTCATTGAAGTGTTTGAATTGTGATTTGCCACCTCTATGTGTCTTTGAATGTTAATGCAGATTGATTATTTGTTACCCACGATGTAAGGATGAGATGAAGGTCAATAGATGTGTAATCCATAATGGGTATCATGTGCATCCTATTGGGGAAGGGAGCTCTAGACATGTTATTAAAGAGGCGAAGCCTCAGCTGAATGAAATTATGCAAAGAGATAATGGTAGACCCAAGGCATTACAAAAGACACTAGCAAAACAAATTATCCTTGACTTTGTTATCAAAGATGAGCCAAAGGCTGACTAATGTGGAATTTCAGACATTATTGGGGTGGAGAGTATTGTACCCACCTTGGACACAAGAAGATAAACATTGTTTTTGATCAATCCCATGCTATCTTTAGGAATAAAAAATGATATAATATTTCCTTGTTGCTTGTCTAGGTTGGCACATTGGAAGAGGGAGGTGGAAATAGAAACAGGTTCTTCTGCACAAGGATTTGATGCTATCTTATAACTTAAGAGAAAGTTTACTTATGACTTCTTTCAGAATATGGTTTTCTTGGGATAATTGATCTTCTCTTCTTTTGATCGATGTCATGTCGAAGGAAATAATAAAATTTCATTTTATTTCTCTCTCTCTCTCTCTCTCTATATATATATATCTATCTATCTATCTCTCTATCTCTCTCTCTCTCTCTCTGCCTATTACAGGCTCTTACTGTTGTTTCACCGACACACACACATACGCATGGACCTTTCACCCATAATAGATTCCCAAGCATTTAGAGGAAGATGTAGAAGTTTAGCCTATGTAGAGGGTTGCAAGTCATGCCTAAAGTTTTCTGCCAATGCAATCAAGGATTATCATGCACAAAGGAAGCAAGAACAACGTGCAAGGATGAAGTCTAAGGTACAAGAAGAACAGGAGCACAATGCAAGTCATGGTGCAAACGAGCAAAAGCGTCAAAAAATATGCAACGACGTTGTTCAGTACTTTAATCAGTGGACCAAGGATCTAGACAAGAAGACCAGGTTTGATATATTAGCTGAGGTTCTCCAATATCGCTCCATGAAAGAAATTTCTAGTAGTTTTCCACCAGTATGGAACCAGACAAGTCTAATAGATGACATATGAAATACACTTGAAGTACTTGAAGCAGCCTAGAAACTCTGAGGAGCTATTTCTTAAAAGGTCTATTCCAATGATTCTTATGAATGGCACTGGCACAAATACATCCTCTCTTAACATTGCGGATACTTCAAGGTAGCTGAACATACACAGACGTAATCTCTATGTAGCTAGAGAGCATTTGCAAACCTCTGCTAATGGTATTTTGCCATTATCTTCATACCATCGACAAGCCCGTGCAGTAGGCATAATCAGTGATGAGGTGAAAGAGCTTGTTTTCAATTTTTGGTTAAGCCATACTCGTGTTTCACCTAACAAAAAGGATGTATGTCGCAAGCACCTTGTCAGAAAATCTTATGTTAAGCATCAAACATACCTTCTCGATCAATCTTAGGTAACAACAACAACCCGTGCTCCCAACACCTGTGCTGATTTGGTGTGCTTTAATACATTGCATATTCCTTCAGTATAGATTCAGATACTAGATTATATGTTTCCAACTGGTGTACAAACAAATGCCAAATTCTCTCCTCTTCTATGATTCTATCATCCTTGTATATGTGTTGTTTCCTTCCTTTATCATGTGTCTATTTGCATTATGTCTGACTGTCAAATTTTCAGTCAGTCAACCTATAGATCTTGGACTACTTGGGGATGTTAAGTACTAGAAAATATAGCAAATAAAAAGAAACCATCCTCCCTCACAAGGCAGGGCATGGTTCAAAACGGTTACAGAGAAGTCCTATAAGAGCATCACAAGCGCATGGGAGTCCATCCTATGTCCCAAAGCTGAAGGTACTATTTTCCATGCTTTCAAGTGTCTGATGGGGAGTTGCATTGTCTGTGGTCCTCAAAACATACCAGTTTGTCCAGGTGAATCTGCATATGTTGGTCGACTTATCACCGTGAATATCTTTTAGAACATAGATCGTGGAACCACTGATGATGGCAAGACAAAGAAGAGGAAAGAGTTAATACACAAGGAAATGTCATGCAAGGCACTGAATCAAATGTTAAAGGACCAGCTCAGAAAGTTTATCAAGCATAGTTTTGTGTACAGGTGGCAAGATGAGCAATACAAAGAATGCATGTCCAATTTTCCTTAAGATGTGGTGATATCTCTTGTAGACTTTGCTGAGAATTACTCTTTTAAGGAGCAAAATGAGATACAGTTAATGCAATGGTATTCAAGCCATTAAGTGTCCATATTTGTGCATATTACATACGCATTATTGTAGGTGACATCCATAAAACGATTCACTTTTATATCTCTGATGATGTGAGACCCCCGCCCTCTCTGCGCATCAATCTCCAGAGTGCTAGCAGTAGTGGAAGTAGCAACCTCTTGCATAGGGTAGCGCTTCCCACTCGGGGCCAAGAGCCTTAACTATCCTTTGTATTCTGACCAAACCTTCGGGTCACATGGCCAAATCAAGGAGGGACTTGCACTTGGTTCATAGAGATCATCGCTTTTTTCCCCTAAAGTGAGGCACAACCATTGATTCTTTCCCATAGAATAAGAATTACCCTATGACTTACTTTAACTATCGTAACTTGAACATAACTGAACTTTATTGTAGAAATCCACCGATCCAGCCTAACCCCAACCGGCCCATGGGTTAGGCAACTGCCCAACCACTGTATTGGTGGGATCCCTCTTTATAAAAATTTGGTTGTGTTTTGCCCGGGTACCAGGGAAAAGAGTTCCCAGGCCCCCTAACTCGCACTCATGCAAAAATATAAAATAGACACACCACTTACGCACCCAATATGAAATTGCCTTTTCTTAGATTCAACTATCTTCAACTATCTTCAAGACACACCACTTACGCACCCAATATGAAATTGCCTTTTCTTAGATTCAACTATCTTCAAGACATAATTACAATAAAAACACAATGTTTCCATCATAATCCTCAGTATTCTAGTTCCATTATTTTACAATCAAGTGTCATCCAAACTCTTCATTCAAGGTCAGCTAGTCAGCCAACAAGATCCAATTTCATAGTTTCCAGCTCACTTAAATAATTTCTAGCCAATCCATAAAGATCTCTCTTGACATATGCATAGGTGTCCTACCATGCATCGTCTAGTCAGAACCCTCTAGGACCTTAGGTGTCCTAGCACTTCACTCAGGGACCGCTTCGTCAGCCCTCACCCATCATACCGGAAGCGCACCATTTTTAACTGTACCAAGGCTGGTCAAGACTTTGGCAAGCTTTGCCGTGAGAGACGTCCTTCGATGACTCCCTGCCCCACCAGCTGTTGCAACGTAAACTCTCCTTAGATTAACAATAAACCAAATGCTTCCTCCAGCATTCTGGCATAAGACAGTTCTTTACGAAAACAAAGTTTGTATGCAAGTAGGTTTTTCCCATTGAGTTTGATTTCCTCTCACAAAAAGCCATTTCACGAGAAAACATTTCTAGTATTGGTTTCACAAGACCCTTTGTTCAAAACCCAACCTTCCTTAATGGAAATCAGGAATCTTGTATCTCAGTTGATCCATCCATCAAATACAATTTAAAATGAGTTTCTAACTTATTTCTAGACGAATTTAGGTCTTAGAGGGAAAACTTCTCTGAATCAGCGGTTATCCATTCTTTGTAGTACTAAAGAAATGGGAATGGTCACAATTCTTTGGCTTAATTTACGATTCAAGAGATGGGCAGGCATCTTATTGACCCACCTTTCTCAAGTGGTCATGGTCTAGCACAGAATTACTTGAATTTATTCCTAGATTTATTTCCTAAAGATATTTCTCCATTTATCTCATAAAATAACTGTGATTTCTAATCGTAAGGGAAAACATCCAATAATATTATAAGATCCCTGTCCCCACCACGCAACAAATTGAGGGGTGCTAGTAGAGCGGAAGCGGCACTTCTTGCACGGGCCAGGGTCCCACACTCGAGGCCTCGCCCACGGATATCCGGACGAGAGACTAATCCATCGGTTCTTCCAAAACTGACGTGGAAAAAACTTCCCTTACCCGGAAAGCACGGGCGATTCATCCAGGATAACTTTTCTCTAACATAGTCAAAAGCCTTAACGAACTGAACTGATTTGACTGAACCCGTAAGTCCCATAGTCAGATCAGGGAAAAGATTGCACTTGGATCATAGAGACCAACACTTTTTTCCTCATTGAGAGGCAGAGCCGTTAATTCTTTTCCATAGAACAATTTTTGTCCGGGATTTACTTCATCTATCATACCATAACAGAATTGATTCTCAATTTAGGGATCCATCAGTCCAGCCTAACCCCATCCAATCCGGTGGTTAGCCAACCGCCCAACCACTGTAGTGATGGGATCCAATTAAGAATTTGGTTAGGTTTTGTCCGAGTACCAGGGAAAAGAGTTCCCAAGCCCCCTAGCCGGATATTCATGCAAACTTAAAACTAGTCACACCACTTACACACCCAATATGAAATTGCCTTTTTCACAGAATCAGCTATCTTTAAAAAAAATAATCTTTTAATGAAACCATTGTGTCACTGATCATAATCCTCAAAATCTTCGGTTGAATCCTTATTTCCAATCATTCCTTCATCGGTGTACCTATGACATCATTGGCAACCAGAACACTCACCACTTGACCACTCCGGGGCCTTTTCGAGCTCATAGTAACCGGCAATATATTCACATAACAAAATGGAATCTCCGTTGAAGATAAGCAAGATCCACCAACGGATCCATATAAAAGAGCCATGGACTCATCCCTTGAGGACCAGATCCATGCCCGAATTCAGAAAACAACTCTTACTCCTTGTTCCAATATCTTCCACGACGCACGTGTGGGTATCAACGACGACCCAGAGCTCGAGCACCGTATGGTCAGCACCCTTTAGGATCCTTCGCAGGTGACCTAGCGCTTCACTCATAGGCCGCTTCCTTGGTACCTCATCCACCGTACCGGAATCTCACCATTTTAATCGAACCGAGGCTGGTCGACCGAGACCTTGCTACGCGAGACGTCCTCCAATGACTCTCCGTCAGCTGTTGCAACTTTATTAGATTAGGTCTCCAACGACCTTATTCACAAGATGGTCAAAATGCTTCTCCAGCATTCTTGACATAGAATAGCCATTTAAAAAGAGCTCAAAAATACAGTTTCTATAACGAACTCACTTTCCACATTGTGCCACATCAAACCACATTAATTAATTCCACAACCATTTCATAAGTATTCCTATTCTCATCCAATCTCATCATTTTCATCTCATCTCATCTTTCCTCAACTTAACCTCATCAGATCTCATCCACTCACATCTACCCATATTCACATCTCATCACATCACATTCATTCACATCTCATCCATTCAGACCACATCACATCTCATTCATTTTACCTCACATCTCATTCATTCACATCTATCCCGATTCACATCCCATCACATCACATTCATTCATTCCTATCCACATCTCATCACATTCATTCATTCATTCATTCATATCCACATCTCATCACATTCATTCATTCATATCCATCACATTCACTTTCATATATTCATCTACACATCTCATCTCATTCATTCACATCTCATCCATTCAGACCACATCACATCTCATTCATTTTACCTCACATCTCATTCATTCACATCTATCCCGATTCACATCCCATCACATCACATTCATTCATATCCATCACATTCATTCTCATCACCATTATATCACATCACTTCTATCCACATTATATCTCATTCATACACATCTCATCTCATTCATCCACATCCATCCAATAGTTCTCATGTATGACTACTCGCATTTATCCATACATTCATATCTATCACTTCACATCCACATATATTCATGTCACATCTCATCTCTTTACATCACATCACATCCTTTCACATACACATCTATATCCATTCTTTACATACACATTCACATCACATTCTTTCACATACACATCTATATCCATTCTTTACATACACATACACATTCACATCTCATCTCTTTACATCACATCACATCTCATCTCTTTACATCACATCACATTCTTTCACATACACATCTATATCCATTCTTTACATACATATCTATATCCATTCTTTACATACACATTCACATCCATTCTTCTCATACACATCCTTATCCATTCTTTCACATACTTATTCACATCCATTCCTCACATACACATTCACATCCATTCTTCTCATACACATCCTTATCCATTCTTTCACATACTCATTCACATCCATTCCTCACATACACATTCACATCCATTCTTCTCATACACATCCTTATCCATTCTTTCACATACTCATTCACATCGATTCCTCACATACACATTCACATTCATTATCATCACATACATTCACTCACATCCCATATCATTCATTTACATTCTGATTCACATGACATCACATCTCATCTATTCATTCATTATCTGATTCACATCTTATCTCATCACATCTATTCATTTACATTCTAATTCACATGACATCACATCACTATCTGATTCACATCTTATCTCATCACCACATCTATTCACCTCACATTCTCATCATCTCTATTCACATCACATCCATCCATTCATTCATTCCCATCTATCTGATTCACATCACATCTCACATCTATTCACCTCACATCTCATCATCACCTCTATTCACATCCATCCATCCATCCATTCGCATATATCTAATTCACATCGCATCCATCCATCCAATCATCATCTATCTAATTCACATCTTATCTCATCACATCTATTCACCTTACATTCTCATCATCTCTATTCGTATCACATCCATCCATCCATTCATTCCCATCTATCTGATTCACATCTTATCTCATCACATCTATTCACCTCATATTCTCATCACTTCTATTCACATCACATCTATCCAATCATCTATCTGATTCATCTTATCTCACCACATCTATTCACCTCACATTCTCATCATCTCTATTTACTTCACATCCATCCATTCATTCATTCCCATCTATCTGATTCACATCTTATCTCATCACATCTATTTACCTCATATTCTCATCACTTCTATTCACATCACATCTATCCAATCATCTATTTGATTCACATCTTATCTCATCACATCTATTCACCTCATATTCTCATCACTTCTATTTACATCACATCTATCCAATCATCTATCTGATTCATATCTTATCTCATCACATCTATCCAATCATCTATCTAATTCACATCTTATCTCATCACATCTATTCACCTCATATTCTCATCACTTCTCTTCACATCACATCTATCCAATCATCTATTTGATTCACATCTTATCTCATCACATCTATTCACCTCATATTCTCATCACATCTATTCACCTCATATTCTCATCACTTCTATTCACATCACATCTATCCAATCATCTATTTGATTTACATCTTATCTCATCACATCTATTCACCTCATATTCTCATCACTTCTATTCACATCACATCTATCTAATTCACATCTTATCTCATCACATCTATTCATAGAATTTAAATATAGAATTTAGGAGAAATCTAATTTTTGATATAAAGATTCTCTATGCATCTATTTATGCATAATTCAAATTTAAGAAAAATAACACTTTTGAAAAAAAATTAAATTCTTTATGCATCTTTCTATGCATAAATTCAATTTTAATGAGAATAACACTTTTGAAATAAAAATAAATCTTTTATGCATCCTTTCTATGCATAAATTCAATTTTAATGAGAATAACACTTTTGAATTAAAAATAAATCTTTTATGCATCCTTCCTATGCATAAATTCAATTTTAATGAGAATAACACTTTTAAATTAAAAATAAATCTTTTATGCATCCTTCCTATGTATAAATTCAATTTTAATGAGAATAACACTTTTGAATTTTAAAAAAAATCTTTTATGCATCCTTCCTATGCATAAATTTAATTTTAACGAGAATAACACTTTTGAATTAAAAATAAATCTTTTATGCATCTTCCTAATGCATAAATTCAATTTTAATGAGAATAACTCTTTTGAAATAAAAAGAAATTCCTTCATGCATCTTTCTATGCATAAAATCAAAATTAATGAGAATAACTCTTTTGAAATAAAAATAAATCTTTTATGCATCCTTCCTATGCATAAATTCAATTTTAATGAGAATAACACTTTTGAAATAAAAATAAATCTTTTATGCATCTTCGTATGCATAAACTCAATTTTAATGAGAATAACTCTTTTGAAATAAAAATAAATTCCGTTATGCATCTTTCTATGCATAAAATCAAAACTAATGAGAACAACTCTTTTGAAATAAAAATAAATTCCTTTATGCATCTTTCTATGCATAAAATCAAAATTAATGAGAATAACTCTTTTGAAATAAAAATAAATTCCTTTATGCATCTTTCTATGCATAGAAAGAAGATAACACTTTTAGAATACACAAACGGAGGGGATTACTCGTTTTGAATAACATAAAGATAAAACTTATTTCCATAAAATTTAAGAAAATTTTGCCATATACTCCTTTGTATAGCTGACCATTTATCAATTTTACATCCTAAATCTACTTAGAATTCATCCCAAGATGAATTAAAACACTCTAATCTAATCAATTTTCACTTCTAAAGAGTAATCAATAGGAAAAATTTAACTTAAATTTGTTTGTTTCTCATTTTAGGATAAAGAAGGACTGAAATTCTTAATGAAGAGAAGGGGGAAGCCTTTCCATCAAGGCATAACATCTAATTTCAAATTAAAAGAAGCAAGAAATCATAAAACCATAGAATAGAATTAGAAAAAAGTATAATTTCTAACTTACATGGAGTTTTGTGAGCTATCCTTTGGCTTGAGGGATTGAGGGTTCTACTCTTGCTTGGATCAAGAGTGGCCACCAATTCTTTGTAGAGGAATTAGTCAAAAACAAGTGAATTATCAAAGAATTCAATGTTTTTGGCTCTCGGGAGGAGTAGAGTAATAGTGCATAAAACACTATTAACCTTTACAAAGGGGGAGGATTCTATTTATAGGAGAAAGTGAGCCTCTAACCAAGCAAATTGATTCTAGAATTTTCCAAATCAAATTGGTCACTTTTTGACCATTTTTAGGTCAGTTTAGCTTACCCTTCATGAGGGAAATTTTCCCTGTCAAAAATGCATCATTTTCTCTAAATATCTCTTCTTTTAAGTAGGTAAAAAATCATAAAACTGTTTAATCTTCATCTCTAGCTTGTTAGGCTTTGAGTTTTGGGTAAGAAAATGAGATTAGAATTAAGGACTATCTATCCAGGAAAGATTTAACCATATAAGTGAGTATTCTTTCGAAAAGAGAGATTACAAATAATAAAAAATATATTTAAAAATAATAGATTAACATTAATTCATTTAAACAACATAAATAAATAAGGGCATGGTTTTAAGAAGAAACCATGAATTAGAATGCTTCCCAAGCATGTAGATAGGTTGGGAAGAAGATTACCATCCAGTAAAACATAATTGTTTTAGGCTTACCCTTGGTTTTGGCTTAATTCTTTAAGGAGATGTGTATCCCTCAAGGAAGAGGCTTGGCCACCAAGTAGAAGAGGGTAATCTTCAAGAGAAGAAGAGGATTAGAGAATCTCCAAACTTCACAATGGACATGCAAGGTAGAGGGATAATGGAATTATACTAAAATGGAAACTACACTAGCATGTAAATACACTAAATAGGGTTCTATTTATAGGTGAGGGAGGCCACCAACCAAGTCCAAGTGGGATCTAGAGGCTTCCAGCTTTAGTTTGATCCAATTTAGACATGTTTTGGACCAGTTAGGCCCACTTTTTTGATCTAGTTTGAAAGAGGAGAGACGAGAGATGAAATATCTTATTTTTTGAATTAAAAATTGAGGTAATGATGAGGATTCTAGGTGCCTCCTTTATGAGTTACACTCACCCTCCTGAGGTGTCAAATTTCTCATTTTTATACTATTAAGTGCTAGTACTTACTCAACTCTTCATTATCTTATGTGAGAATTTACTCATTTTTGGTGGATTTTATTGTATTCTTGCATTTTTATTATTCAAACACTTGGATTAACCCTATTGGCCCATTAGAACACTCTTTGGACCTTAATCAATAATATTCTAAAAATGGGTACCCTTAGGCGAAGGTGTCCAATGCACATATTCAATTAATTTCTAATGCATATTCGAAAACTCTTTTTAAACTTCTTTTTTAGGGGAATTCATCTTAAATTTAAAGGATAACTTTATATCCAAAAATATCTCAAAATTATATTATCTCTCTCTAGAATATTTTCTCTCTCTAGGATAAAAACAAAGGAAAATAATGTTTTCTTGTATTCTGAAATAGGGGATGAATACAGGGGATTGAAAGGAGAACTTATACATCTTTAGGGGCTGAGGAGGAACCTTACATCCTCTCCCACTTGAAAAACGAGAGATGTCCTCATCTCATAAAGTGGGGGTAATCCTTTACTAGTTGATCTTCTTTTTTCCCAAGTGGCATCCTCTAAAGGAGGGTAGAACTTCCACTTGACCAAAAACTCTCTAAGGACTCTGTTATTGAGAGCCTTCTCCCAAATATCTAGGATTTCTTGGGATTGGAGTGCCATCTGGCTTGAGTCGAAAAAGTCAACTACTCATCATCTAACACATGACTCAGGCTCGGTACATACTTTTTAAGCAAACTAACATGGAACACATTATGTACCTTGAGATGGGGAGGTAGAAGAAGTTCATAGGCTAGATCTCCTACTTTCTTTGTAACGGCATACAGTCCACAGTATCTAGGAGAGCTTTTTGTACTTCTGAGATAAAGAACTTCTCTTGGGTTGTACACGAATAAAGACCATATCTGATTCTTCAAACACTCTCTCCGTTCTTTTCTTATCAGCATACTACTTTTGTCTATCTTGGAAAGCCTTAATATCTTTGCGGATTGACTATAATTGCTGCTCCATATCATCTAGCATCTATTTGGACATCTCGACCCTGATCAATGGGTCGGACCAAGTTAATGGTGTGAGGCAATCTTGTCCATATAGAGCTTTGAAAGGGCTCATCCGGATACTTCGGTGATAAGAGGCATTATAAGCAGACTCAACTAGATGTAATTAGCTTAACCCCTTCCTGGGTTCTCTAACACAGCATGACCGAAGGATATCTTCTATTACTTGGTTCACTCTTTCAGCTTGGCCATCTATCTCAGGATGATAAGCTGTACTATCTACGAAAGTTCCCACTGCTTTGAAGAATGCAGTCCAGAACCTTGACGTGAACTTAGGATCTCCGTCGCTCACTATCCTTCTGGGGTAAGCCATGCAATAACCTGAAAATCTTGTTGAGGAAGACTCTCGCAACATCCACTACAGTGTAGGTTTGTTTTATTGGAATCAGTGGTGGGCAACCTTGGTTAGTCTGTCAACTACCACAAAAATGTTGTAACCTGATTGCACTGTGACGGTAGTCCATACTGACACATTTCCACTTCATCTGTGGAATGTCTAAGGGATGCAACTTCCCTGGCATCTTAACCCTTTCTGCCTGACTCTTTGACATATTAAACACTAATGCACATGATTAAGTACATCCTTTTTGATTCCTGGCCAGAAGAAGCTCTTCTTTACAGACATGTAGGTCTTTATGAACCCTAGATGTCCAGCTATCGGGCTATCATGGGCTTCTCTCAAAATTTTTCCCTTTGTTCCCTCATCATTGGGAATGCATAGCCGATTATTGTAATACATGCATCCTTCGTCAAATCTGTACCCAAGGACTCGACTGATTTTCTAAGGAGTCTTACTTTCTTGCATAAGTA
This sequence comes from Cibotium barometz, assembly GCF_041138505.1. Classification (NCBI taxonomy): domain Eukaryota; kingdom Viridiplantae; phylum Streptophyta; class Polypodiopsida; order Cyatheales; family Cibotiaceae; genus Cibotium; species Cibotium barometz. The sequence goes on along the minus strand of NC_141055.1, from coordinate 22,025,702 downwards.
GGGTAGCAATATTAGGGGCAAAGAATTTGTCCTGCATGATCTTCTCTCTTGCTTCACTGATCAAAGGATTTGACACCAATGTTAAGCAAGGAGGCTTTCCTACTGAGTGTATCTGCTACCACATTTTCTTTCCCTGTCTGGTACTTAATCTCAAAATCAAATTCTTGCAGGGTGTGCATCCACCTTCTTTGACGCATGTTGAGATCCTTTTAGGCGAAGATCCACTTCACACTTTGATGATCTATCATCAAGGTGAATCTATGTCCCAAGAGATAATGTGTCCACAACTTTAGAGCATAAACTACCGAGAGTAACTCCAAGTCATGGAGGACAGCATAATTTCTCTCATGTGTTCTGAGTTTTCTAGATTCATAGGCTACTGCATGACCTTCCTACATAAGTGCACCTCCTAGGGCGAAGCCACTGGCATCTGTCACTACTTCAAAGGGTATGGAAAAATCTGGCAATTTAAGAACATGGTTGGTTACTAAAGTTGTCTTTAACTTATCAAAAGCACTCTAACACATAGCGGTCCAATGAAATAGGGTACTCTTCTTGAGAAGGTTAGTCAAAGGAGAAGCTATCTGAGCATACCTGGGTATAAAGATTCGATACTACCCGATTAGTCCTAAGAATCCTCTAACTTCTTTCACTGTCTTGGGCTCTGGCTAATCTATGACTACTTGGATTTTAGCAGGGTTAGGAGAAATCCCATCCTTAGATACTATAAATCCTAAGTATTCGACATGGTCAGTAGAGAAAGTACACTTGCTCTTTTTTGCAAAGAGTTGGTGCTTTCTTAGGATCTCCAAGACTTTACGTACATGATCTTCATGATCTGCTGCATTCTTAGAGTATACCAGGATGTCATTAAAGAAGACAAGAATAAATTTATCCAAGTATTCTCTAAGAATGTCTTGCATGAGGCGATTAAATGTTGCTAGGGCATTTGTTAATCCGAATGGCATGACTGTAAATTCATAATACCCAAAGCGAGTATTGATGGCAATCTTAGGAATATCTTGATCCTTAATTTTGATCTGGTAATATCCAAATTTGAGATCTATCTTTGTGAACATTTGGGTTCCACTTAACTGATCCAAAAGTTCATCAATCCTAGGGATATGATATTTATTCTTGACTGTCAACTAATTTAATCCTCTATAATCAATACAAAGTCTTAACGTTCCATCTTTCTTTCTCCTTAAGTTCTATGGCTTCTGGGACTAGCATCTTGTATGCATGCTGGGCTATCGGCTGAGCTCTGGTGGGGGTTAGCTCTATCTCATGATCTACTTCACGAGTCAGAGGCATCTCAGTTAGCTCTTCTAGGAATACATCAGCATACCCACTTAACCACTCTAGTTCCTTAGCCTTGGATTTTTTGCCTACTGGATTCATTTTAATGACATAGACAGCTTGCTTCTTTCTGAGTCCCTTCAACAACTTAGAAGCTTTGACTAACTACAAAACTGGGGATCTAAAAATTCCAGTTCCTTGAACTTGATTCCCGTGAAGGTCGAGGAAAGAAATGGTTCCATTGTGACAGTGAATGTCAGCCTGATTCTTATGGAGCCAATCCATTCCAAGGATTCTGTCATAGATTCCCAAGGGTAAGACTCTAAACTGGTAGTCTGTTACATTCCCATCTAGATTAAAATAAATACGGTCTGTCTCATGGTGTGTGAAATGAATGTTTCCACTGGCCAATTCTACTTGCATAGGTTTCCCTGTTTTCTGATCTAGGACTAACTTACGCAAACATCCTGGGGAAATAAAAGAATGTGTGTACTTCTTGAATCAATCAAAAGCTTAAAGTGCTTACCCTTTACTCTTCTGGAGTCTGAAGGACTCAGAACTGACGATTCTATCCTTGATATTCAATGGCGACATAAATCTATCCTCTTTCTTCATCCACTACATCAGCTATTGTGTGTGGCGGTTCTGGTTGCTGTCTGGGGTGGAACTCTCTCTCTCTGGCCTCCCCAATTCTAGGAGGGGGATCTAAGACTACTCTGCATGCATTGAGGCTGCAAGCTGAGCTGGCATTCTTTTGGGGTTGCCTGATTTTTGCGAGAGGGACCTTGATTAGATTGATACGATGGGGTCATTCTCGACACTCTAGGACCTTGGCTTCCCTGGCCCATTGACATAGAAGGAGTTAGGTTATCCTTTAGCTGGTGCCCAAAACCTTGATAGCCAAAACATCTTTTTTCACTTTGAAGCTCTTCCTTCTGCATCTTGGAGAAAGAGTCAGAGTTCCAAAAACTATGCTCCGAGGAAAAGGCCTTCCTTCCATTCTAAAACTTCCCATCTCCTGGGTTTGATTAGGACCTTGTTGTCTCTTAGGAGGCGGAAAGTTGGAAGTACTTCCTAGGGTTTGGAATCTTTTGAAAGATGAGGGTGCTGGCTTCGCAAGACCTTGATAACAAAGGCCTTGGCAAAATCCTTCGCCATCCGCATATTGCTTCGGCCATAGAAACTGGCTTAGCATTCTTCACCAAGGTATCCAAAGGTTCGTTCATTCCTCGAATGAACCTGGCCATCAGCTGTTCATCCAGCGGTGGGGCAAGTATTTGAGGAAGAGAGTGAATGCCTGGTGATATTCCTCTGTGGTTCCGCTTCCCTGGGTTAGCTCCAGGAACTCATTCATCTTTGTCTCCAAGAATCGTGGAGGATAGAATCTCTTTCTGAGGTATGATTTGAGATTATCCCACGATGTCTGGGTATTCCAATCCAAGCGGTTTGTCTCACAGTGGTTCCTCAATACTACTCTAGCTGTTTCTACAATCTTCAGCTTGGCAAGAGCCACCTTACTTTTTTCATTGTAACCTGTGACATCGAAGTACTCCTCCATAACTTCGATCAACTTTTCTATGGCCTCACATAAGTGTTCCCCTTAGCCCTTGAAGGGACCTGGCTGAGATCTATGTAGAGCTTTACGAACGTCAGGGTCAAGCTCATCCTCATCCGTTTGAGGATCTGGCTGTCTACCACGATTTGCACGTCTTATGATTTTGCCAAAATGATACATCATTAAATTTTCTATTCGACTTCATTTCGAGATTCTAAGACTTAAAAAGTTCAAAATTAATTCAGTCAACAAGGTGATCGTTCTACTATAGATCCACGACATATGTCGTGAGAAAACAAAACTTATTCCTTTAAACTCAATATCTGGTGCTCATAATTTCACTTAGACAATTGGAATCTTTTCAAAACATTATTTATTTACATAAGGTTTGTAATATATACATAGAGCAACATGGCTCCAAAAAGTCAATGCCTCAATTACATATGCATGAAGTGGAGATACTACGCTGTGGACATGCCGTGATGCAATTATGCCCTCACCGCCATTGGTACTACAATCCTACTCCTTAGGATAAAACTGCTGAGAAGCCTGAAAATATGACAAGTGATTCTAAAACCTTGAGGTGAGGGGTGATAAAGTATAACACCACGAACCACCCCTAGTCTCATCAATACCATAGCTAAAGAGATGTTCTGACTCAGCCTCTCTCATCATTGATTGTATAACAGGCATGGACATATTGCGCTGAGAACCATATATGCTGTCGTCTCTGCATTGGGTTCGAAACATTTAGCTCCAGGAAATGATTAGCAAGACTCGCCCTACTCGATTGACGAGTCCTGGGCCGAGGAGAGGATATGCTCAAAAGCAAAGGCAGTCATATCTTGATTTTGGGTAAGGTCAAGGATACCAGATAAGTACGGGGTGTCCATCTATAAAATCCAATTTATCAATTATAAGCCTTCATCAATGAAGCTTAATGTGAACGAAATTACAACATATGAATGCACCTTTCTAAAATTTAATTATAAATTCTTGACAAAATTTATCTTTGATTCTTAAGCTTTCAACAAAGCTATGATACTAGCTATGAGACCCGTGCCCTCTCTGCGTATGGATCTTCAAAGTGCTAGCAGCGGAAGTAGCAACCTCTTGCACGCAGAGCTTCCCACTTGAGGCCTCGCCCACCACGAATGTTTGGGCAAGGGACTAGTCTGGCGGTTCTTCCAAAACCAAAACCGAAAAAACTTTCCTCGCCCAGAAAGCACATGCGATTCCTCCAGAAAAATCTTCTAAAAATGGGGTCAAGAGCCTTAACTATCCTTTGTATACCAATCGAACCCGCGGGTCACATGGCCGAATCAAGTCCTGAGGGACTTGCACTTGTTGGTTCATAGAGATCATCACTTTTTTCCCCTAAAGTGAGGCACAACCGTTGATTCTTTCCTATCGAATAAGAATTACCCTGTGACTTACTTTAACTATCGTAACTTCAATATAACTGAACTTTATTGTAGGAATCCACCGATCAGCCTAACTGGCTCATGGGTTAGCCAACCGCCCAGCCACTGTATTGGTGGTATCCTTCTTTATAAAACTTTGGTTATGTTTTGTCCCGGGTACAGCCCGAAAAGAGTTCCTAGGTCCCCTAGCCCCGGCACTCATGCAAAAATAAAAAATAGACACACCACTTATGCAACCAATATGAAATTGCCTTTTCTCATATTCAACTATCTTCAAGACAGAAAAACAATAGAACCATAGTTTTTCCATCATAATCCTCAGTATTCCAGTTCCATTGTTTTACAATCAAGTTTCATCCGGGACTCTTTGTTGAAGACCATCTAGTCAACCAATGAGATCCAATTTCATAGTTTCCAATTCACTTAAATAATTTCTCACCAATCCATGAAGATCTCTCTCGAAATACGCATGGGTCTCCTAGCAGCCTGCGAGCCCCTGCATCGCTTGGTTAGAACCCTCTAGGATCCTCCTTAGGTGTCTTGGCACTTCACTTAGGGACCGCTTTCTCGGCCCTTGCCCATCATACCGGAAGTGCACCATTTTTAACCGTACACCGAGGCTGGTCAAGACCTTGGCAGGCTTTGCTGCCATGAGAGATGTCCTTCGATGACTCCCCGCTAGCTGTTGCAACGTAAACTCTCCTAAGATTAACAATAAAAAAAATGCTTCCTCCAGCATTTTGGAGTAAGAGAGTCCTTTACAAAAACAGGGTTTCTATGCAAGTAGGTTTTTCCCATTGAGTTTGATTTTCTCTCACGAAAAGCCATTTCACGAGAAAACATTTCTAGTATTGGTTTCACAAGACCCTTTTTTCAGAACCCAAACTTCCTTAATGGAAATCACGAATCCCGTATCGCAGTTGATACATCCATCAAATACAATTAAAACCAAATTTCTAACTTATTTCTAGACGAATTCATGTCTTAGGGAAAACTTCTCTAAATCAGCTGGTTATCCATTCTTCGTACTGAAGAAATGGGAATGATCACAATTCTTTGACTTAATTTACGATTCAAGAGATGGGCAGCCATCTTACTGACCCACCTTTCTCAAGTGGTCATGGTCTAGCATAGAATTACTTGAATTTATTCCTAGATTTATTTCCTAAAGATAGTTCTCCATTTATCTCATAAAATAATTGTGATTTCTAATTGTAAAGGGTAAACATTCAATAATAAGAAAATTCATTCTAAAACAAACTATAAATAATTCTACTCGTCGTGAATAATGGAATTTAACAAAGATATTTCTTTTTCTAAATGATCCTTTAATAAATATGCATATATCATTTTATTAAAATATTCACATAGAAATATTCTTAAATATTCTCTTCTCCATTTGAACCTAGGCATCAACATGCCATAATTATCTACATAGAAGTATGATGAAACATTCTCTTTTTGATACCAAAATTAATTATGCATATTCCAATTTAAAGATACGATGGAAATTCCTCTTATAAAAATATTCATATATATACATACCATGAATATACATATTTAAAATATAACAAAAATTCCTCTTTTTAACATTTGGACATTTATGCATACATACTATAAATTGTATTTTCAAAAATATAACAAAAATCCTTCTTTTAGCATTTAAAATGTTTATGCATAGAATATCATGAAAATTCTTCTTTTTGACATCTAGATATTTATGCATACACATACTATGAATATATATTCAAAAATGTAACAAAAATCCTTCTTTTAGCATTTAAAATGTTTATGCATGGAATACCATGAAAATTTCACTTTTTACATTATGAAACTTATGCATAAACATAATTACATAAAAACATGGTGAGACTTCCTCTTTTAATATAAAACATCTTTATGCATAAAATTACATCTAAGCATCTTGTTTATTTAAAAAAATACCAAATATAACTTCCATACGAAAATAATTATATGAATGTTATTCTAAGCTCTCTTTCTTCTTAAAATGAATAAATATGAAATTACTTAACATAAAAACAAGCTTAAATGAATTAATCTCATTATTCTAAGTAGGTTAAAAATCATAAAAATGTTTAATCTCCATCTCTAGCTTGTTAGGCTTAAAGTTTTGGGTAAGAAAATGAGATTAGAATTAAGGACTAACCTTCCAAGAAGTATTTAGCCATATAAGTGAGTATTCTTTCAAAATGAGAGATTACAAATAAAAAACAATACATTTAAGCATAAGAGATTAACATTAATTCATTTAAACATCATAAATCAATAAGGGCATGGTTTTAAGAAGAAACCATGAATTAGAATGCTTCCCAAGCATGTAGAGAGGTTGGGAAGAATATTACCATCCAAGAAGAGAGTAAAACATCATTGTTTTAGGCTTACCCTTGGTTTTGGCTTGATGCTTTAAGGAGATAAGTAGCCCTCAAGGAAGAGGCTTGGCCCCACCAAAGTAGAGGGTAATCTACAAGAGAAGAAGAGGATAAGTATGGATTATTAAGAGAGGGATAACAATATCGAGAGTTTCATCTTAGTGAAACCTGAGACTAATGGTTATCATTGTTAATAATGATCCAATTCTGGTTGAGCATTTGAAGTTCTTTAACAGAAGTGGTTGGCAATAATGACTAAATCTTTAGGAAACAAGAAGGCTAAGAAATTTGAAGAATGTGGCAATGAATTGGTAAGATTCTATAACAACGTATGGAATCTGCATGAGTGAAGCTCCAGAGCTTCACAATGGATAGGCAAGGTAGAGGGATAATGGAATTACACTAAAATGGAAATTACGCTAGCATGTAAATACACTAAGATAAAAATATATAGGAATGGGGTTCTATTTATAGGTGAGGGAGTCCACCAACCAAGTCCAACTGGGATCTAGAGGCTTCCAGCTTCAGTTTGATCCAATTTGGACAAGTTTTGGACCAGTTAGGCCCACTTTTCTGATCTAGTTTGAAAGAGGAGAGATGAAATATCTCATTTTTTTGAATTAAAAATTGGGGTGATGATGAGGATTCTAGGCGCCTCCTTCATGAGCTCCACTCACCCTCCTGAGGTGTCAAATTTTCCATTTTTATACTATTAAGTGCTAGTACTTACTCAACTCTTCATCTTATGTGAGAATTTACTCATTTTTGGTGGATTTTATGTTATTCTTACATTTTTCTTATTCAAACACTTGGATTAATTGGCCCATTAGAACACTCTTTGGACCTTAATCCATAATTTTATGAAAATGGGTACCCTTAGGCTAAGGTGTCCAATGCACATATTCAATTAATTTCTAATGCATATTGGAAAACTCTTTTTAAACTTCTGTTTTAGGGGAATCCATCTTAAATTTAAAAGATAACTTTATATCCAAAAATATCTCAAAACTGTATTACCTCTCTTTAGAATATTTTCTCTCTCTAGGCCAAAAACAAAGAAAAACAATGTTTTCTTGTACTTTGAAATAGGGGATGATTACAAGGGACTAAAAGGAGAACTTATACATCTTTAGGGGCTAAGGAGGAACCTTACAGATGATAAGAAGCATGATACCCATTTTGTGCAACATTGTTTCATGCTACATTATAATTGGGTATTCCCCTACAACATCATTGGGTTTGGTCTAATGGTTCTTCATCTCAATTCAAAGTAAAAAGGCCTTCTAATTTGTTTCCAGGTACACTGCCATCAGAGGTTTGCAAAATGACTTGCAATTTCTTTGGCTCTGGTCATGGAAAGGGAGAGCACGATGGTCCAGGGGCTGTGGTGAAGAGAGAACTAACTCATGAACAACTCAAGCCTAATGGTGCTAAGCTCCAATGTGCATCTGATGTCATAAAGTTTTTGCAAGAAACGCTCACCCTTGAAACCGAGTCCATATATGAATCACAACCTCGGTACGTTCATAGAGTCTTTTGGGAGATAAAGTTGGGTGATATAGATAGAGATGAGGCATAGATGTCAAGGCTATAACAAACACAAGATCCCTAGATTCATTCTCTGCATACTCTCAACACAATCCAATAGCATTGTTATCATGTTATTGTAGTAATTGTATGGAACACTTATGGCATAGGTGTAGCAATCAGTCTCATATTCATAGTAGCTAGGACTACATTTCCCTTGAACCATTGGTAGATGGCACTAAAGAAGACAATGTTGACATTAATGTTCACATTGCAAACATTGAGGAGGCCACCTACAAAGGGCACCATGATACCCTTAGTGATGTCCTTCTTGTAGGTGACAATTTTGCAGTGGGGCTGAAAAAGGAAATCCAAAGAATGCAGACTTCAACATTCTGAAATACACAAAGGAGAAAGATCTCTGCAAGAGACCTATAAAGGATGGATGGGGGAATGCCATTACACGAGGTTGTTTTACTATGAAAGGGTTCTTCTATGCAAGTCGTAGGCCTTGATAGCGACATATCTTGTATGAGCAATCAAATTTCCAATGGACCCACACCCAGTTAACAAAAAACTATTTGTCCTATCCCCTGAGGTACATGAAGCTATGTACAATAGTATGCCATTCAATTTTTAGCATACTTGTTATACACAAAGCTGTGTAAAATAGTATGCCATCCAATTGTGTGCATACTTGACATGTTTCTAACTGTGCTTATGAAATTTAGTGCTCGGGGACTATGTATTATGTAGCTTCGACGATTTAATTCTTGTGAATATTTGATTGGATGCATGTAAAACTTGGTAGAAGGAAGATTTTGATGATTTGAGGTAGTTATGTATAGAGAAGCTTTAATGATCCATCTTCCAAAAAGAATTTTGCGCTTGTGGAGGTTTGTTTAAAAAAAACGTCCTTAATTGATCGTGCTAATTCCCTTTTCAACTCGATATTGTTAAAAAATGCAAAGAACACTTGCTTTGCAAATGAGAAAATTAATCCTAAATTGGAGATTCCAATTAATACAACATCAACACATGGAGACACTCAAATAGTCAATAACAGTAGTAGAAATGATGCACAAAGAAGAAGATGACTTAAAAGAATCTCAATACTTCGAGTCTAATTTATACATACATCCAGTTTTGTTCTGTTTATGATTGTAACATATATTGTGTAATCATACACCATACTTTACAGTTGACATGTGTTGGGAGGAAGTGGGCTTAATGAGGAGGTGGGCTTCATCTTCTTCGGTGGTCTTCCTTCTCCTTCCTCTTCTTCTTGAACGTTATTTGCTGGGAGATCTATTCTTGGCAGTTACACCTCTAAAGGTAAAAATTATGGAGGAACACACCACCGCTTTCTTATCCCTCGTTTGATATATTTCACCATGAGGCAATGAGTGTCGTTCATTTATTCTTGCCGCAAGAGCCTGGGCTGTATGATAGGTAGTAGGGACATCTTACTACTTGACAACCATGCCGCAAGAGCCTGGGCTGTATGACAGGTAGTAGGGACATCTTACTACTTGACAACCATGCCCCTGACCAAACACCCGCAAAGCAAATTGTTTCTCCACCACCACTTTCTCAGCATTCAATGGCACATCATATCCACCACAAAACCTAGAGAGTACTTTCAATGCGAATAAAGGAAATTTTACATTGTCTTTTGAGAATTCTTTATGAAATATAATGATCTACACATCAAAATTGTAAGCATCATGATTCAAGTCAACTTCCTATCAATTATAAGCAAGTGTCATAAAATGTACGCACCTTTTGATGATTCAAATTTCTTATATATTCAGTGAGACTAGCATCCTTTTGATGACCTATTGATTTTGAACTGCTAGCACCAAATGATCTTGAGCCTCCTGCTCTCTCTTCAAGAAATCATCATCATATACAAAAACTTGCAAGCAATGTAATACGTTTAATCGACAAAGTACACGTAAAATGAATACTAATAGATTAAGAAGTTTTCAGTGTTGTTACCTATTGATTTTCATCACCTTCAAGCATTTTGCTAGTCCACAAAGGGATCGTAGATTTACTATCTTCATGTACGATAGCTGCTATGTATTTGCCCATATATGCCAAACCAAGATGGTCTGCAATTACTCCAGCCTCCTCCTTGGAAGGAAATTGGCTTTCATATGCCCTAGCTTCACTGAACATGTCCCTTAATATATCCTTGCCGGGCAGATACTCGAAGTCATGGAGTGCAGAATCAAATAGGAGAGGTGTTTTTGTCAACTCCTTGCTCTACTCACCCCGTCTGCTTCACTATAATTTGCAGAATCAACTAGGAGGTGTTTGTCAACTCCTTGCTCTACCCACCCCGTCTGCTTCACTATAATTTGCTAAAGCAACCAAGCAATAGTCTTCATGAATATTAAAATGATGCATAATGTCTGTCTCATAATACATAATCACACTGGTCTGCCATAGTAAAGCTAGGCAAAGAAGGAAGTGACAAGTCCCCATGTTCGTTCTCATTAGGTGGATTGGCTTCCAATGGGATTATGCTCATGGGTGCTATTGCATCGACACCGACAAGAGATGTACTAGTGGGAAATGTTTCCTTTTCGGCCTCTACCCTCTCCATTGCTGGATCGATAGCCACCTCTTCTTCAACTACATCATCTTCGATTGGCACTTGACTACTTGGTAAATCCGTTGTCTAGGGCTCAAAGCCTTCAATAAGGAGATGCAAAAAAAAAAATAAAAAATCCATAACTGTATTGGAGAAGGTGACATTTCTTTGAGTGTAATGGGCATTTCTCCTCTACTCTATTGCCGCAGCTAGGGATCTTTTCAAGACAGCGGTTGAGCCTTCTTTTCATGACTTTGTCTGTTTTGCAAAATCAAATGGATGAACATATCGTTCACCATTGGACATCACAATGTTGCCAAAAACTATCTGTTTGTATTCTTGTTCTCAATCATCGAGAAGAATCCTAGAAATCTTGATAATGTTCTCAAAAAAAGGAAATTCTGCATTGAACATTACAGACAATTCAGGAGCATGGTGGTGGGCATGTGCATTGTATAGGAACATATACAACTTTTCTACGCAAGACTCTTTTGCCTTGTCACCAAATTCCAAGAGAATGTCCAACTCAGGAGTCAACATGCCTAAAGAAACATTTCAATAGATTAGGAAGGGCACACTTAATATACAAGGGGTCAATACCAAGTGATAAGAGGCTTAGGTGATGCATGCGAGCACCTTGTCCCTAGGTACTGACCATAAATCAAAAGGATACAAAAGGGGTCAGTATCAAGTGATTAGGGGCTACTACGATGCCTACAAGATCCTTAGCACTTGGTACTGACCCCTTCTGTAAAAAAGGATAGACATGGGGATAAACATGAGGCCATATGGATTATGGAATCAGTACCAAGCGGTAGGGGGATTATGAAATGTCTGCGAACCCCTTATCGCTTTTGTAGTGACATAGATAACAAAATGGAAGTTCCCAAAAAATAAAAAAGGGTCAATATCAAGCAATTAGGGGCTTACACGCGATGCCAGCGAGTTCCCTACCATTTGGTACTGACCCCTTTTGTATAAAAGAATAGACATGGGGGTAAAAATGAGGCCATATGGATCATGGGGTTAGTACCAAGCGATAAGGGGATTACGCGATGTCCGTGAGTCCCTTACCACTTCGTACAGACCCAGATAACAAAATGGAAGATCACAAAAGAAAAAAAAACAAAAGAGGGTCAGTATCAAGCGATCAGGGTGTTACGTGATGCCTGCGAGTTCCCTACTACTTGGTACTGACTCCGTCTGTACAAAAGGTTAGACACATGAGGGAAAACACGAGGCCATACACAACATGGGGTCACTACCAAGCGACAGGGGGATTACCCGATGTCCGTGAGCCCCTTACTACTTCGTACTGACCCAAATAACAAAATGGAATATCCCAAAAGAAAAAAAAAAGAGGGTCAGTATCAAGTGATTAGGGCTTACGCGATGGCCTGTGAGTTCCCTACTACTTGGTACTGACCCCTTCTGTACAAAAGGATAGACATGGGGGAAAACACGAGGCCGTAAGGATCATGGGGTCAATACCAAGCTATAGGGGGATTACGGGATGTCCGTGAGCCCCCGCTTCATAATAATGACCCAGATAACAAAATTAAAGTAAAGGGGGTCAGTAAGAACAAGCTATAAGGCACTACGAGGATACTTGCTTTGGCGATGGGGTGACGATGGTGGTGGAAGAAGGGGAGCTCGACACCACGGCAATGGCAAGGCATAGGTTAGACCATGGTGATGGTGATGTAGAGGGATGACATAAAGGGCAAAGAGCTCGAGGCCAAGGGTTTAGGATGGGCAAAAAGCTTAATGTCCCCAAGGAGATTCGGGCCGTTTTAGACCCACATGGTTGTCTTAGCACCATGCGTGTGGTGTGTCCTATTCATAAGTGGCATAATAAGGTCTCACATATTTATAAGCCATTTTACCCTTCATATATAAGGCCACCAAAAAATTTAAGGGTGAATTTTTCAATATCCCCTTGTAATGCCTAGGAAAGAATGGCATAATAGAATTAACCCTTCAAATTAACGTTTCATCCCATGCCTTCAAAAATGAGCATGCATCATAGTTTAGCAGGCTATGGTTCATTAAAACATCATAACATTTTTTGTTTTTGTAAGGTTGTTGAAGATAGAGCATAGGATTTTTCTTTCTGTATGTTGTGTGTGTGTGTGTGTGTGTGTGTGTGTGTGTGTGTGTGTGTGTGTGTGTGTGTGTGTGTGTGTGTGTTCAAAATGAATATTGTGAGTGTTTAATTAGAGAGAGAGATAGAGAGAAAAGCATGCCTGTAGATTTGATTAAAAGCCTTAGTTTTCTTATGGAGATAGAAGAAGAAGAAGGGGCAATGGCGATGTAAAGGGCGATGCAAAGGGCGATTGCAGGGAACTCAATGTGAATGAATGAAGCTCCCGAGGGAGATATGGGCCATTAAAAACCAACGTGGTCTCGTACCATGTGGTCTTAGCACCACTCCCGTGGTGTGTAGTACTGATGATCATAAGTTGCATTTATCAGGTTTGACGCATGAATGACACATCAATATGCTAGGTACTCTCACTCCTCTCCTCTCTTGCATGTGTTTGATTTCTTTTTGTAAACGTTATCGCACTGCCCTATTGCCTTTGCTTCGCGACTGCATCTGCCTCCTCATCGACCCCTCCCAAACTTAGACAGTGCCATCACCTCTACATCCCCATTGTTGCTCATGGGGTCAGTACCAAAGCAACACGAGCCTCATTGGCATCCTGCATGCCCCATATCACTTGGTAGTACTGACCCACTTTTGTAGTCAATTTTCTCATGAGGGTTAGTACAAGTGACTAGAGTCTCATTTGCACGCACCATTTTTCTTGGTACTACTCCCCTAGCAGTAACTTGGATTACGAGGTCAGTACCAAGTGATGGGTGGGCATTGCACTGGCCCCTTATCGCTTGCTACTATTTTCCCTTGAGACACAGTGCTCTCACGAGGTCAGAACTAAGAGACAAGAGTCTCGTTTGGCATCCTTTAGGCCCCATTTTGCTTGGTATTAACCCCTTGGTGATTGTTTTACTCATGGGGTTAGTACCAATCGATATGAGGTTCGTTGGCATGCTATTGGCCCCATGTTGAGGCATTGACAACCTTTTTTGGTATTTTTGTTCATGGGGTCAGTACCAAGCAATATACGACTTGTGACATCCTACAGGCCCCATTTCACTTGGTACTAACCCCTTGCGTCATTTTGCTCACAAGGTCAGTACCAATCAATATGAGGCTTGTTGTCATCCTGGTAGCCTCATTTTGCTTGGTACTTACTCCCTTCGGGTCATGTTTCTCACGGACTATACTATAAGATCTTGTTAGCGTGGGTTAGTACCAAGTGATTAGTTGCGAGTGGGCATCGCGCTTGTCCGTTTTCTCTTGGTACTGACTCCCAACCATTTTTCGGTTGTGATCTTATTGAGTTTGGCTGGGGCATTTGTTAATATGAATGGCATGACTGTAAATTCATAATGCCCATAGCGAGTATTGAAGGCTCTCTTTGGGATATCTTAATCCTTGATTCTGATATCCGGATTTGAGATCTATCTTTGTGAAGATCTGGGCTTCACTTAACCGATCCAAAAGCTCATCAATCCTAGGGATAGGATACTTATTCTTGACTATCCTAATTTAATCCTCTGAAGGTGAAACATTGGGTTTTACAAATCCTTGCTCTAACAACTGCCTTAACTGCTCCTTAAGTTTTATGGCTTCTGGGACTGGCATCTTGTATGCACGTTGGGCTAACGACTAAGCTCTAGGGGTCAGCTCTATCTCATGATCTACTTAACGAGTCGGAGACATCTCAGTCATCTCTTCTAGGAATACATCAGCATACTCAGTTAACCACTATGGCTCCTTAGACTTGGATTCTTCGCCTACTAGATTCATTTTAACAACATAGAGGGCTTGCTTCTTTCTAAGTTGTTTCAGCAACTTAGAAGCTTTGACTAACTACAGAATTGGGGATCTGAAAATTCCAGTTCCTTGAACTTGATTCCTGTGAAGGTCGAGGAAAGACATGGTTCCCTTGTGACAGTGAATGTCGAGGAAAGAGATGGTTCCCTTGTGACAGTGAATGTCAGCTTGATTCTTATGGAGCCAATCCATTCCAAGGATTCCATCATAAATTCCCAAAGGTAAGACTCTGAAACTGGCAGTCTGTTACATTCCCATCTAGAGTAAATTGAATACGGGTTGTCTCATGGCGTGTGAAAAGAATCTTCCCACTGGCTAATTCTACTTGCATAGGTTTCCATGCTTTTTGATCTAGGACTAATTTACATAAGCATCCTGGGGAAATAAACGAATGCGTACTACCTGAATCAATCAAAAGCTTAAAGTTCTTACCCTTGTACTCTACTGGAGTATGAATGACCAAGAATTGATGATTCTACCCTTGATGTTCAATGGTGGCATGAATCCATCATCTTTCTTCTTCCACTACATCAGCTATTGTGTCGACTCTGGCTGCTGCTATCTAGGGTGGAACTCTTTCTCTGTGGCTTTTGCAATTCTAGAAGGGGGACCTGAGACTACTCTACACTGAGGCTGCAGGCTGAGTTGGCATTCTTCTAGAGTTGCCCTGACTTTGGTGAGAGGGATCTTGATTAGACTGATACGAAGGGGTCGGTCTCGACCCTCTAGGACCTTATCTTCCTTGGCTCACTGACATAGAAGGAGTTGGGCAGTCCTTGAGATGGTGCCTAAAACCTTGACAGCCAAAACATATGTTCTCACTTCTAAGCTTTTCCTTCTGCATCTTGGAAAAGAGCCGAAGTTCCAGAGAATGTGTTCTAAGGAAAAGGCCTTCCTTCCATTCTGAAACTTCCCGTATCCTGTGTCCTGATTAGGACCTTGCTGTCTCTTAGGAGAGGCAGAAAGTTGGAAGCACTTCCTAAGGTTTGGAATCTTTTGAAAGATGAGGGTGTTGGCTTTGGCAGGACCTTGATGACAATAAAGGCTTTGGAGAAATCCTTCGCCATCCACACTTCTTTGGCAATAGAAATTGGCTTAGCATTCTTCACCAAGGTATCCAAGGGTTCGATCATTCCCCCCCCCCCCCCCGCCGAATGAACCTGGCCATCAGTTGTTCTTTATCCACCAATGGCGAGTATTTGAGCAGGAGAGCAAATGCCTGGTGATATTCCTCCGTAGTTTTGCTCCCATGGGTTAGCTCAAGAAACTTATTCATCTTTGTTTCTGAGAAGCCTGGAGGACAAAATCTCTGTCTGAGTTTAGGCCTTGAGATCATCCCAAATCTGGGTGTTCTGATCCAAGCGGTTTGACTCGTAGTGGTTTCTCCACGCTACTCTGGCTGTCTCTACAATCTTCAGCCTAGCAAGAACCCCCTTACTTTTATCATTGTAACCTATGACATCGAAGTACTTCTCCATAGCTTCGATCCACTTTTCTACGGCCTCACCTAAGTGTTCACCTTCACCCTTGAAGGGACTTGGCTAAGATCTATGTAGAGCTTTACAAATGTCAGGATCAAGCTCATCCTCATCCACATGAGGATCTGGCTATCTACCACGATGTGCATGGCTCATGATTCTACCAAAATGATACATCATTAAATTTTTTATTCGACTTCGTTTCAAGATTCTAAGACTTAAGAAGTTCAAAAATAATTCCTTTAAACAAGGTAATCATTCTACCATAGATCCACGACATAGTCTTGAGAATACCATGAACTTTGAAGCAACACACTTGTTAAATAAGTGGTACATGCATTCAGAAGTGTCACATACTTAATACTGTCATTTGATGCCGACCAACTCCCATGCACTGACTCAGCAAGGTTGGCTCTAGGAATTAAATATCCATCCTTGCTTTCCATACCCTAAAATAATGAAATAATTATGTCAATGCATGTTGAAAAAGGAAGGGAGGGAAAGCTAACATCACAAGTAGAATATTGATAGAGGTTACCTTCAGTATGTATTCACTCTAGTGCATAACTCTTGCATTCCACCAAGTAATCCATGTCTCCAACATGGAGATCTCTTTTTTGTTTACATGTCCCTTTTTGAACCATGCACGAAGGTTCTTGAGTTCTATCTATGGTGCCTCTTGGGATGGTGCATTTTTCCATTGCTTGCACCTAAATTTGAATTCTTCTTGGTGACTGGGAGGTATGCACTTCTTTGAGTGATTTCAATTATTTGTTCCCAATGGAACAAGCAAGATCTTTCCTTGTCTTTCAAAACTTTAATTGGGTCTCCATTAAACATGGTTCTAATGGATTTCCAATTGGCTTGAGATTCATCAGCTCTATGAAGCCTCTAAACGTTTCCTTTGGGTAGCCCTCTTTCACCATTACTTGTTAAGTAACTCCCAAAGCAATGTTTGAGCATGCATGTCCTCTATCTTAAAGTCTCCAATTGCAATGTCTACAACTTTTGGACATATAAGGGTTATATGCATGGCATGTGTATCTTTCTTGGATATAGTTGAGAGTCAAAGACTTATTGACTCTATGATCGAGAGGCAAAGGAGATAATCATTAGTTAAGATGTCATGGTTGTGGAGAAACTACACTCAATTTGGTGGAGGAGATAGGTCCTTCCACTCTATCATCAGTAGAGAAATAATCCACCATGAGCCTAACCCACCAACCATATTTGGATATATCCATAATGGCTATTGCCAAGAACCCTTTGTTTTATGATCGAACAAAGCACATTGAGATTCAATATCATTATTTGTGAGAGATGATTAAGGAGGATGAGATAGTGGAGTCGGATTATTATTCTACACACCAAAATTGCATCAACATCTTCACCAATGCTCTTAGAAAGGACCAGCTCACTTGGCATCTTCATCGACTTGGCGTTGAGATAAGAACATAATTTGTCTTCAGTTTCTCTTAGATAGAAATACCACTTGATTGAACATAAATTTAAGGTCCTACCTTTAGGAGTTTATGGTGGGATCCTTGGAGTGGATTGGCTCATGAAGTACCAAGCCACAAAGGAACCATAACTTTTCATGACCTTCAAGGGAATAGAACCCCAGGATCTCCTAGTCTTTAACTAGTAAATTCTTCTAAGTTTCTCAAAAGAACTTAAAAATAGACCATCTAGATATCTTGATAAAGAATGAAAATCAAGAAAACCTTCTTCATAGATCAGGTAGAATATATGAGATTTTTCATCTCAAAGGGTGGGGTTATGCCAATCCAGTGAAAGTTCGAGCTAGAATTAACTGGACAGAATCCAAAACAATAAGACAAGTTAGGGGATTCTTAGGGTTATGGGTGGGTACAAGATTTTCATACACATATATTCCTAGATAGCATCTCCCTTGACTGCCCTGTTAAAGAAAAAGTCACCTTTATAATGGACCCCCAAGTGTCAAAGTGCCTATGGAAAATTAAAATTTTCACTACTAACAAGTCCTATCCTAAATCCAAACTTCAACAATAAACCCTTTGAAGTGGTTACATTTTCCATTAGAGGAGTTCTCATGCAAGAAGGCCATGTGGTAGCCTATGAGTTCAGAAAGCTCGGACCTTATGAGAAGAATTGTTCCCTACATGATCTGGAACTACTTGAAGTAGTCTATGATTTGAAAATGTAGAGACATTATTTCCTAGAGTAGAGATTTACCCTGATGCAGACCATAAAAGTCTAAAATGGACCTTCACTCAAGGTAACCTTAATGAGCACTAGAGGAGATGGATGCAAACACTTCAATAGTTTGATTTTTAGATCAAGTATAGACTAGGAAAGGAGGAAATGGTGGCAAGTAGATGTTCATAGCAAAAAGGTCTCCTTACTTACAGCTTCTATGATCACAAACCCCTTTGTTAACCCTTTTTAGGGCTAACAAGGTTTTCCACACCCAATTATATAGCAAATCATTAGTAATTTACATCAAATATCAAGGATGGACCACCAAACTCATGTCCAAACAAGCCATGAAGAAATGGTGTCCTAATCTCAAACTTAGACGAGCACCCGTAAGGATCTGATGGATAATTAATGGTGTTTCACACTCCAAGAGCATGTGGTAGTGAGCTAGGATGTGCTCCCTATTGTTATAATACACTAATGTATTATGAGATGAAGGAATGTACAAGCAATAGGCCAAATAGAAGCTTTGGGTGCCTGGCTGGCCATACACGTATGGCCATGTTTATAAGGCAATTTCTCTCATAGTGCAAACAAGGGTTACAAGCTCAACCATCAGAAAGAACGCCATTACCCATTGAGGTGAGTAGAGGTGACTGGTTCCCTCTTTGTTATCTCTTAGCCTAAACATTTTTAGCACCCCACTGCTTGTCGTTTTACCAAGGAGCCAACCCTTAGCTTTATCATTTGTTTTTCTCTAATCTACGGTTTCAAGGGTTACAAGCTCAACCATCAGAAAGAACTCCATTACCCATTGAGGTGAGTAGAGGTGACTGGTTCCCTCTTTGTTATCTCTTAGCCTAAACATTTTTAGCACCCCACTGCTTGTCGTTTTACCAAGGAGCCAACCCTTAGCTTTATCATTTGTTTTTCTCTAATCTACGATTTATCCATTGCTCACACTCTTGAATAGTGGAGTTCCACGAACGAGAGTGGGATTCGATGAAGATTTGAGTGGAAATGGTGTGAGTTTTGTTTTCATTTTTCTCTCTTTTGTGTTAACATAGAGCTTAGATGCCTAATTTTTGCATGTTATCTAGGTTTTTTTATAGTATTTAATTACATTATCATGTTAGCATTCATACTAGGTAGCTTAACCAACAAAACAATATAACAAAAAAAGAAAACAAAACTATTGATTTTTGCTAATTTTAACTAATACACTAGTTTTTTGATTAGTGAATTCAAGAGACAAAAAAAATAAAAATTGGAGTTTAGAGGGTAGACTGCTGCTCCATTGAACACATATTCATGATCTTCATACTTAGGAGACCCCTACTTGACAATATGGTCAAGAAAAAACATGAAAACTTTCCAAAAATTGAAATTTGAATTTCTTGCAGAATCACGCCCATGATTATCTTCATGAGGTTTCCGCCATGATTTTTGAGATTATGAGGCCAAAAATAGTAAACATTATCTTGATTAACATGATTCTATAGTCCCGATGAAAATCATCGTGATTCTAGAATCATGAAGTATGACCTTATATAATCATGGTGTGCAAGCAACATGATTTTGCAGACGGGCCAAAATCGACGTGATTGTGCAGTCATGGCATACGAGTAAATCATGGTGTATGAGCGACATGATTTTGGAGTCATTAAAAAAATGACATGATCACGGATCACAGTGTACAACCATAATCATGGTGTACAAGTGACATGATTTTGCAGCACAATAAAAATTGGTGTGATTATATATTCTCATGACGTATGGAAAAATCATCGTGTACTAGCGACGTGATTTTATAGTCATGGTAAAAATCATGGTGTACGACGAGAATCACAGTGTAGTACGAGAAAACCTGCAGAATCACGGTCGTGAAAACTTAAACCTGCAAAATCACGGTGACAGAACAAGGTCAAAAGAAGGTGAACGGAGCCAAGCCAAATAAAGTGGGGAAAAGATTTTGAGAAGCTAGGAGCTTGCACTTTGGTTCAGGAATCCCAACCTGTCTAAAAGCTTCCAGAGGCCCTTTTTGCACCCAAAAGTCCAATTTTGATCATATAGGGGTCCAAACTGACCTCCTCAACAAGTGTTACACTCCTAAATTACTTACACCACAAACTAGGGATTTCTTCTAGATAACTCTTTTTTCTATGAAATATTAATGCAAGTTTAAGTTTCAACTCTTCCATGTAGAGGTATCTCAAAGTTATACATGACTTTCAGACTAAGGGTTCCATATGCTAGAAACCTGAGAGAAAGTGGATCTCCTTAGCCAAAAGAGGAAAGAATGGCTAGAATAAGGGGTCAAAGATTACCCCTACATGTTAAACAATCCTAAAATGGGATTGATCATGGTGATAGACATAGATTAGCAACATAATTAAGGTGGATTAAACCACACTAAAAACTCCATGAGAGCGAGAGAGAGAGATTGCACACTCAATACTCAATTATATTGCATATTACAAATGAACCATACAATGATATAGGCTTTCTAGCCTTATCCCACTTTGCATATCATCATCCATGTGGCAACTCCTTTTCCACTCTTTTGGTAAACACTCACACACCATACAATATTTTCCAAAATTGCATGCTACTCCAATGTGTACATGCATTTCTTTGCCTCAAATTAACCTCCACCACCAGGAGGTTCTATGTGATCACCAATTAACCACTACAAGCTCCCAATTGAGTTTTCCAATGAAGACTTGGCTAATACTAGCTCTTGAATCGCCATTCTATGCCCAAGATTCTTCCAAGGGTGCTTTCTCCACATGGTCCTGCGCAAGAAACCATAGGTGATATAATTTGTGAAAGCTTCATCTTGCTTCCACCGAACATTGCTCATCTTTCATGAGAAAATCAACATATCCTTCCATTTGAAATACACACTCATGGGCTCCTTTTCTTGCTCACAATGCTTGCCCCTTCTGTGGACAAGCCTTTCACCTCCACACATGCTCTTTTCCAACTTGCAAAGAGCCATGGAATTCACTCATCCCATAAATCAGCAACCCTTCTTTACATTGAGCATTCTTCCATGCTCAAACCAAAAAATTAATGAGGCAAACTCCAAAGTACCTTCATAAATCTTTTCTTGGAAGATTCTCCTTGATGACACCGAAGACTCCATAGCCTTTATACTTGGCTGAAATCTCCATTTTCAGCTTCTTTGGGCAACACCATAATCTCCAAATCTTCATGGGCATAATCTCTCTCCAAATGCAATACTAATGAAAATGAGTGTGCTATTTTTTTCATTATAAACTGAAAATAATACTTAATCAAATAACCTCATAAACAAGAAAACTATACATAGATATTCACCATGACCAAGATCCCACCCAAGCTTTGATAACATGTTAAACAATCCTAAAATTGGATTGATCATTGTGATAGACATAGCCTTAAGCAACATAATTAAGGTGGATTAAACCACACTAAAAAACTCCATGAGAAAGAGGGAGAGAGATTGCATACTCATCAACACTCAATTCTATTGCATATTACAAATGATCCATACAATGATATAGGCTTTCTAGCCTTATCCCACTTTACATGTCATCATCCATGTGGCAACTCCTTTTCCACTCTTTTGGTTAACACTCACACACAATACAATATTACATGTGGAATTCCTATCTTACAACAATATCTTGCACCTCTAGGGTGCTTTCCCACTTACACACAACACCGCGATTACATCTCTCAACACCCCCTCTTAATCGAGGTGTTCCACAACTCACTCATCACCCATATTAATGTAGCATTACATAACCTCAATCGCTACCTCTCAACACTACACATGCAGATGTCTAATTTAGACCTTAAATCTAGCCTTAGGTAGCCATTGAGACCTATGCCACATATTGAGGCCTCACACTCCTTAGGGAATTCATACCCGCATCATTGGACCAACATAGTACACATGAGTGCTCTAGTGGATTTCACCAAATGTGTAGTAACCCCAATGTCACCAATCCTAAGTCCCTTACAGAACACTAATTTCAATCCAATCACTTCTCTAAACTCCCATTATCCTTTAGTGAACAAACTCTTTTCATGTTGAGAGCTCTAGGAAGGGGGGTGGCAAAAGGGTTGCCACACACATTGAACCTTTCTAAGCTACCTAAATATACCTCAGTGAAATTTCCAAGCTTATGAATGAATTTGATGAGAGTGAATATCCTTTTCAGTATCTCCAAAGTTTGACACAATTTGGGAGGCTTTTGGAAATCTTAATTGTCCAACTATGGTGTAAGCCTTAAATTTTTTCTTTGACGGCAAAGCAAGACAGTAGTTTCAAACTCTAAGGCCAAAGATAAAGATCAATTTTAGAACCCTAAAACATGCCTTTATTCATAGGTTTTTGAGATAAGGTTGTCGGTGGTGTGCATCACATGAACTTTACTCGATTGAGCGAAAACTAAATCAAACCATACGAGATTTTATCATTTGGATAAAAACTCTAGATTTTATCATTCGGATAAAAACTCTAGATTCATGGTGTGAACCATGAGAAAAAGTGAATGTGACGCTCAATTGAAATGATGTTTTTTAACCGGGCTAAAGAAAAGTGTCTTGCACAATTTAATCCTTGTATCAATTTCTAAGACCTTTGACCAATGTTAAAAAGAGTCTATCCGATTGGATGACATGACCTAGAAGTGGAAAATCCCTCAACCAAACAAAGGGTTATAAATAAATTAATTTTGGAGCTCACCACTCAACAACTTTACATTGCTTTAGAAAGTTGGAATGAAAAAGAAGCTAAACATCAACAAAATATGAAACCTCTTCCAACTAAGGACATAAAGCCAATACTTTTATATTGCAATCATTGTAAACAAGGCCATGAAACCACACTTTGTCCTAAAGTTTGTGAAAATGAACCAAATCAATCACAAACACAAGTTGTACACGAACTTGGTGGGACAATGGGCACGGCACATTCAACTCACTGAAATATGGTATAAATGAACCAGCACGAGATACCACATCCTCAAACCCTCCAAATCCAAGAACCCTCCAAATCCAAGAACTCACACTAGAAAATCAGGTGCCCTTGACCTAGAATAAGATCAAATAGGGGGTAGAAATTGTAAGGATGTGACAAGATTGTCACTCAAGGGATTTTACAGTCACCATGGACCACACAAAACAATAGATTGTCCAGTTTGGAACACCCCGTCTCACTAGTAGCTCTGCCAACACTTTGAAACCCCTATGTGAGCAATGTGTGTTACACCACTTGTTCAAAGACTATCTAAAACTAAAAATTGCAATGCCAAACACAACAAAATCTACATCACTCAACATTATTAATGTGCATAATGGATGGTTAACCACCACCGCATCATTAAATGTGCTAACACGACTGCAAGCTAAGGTGTGAACCAAAACAAAATCTTCCAACGTTGAAACTTCAAAATGGGTTAAGGAAAATGTTGTAAAACATCAGACCAACAAGGATCCAAAGCTGAAGGATGAAGTCCAAAAATCAAAATGGAAAATAAACAACGATGACGAGTCTTGAACCAACCAAAAGCAATCTTGAACCTTAAAAACCAAGGAAAATCAAAAGGTGGAGGTTGAAACAAGCTCAAATGAGGATAGGAAAATAAAAACAATCTCACCAAAGGGACTCAAATCAACTCAGAATGAAGGGAAATCCACTACACAAGTTAAAACTTGCATGTGAAACTATTGATGTTGATAACAAAAAACAATTTTTGCTAGTAGAAAACAAGGCTGGTATACAAATGCAACAGGGAGGGACACAAACAAAAATCCAAAGAAAAACTTTGTCCTATGCCACCACATGGGAAAACAAGGGATTAGAAGCACGTGCGACCTTCCTACCAACCAAACAAAGAAGAATTAACTCCAACTAATAATTCCAAGGGTGAAACATGGGAGAGCATGATAAGGATGTTGGGACGAGTCACCGGCCATTGACTCTTCCCCCATCAAGCTCCCAAATGTTCATACAAGATAAACACAATCAATTGGAGTATTATCAATTTCCCTTTCAAAATAAGCCAGATTTCCCAAATGAAACTCAACCTCTCTGAGAAGAGGTAATTGGAGATAACTCAATGTGTTGTATGGAGGCGGAATAATGCCATTAGCTTATTGCAATGACAAACTAAAAGAATATGAAACTGAAAGTGTCCATGCAAATGAGACTCACAAACATCAACACACTAGGAAGGGGTAAACAATATGCATCTTTATACACGATTAGTGTTGTGGACCCTAACAATGACCTTCAAACTCTTGATCAACCTTCGACCTCCCTTCCTGAATAAATGGATAACTGAAAAGTGCTCTAGGTGAATTATATGAGTTGAGGGCTGAAGATCAAACGAATGAATCTGGAAGTGAATGGGAATCATTCACCAAAACATCTATACTACCTCTTGAGGATCTAATCAATATTTGGCTAGATTTTCTAGTGGGGGCAAAAAACATTGAACAAAAAATGAAAACAAGCAATGAATAGCCTCAACGCTCCTCATAATACCTTTTTAGGAAGAATTTGGGCATCTTTAGGCCAAATCACACTCACTCCTAGACAAATGATTGTGTTAGATTCTAATGGACAATACCTTGAAGTTTGGGGTTATTTCTCACACACAATTCTTACTAAGGATGATAGAATCAAATGTGAATTTCAAGTTACCCTTGAGGAGAAAAGGGATATTGTCCTCAATAGTGATTGGTTGGTCAACACATGGTACTCCATTTGATGAAAGAAACCAAAATATTTAGAAAGAGATTAGAAGGTTATAGGCAAGATTAGAGAGGGATCTAGGACTAATGATTTATAGGTGTAATTAGTTTAAGAGCATAGAAAGGAACTAGGAAGCTTGGAGAATCCTTTTTTCACTAGAATAATATGGAAGCACTTTTTTGGGGATAAAATCACATTTTTGGAGGGAAACAATTTTTTTAAAATTTTTAGGGTTAATTTTTGGCTGAGCAGATCTCGTGGGGCCCAAGGGAGGTGAAGTGACGCTAGTGGGGCTACTAGATAAAAAAGGTGATGTGATTGGGGTTACCAGGGAGACAAGCCTGAAGTATATCAATAAATACCCCTACTTCAGGTCCTAAAGCTAGTAGAATGTGCACTCCCCCCCTCCCATTGGTCCAAACTTGATTAAAATGTCATTAAAATTAATCCTAAAGGGACCTTTTTGTAGTCCATATTTACCCTAATGTGCTTTTCCACCCACCTCTTTATGCTTTGGAAATATCTTGATGGTCTTCTGGTAGAGGAGGATGAGATTTCCTTGCTAGAATTGAAGTTTTTGTACCTTTTTTGATATGATTTAGCAAAGCTTTAGTCATTGATGATGAGGATGGGGTCTTCAATAAAGGGGGGGCTACCGAGGGTAAAGGCTTTGTCTTGAATTTTATCAGAGCTAATTGTGGATTCGATCTCTTTTGTGATTATAGACTTAGGGATTTTAGCAAGAGGGGTTGTCATTGGTTGTGATGAGGTAACAATGATAGCTTTTCCTTTGTCGTGGCACACATTAGAGAAAATTTGGACTCACTTTTGGGCCTTTTAAGTAATTTGAGATTCTAGGGAATATTCCATAAGGACCAATGAGGGTGAGGCTTCCGTTACGAAACTTTTGAGTTAGTTTTGGTGGGGAGGCCATAACTTGAGCATAAAAACTCAAAATTTGTCGGAGGTTGGTGCGTTAGAATCCTCTCATCAAGATCTTTCCAATGATATGTTACATGGTATAGTTTTGAGGTACTATGGATAGAGTTATCCATGATCCCCCTTTTCGTAATAGAATGATGACTTGGCATTTCTTAGAGGGCCCAAAAATGAGTCCACATTTTCCCTAATGTTGGTTCTTATGGGAAAAGGTTCGGGAGTTAGAAATAGAGGGGTTCTTGATGATGAGGATCCCTGGGTTTGAGTATTTTCTCTTTTTGGTGATGTCAATCGATGATTTTTCTTGTCAATTTTCATCCTTTGGTTCTTTGTTGGCCATGGGTTTGGCGATTGTTGCCACCCTTGATGATTGGGAATTGTTTCTAAGAGTGTCTACTATACACAAGGTTTTGTGCTTTAGATCTTGTTTCTTCGTTGGTGACACTTGTAGAAGAGATTCTTTAGACATAGTGGTTATATTTGGAAGAGATGTGGCCTTTACTCCAAGTATTGAAAAAACAAAATGGTCACCTTCAAGGAGATCTACAGTTTGGGGGTGATCTTGGCGGCATTTCCTTGAAGAGATGTGGCCTTTACTCCAAGTATTGAAGAAACAGAATGGTCACCTTCATGAAGATCTATAGTTTGGGGGCTCCTAATATATAGATTTAGGGTTAGGTCCTTTTTTGGAGATATAACTAATTTATCAAAAAGGATCTTTAATGGAGAGGGTGGGTCTTCATAAAGGAGTGGCTTTTGATGTTGTAGAAGCCAACGTTGAGTGTAACACCATATTCATGAGTTTGGGAATCTCCCAAGTCTCATTTTTGTAATACTAAAAAGGTGTAACACCATATTCCCAAGTTTGGGAATCTCCCAAGTCTCATTTTTGTAATACTAAAAAGGTGGGACCCGATTAACACGTCTATAAGTTTCTCAAAACCCTATCATGTGACCTATCATTGGAAAGCGCTTGAAAAGAGGGATCTATTAAGCTTTAAAGCGCACAATTTGGAGTAATGGTGTTCAAGTTATGGCAAATCCAAAGTTTTGACCACGTGTCCCAAACTTATGGGAAATTCCCATATTCCCCAATATGGTGTTGTGTTATTTCATGCTTGTCATAGAATGGAACTACCACTTCTTTGTTAGAAATTTTCATAGCATACATTTGGCTGATGAAGTTTGATATAGCTTGCACCAAGGCTTGGGGGGTTCCCTATAAGTAAACCCTCTGTATCACATGTATTCAAGGCCTATTTTTAAAATTCCTTATCTATGAAACATACCCTTTTTCTATTCAGCTTGTGAAAACCCCCTTTAAATGGTACCCTTTTGTATGTAAAAAAAGGATTTTAAAAATCCCTTCTGTTGAACCCACCTGCTACGCTTACATATTTATGAGTGACCCCCCCAAACACCAAGGTAGCCCAATCCCTTCCTAGGATCTAAAATCTACTTCTTGCACATAGTCTAACACACACAAATCTTGCATTCAAAAGATCCTAGACATGGCATGCCTGCAGAGTTATGATCTCAAGTATCACACTTCAATACTTGAAAGCACGCTCAAATTTATACATGTTCAATTCTTTTACGAGCAATGGATCAAGAAAAAGGGGGAGTGGATACCATTGCAATCATGTGAGGGTGTTGATTCACCCATAGAACTACCGGTCAAACTACCCAATGGCACCATTGACCTTGTCAACGCTAGTGTAATTGGGTAATGTCATTGTAAATTGTTTTTTTTGTAATCCAACTTTTCCCTTTTTGGTTCATATGTAATGAATGGCACGGACTATTTGAATCAAGATTGAATGATCAAAATAAGTTCAATTTGGATAAGTTTGTACAAAATTATTATTTGGATGTGTTTGATTAAATATATTACTTGGATTAGGTATTTTAATTAAAATGACTATGTTTAATAAAATATTTTGGGCGATCAGCCCTTTTTTTATAAGTGTGAAATGGTCAATTACAAACTCTAATTTTTTTTAGAAATAGGGAACCTCCCTCATTTTTGTCATTTATATCACTAGCACTCATGCACACTTTGCTAGCATACATTCCCCACATCTTGGCTTGCACTCTCATTATGATCCTAATAGATCATTCCATGGCATATGAGAACTTTCTTGCATTCCTAGAGAGGATTGAGTGGGCTGACCAGCAAGATTTCACATTTTTTCTCGCACCATTGACTTCAAAGCAACTATCCTCCCCGAGCAAGGCCACAAGGAGACCTTGGATGTGAGATCCCTGTCCCCACTGCGCAACAAACTCAGGGGTGCTAGCAACGGAAGTAGCACTTCTTGCGCAGGGCAGGGTCCCACACTCGGGGCCTCGCCCACGGATATCCGGACAAGAGACTAATCCATCGGTTCTTCCACGGGGCAGGGTCCCACACTCGGGGGCCTCGCCCACGGATATCCGGACAAGAGACTAATCCATCAGTTCTTCCAAAACCGCACCCAGAAAAACTTCCCTTGCTCGGAAAGCACGGGCAATTCCTCCAGGATAACTTTTCTCTAACGTAGTCAAAAGCCTTAACTAACTGAACTGATTTGAACAAACTAGTAAGTCCCATAGTCAGATCAGGGAAAAGATTGCACTTGGATCATAGAGACCAACGCTTTTTTCCTCATTGAGAGGCACAGGCGTTGATTCTTTTCCATAGAACAATTTTTGTCCGGGATTTACTTCATCTATCGTACCATAATAGAATTGAGTCTCAATTTAGGGATCCATCAGTCCAGCCAAACCCCATCCAGTCCCATGGGATCCAATTAAGAATTTGGTTAGGTTTTGTCCCACGTACTAGAGAAAAGAGTTCCCAGGCCCCCTAGCCGAATATTCACACAAACTTAAACTAGTCACACCACTTACACACCCAATATGCAATTGCCTTTTTCACAGAATCAGCTATCTTTAAAAACAATCATTTAATGAAACCATGGTGTCACTTATCATCATAATCCTCAAAATCTCTAGTTAAATCCTTATTTCCAATCATTCCTTCATCGGTGTACCTATGGCATCATTGGCAACCAGAACACTCACCACGTGTCCACTCACACAGGGGCCTTTTTGATAGTTCCTAGCTCATAGTAACCGGCTAGGATCCTTCGCAGGTCACCTAGCGCTTCACTCATAGGCCGCTTCCTTGGTCCCTCATCCACCGTACCGGAAGCTCACCATTTAAATTGAACCGAGGCTGGTCAAGACCTTGGCCGACTTTGCTACACGTGAGACGTCCTCCGTTGACTAGTCAGCTGTTGCAACTTTATCAGCTATTCACAGGATGGTCAAAATGCTTCCCTAGCATTCTTGACATAAAACAATCATTTAAAAATAGGTCATAAATACAATTCTATAATGAACTCTCATCTTTCCACATTAATCAACATTACTTAATCCACATTCATTTCATATAAATTCCCATTCTCATCCAATCACATCATTTTTTATCTCATCACTTCTTTCCTCAAATATCTGTTGAAATGTCAAGCTCGTATACAGCTGGAGGATAGCACATGGGTGTCAAGCTCGTATACAGCTAGAGGATAGCACATGGGTGCTGACAGAGTGACAGTATGGTAGATAGATATCGTGTGGTGTGTTTATGACCGCGTCCAGCTGGTCATGTGTGGTGTGGACATAACATTAGGTTTACTTTGTAGTGTGGACATAACACTATGTTGTGTTCTCCTTTGTGTGTGTGAGAGAGATGATGACTATGGCTTCTCTCTTTCTCTATGATTGATGGATATGGATTAGAGTTTTCTTCTCTTGTGTGTGCTCCCTCCTGCTTCTGTTTTTTATCATGGTATCAGAGCCAAGAGCTCATTAGCTGTGTTGTGAGAGTGAGTGAGAGAAGAGGGAAGAAGAAGAAAAAGCTGTGAAGGAAGCCATTGCAGCTTGGAGAAAAGGAAAAGCTATGGAGCACACATCGGCATCAGATCTGAGAGCTAAGGACCATTGGTAAGTGTAGCAAGACCCCCTCTGCGGATTGCAGGTATCAAGAGCAAGTGTAAGAGAAGATTAAAGGTGCAAAAGAAAGCAGAAAATTTCTGTTTTGAAGCTTTCATGGAAAGCTTGTGAGTGAATGTACTTTGGCACATGTATTTTGGGAAATGCAAGCAAAGAAGTGAAGGTCTCATGTATTTGGAAGGACACATGTACTGGCAACTCAGGAGCAAATCATTCATGCAAAAAATTGATGCATTACAAGTGATGTGTGAAGGAAAAATTCTGGTTTTGTGAACTCCTGCAAAACAGAAAACATACTCCCCGTGGAGGATCGATTGCGGAAGCTAGAGGAAGAATTGAGCTAAACCCTTCAAGCACATGTTAGTTTAGGTCATTGCTAAGGTGCTGATGATGTCAATGAGCATTTTCCCTTCTTCTACAGCCCCCAGGAGCAGGCGGCGCATCTTGGAGCAGATTCTTGGACAGGTTTCAAAGATTATGGCCTAATTCTCTCATTTGGACACAAAATTGGATGCTTTAAAGCTTGGAGTACTTAGCAAAAGTGTGATTGTGAGCAAGATAACATTTGGGTCAGCTCATTTCATGAATTTGGAGCTCATTGAACTCAATTAGCAGAGGTTTGCAGGTTTGCAAAAAGTCTATCCAGAAACAGAGCATTTTTAATCAAGGCATTAATTCTTGTCTATATCAAATTGGCCTAATTCCTTTGGTACAAGTAGAGTCCTATGAGTTGCTAAACTTTTGATTCAAAAAGTTTTGAATTTGGATAAGATTTGAAGGAGATAGAGCACTTTTAGTGAGAGGTGGTACCTGACAGATGCAGAAAAAAGCAAACCAAGGAGCTACAAAAATTGGTGGTTCTCATTCACCTTGAAGAATTTGATCAAACCCTTCTAGGATATGTTGGAGAAATGTGTTGGGAAGCCAATGCAAGTTGAATCATTGAATTTGGACAAGATTTGAAGGATTTAGAGCATAATCTTGACTGGTTTTACTGGCGAGAAATTACTGGCGAGAAAAAAACCAGAATTTTTTGTGAAGGAGTATCATTTGGTTTTGTAAGGTTCCTCCCTTTAAAAATGGGAGAAACACTTAAGATAGTCCGCTAAGTCTTATCTTGGGAAAAATTTCCTATTCATCGACACCTTGACCCTGTAGAGATTCAAGGATACGATTCATAGGTATGACCTAGCTCTATCCCGCAGGGGGAGCGTGATTTCCTAAACATCAAATCACCCATAGGGCAATTGATCAAAAATTGGGCAACTACTAGACTTGATGTCTAGAGACAACGCTTTTTTCCTCATCTTATGCAAGGCACAGCCGCTGACCTAGTTTTCTAGAATAGAGTTGCCCAAGAACCTAACTATCTAACGTAGGGCTATCACTTAATCTATTGGAAAGCTACCCGACTAATCGGGTCCACCCATCCGTAGGATGGTGCCGTCAGGGCATTCCATCCTCCCACTTTCCACCCTACTCACGCATCAATTTGTTTTCTAATTAGTTCTACCACACTGTTTGACATAAATAAGCATATTCCTTAATTAGGACCCTTCTTCACAAGGTTCGTTATAACAGCCTTCTTACACAATACAATCATACCAAAGACAAGATGCAATTATATAAAAAGTTTATACATGAATCCATTTCCATACAAGCCAATCCGGCTCTCTTATTCTTATTCTGCCGATGATCTAGAATTCGGCCTTCCAGCCTCTACATGCTGGGCATAACCCTACGGGACCATACACCTCATCTTCGGCTGCTGGCGAGGACTCAAACCGGCCTGTCGCCCTCTCAGGCTCCATCGCTCGATCCTCCCGCCCCTCAGAGGGATGTCTGCGCACTAGGGTGGGCTTATTTACCGCACTAGCCTGGGCCCTCAGAACTAGGCAGCCTCATAATCTCTCGCCTCAATTGGCGATCCTTATTCTTCCAAAGGTATGAGGGATACCTTGGACCATTACCGGGCTTTGCTAACGACGCCGCCCGGCTACACAAGCACGGAGCGGAGTTAGCATTGAAGCCAAAAAAAATCTTGAATTCCAAAGATAACAACTTCAATGCAATATTTTCTAAGTATAGCATTCACGATTCATGAAGATAGCAATTTCAACGCAATTTATCGAAAACAACATCACATAATTCATAATTTCATATAATTTTTATGTCGTCATTTTAAGAGGAAAGATACCATTCATTAATACTAATTTAAGGAAAAATCTCTTCTTTTGAAAATTAACCAAGCTAACCTGGCCACCGTTTCCTTGAGGGGCTTTAAAAGGGCGGACTGGAGCCGCGTTGGGCGCATCTCCCTCCATCTCATTGTTACGTGCGCCTCTTGAGGTAATATTTTGCCGTCTCCGGGATGAGGCCATCTTAGGCGTCGCCTTGTAGAGCTCGCTGCTGCGATCGAAACGCTTCAGTCGGATCTGAATTCCGAGCTCGTTTGCTCACCGTATGAGCAAAAGAATATGGCGCACGAACCCTCGCTTGAGCCAAAAATCCCTTACTAAAGTCTACGCAAATGGGGGGGGGATTGTTGAGATGTCCTTAAGGCCAAAGGCAAAAACGTGGAGAGGGCTGGGAGGGGTTGCTGCAAGCCTCTCTGTAAGTCTATTCACACGGGGGGAGGGGGGGGGGGAGAAGAGTTAAGGACACTGGTCCATGGCAAGAGGAGGATGGAGGAAAATTGGCTTATCTGAAAAGAGCCAAATGAGGGGGTGTGAGAGGGGTGGCTGCAAGGGCGGCTGTACTTGTAGCAAGTACGCTACGGCGGTACGGACGGCAGCACAACAGGGCATATGCTGCACAGAAGTGCGTGCCGACTGAGGAGCACCCCGGGGGTTTATATAGCTGAGGGGTGAGGGTACGGGCGCTGCGCAAAGCAGGGACGAAAGGACGGTGTACCTTCAAAGGCTATGGATCAGTGGCCTGCATGGGTCTACCGGAAAGGTACGGTGTCGGTTGTCTGGGAAAGGAGTGGTACGCATGTACCTTATCCGGTCTGTGTCCGCCCAAGGGTACGCGTGGACTAAACAGTGGGCGGCCGTCCTTTGGTTCTTGGGCGGCCATTGTACGGGTGCCTTAGTAAGTGTGTACGGACCAAATTTTTGGGGCGGGGTACCCAAATTTGGGATGCCCGCCTCGATTTGCGTGCCGGACCGCCCCGGGGGGCGAAATTTTTTTTTGTCCAGGAGGTTCGTCGCAGGGGTTCAGACCGTTCGTCAATCGGACGTGTGGTCGTGCATTTATTAAGGTTTAAAGGTCGCCGTTTTCTAACTAAAATGATTGAAATTAGCGTATAGGCTTGATCCGGTGTCCGTTTTGGATGCTGTAAAATCCTATATTAGGGTAAAATCGCGCGCAGATTCCAAATTTGGGCTCAGAATTTGAAGATTCTAAGTGGAAATGACTCAAATAATAAAATTATTGATATTTATACTATAAAAACTCATAATTACATGGACATTTCTTTATTAGTGAAGATGGGTACGTTACATCCTTCCCCCCTTACAGAAATCGAGATGTCCTCATCTCGTCATGAATTGGGGATAATCCTTTAAGAGTGTAGCTTCATCTTCCCAAGTTGCATCCTCTTCAGGGTAATCTTTCCACTGAACTAGATGTTCTACAAGAGTTCTATTTCGGAGTTGCCTTTCCCTAGAATCTATGATGCTATTGGGCTGTAATTCAAGGACTCCTTGAATAGGGATTACAACTTGTTCATCATCAAGAATATGATCGAGACTGGGGACATATGGCTTTAACAAACTTACATGAAATACATTGTGGACTTTGATATGGGCTGGAAGTTGGAGTTTATAGGCACTTTTACCTAGACACTTGATAACTGTATAAGGACCACAATACCTAGGGCTGAGCTTCTTATATTTCCCAAGTGATAGAGAACTTCGTTTGGGGCGCACTCGTAGAAGAACTTTGTCTCCTTCCTTGAAGATCCTTTCAGACCTCTTGTTGTCAGCATAATGCTTTTGTCGATCTTGGGCAGCTTTAATATCTTTTTGGATTGCCTTGGTTTGTTCCTCCATTTCTTCGAGCATTTTCCTGGATGCCTCAACTCTTATGGTCGGATCAGAGAAATTTAGAGGAGACAAGCATTCTTGCCCATAGAGTGCTTTGAATGGTGACATTCCTATGCTTTGATGATAAGACGCATTGTAGGCAAATTCTACCAGAGGAAGGTATTGAATCCACCTTCTGGGTTCCCGTCCACAGTATGCTCTGAGAATGTCTTCAATTACTTGATTGACTCTTTCAGTCTGCCCATCGGTCTCTGGATGATAAGCTGTGCTAAAGCAAAGTTGAGTCCCCAGAGCTTGAAATAAAGACTGCCAGAATTTTGAGGTGAAGTCAGAATCCCGATCACTTACTATCCTTTTTGGGACACCATGAAGTTTGAAGACTTCCTTGATGAATATACGAGCAACATCAGAAGCTTTGAAGGTCTTTTTTGCTTGTATAAGGTGAGCTACTTTGGTAAGTAAGTCTACTACTACTAGAATGGAGTCATATCCTCCTTGAACAGTGGGGAGACTTGTGACAAAATCCATACTAATGCACTCCCACTTCATTTGGGGAATATCTAAGGGTTGAAGCTTTCCAGGCATCTTGACCCTTTCAGCCTTGATCCTTTGGCATGAGAGACATTGTTTCAAGTACCGAAGTACATCATTTTTCAAGCCTGCCCAATGAAAGCTCCTTCTTACCGCATTTAATGTTTTTGCATAACCTGGGTGTCCTGCAACAGGGCTATCATGAGCTTCATGGAGGATTAGTTTCTTTAAAGCAGGATCCTTAGGGATACATAGCCTGTGATTGAAGTAGAGGCTTCCTTCATGAGTGGAGTATCCCTTGATTAGATTCTTCTCTTTCTCTGAGTGTCCCCCTTGTTCTACTAACTTTATCATCCTTTGATAATCTGGGTCATGAGATGAGACTTCTTCCACCTTGACTAGTATGGGATTATTTGGCATTGAAACTGCATTCAAGAAAGATTTGCGGCTAAGTGCATCTGCTACCACATTATCTTTCCCAGGACGGAATTTGATGTCGAAATCATATTCTTGTAGAATTTCAATCCATCTCCTTTGCCGCATGTTGAGGTTAGGCTGGGTGAAGATCCACTTTAGACTTTTGTGGTCAGTTACAAGCTGGAATTTGCCTCCCAAGAGATAATGTCTCCATAATTTGAGGCAATGAACAACTGCTAAGAGTTCCAAATCATGGGTGGCATAGTTTGCTTCATATTGCTTCAGCTTGCGGGAAGTATAAGCGACTGGTCTTCCTTCTTGGCCTAAGATACCACCAAGTGCTAGACTACTAGCATCGGTAACCACTTCAAATTCCTTGGAGAAATCAGGAAGCTTTAAGACTGGGGCAGAAGTAATAATGACTTTCAGCTGATCAAAGCTGTTTTGATGGATTGGTAGCCACACTATTTTGCAATCCTTCTTAAGAAGATCTGTCAAGGGTGCAGCTACCAAGGCATAATCTTTGATAAAAATCCTATACCAACCCGTGATTCCCAAGAATCCACGAACTTCACGAACTGATTTAGGGGGTGGCCATTCTAGAATATCCTTGACCTTGGCAGGGTCTACTGAGATGCCATCTTTGGAGACGATGAATCCAAGATACTCAATTTGATGAGTAAAGAAGGTACATTTGCTCTTCTTGGCATAGAGTTTGTGTCTGCGCAGCAATTGCAGAACTCTACGCACATGCTCCTCATGCTCTTCCATTGATTTGGAGTAAATTAGGATGTCATCAAAGAAAACAAGCACAAACTCATCCAAGTACGGGCGGAATATATCTTGCATTAGGCGGTTGAAGGTTGCAGGAGCATTGGTTAACCCGAATGACATTACAGTAAACTGGCTGTAGATTGATTGCCAAGGGCAAGAAGGAAGGAAGGTTGTTCAAATTGGATGCAGGCATACCAGAATTGAGCTCAGCCATGTTTTCAAAGAGCAATGGGATTGTGCAGGACATTGACATGTGGCACAAGAGGATTGGACATGTCAATATACAGAGATTAAAGAACATGCAAACAAGAGGCATTGTCAGTGGATTGCCTCGATTCAAATATGATGGACATATGCATGTTTGTGAAGCCTGTCAGTTTGGAAAGCAGGCAAGGTTGAGGTTTCCTAGAGAAGGTAACAGGCCACTTGAGATAGTACAGAGTGATGTATGGGGCCCTGCACAAAATCCATCTATCAAAGGAAGTCTATACTATGTGACATTTATAGATGACTTCAGCAGGATGACATGGATATATTTTTTGAAAGAGAAGAGTGAAGTGCTGGAAAAGTTCATGGATTTCAAAGCTCTTGTAGAAAAGCAATATGGCTGTTGGATTAAATGTTTGAGAACAGATGGAGGTGGTGAATACACCTCAAAAGCTTTTGAGCATTTCCTGCGGAAGCATGGGATAAGAAGATAGTTGACATGCAGGTATACACCTCAGCAGAATGGTGTGGCTGAGAGAAAGAATCGAGTCATATGTGAAGTGGCAAGGGCAATGCTCAATGAAAAGAGCATGCCAGATTACTATTGGGTAGAAGCATGTGCTACTGCAGTTTATATCCTGAACAAAACACCTACAGCAGCCATTCATGGAAGCACGCCAGAGATGCGGCTTACAAGTTACAGGCCAGACATTGGACATCTCAAAGTCTTTGGATGCGTAGCTTATGTTCATGTGCCTGATGAAAGAAGACGGAAGTTGGATCCTAAGGCAGAGAAATGTGTATTTATTGGATATGCACAGGATCGAAAGGCCTACAAATGTTATAACCCTCAAACTAGACAAGTAGTCATCTCACGTGATGTAGTGTTTGATGAGCTTGCTAGTTGGTACAAAGCAAAAGATGAGGGAGTTATTGACTCACTTGAGGCAGATGTGTCTGTGAACTTGCCATCACAAGCAAGTTCTAGTTCTACTACTATGTCTGGGCCAGCAGCAGAAGCTGAGAGTAGCAGTGTACGTCCATGGTCAGGATGTTTGCGGCATGAGAGTGTGAGCACTGGGAGTAGTGCTATGGATAAAGGCAAGAAGAAATTCGAAGGAATTGGGATCACAGGTTATGAGTCATCTAGTTCTGAGAGTTTGGATGAGGAGCTCGGCATACCTGTTTTACGCACACCTGGTGCTAGGCAGGACAGATATGTGCCACCACATGCTCGTGTTACAGGTGTACAAAGTGACCCGCATGCATCGCGGAGATCCCAGAGAGTCAGATATCCAGTTGAAAGATTGACATATAGAGATTTTGCTATGCACTATGCATACATGACATCTATGGTAAAGCATGTGGAACCTACATGCTATACAGAGGCTATTGGAGAGCATGTATGGGAGAAAGCCATGGATGAAGAGATGGATGCTTTGGACAAAAATGATACATGGGAATTGGCTGAGTTACCTCAAGGAAAGAATGCAATAGGTTGCAAATGGGTGTATAAGGTAAAGTGCAAGTCAGATGGCAGCCTAGAGAGACATAAGGCAAGGCTGGTCGCTAAAGGATATGCACAAACTTATGGTCTTGATTATGATGAAACTTTCAGCCCAGTGGCTAAGATGGCTACAGTGAGGTCTATCATTGCACTAGCAGCACAAAAAGGTTGGGCTTTACATCAAATGGATGTAAAAAATGCTTTCTTGAATGGTGAACTACAAGAAGAGGTGTACATGGAACAGCCAGAAGGATATGTACATCCAAAATATCCGACTTTTGTTTGCAGGTTAAAGAAAGCAATCTATGGTTTGAAGCAAGCACCTCATGCTTGGAGTGACAAGATCAGCAGATATCTTGTTAGTATTGGATTTGTGGTTGGAAATGCAGACTCTTCACTTTATGTGAAGAAGACACATGATGGTATCGTGATGATAGTCATTTATGTTGATGATTTGATTATCACAGGTGATTGTGGGAAAGGCATTGATGAGGTTAAGGCCTCTTTATGCAAAGAGTTTGATATGAAAGACCTTGGTGATTTAAGGTTCTTTCTTGGCATTGAGGTGATTAGAACAAGCAAGGGTATATGGTTGGTGCAAAGGCAATATGCACTTGACATGCTGGCAAAGTATGGTATGACAGCATGCAAACCAATGTTAACACCATTAGAGCAAAATATGAAGTTTAGGGCTGATTTGGGTGATGAGCTTGATGATATCACCATGTACAGGAAAATGGTTGGTAGCCTTATCTACATGACCATTACGAGGCCAGATCTCAGTTATGCAGTTGGTTTGGTGAGTCAGTTTATGCAGAGTCCTCGTAAACCTCACTTGGATGCTGTGAGACGTATTCTGAGATACGTCAAAACTACCGTGCATTATGGTCTTTTCTATGAGGCAGGAAAAGACATGCATGTCTATGGATATACAGATGCAGATTGGGCCGGTAGTGCATATGACAGGAGATCTACCAGTGGCTATGTTTTCAGCCTTGGTAGTGGAGCTATGAGTTGGAGCAGTAAAAAGCAACCTACAGTTGCTTTATCTACCACAGAGGCAGAGTATCGTGGAGCAGCCATAGCTGCATGTGAGGCTATGTGGTTGAAGAAGTTGCTAGATGATGTCAGGTTACAGAGTGATATAAGAGTTGTCATTCATTGTGACAACATGAGTAGTATTTAGCTTGCTAGCAACCCAGTTTATCATGCCAGGACCAAACATATTGAGGTCCACTATCACTTCATCAGAGAGAAAGTGCTAGATGGGCATGTTGATTTGACATATGTGCAGACAGATGAGCAGGTTGCAGATATCTTTACCAAAGCACTTGGTAAGGATAAGTTCGAGTATTTCCGTACTAGATTGGGTTTCCTAGAGATGGACATGTCGAGCTTGAGGGGGAGTGTTGAAATGTCAAGCTCGTATACAGCTGGAGGATAGCACATGGGTGTCAAGCTCGTATACAGCTGGAGGATAGCACATGGGTGCTGACAGAGTGACAGTATGGTAGATAGATATCGTGTGGTGTGTTTATGACTGCATCCAGCTGGTCATGTGTGGTGTGGACATTACATTAGGTTTACTTTGTAGTGTGGACATAACACTATGTTGTGTTCTCCTTTGTGTGTGTGAGAGAGATGATGACTATGGCTTCTCTCTTTCTCTATGATTGATGGATATGGATTAGGGTTTGCTTCTCTTGTGTGTGCTCCCTCCTGCTTCTATTTTTTATCAATATCCTCATCAGATCTCATCCACTCGCATTTACCCATATCCACATCTCATCCACTCGCATTCATTCACATCTCATCCATTCAGACCATAACACATTCACTCACATCACTTCTCATTCAGACCACATCACGTTCACTCACGTCACATCTCATTCAGACCACATCACATTCACTCACATTACATCTTATTCAGACCACATCACATTCACTCACAACACATCTCATTCAGACCACATCACATTCATTCATAACACATTTCATTCAGACCACATCACATTCATTCACAACACATCTCATTCAGACCACATCACATTCATTCACATGTATCTTGATTCACATCCCATCACATCCATTCATATCCCATATCATTCATTCACATCTCAATTCACATGACATCACATCCATTCACATCCCATACCATTCACATCTCAATTCACAAGACACACATACATTCACATCCCATACCATTCATCCGATTCACAGGCTATCACATTCATTCACATCCCTTATCATTCATTCACATCCTGACTCACATGCCATCACATTCATTCACAGCCCTTATCATTCATTCACATCCCAATTCACAGGCTATCACATTCATTCACATCCCATATCATTTATTCACATCCCTTATCATTCATATCTATCCAATTTACATCACGTCTCATCGCCTCTATTCTCATTCATAATCATCACATTCACTCCACATATATTCTTCCACATACATCCACATCCATTCTTCACATACATCCACATCCATTCTTCGCATACATCCACATCCATCCTTTCACAAACATCCACATCCATTCTTTCACATACATCCACTTCCATCCCATATCATTCATTTACATCTTGATTCACATGACATCTCATCACTTCTATTCACATCACTTCTATTCACATCACATCTATCCATCCATTCATTCACAATTATCAGATTCACATCACATCTATCCATCCATTCATTCAAGTTTATTTGATTCACATCACATCTATCCATCCATTCATTCACATTTATCAGATTCACATCACATCTATCCATCCATTCATTCACATTTATCTGATTCACATGACATCTATCCATCCATTCATTCACATTTATCTAATTCACATCACATCTATCCATCCATTCATTCACATTTATCAGATTCACATCACATCTATCCATCCATTCATTCACATTTATCAGATTCACATCACATCTATCCATCCATTCATTCTTTTATAAAAATCACTTCAGTGGGAATAACACTTTTATAAAAATACTTTTATACATCTATTTATGCATAAATTCAATTTTAAGGAAAATAACACTTTCGAAATAGAGATAAGTCCTTTATGCATCTTTCTATGCATAAAATAAAATTTAATAAGAATAACTCTTTTGTAAAAATCAATTTTGATGAAAATAACACTTTTATAATTAAAAAATTCTTTTATGCATCTATTTATGCATAAAAATCAATTTTGATAAAAGTAACACTTTTATAATAAAAATTTTTCTTTTATGCATCTATTTATGCATAAAAATCAATTTTGATGAAAGTAATACTTTTATAATAAAAAAATATTCTTTTATGCATCTATTTATGCATAAAAATCAATTTTGATGAAAGTAACACTTTTATAATTAAAAAATTTCTTTTATGTATCTATTTATGCATAAAAATTAATTTTGATAAAAGTAACACTTTTATAATAATAAAAAATTCTTTTATGTATCTATTTATGCATAAAAATCAATTTTGATGAAAGTAACACTTTTATAATAATAAAAAATTCTTTTATGCATCTATTTATGCATAAAAATCAATTTTGATGAAAGTAACACTTTTAGAATAAAAAAATTCTCCAATATGCATCTTTCTATGCATAGAAATTAATCCTAATAGAAATAACACTTTTATAATAAAAATATTTCTAATATGCATTTTTCTATGCATAGAATGAAAAAAACACTCTTAGAATACACAAATGATGGGGATTACTCTTTTTGAATAATAAAAGATAAAACTTATTTCACAAAATTTAAGAAAACTTTGCCATAACCTCCTTTGTATGGCTGATCATTTTTCATTTTTTTTCATTCTCAAGTTACTTAGAAATTATCCCAAATGGTTTAAAGCATTCTAAACTAATCAAATTCCACTTTTTAAAGAGAAACAATATGAAAAGTTTAATTCTAACAATTTGATTACATATCTAGGATAAAGAAAGGTTGAATTCAAGAATGAAGAGAGGGGGAAAGCCTTTCCAACAAGGCATAACATCATTTTTCCTTTTAAAGAAAACAAAAATTAGAAAACCATTAAATGGAATAAAGAAAAATTAGGATTTCTACATTACATGAATTTTTGTGAGCTTTCCTTTGGCTTGATGGTTTGAGGGATCTACTCTTGTTTACAACAAGAGTGGCCACCAATTCTTTTGAAGAGAAAATGGTCAAAAACTAATGAATTATCAATAAATTCACTGTTTTTGGCTCTGAGGAGGAGTAGAGTAACAGTGCATAAAACACTATTAAGCTTTTAAAAAGGGGGAGGCTTCTATTTATAGTAAAAAGTGAGCCTCTAGCCAAGAAAACTGATTCTAGAATTTCCCAGATCAGTTTGGTCACTTTTTGACCATTTTTAGGTCAGTTTAGCTTACTTTTTGGTTCTAGTTGAAACAAGAGAGAGGAGAGATAAAAATATCTCATTATTTGTGAGTTTAAAACTCATCCACACATGTGAAATAGGTGCCTCCTTCATGAGGGAAATTCATTTGTCAAAAATGCATCATTTCCTCTAAATATCTCTTCTTGTTTAACTAATAACTTTGTCCTTAGTCAACTCTTCATCTTATGTGAGTATTTACTCATTTTTGGGGGGGATTTTCTTTATTTCTTCAATAAATCTCCTCCCTACATTTGGATTAATCTAATTGACCCCTCAGAATCTTAATCTAAAATTTTCAGAAAATCTGGACCCTTAGGCTAAGGCCTTTTGAACAGATTATAATTTATTTCTAATGCACCTTCTGAAATCCTTTTTGAACTTCTCTTTTGGGGGAATTTATTTTAATAAGAAGAGATATTTTTCCATCCAAAAATATCTAAAAATTGAATAATCTCTCTCTAAAATATTTTCTCTCTCTAAGCCAAAATAGGTAGAAACAAGATCTGTTAATATTCTGACAAGGGGAATGATTATAGGGGGAGAGATTAGACATCTTGAGGGGCTGGGGGAGGAATCTTACTTTGGAGTACATGGAAACATACATGAAGTCCTTTGATGTGATCATTCCTGACTCTCTGGGTCCCTTGCGAGCTTCTATGCTACATCAACAAAATCGATGCAAACTATCCTAAGAGATTGCATAAGTACCAACAAGTCGTGTAAGAAGATGGGCACTTCAAGGTGATCTCCACTCTAGCTGCCCTTGGTAGGGTAAAGAAAACATTGGCACCAACTATTTTTCATGGATCTTAACATTCATTCTCATGTTGAATGAACGAGGTTTCGATGATGATGTTGAGGTCGGTGACGTTGCCCTGGCCGATTTAGTTGAGGACTAGGAGGTAGATCCAAAGCCTAAGTTCCTTGATCAAGTGGCAGAGCAAGCTCTGGCATTGGTTCTCCTTTGAGAACACGAAGAGGAAGAAAAAGCTAAAGATACAACCTCATGGGCCAATGGATAAGGTTCATGAGTGGAGGGAGCAATGGCGGCTATGGAAGCAATGGCGACTATGGAAGCACCCGCGGATGAGGCCGATGAGATAGGGGAAGATATGCGTGAGTTAGCACTAAATATGCTTACCTCTGTAGTGGTAGATGGAGAGGAGTTTCTCTTCTTACAGGACTTAGAAAAAAATGTTTAAAGTAACGCAAGATGAGTGCTTATCTCTCCTTCCCATCACG
This sequence comes from Cibotium barometz, assembly GCF_041138505.1. NCBI lineage: Eukaryota > Viridiplantae > Streptophyta > Polypodiopsida > Cyatheales > Cibotiaceae > Cibotium > Cibotium barometz. Next base: position 21,982,535 of record NC_141055.1, on the reverse strand, counting down.
CTAGATTGTCCACTTGATAACAGAACCTCTCAATATATGACAGAGCAACTTGTACCAATTGATGGTACAATATTAGAGAGTGTCCAATTTGTTCAAGGGAAAATACAAGAGGCTGACCAAGGTTAAGTGCTCGAGGAGGAATTTAAAGAAGTACAAGCTAGCTTGCCCCAAGTCATCTCGGTGTATTCACCTCCTCAATAATTGGAGGAGCACAAGTCCTTAATTAACATTAATTAGCCATATGTGATAGCATCTGATGAACTACACTCCGTAAGTTAATAATCCCTAGTTTTTTACTCCTATTCATGGCATGGTTGATTACTAAAATGTGGTTTGTATGCAACATGTCATGGAGTTGGATGCCTGGGCACATCGTAAGGGCAGCACAAGGGATCCCTTTGGAACTAATTCAGCATTGGCACATTACATGTGCCATATTCCAACTAGAGACATTATGGTTGTTCGTAATGCTTTTAGCCCTATGGGAGGATTCCAACGTTTTTCTCTCAAGGCCTTATCTCTATAGTCTTGTGTGCTTGTCTAGAGTCTCCAAGAATGCAGAGAAAATTATCCTCGTCAGCAAGTCGGCCATTTTTCCAACCTTTCAAGGAGGCTATGCTCCTAAGGTCCTTATCAATATAGCCATCGCACAGAAAGTGTAGGAGAGAGAGATGCCAAGTGTATTGTGGATTCCATCATGTCGAGCACTCTTCCCTCAACAAGAGAAGGCGCAAGGCTACAAAAGAAGCAATCAAAAGATGTAATTGTAATGGTTTTGCAAGCTGCAAAAGAAACCTTAGGGATTGTTAAGGACGAACACACAAATATTCAAGGGGAGGTAGACAAGGCAAGGATACACCTATGTAACTTGGAGGAGATGACAACGTCTCTTACTGAATGTGACTTGAGCCTTGTGAAGCCAAGTGTGTTAGAACATCCCGCACATTCTTTAAAGGACATTACAATCCACATTTATAGGTTTGAATGTGCATCATCAAAGTCCATGAATTTAAGACTTTTGATTTATAGTTTAGTTCTTTAATGGTAATCATACTCCATTTGTGTTGTGCATCATTTTCAGGTGTTGTTTCTGGTTATGGATTTGAGCAAGGTAGTTTAGATGTACTACTTACTCCTTTTTTGCACACATACCACATGTTTTGTGGGGCAATCACTTTCTCACATAGCGCACACTGTCATGATCCAATGTGTGCCAAGAGAAGGAAGTTCCTGCAAAGTGGTTGGATGCTATGGGTAAGGCATTTGGTAGATTCTCAAGTGTACATATATGTTTACAAACTAGTTTTTCAAACTTCTAGTGTAGTAAGGTATTGACCATGTTTAGTTTTTGGTTGTAGTTCAATGCATTGAAGTGTTACCTATTAGTGGTACATAGTACTTGGATAGGCTACCTTGCATGTGTTTGATTTCATTTCTAGCACCATAATGTACTTCCTACATGTACTAAATAGGGAGTATATCATTTGCTAGATTAACTTGTGATGTTTAGTAGTCCCAAAGCTATAATTGCATTGAAATAGTGCTCTTCATGCTCTTAAAGTAGTCAAATGCACTAGACATATGTCATTTAGTATGACCAAAGTCTTGTATCGTGCTAAATAACTAGCCTTATCCTTGAACTTCATTGACACATTCAATACTTTCAAAGTACTGACATGAACTAAATCAAATAGTGAATTTTACATAGTGACACATTCAATACTTTCAAAGTATTGATATGTAGTACATGACTATTAATGTGGATGTTGTTAATATCGCAAACCAAGCTACTAATTAAGGAGGGTGCAACCAATGGTGTAACTAGAGATTGTAATGGAACAAATTCCAAAGTATCATTGGAAAAGCTTCAAATGATGTTGATGAAGCAGGGCAAGAATCTTTTAGTACAGGTGTGGAAGAGAGCACAAACTTGAATTCTTTGAGTGGTGAGCAAGCTGTAGCCATTATGCAAGGTGTTTTAAAACAGAATTTAGAGGCATCTCTAGCCAGCATTGGAACTACTACAATCATCAAAGTGGTGGAATGGAGTGATCATAAAACTTAGATTAGGAACAAATCATCATGGATTAATACAATATCAAGGATAATCTCATACAATGGTCATGATGCCTAAGTGAGTTAACCTCCCACAAGAGGATGGAAATAGCCTTCCATAAGCCTATGTTGAAAGCCATGAGGCTCCAAGAGTCATGAGATTACCAATGTCAAAAGGTATCAAAAGATGTTTTTAAAAAAAGTATAAAGGGTACAATGATAGTCCATGAGTCCCCCTTTTATACTTGAGCCCATGACCAAGGTCCTAGACCTAAACTAAAGGTGTTGCTTCATTACAAACGATCTCCTCCTATAATGATTTCTTCCTCTACAATGGTCATGCCCAAAAAAAAGACATACACAAGTGACTATGTACAAAAGCCCAAAAAAAAGACATACACAAGTGACTATGTACAAAAGCCCAAAAAAAACATCCATGGTGGAATGTCGATGTAGCGAAAGACCCATACATGAATCATATGACCCCCAAGGTCAAATGGAAAGGATGAAGCACTCCCATCGATGATGAGGCTATCTATGCAACCGCCTCGATTGAAAGGAAATCTGAGGCATACAAAATCCAAGGCAATGGTCCCTCAATAATTTGATGCAAGTGGAAAGGATAAGGAACCATTATCGATGATGAAGCCAGTTGAGTATCCTCTAGGATAAAATGGAAAAGGTATTGGGATCGCCTTGAAGATGATGTTATCCACACAGTGTGACCACATATATGGAATCTAAATCCAAACCATATAGGCTCCAAAGCAATGAATCTCAAACCACCTGGATCGAATGGACACCATAGAGAGCCAATGCCAATGTCGTGGCCAACCAATCCTCTTGGATCAAATGAATACACACCCATGTCGATGATGTAGCTCGCTATAAGTCAACCTGGGTCAAATGGATATCCAAAATGTAGACCATCTAACCATGGAATAAATGTGTGACCACCTGGATTAAAAAGGAAGTATCCAAGCTCCTCATCCAAAGTGAAATGACCACCAAAAACATCATCAAATCCTTGGTCGTAATAACTGCTCAGGTGAGAATCTGGATGTGATGCATGTAAATCCACATAATGCACCATATAATCAAATACCATGCATCCCAAATGACATATATTGCATCCAAAAGTAAATGTCTTCGCCCAAAAAAAAAAGGATCATGTCGACATCCATAGGAGCCAAAAGAACATAGCTCCAGGTCAGCTGAACTCATGCCACTATCACATGTAGTACCACTCAAAAAGTCTAAGGCATGATCCACCATATTAATGTATGTATGAGTATGATACGACCCATGCACAATATCTCCATGTGTAAGGCACTTTATACGTGTGTGTCCCTCTAAGATAAAAGTTGGATCATCATAAAGATTACCATCACTAAGCACTGAGAAAGTGTCTACACACAAGAGAGATAAGTGGTATCTACAAACTCACTATCAATGGAATCTCCAAGGCCACTAAGGTCATCCGCAAAGGTATAGACAAACTCTATCACTGGTGTGCCTATATGACCTAAATCCCATGATAAATCAATCTCCAATAACATTGGATCTAAGGAAATACCTAGATCAAATGTAAATCTCTCAAGGTCAATGTCATAGGATATGCTAAAAATATGATCGATATGCATACTCCTTACGATGTCTCACCTCCTTAGAACTCATCACTACTCTCATGCACTATCCCTGACTGCTCAATCACAATAACTCGATCCACACAAATGCTGCCAGGAATGCTATGAAAACTAGCAGTAGTGGTCATATCCAAAATCTCTCCACATGTGACAACTCTAGAGGAGTCGCCCAACACATCTAATACTAGAACCTCGGGTATATGCTCCTCATGGTCTATGATGTGCTCATCAACATGTGAAGTATCATCCCCATGATAGTCTAATGCATCACTATGATCCGCCAATGCATCACTATCTCCTAATGCATCACCATGATCCGCTAGAAGGTACGTAGACATAGGCGTATCAATAATCACAATGCATCACTATCTCCTAATGCATCACTATGATCCGCTAGAAGGTACGTAGACATAGGCGTATCAATAATCAGAATGCTCAGAATACTCACTATCATCCCTCCCATCAAGATCATGCCCACATGATCTGACTCACACACATCACTATCACATACATCATCATCATGTGCATATGTGTGAGTGGCAACATGTGCACGTGTATCACTATCATCATGTGTATGTGTGTGCGAGACATCAATATCATCATGTGTATGTGTGCATGATATATCATCATAGGTATGTGGATGTGATACATCAATGTCATCACATGTGTGTATATGACCATCACCATGTGTAGATGTGTCAAACTCAATATCATCATCAACATGATGATCATCATCCTATCCACATCATCATCCACTGAATGCATGTCATGAATGATACCCATCCTCAGGTATATAGTCATCTCTGCTCACAAATGTAGGGCACTCAATCAAGTTCCCACATGTAAGGTTCCTCAATAAAATATGTATAAGCTCTCCTGTCAGTCCCCTGTAATCATCCCCTATTTCAGAATGCAAGAAAATAGTATTTTCCTTTGTTTTTGACCTAGAGAGAGAAAATGTTCTAGAGAGAGATAATTCAATTTTGAGATATTTCTGGATACAAAGTTTCTCCTTATATTTAAGATGCATTCCCTTGAAACAGAAACTCAAAAATAATTTTCCAATATGCATTAGAAATTAATAGATTATGTGTGTATAAGAGACCTTATAAGGCCTAAGGGTCCACCTTTTCAGAAATTTTTTATTAAGATCCAAATAAGAAAAATGCAAAGACTAAAATAAAATCTCCTAAAAATGAGTAAATGCTTGCATAAGATGAAGAGTTGACCAGGTACTAGGTTTATTAGTTAAAAATTAAGGTTTATTAGTAGAAAAATCAAATTGTGACACCTCAGTAAGGAGGGAAAGGGCTCATGAAGGAGGTGCCTTTTTCTCATCATCACCTTGAATTTTTAATTAAAAAAAATTGGGATATTTTATCTCTCCTCTCTCCTCTCTCCTCCTTCAAACTGGATCAAAAAATGAGCCAAACTGGATCAAAAAGTGAGCCAAACTGGTCCGAAACTTGTCCAAAATGGATCAAACTGAAGCTCGAACCCTCTAGATCCTAGTTGAACTTGGTTAGTGGCCTCCCTCATCTTTAAATAGACCCTCATTCCTTTGTATTTTCATCTTTGTGTATTTACATGCCAGTATTATCTTCATTTTAGTGTATTTCTATTATCCCTCTATTTTTCCTCTACTTTGGGAAGCTTTGGAGCTTCACAAATCTCCATCCTCTCTTGGAGATGACCCTCCCCATCTTGGTGGCCAAGATTTCTTTGTGGGCTTCACTTATTTTTGAAAGAATCAAGCCAAAAATCAAGGGTAAGCCTTAATCCGTGGTGTTTTTCTATCTTTCTCAATGATAATCTTCTTCCCAACTCCTCTAATGCTTGGGAAGCTTTTTAATCAATGTTTTTTTCTTGAAATCAAACTTTTTAACGATTCATAATGTTTAAATGATTTAATGTTAATCTTTATACCTAATTATAATGTTTCTTTATTCGTAAATCTCTCCTTTTGAAAGATTAATCATCTTTATGGTTAGATACTTGTTAGAAGGATGGATCTTAATGATAACTCATTATCTTAATCAAAAATCTAGGCTTGATAGGCTAGAAAAGAAGATTAAACATTTTTATGATTTTAATCTAGTTAAAAATTATGATTAATTCTTTTAAGCTTGTTTATGATTAAAAAAATCGTATTAATTCATTTAAAGATTGAAAGAGAGTTATGCTAATATGTTTGTAAGTATTTTCATATAGTAATGATGAATGGATACTTTAAGAATAATCAAAAGGTTTAATTATAATTATGTTTATCATTATGCTATGAATGCATAATAAAATTTTAGTTTAAAAGAGGAGTTCCTATCACACTTCATAATTATGGGTATTTATTTAAAAGTATAATTTTGAGAATTCTCAAAAAATACAAGAAAACTATGGTAAAATTTAAAAAAATAAATTTAATTTTATGCATAATTTTGTTAATACAAAAAGAGGAATTCCCATCGTATTCTAAGCATAAACATTTTTATGCTAAAAGAATGATTTTTGTTACATTTATGAAAAATACTTTTATAGTATTTATGCATATTTGTTTAATTAGAGAAAAGAGGAATTCCCATCATATTCCTTGCATAGATATTTTTGTCATATTTATGGAAAATACTTTTATAGTATTTATGCATGATTGTTTAAATAGAGAAAAGAGAATTTTTTGTTATATTTATTTTTCATGCAAAAAGAAATGTTTAGATGCAAAAGAGGAATTCCCATGATATTCTAGATACAAATAATTTAAATATTAAAAGAGGAATTCCTGGCATATTTCAAAACATGGGTATTTTTATTTATTTAAAAGAGGAATTTTCATTGTACTTTAATTAGAAAATGCATAAATTGAATTCAATGTTAAAAGAGAAGGTTTCACCATAATCTCATGTAGAAAATTATGGTATATTAATGTTGAGGTTTAAAATGGAGAAAAGAATATTTTAAGATATTTCTATGCGAATAAATCAATAAAATGATGTATGCATATTCACAAATGGATTATTGTTGGAAAAAGAGTTATCTTTATAAAATTCCATTATTCTTGAATAGAACTATTTATAATTCTATTGTGGCCACCAGGAAAGAATAAATTTTCATAATTTTGGATTTTACCCTTATGATTGGAATTCCCAATTAATTTATTAGATAAATAAAAGAAAAATCCTTAGGAATCAAAGCTAGGATTAAATCCGAGTAATTTATGGTTAGACCATGACCACATGAGAATGGTGGACTAGTAAGATGCTAACCTATCTCTCGAATCAGAAATTAAGCAAAACATTGTGACCATTCCAATTTCTTCAGTATGAAGAATGGATTACCGGTGATTTAGAGATGTTTTCCTTAGATCCAAATCATCGAGAAATAAATCAAAAATTCATTGTAATTGATGGGTGGGTTACCAAAATACTAGAATTATGATTTTCATTAAGAAAGTCTAGATACTGAGAAAAAGGGCCTTGTGGAACCCAACGGAAAATTCTTACTTGCATAGAAACTCTATTTTTCTAAAGGACTGTCTTATGCTGGAGGAAGCATTTGGCTTATGGTTTAATCTAAGGAGATTTACATTGTAACAGCTAACGGGGGGGAGTCATCAAAGGACGTCTCTCATGGGCAAAGCCTGCCAAGGTCTTGAGACCAGCCTCGGTATGAGTAAAATGGTGCGCTTCCGGTATGATGGGCAAGGGCCGACGAAGTGGTCCTTGAGTAAAGTGCTAGGATACCTAAGGAGGATCCTAGAGGGTTCTGACCAGGCGATGCACGGGCTCGCGGGGCTGCTAGGACACCCATGTGTATGTTGAGGAAGATATTGATGGACTGGAAAGATATTATCTAAGTGAATTGGAACTTGAAATTGGATCTCATTGGTTGACTAGCTAGTCTTCAACGGAGAGTCCGGATGACATTTTGATAAAACATTGGACTATAATTTTGAGGATTATGATGGAAATACTATGGTTTCATTCCAACTCTGCTTTAAAGATAGCTAAATCTGTGAAAAAGTTTATTTCATATTGGGTGTGTTAGTGATATGTCTATTTTTTAATTTGCTTGAGTGCCGACTAGGGGGCTTAATAACTCTTTTCCCTGGTACTCGGGGCTTGATAACTCTTTTCCCTGGTACTTGGGACAAAACATAACCAAATTTTTATAAAATGGGATCCCACCAATACAATGGTTGGGGCGGTTGGATAACCCATAGGCCGGTTGGGGTTAGGCTGGATCGGTGGATTCCTACGATACAATTAGATACGTTCAAGTTACGTTAGTTAGAATAAGTCCCAGGAAGATTCTTGTTCAATGGGAAAGAATCAACGGCTGTGCCTCGCTTAAGGAGAAAAAAGTGATGATTTCTATGAACCAAGTGCAAGTCCCTTCCTTGATCTGGCCACGTGACCTACGGGTTTGGTCAGAGTAGAAAGGATAGTTAAGGCCTTGACTCGTTCGTTAAGATTCTCGTTAGAAAATTTTCCTGGAGGAATCGCCCGTGCTTTTTGGGTGAGGGAATTTTTTCCGGTCTTGGTTTCGAAGGAACCGCTAGATTAGTCTCTTTTCCAGACATCCGTGGGGGCGAGGCTCCGAGTGGGAATACCTGCCCTGCAGGAGAGGCTGCTACTTCTACTACCAGCGCCCCAAAGAAGGCCGCGCGGAGAGGGCAAGGGTCTCATAGGTGGCATCAGAGCTTTGTTGAAAGCTTAAGAATAAAAAATCAAATTTGACAAAAATTTATAATAAAATCTTGGAAAAGAGCATTCATATATTGTGTGTTCATTCAGATTAAGTTCATTATTAAAGACTTTTAATTGATGAATTGGATTTTATAGATGGATGCCCCGTGTTTATGTGGTATCCCCAATCTTACTCAATCTCAGGATATGATTGCTTTCGCTTTTGAGCATATCCTCTCTTTTGCTACAACTCGAATGAGCTCGAATGAGCAAGATAAGGCTTACTAATCATTTAGAGGAGCTATATTTTCTAGACCTAGTTGAGAGACAACAGCATAAGTGGTTTGTAGCACAATATGTCCACACCTCTTGCAACCAGCGTGTGATGCTGAGGAAGAATATCTCTTTAGACATGGTCTTGTTGAGGCTAAAGGTGGTTTGCGGTGTTATCCTGTATCACCTCACACCTCGAGATTTTAGGCTTTCCTACTTCTCAGTTGTTTTATCCCAAGAAGTAAGATTGTATCACCTTTAACGAGATAAGGAAATAATTATTTCATGGCATGTCTGTAGCCCAATATCGCCCTCTCACGCGTATACCATGGAGGTTTTGATTTTGTGGAGCCATGTTGCTCTATGTATATATTGCAAACTTTATGTAAATAAAGAATGTTTTGTGAAAAATTTCCAGTTACCTAAGTGATTTGACGATCAGATATTGAATTTAAAGAAATAAGATCTGTTTTCTCAGACGTATGTCATAGATCTCTAGTAAGAACGATTACCCTGTTTGAAGTAATTAATTTTGAACTTCTTAAGTCTTAGGATCTCGATGACGAAATAAAATAAAAATTTAGCGATGTATCGTTTTGGCAGAATCATGAGATGCGAGAACCGTTTGGTAGACAGCCAAATCCTCTCACAGATGAGGAAGAGCTTGACCCTGATGTTCACAAAGCCCTTCACAAACCTCAGCCAAGTCCCATCAAGGGTGAAGCAAAAAACTTGGGCGAGGCTTTGGAAAAGTGGGTCAAAGCAATGGAAGAATACTTCGATGTCACTGGATAATACAATGAGAAAAGTAAAGTGGCTCTTACAAGGCTGAAGATAGTAGAAACAACCAAAGTAGCATGGAGAAACCATTGTGAGACAACCATTTGGATCGGAACACCCAGACATGGAATGATCTCAAGACATACCTAAGGAAGAGACTATGTCCTCTTGGCTTCTTTTGGAAACTAAGATGAATGAATTCTTGGAGTTAACCCAGGGGAGCAGAACTATTGAAGAGTATCACAAGCGTTCGCTCTCCTCCTCAAATACTCGCCACCGCTTGGATGAAGAACAACTGATGGCTAAGTTCATCCGAGGAATGAACGAACCTTTGGACACCCTGGTAAAGAATGCCAAGCCAGTTTCCATGGCTGATGGCGAAGGACTTTGCTAAGGCCTTTGTTGTTAAGGTCCCGCCAAAGCCAGCTCCCTCACCCTTCAAAAGGTTCCAAACACTAGGAAGTACTTCCAACCTTTTGCCTCCAAAAATACAACAAGATCCTAATCAGAACCAAGAGATGGGAAGTTTCAGAAATGAAGGAATACCTTTTCCTTGGAGCACTTTTTCAGGAACTTCAGCTCTTTCCAGGATGCAGAAGGAAGAGCTTTGAAGTGAAAACAAGTGTTTTGGTTGTCAAGGTTTTGGGCACCAACTCAAGGATTGCCCAACTCCTTCTATATCAATGGGCCAACGAAGCCAAGGTCCTAAAATTCAGAGACCGAATCCTTCATATCAAACCAATCAAGGTCCCCCTCACCAAAATCAAGGCAACCCCAGAAGAGTGCCAGCTCAACCTACAGCCTCAGTGATGCAAAGTAGTCTCAGAACTCCCTCCCAGAATTGGGGAAACCAAAGAGAGAGAGTTCCACCTCAAAAACTATAGTAGCTAGAGCTACCACAATAGTTGAGGAAGTGGAGGAAGAAAGAGGACAGATTTAAGCCGCCATTGAACATCAAGGGTAGAATCGTCAGTTCTCAATCCTCCAGACTCCAGCAGAATACAAGGGTAAGCACTTTAAGCTTTTGATTGATTCTGGAAATACACATTCTTTTATTTACCCTGGTGGATGCTTGCGTAAGTTAGTCCTAGATCAAAAAATAGGGAACCTATGCAGTTAGAATTGGCCAATGGGAAGATTCTTTTCACACACCATGAGATAGATCGCATTCAGTTTAATCTAGATGGGAATGTGACAAAGTGCCAGTTCAGAGTCTTACCCTTGGGAATCTATGACGGAATCCTTGGAATGGATTGGCTCCATAAGAATCAGGCTCTGACATTCACTGTCTGACAATGGAACAATTTCTTTCCTCGACCTACACGGGAATCAAGTCCAAGGAACTGAAATTTTTGGATCCCTAGTTCTGCAATCATTCACACGAAAAGACATGGGTTTCCAAACACCATCCTCTCTGGTGTTATGAAAATCACAAGAAGTTATATTATGAGAAGGACGATGTGAGGACGCCATAGAAGCTCACAGATGAGAGAAAAATAGTGAGTCTTTTGAAAATGCAAAGAAAGGAGAATAAGCCATATGCCAAAATGGAGGGGTGGAAAAGGGATTGAGCCATACCAAAATGGAGGGAAGGTGGAATGTAGATGTTTGAAAAAATTTGGTGATTTGTCATTAATAGCGTTGTTTTCAGAGCTTGAAAAGAGAAGATTTCGTATCTTCCTGCTTGATTTTTTGAAATATAAAATGGAACAAGATGTCACTATTTTGGACCCAAACTTTAATGTTAGCCATCGTAAACGTCTAAATTAAGCCGTTTTAGCCGTTCGCCACTAAAATAGAACCGTTAAGAAGACATTTAGAGGAGACAAGAATGCCATACTTTTGTATTCGTGTCAATTCACAATTGGACAATTTCTTAATCCTTAGATTAACAAACAGCCCTTTTCTAGCCGTTTTTGGCCCTAATGTCAACACCTACTGCAACCAAGGATCAACCCACTCTCGCATCTTGCACAGTGAGTATTCTCCATCGATGCATGGCCCACAAAAGCATGAATGGCATCGTGTGAAGATGGTGGGATCATCATAGGATGTGCTCCTAATGGAGTGTAGCCTTTGTGTGCTTGCAACTATCGCCCGCACATTTTGGAGAAGCAAAATCAAGGATAGTACTGTGAACACACCAAAAGAATCTCCTAACAATCCTAGCATCTTACTGAGGGAAGGAAGAGGTAGAACTAGTGGTCAAATGCGCAATGCACCAATCCACTACATGCTATGCATCTTGAAAGCGCTCACTTTCAATGGCGGAAGTGGTGACATCTGAGGGCGTGTTTGACACACACACCTACACCAATCCACTACATGCTATGCATCTTGAAAGCGCTCACTTTCAATGGTGGAAGTGGTGACATCTGAGGGCGTGTTTGACACACACACCTGCACCATCGTGCTCCCCCTTTCCATGCCCTATCTCAAAGAAGCTCCAAATCAGGTGGAAGCGTGTCATGCGATGCCAAGAATATAGCCAAATAAAATTGACCCGAGCACTCTTGAATTGTGCCCCACATCCATCAGACCATATCCACCGCCGTGTCCATGTGACTCCATGCTCTCTCAAAAAGTCATCATGACGATGGAAGCAATGCTGCACAAACTGGGCATTGTGAGAGAGAGGTAGTACTTTGCCTGGATGTGCAATACTTGCTCAGAAAAGTAGTACCCTACCTAGATCTGCTGCTATGGAGCAAATGTGTAATTCTTTGCAAAGTCAACCACATAGACATCTACACCAATAGGAAACTGCTGTAGGCTGGCATGAAACTGACAGTCCTGCCACTTGGCACCATGAGCATGATGTATGTAGGCATAGACAGAATCTGTAAATGTGCTCATGAACTCACCACATGCCGAATGGTGCTCCACTAGCTATAATCTCCTAGATTGCCGAATGGTGCTCCACTAGCTATAATCTCCTAGATTGGCCATGTGTGTTCCCATGTGTGACATATTCATACTGCCTCCATGTCACTACCTCAGCCGAGGAGTCCTCCTCGCACAAGTGAAGCATGGCCAGGCTGCCGCACGAGGTACAAGTCCCCATGACACAAGCCATACAATGGTAGACGACATCCTTCGCCCGCGGGCATAATAGCGAGTGAACAAAGTCCCTCGGGCTATAAGGCACCACCCCTGATGGCCAGACAAGCCACGAAAGACATCATACAAAAGTTGAAATCCAATGTGGTACCTACAAAGACGTGTCACACTACCTCGCGAGTAGCGCACAAACTAAGGCTTGCAAGCCTTTGAGGCTTGCAAGCCTCAAAGGAACGCTACTGATGGTCATCTCAAGGTGTGCAGACCTGAACTTAAAGTATAACTGTGTCTGTGTCATCTCAAGAAAGCAAACCCCATGCTCCATGTACTCCCCACGACAAACCCTATGTTGCAATTCCTTCTTATACTCTGGTGATGCACGACAATGATCCTCCCAAAACCTCTTTATCATCGCCCTCATCTCAGGGTCCAATAAATGACTACATCTAGGTGCACGACCACTACTAGCCCCCATAAAGCACCCTCAATCCCATTGTCCAAGCTATGTCTCCTCACAAACCCTGCATGAAGTGCTCGACGATGAATCTGAAGTATGCGAGAAGTGGCACGATGCATACCTGGCAAGACACTGCTAGAAACAAATGCTGTAAGGGCATGTCTTGCAGAGCCAATCCATCTAGATGCATCTTACGCTTCACTGTGTTGTAGGACTGCCTCAAGCTCTGTAGCACACTAGCACCAGCCCTCCTCGAATATGGGCTGCAAATCGTAGAAGCTGGCGGTGTTGGGTTTAAAGCCCTCTGTGGCCAATTATGTCTGGCCGCCCCCCATGTAACTTACACTAACTTAAACTCTTGTACATTACTAACTCACTTGACATTCATGTGGATACAGAGTGTAGCTAACCCTTCTATGGTGTGAGAGTGAGATTCTCTGAGTGTTTTTGTGTGTGTGTGCTTGGTTGCTTGCTCAGCTGCCGCACAAGATCCTTCAAGTGGTATCAGAGCAAGAAATTTCTCCAACGTCAAAATTTTTCTAGCCAATACCCTACCCGACCTCGGCCCGTCTAAACAAAAGCAGGAGGTAGAGAGAGAGTCTTTCGTTTCATATGCAAGAGTGACAGATCTGCTCGGCTACAGCATACATGCACTTCGAGGAGCGCGCTACTTGGTTCTCTGTTGTCTACGTCAGAGACAGAGAGATTCTAGTTCATCTACGACTTTGGCTTCGAGATCTACTTCAGATCTGTTAGCAGGTTATGCATTGAGTGATTGGATTATCAACTCAGGGGCATCCTTCCATGTTTCTCCTCACAAAGATTGGTTTTTCTTCATATGTGGCCACCACTAAGGATCATGTTCGGCTTGGGAATGAGTAGCCATGTAAGATTCTGGGTGTGGGAGATGTGCAGTTGAAATTTCAAAATGGTGCTTCATTTATGCTCAAGAATGTAAGACATGTACCATCAATTACAAAGAGCTTGATAAGTACAGGTGTTCTCGATAATGTGGGTTATGTCACAGTATTTGGAAATAACATGTGGAAGATTTCCAAAGGATCTATGACTGTGGCATATGGCATGAAGTCTGGTACCTTGTACATGTTGCATGTTTCTGGTGTCAAGCAAAATGTAATGAATGTGACTGAGCAGCCAAATGTTTCATTGTGGCATCGCCGATTGGGACACATGTCAAAGAAGGGAATGGAGATCTTGTCTCGTTCTGGTTATTTGCCTGGCTTTTCTTTTCAGGATTTTGAGTTTTGTGAGCATTGTGTTTATGGGAAACAAACACAGGAACCACACAGAAAAAAGGGTAATCATCGTGTGACCAACGGTTAAGTCTTGTGCACAGTGACATTTGTGGTCCGATGCCTAGTCATTCACTAGGGGGAGCATCGTACTTTGTAATGTTCATTGATGAATTTTCTCAAAAGGTTTGTCTATTTTCTTAAGCACAAAGATGAGGTGCTAGGTGTCTTCAAGACGTTTGTGACACTTGTGGAGAATCAGAGTGGCCAAAAGCTTAAGTGCTTGCAGACAGACAATGGCGGAGAGTATGTTTCTAAGGCTTTTCAGGACTTTTGCGATACAAAGGGCATAAAGCGTGAACTTACTACTCCTTACAATCCTCCACAAAACGGTGTTGCAGAGAGGATGAATAGAACAATCCAAGAGAAAGTCAGAAGCATGATGCTATCTAATGCAGAGTTGTCTAATGGATTTTGGGCAGAAGCAGTGGCTACGGCCGTTCATCTAATCAATCGTTCTCCTAGTAAGGTTTTGGATAAAGAAGGAGTGGCAGAGATGGTATGGTCAGGCAAGCCACCCTCATACAAGCATCTCAGAGTCTTTGGCTGTGAGGCGTATAGCCATATTCCAAAGGAGTTTCGGAATAAGTTGGAGCCAAAGAGTAGAAAGTGCATAATATTTCTTGGCTATGGTGAATCTGGAGAGATGGGCTACCAGCTTTGGGATCCTGAGTCAAGAAAAATAATCCGTAGCAATGATGTGCTTTAACGAGGCCAAGTTTCATGCAAAGCCTTAAAAAAACTGAGGAAATAAGACGTGTTGTCTTTCAAGAGGATGGGCCTAGCACTTCTAGACAGCAAGGTGGTAGAGCTCCGAGAATGAGCCTACAGTGGCACGAGAGGAACGTCAGGTTGTGGCTCAAGCACCAATGTTGCAGAGATCTGAGCGTGTCTTGCATCCACTTGATAGATATGTTCCTTCTCTCAGTTATGTTATGCTTACTGATTGCGGAGAGCCATCTTGTTATGCTTACTGATTGCGGAGAGCCATCTTGTTACAAAGAGGCGTTGCAAGTGGCTGACTCGGATAAGTGGCAATTGGCTATGCAATCAAAGATGATGGCACTGCATAAAAATCAAACGTAGGATTCGGTTAAGTTGCCAGAGAGCAAGAAAGCATTACCTTGTAAATGGGTTTACAGGTATAAGCTTACTCCTCATGATGGGCAGCCTAAATATAAAGCACGATTTGTTGCTAAAGGTTTCAAGCAAGAGCGAGGCATTGACTTTGATGAAGTTTTCTTGCCGGTTGTCAAGATGACTACCCTGCAATGCGTTCTTGCTTTGGTTGCCACGCATGATCTGATTTTGCATCATATGTGAAGACGACGTTTCTTCAGGGAGATTTACATGAGGAAGTTTATATGCAATAGCCAGAAGGCTTTGTTGAGAAAGGCAAGGAACAGTTGGTATGCCAGTTATGGAAAAGTCTTTATGGCTTGAAACAGGCACCAAGGCAATGGTGCCAAAAGTTCCATCAGTTCATGCTTCTCAAGGTTACAAACGAAGTGAGATAGATCACTGCAACAAGCAAGCTAAGGATGGTAGTTTGTTGATCCTCATATTGTATGTGGGTGATATGTTAATTGCCGGTAGACAAATGGTAGAAATTTCAGCACTTAAGTCAAAGATGGCAAAGGTTTTTGACATGAAAGATATGGGTGAAGCAAGTCATATATTGGGTATGTGTATGCATAAAGACAGATCAAAGAAGTTGCTTTACTTGTCTCGGCAAGAGTATATTGACAAAGTGTAGCTACGTTTCAATATGGACAGGGGAAAGGCATTGAGTACACCATTTCCGTCATATGTGAAACTAAGCAAGCAAGATTGCCCACAGTCTCATGAGCAAAAGGCTGAAATGGATAAGCTGCCATATGCGTTTGCAGTTGTATGCTATGATTGCTACACGTCCAGACATTGCTTTTACAGTGGGAGTTGTTAGAAGATACATGTCAAATCCAGGCAAGAAACATTGGGAGAGGCAGTCAAAGGTATCATGAGATACTTGAGGGCTAGGAAGAGTATGTGCATATGCTATGGGAGTTAGGATTTGAGTGTCAAAGGGTACACTGACTCAGATTATGCAGGAGACTTGGACAACAGAAGGTCCACGACAGGCTATGTCTTCACTTTAGCTGGAGGTGCCATCTCATGGGGCGATCTCGATTGCAAAGTTGTGTTACACAGCCAACAACAGAAGCTGAGTATGTTGCAGCGTCAGAGGCTTGCAAAGAAGCTATTTGGCTTAGTAGACTGGTAGCAGACTTGGGAATCAAGGAAGAAATGCCAATGTTACATTGTGATAGCCAGAGTGCTATACAGTCCAGTGTTTCATGCAAAGACTAAGCATGTGGATGTGAAGTATCACTTCATCAGGGAAGTGTTAGAAGACAAGCAGATACAGCTAGTCAAGGTTCACGCCACGGAGAATCCTGCTAATCTACTCACAAAGGGGCTTCCAGGTGAAATCTTTGCACATTGTCGTGAGTTATTGGGCATTGGGTAGTTGGCATGCTACGTAGATCTTTGTACACCCTGTACATAGATACTCATTTACTTAAAGTGCCACATTGGACTTTAAGTGGGAGGTTGTTGGGTTTAAAGCCCACTGTGGCCAATTATGTCTGTCCGCCCATGTAACTCACACTAACTTAAACTCTTGTACATTACTAACTCACTTGACATTCATGTGGATACAGAGTGTAGCTAACCCTTCTATGGTGTGAGTGAGCTTCTCTGAGTGTGTTTGTGTGTGTGTGCTTGCTTGCTTGCTTGCTCCAGCTGCTGCACAAGATCCTTCAGGCAGTACACTATGCCATGCGTGAGTGCCGTAGCAATGCATCTAGCAGCACAGTAGACTGTGATGCCACATCGAGGTCAACAAAGTACTTGTCGAAGAGAGCATTGGCATGGTTTCGTGCACTAGACCTGGAAAGGGATTTCCCATGAGAAGATGCCCCATGAGCAACACCGAAGGGTGGAGTGGAAACCAAGCACATGGTCAACAGTGTCATCGGCATCACCAAAGTGAGGACACCGAAGTGAGGACTGCCGCGGCAGAGAAGTAGGAAGGGCATGTGCACCAAATCGAGGAGTGGCATCAAGGTCATGGACTGCACTAGATGGAGGAGTGCCAAGCTCATAGGTGTCACCCAAGAGAGGTGAGGCAAACTCATGGGCTGCACCCGAGGCTGGTAGAGGAGTGGCAAGCTCGGATGGTGCACCCAAAGATGGAGAGGCGCCCAATGGAGAGGCGCCCAATGGAGGAGTGGCTAGCTCATGGTAGGCAACACCCAAGTGAGAAGTGCCAAACTCGGCGGAGGGCGTGCCAATGGAGGAGTGGCTAGCTCATGGTAGGCAACACCCAAGTGAGAAGTGCCAAACTCGGAGGGGGTTGCCAATGGAGGAGTGGCTAGCTCATGGTAGGCAACACCCAAGTGAGAAGTGCCAAACTCGGAGGGCATGCCGAAGATAGAAGTGTCCACCTCATGGGTGGTGCCTAAGGGTGGAGTGTCAACCGCATGGGCAAGGTGTAAGGGAGGAGTGGCAAAGGGCTCAAAATAGGGTGGAGAAAGATTTGTGGGAGAATGAGGAGGAGAAGGAGGTCGAGTGGGGTCATGGGGAATAGATGGAGAATGGGTGGGGGGAGGGGAGATGATGCCTCACCAATCAAACCCACCGTGCGTTACAATGCTCAAGCCCTTGCCTTGCGTTCACGATCTCTTCTTCTCTGATCTTCCATGTGAACCCTTGCTTTCTCCTCATGAACGGGGGATTATGTTGCCTATTGCTTTTTCTACTTCTACAACTTTGTGAACCCAAATGCTAAGAAGTAGGAAAAAAGAGATTAAGCAAAAAATTGAAGATAAGTGAGATTAAAGTAATACTAATATATGCTTGGAATGGAGCTATCTCCAAAGTTGGTGAAGCTCTAAGAATGAGGGAGACTGCAAAAATTGGGCCATATATACCAAGCTGGTTAACATTTTATTGGTTAAATTAGATTATGGATAAAATCAGGATTTTTACAGATAATGATAATTTTTTGTAAAATATTCAAAAATATTAAAGATAATTATAATTTTTAGAAATGATGAATGAATTAATTATTTTAATTAACGAATATTATTTTTATTTTTTTAATAAATAAAATTTATTTCTATAGTACATAAAATTTATTTGATAAATAAATAACATAAAAATTTATTTAAACATATTTCAAGTTTTTTCCAATTTGTTTTAAAATATGAATTTATATTTATTTAATTATATCATAATAATTGATTTCTTAAAAAATAAAATAAATATTTAAATTTTAATAATTTAATTTAAATAAATAAAAATATTTATTTGATTAAAAAAATTATATATATTTCTTCTTTTTTGGAGGAGAGCTTGAAAATTATATAAATTTTTTAATTTTTTCATATTTAAAAATCATGAAATATAATGGTGAGGTAGCAGGCGTTTTTGCCACGTGGCAAAAATATGCTGACATGGAACCTTCACTACGTGGGCATTCCTCATGCTCAAGTGAGGTGGCAATGCCATGCATGTATATGATGTGTCATACCATGTAGGCACAAAAAGTCAACCAAGTTTATTGTGCTAAGGTGGCAAGATGACATGGACATTCTTGATTACGTGGAAATTCCATGTATGCATTTGATGTGGCATGCCATGTAGGCTTAAGGAAGTCAACCTTGTTGACTAAGTTGAGGTGGCATGATGACGAGGCATGCTGAGATGGCAAGATGCTTATGTGGAGTCTCCCCCATATGATGTTGCATGTATATGTAGGACTAAGACTATGTTACCATAGCTCAATTGCTTGACAAATGACATAATCTCTAGGCTTGGTGAAATACCAAGCCTAATAGGGTTCCTTTATTTTAGACTTTGGATGGACAAATATAGTGAAAATTTGATTAAGATGGCTGGAAAATGGGCTTCCCTTACTCAAATTCACTCTTTTTTTTTTGTTAAATTCATCATGACAAGTACTTTGATCCACAAGAAATTCAAGTGCAATGAGGGTTGTGTAAAATTTATATAATTAAATTATTAAACTTTTACAATCCCTCTTAGAGACTGAGAGAGTTTTCTACAGAAGATCTGAAGAAATCCAACTGTTAAAATTACAATTTGACAATATGGCCACATTCTATACATATTTTTATAGCTTCTCACCGTTGGATCTTTTTATACATATTTTTATAACTTCTCACCGTTGGATCTTCAAGGATGAGGTTCACATTTTCTAAGATCTTGAATAGAAAATCAAATATTGCTCTACAATAAAAAGAAGTGAAAACATATTTATAAAAAATAGTTAAATAGCCAAAACAAAATCCCAATAAATCAAGTTAAGCTCTATGCAATGTGTTACATTCATGTACAAAGTGGGACTTGGGATGCAAAAGTAATAAGAATTGTATGTGTGACATATACTGTAGTAAAGAAAGGTGGAAAATGCAAATGCGAAAACTTATGTGCAATGAAACAATCACTATAATAAATTGGATTTCCGATCAGGGGGTGCCGTTTGAACACTCACTATGTATAATGTGCGCCAAACACCATGCCACTAAATTCCAAACATAACTACAAGAGATTGGACCTTAAAGTTGTGAAGATGCCTGTTTTCAGGATACTTTCAGGGCACCCAACTGTCAAAAGTGGTGCCCCTTATCTTGCAACCACCCAACTGTTTTCAGGCTACCTTCAAGCTACTTTCAGGGCACCCAACTATCAAAAGTGGTGCCCCTTATCTTGCAACCACCCATAACTTACTTACCATGCCTTTGGAAGCTACATCCAAATCACATTTTTTAATGGCAGAATAAAAAACCATCGAATGGCACATGTTAGTAGACCATGCTAGTAGTTAGCATCATCTAGCTATTAGACCATGTTGGTTTTCAGATGTGACACTACATGGCACACTTTGTAGTGCTATTTATCAAAGGAATCTTAAATTATGAGATGAATGACTAACTAGCAAAAGGAGTTATTAATTCTAAAAATAATAATTACTTTGGAAACCATAGATATCTTAAAATGATTAATATCTTACTCCACAAAACAAGGAGCCCAAAATACATGTCTCTAGTTGCAATAGTCTTTTTCTAAAACAACACATAGAAACATGAAGATAAAGGTAAGAGCTGTGCGTAATCAAAATGCCTACAAACACGACTACTCATCATCGTTATTAGGAGATGGTCCAAAATCCTTCTTTTGAAGGCACTCACTAAAAGCATAGAAATCAACCTCTAACAACAAACAATGGTGCATCTCCTCGGCACAAGCTACTCCCAATCCACCATATCCAGCCAAAACATCAATAACATAATCCTCCTTGTAAAGTGAATGTCACGTGCAACCAACTATAGCCAATGAAAAAAGTAACCAATGAAACCACACACATTTTTGTAGTTAGTGTTATTACCCAAAAGAAGCATTGGAGCGCTCAGCCCCTCCTCTGACTAGAGGTGAAACCATTGTCAATGCGTGCATGAGTCTCTATGATACTCCTAGCTACTACTGGGAACAAGAGATGAGGTACCTCCTCACCTGCCTCTCTATCATAGTGGGGGCACACGCATGTTCTTACGATAGAACAAGCCAATCATGAGATCGGTAACCTGCGCAAACAAATCTATCATAAAAATATTATAAGGCACCAAAATAGTTAATAAATTATCATTGCTCTACCACACACACCTGCTTTCCTATGTGTGGATGCAAGTAACCACCATCATACACAAGCGTCCATGAACGATGAAGCTGTAGTTCAGATTTCCGTGCAAACTTCAATATCTTGCCCAAGTCTCGGGCAAGACAAAGAGTAACAAGGAATCCCTCATCTGTAAGGTGTGTGTCTGCAATCTCCATGACTCTCCTCACCAATGGTGTGGTCGATACATTCCACTCAAGAATGTCAAGAAGTACTCCCTCTAATTTATAGCAGGAACATTGTAAGTGTAAGATGAAATGAAATTAAAATATACAATATGTGTTCTGACAATTTTTCTACCTATTGAGGTAACGTGCACTCCATGCACTAGCATGGATGTAGGAAATGAAAAGATGCAGGGGGGAAGAGAGCTTGAGCTCTTGCAAGCACACACACACACTCACAAAACCCTAATAGAGAACACACAAGGTGAGAGGCTGAAAATCTTCTTCTTCTCTACTCAACACTCAACACACCATATACAAGATAAGAGTACACACAATATGAAAGGTACTCAACCAAATATATACACGGGTTCTCTATAGTATGAACCCGACTAAATGAGCTGGCACTATAACTATGCCAGTCTCTAGAATGGCTGTCACACAGCCTGTCATCCCACTGGCCGCATATCACCTAAGATCTCACCAACCATGCCAGTGGTGTAAGTGTGGGGCCTATCCCCAGGCGGGTCATCAGTGTCCACCGCCTCACTAGACGAGCTCGATATCTCAACACTCCCCTTCGAGCTTAAGTCCATCTCATGTACACCAAGCAAAGCCCTGAATCTGTGGAGCTTCTCTGTACCCAATGCTTTGGTGAAGATGTCAGCTACCTGATCCTCTGTGTGCTGACATAAACAAGGTCAAGATCTCCTGCCAAGACCTTCTCTCTGACGAAGTGGTAGTGGACCTCTATGTGCTCCGTACGAGCATGAAAGACTGGGTTCCTGGCCAATTGTATACTACTAATGTTGTCACAGAAAATGACAACTTGTCTATCCACTGATAGACCCAAATCTGCAAGTAGCTTTCTCAACCAAGCTACCTCACATGCTGCCATAGCAGCTCCTCTGTACTCGGCCTCTGTACTCGATAGAGCAACCGTAGGCTGCTTCTTGCTACTCCAAGTCATAGCAGCACTCCCCAAAGAAAACATGAATCCACTGGTAGATCTTCTATCTGAGATACTACTAGCCCAATCAGCATCTGTGTACCCATGTACACGTATCTCTGTCCCAGTCTCATAGAATAGTCCACAATGCAAAGTAGACTTCACATACCTCAGTATGCGTCTCACTGCATCCAAATGCGTTTCCGTGGAACCTGCATAAACTGACTCACCAACCCAATAGCATAGCTCAAATCTAGTCTGGTGATCGTCATGTAAATCAAACTTCCTACTATGCGCCTATACATAGTAGGATCCTCCAAGATCTGTCCTGAATCTACACTCAACTTGCCATTTTGATCCAATGGCACAGAAATAGGCTTACAGCCTGTCATACCATACTTGGACAACATGTCCAAGCCATACTGTCTCTGCAGTAATCCAATACCATGTGGTGACCTAAGCACCTCAATGCCTAAGAAATATCTGAGCTCCCCCAGATCCTTCATCTTGAACTTATGTCTAAGCAAGATCTTTACATCAAAGATCTTTGCATCATGGTCCCCTGTATTGATCAAGTCATCTACATAGATGACAACAAGCACAACCCCTCTATCACCATGTCTCACATACAATGAGAAATCCGCATTGGCTACATGAAAGCCAATAGTGACAAGATATTCAGAAATCTTGTCAGACCATGCTCTTGGTGCTTGTTTTAAGCCATACAAGGCTTTCTTCAACCTGCAAACATGCTCGGGGTGACTCACATCCTCATAACCAGGTGGCTGCAACATATACACCTCTTCTTGCAAATCCCCATGCAAGAATGCATTCTTTACATCCATCTGATGTAAAGACCATTGCTTTGACGCAGCCATTGCTTTCACAACTCTCACCGTTGCCATCTTGGCAACTAGGCTGAAAGTTTCCTCATAATCAATCCCATATGTCTGCGCATATCCTTTGGCTACCAATCTAGCCTTGTACCTGTTTATGCTTCCATCACTGTTATGTTTAACTTTGTACACCCACTTGCATCCAATGGCTTTCTTGCCTTCTGGCAATTGCACTAAATCCCAAGTTTCATTTCCATATAGTGCATCCATCTCGTCATCCATAGCTTTCTCCCAACACACATTTCCAATAGCCTCATCAATGCATGTGGACTCAACAACCTGCACAACCTTTGCCATATATGCATAGTGATGTGCCACATAACCATCATATGTAAATCTCTGCACAGGGTTCTTCACTCTCCCTGATCTTCGCAGCTTTTCATTTATGGCTTCCATAGCCTTCTTTACACCAGGTGTTCTCATAGCTGGGATCCCAAGCTCCTCATCAAGGCTCATATCTGAGCCACTAGACTCTCCATCAACATGAGAATGCCCTGCAGAAATGTCAGGCATACCAAGGGGCTCAACCACTTTCTCTTTTCCTTTACGTGATGTACTAATCACATTTGCAGGATTGGTATTATGACGCAGCCTGCCACTCCATGGTCTATCAATAGACCCACTAGATGAGGACTCTCCTGGTCCACTCAAAGACTGTGATTGCTGACCTGCATTCTGTGCAACCACACTTCCACTCACATCATCCCCAACAGCTTCTTTTTCAGCAGCATACCAGCTACTCATCTCATCAAAGACAACATCCCTACTTACCCTCAACTCACGTGTAGCAGGGTTATAACATCTGTATCCCTTTTGCTCAAGGGAATATCCAATAAACACACATTTTCAGCTTTTGGATCCAGCTTAGTTCTCAGCTCATCTAGTACATGCACATATGCAATGCATCCAAAGACTTTCAGATGAGACAAATCTAGTTTTTTGCCAGTAAACCTCTCCTCTGGAGTTACATCATGTATGGCTATAGTTGGAGTCCTGTTCATGATGTATACTGCTGTAGAAACAGCCTTAGCCCAATAGCAATGCGGCATATTCTTCTCTTCCATCAATGCTCGCGCAATCTCAGCAATGTGCCTATTTTTTCGCTCAGCAACTCCATTTTGCTGCGGAGTGATCTGCATGTAAACTGTCTCCGAATACCATTCTTCTTCAAAAATTCAGAGAACTCATTGGAGAAATACTCTCCCCCTCCATCTGACCTTAGGCACTTTACATATTTCCCTGTTTGCTTTTCAACCAAAACTCTGAAATTCTGAAAGTGAGTGAACACCTCACTCTTCTCCTTCATGAAATATACCCACACTTTTCTTGTGTGGTCATCAATGAAAGTCACATAATACCTGCAGCCTCCCATAGATATGGTCTTCGTAGGACCTCATACATCTGAATGCACAACATCTAGTGCATTTCTGCTCACATATCTATTACGTGGAAACACATGCTTTGTTTGCTTCCCAAATTGGCATGCTTCACATATTTTTTGCATACCTTCCACTTTAAATTTTGGCAGCCCTGTCACAATTTCTTTTGTCTGCATAGACTTCAATCTCTGCAAATTCACATGTCCAATCCTTTTATGCCAAATGTCTATGTCTGCAAGAATTCCTGAACCATTTGCAAATATCGCAGCACTCATTTTAGGCATGTCTACATTCAATGTAAACATTCTGCCCACTCTGTTGCCTTTTGCAACCAACCTGCACTTATCTTTGAAATCTTCAACATAACACCCATCAGGGTTAAACCGAACCTGCAAATCCTACTCAATCATCTGGCCAACTGAAACCAGATTCTTTGTTATGTTTGGTACATGAAGTACATCTGCAAGGTACTTCACTTTGCCATCCTACATAGACAATGGCACATCTCCAACATGGGCAATTGGATGAGCAGTGTCATCCCCTGTTTCCACAAAACCTGGTCTTTCTGGGTTTTTCATCTCCTTGAACCACTCCCCATGACTCGTCATGTGGTTCGAAGCGCCTGAATCCACATACCATACATTATCTTTTTGTGCTGCATCAACATTTTCAGACATGGTATTCACGACATGCTGCATAACAAACAACCTTTCATTATCCTCATTATTTCTGCTTGAGGATGCATAGTTGTTTTGCTGCACTTTCCCATTTTGCATGTCAGCCTGCTTCTTATAACATTCTGCCTGCACATGTCCAGGCTTACCACAATAATAGCAATCACGTGCATCATTATATTGCCTTTGCCAATTTCCACGGCCTCTTTGACTCCCCCTGCATCTGAATTTGCCTCTTCCACCTGCGTGTTGTTGTTGTTGTTGATTCTGGGACTGTTGTTGCTGCTGCTGTGCTGGCCATAATTCTGATTACCTGTTCGGCCACCTCCTTGACCGCGTCCACAGCCTCCTCTACCTCGTCCTCTTCCTGAACTCATGTAGAAGGCCTGTTACTCTGAACTGTTTTTGCTTTGTGAAGACTATTGGTCTTCACCCAAGTTCTTCTCTTTGATAATCAGCATAGACACCAAATCTGTAAAGTTGGGAATGTTTTCCTGAGTTTGAATAGACGTCTTGAACGCCTTGTATTGTGGCTCGAGACCACGTAGACAGACTTCCACCTTGTCATCATCATCTACTGATTCCACAATACCCTTTATCTTCAACGCATAGTCATTCACAGACATGCTCTTTTTCTCCACAGTATGAAGTTCATTCTTCAACTGTATCTTACGTGCCTTGGTATTTGTTTCATAGAGCTTTACCAAGGTTTCCCACGCCTCCTTGGGGGACTTGGCATCCTGAATGTGCCCAATCATGGTGTCCTGTATACTAATGGAAAGCCAATACATAATCTTCCTGGCTCCTTGGTTCTAGTCTTTAAACTCTTTCACATCTGCAGCAGTCGGATTTATATCCGGTATCTCCGGTGCCTCTTCATGCTCACCTTCTATGTAGTCCCAATAGCCTTTTCCCATCAGGAAATTCGTCAACCTGAACCTCCAAGCATGGAAGTTATTCTTATCAAGCTTCTCAGCCACAATCTGTGTTATGCCATCATTAGACATCTTGCAAAACACACAATTTTACCAAAAACTGCACTCTGGTTTTTCCTGCACAAATGCTGTATTTTCTGCAGCGGTACTATAGTATTCTCAAATGTCACAACCAGTGACTTCAATGTGCATACATACACCCAATGGCAACTGTAGACCTCTTTGCAACACCCACAGTGTCTGTACAGTCAATCTGTCTTCCTGTAGTTCTTAAAACAGAGTTCTGCAGAGAATCGATGACTTACCCGCAGTGCTCGAAATCGCCTGCTTTTTGAAAAACGGAGGTCCAGACGTGCCCGAAACGCGTTTTCGGCCCAAAAATCTTAGTCCGATAGGATTGTATAGTTGCCCTATAGCTTTACTCCTGCAAAGAAAGCTCATCAATCAGAGATCATTGCCGGTGCCTCCCGTAGAGCTCTCGACAAGGGTGTCACCAACACAAATAGGGAAGAGTAGTTGCAGCTCTTACCCTCGTACCGCTTCCTGTGGTTCTCTTGCTTGCAGCTCAGCCCTTAGCACGAACCAGGCTTTGATACCATGAAAAGATGCAGGGGGGAAGAGAGCTTGAGCTCTTGCAAGAACACACACACACTCACAAAACCCTAATAGAGAACACACAAGGTGAGAGGCTGAAAATCTTCTTCTTCTCTACTCAACACTCAACACACCATATACAAGATAAGAGTACACACAATATTAAAGGTACTCAACCAAATACATACACGGGTTCTCTATAGTGTGAACCCGACTAAATGAGCTGGCGCTATAACTATGCCAGTCTCTAGAATGGCTGTCACACAGCCTGTCATCCCACTGGCTGCATATCACCCTCACCAACCATGCCAGTGGTGTAAGTGTGGAGCCTATCCCCCAGGCAGGTCATCAGTGTCCACCGCCTCACTAGATGAGCTCGATATCTCAATAGGAAAATCGGCAAATACAAGTTGAGCCCTTGTATTAGAGGATACTCCATGGTGGTGGTACACATGTTGATATAACAAGGTAGAGTGTGAGGTCTGAAACCACTCCTTTATACTACAAGAATGTAAAGACATTGTAATATTCCTCCCTCCAGCTTTTGAAGTGTGTAGGTGTAAGAACCTTCCCTTATGATCTTATAATTATTCCCCCCTTTGAAATTTTACCCTGTTTTGGCCTAGAGAGAGAAAATATCTAGAGGGAGGTAATTCAAAATTGAGATATTTTTGGATATAAAAATCCTCCTAAAGTCTAAAATGGTTTCCCCTGAAACAGAAATTCAAAAAGAACTTTCCAATGTGCGATTGGAATTAATTGAAAATAGGTATAAGGGTCCATATTTTTAAAAAAAATTGAATTATGGTCTAATTAAGGTTTCTATGGACCAATAAGATTAATCAAAATGTAGGGAGGATATAAATTGAAGAATAAAAGAAAAACCCCCCCAAAATGAGTAAATGCTCACATAAGATGAAGAGTGGACTAAGGACCAAAGAAAACAATTGAAAAACTGAATTTTGACACCTCAGTGTGGGGATATCCCCTCATGAAGTAGGCACCTTTTTCTCATCATTACCCCCAATTTTTAATCAATAAAATGAGATATTTCATCTCTCCTCTCTCCTTTTTCAAAACTAGATCCAAAAAGTAAGCTAAACTGACCCAAAAATGGTCAAAAATTGACCAAGTTGATCTAGAAAATTCTAGAATGAGTTTGCTTGGTTAGAGGCTCACTTTTTCCTATCCTTTTGTAAAAGCTTAATGGTGTTTATGCACTGTTACTCTGCTCCTGTCCTGAGCCATCTACATTGAATTTTTTAATAATTCAATTGTTTTTGCCCTAATCCTCTCTAAAGTGAATTGGTGGCCACTCTTGCTTCAAACAAGAGTTTAATGAAAAATCTATGCTTGTTTTTTATGAATTGCAGATGATTGAGTTAAATTCAAATGTTATGCCTTTGATGGAAAGGCCACCCCCTTCTCTTTTTTACATTCGAACCTTTCTTAATCCTAGAAAGATTAACTAATGGATTAATTAAACTCTTCTTATTGTTTACTCTCTTGAATTTAGAAAATTATAGATTAGAGCTCTATAAATCTAATTTGGGTTAATTTAAGTTTACTAAAGAATGATAAAAATGAGAAATGGTCAGTCATATAAAGGAGGTTATGGCAAAATTTCCCAAAATTTTGTGAAAAAGAAAGTTTGTTTTTATGTTATTCCAAAAGAGTAACTCCCACCATTTTTGCATCTAAAAGAAATATTCTAATTACTCCATGTACACATTCACCTATGAATATGCATGGATATCACTGATATTAATTATTAAATTTGATTTTTATGCATAGAAAGATGCATAAAGAAATTTTTCTTATTATAAAAGTGTTATTCTTATTAAATTTGATTTTTATGCATAGAAAGATGCATAAAGGAATTTTTTTATTACAAAAGTGTTATTTTTATTAAATTTTATTTCTATGCATAGAAAGATGCATAAAGGATTTTTTTATTACAAAAGTGTTATTCTTATTAAATTTGATTTTTATGCATAGAAAAATGCATAAAGGAATTCTTTTATTACAAAAGTGTTATTCCTATTAAATTTGATTTTTATGCATAGAAAGATGCATAAATGAATTTTTTTAATTATAAAAGTGTTATTCTTATTAAATTTAATTTTTATGCATAGAAAGATGCATAAACGAATTCTTTTATTACAAAAGTGTTATTCCTATTAAATTTTATTTTTATGCATAGAAAGATGCATAAAGGAATTTTTTATTACAAAAGTGTTATTCCTATTAA
The DNA here is from genome assembly GCF_041138505.1 of Cibotium barometz. Lineage (NCBI taxonomy): Eukaryota > Viridiplantae > Streptophyta > Polypodiopsida > Cyatheales > Cibotiaceae > Cibotium > Cibotium barometz. The sequence goes on along the minus strand of NC_141055.1, from coordinate 21,953,691 downwards.
ATTTGATTTTTATGCATAGAAAGATGCATAAAGGAATTTTTTTATTACAAAAGTGTTATTCTTATTAAATTTGATTTTTTATGCATAGAAAGATGCATAAAGGAATTTTTTATATCAAGATTAGAATTCTCTTAAATTCTATGTTTAAATTCTATGAGTATTTGATAAATGAATAATTAAATACTCTAAGAGAGAAAATTCTATCGTTTTATATTCACACGAATTGTAAAAAGAAAATTCAAGAAATCTATCGAGATCGAAATATTTAGATAAATGATTAATTTATTCCTCATTGAAATTTGTAACTATTTTAGAAATCAGTTAAGTGAATATTCAAAGAAAGAAATGTAGTAAAATAGTAACTGAATTACCAAACCTTTTCGAGAAAGATGGTTCAGGAAAAATCTTATCCGACTTGAACCTTGAATCAGACTATGACCAAGACCAAACTCTTTCATCAGTTTCAAGGAAAGAAGGTGTGACCAATTTAGAAAACTACACTCAAAACTCTGCCAAATCTAAAACTAAGTTTGAGACCCTTCAAATTGATCTGTGGATCAAGGTTATAGAATTCAAGGAATTCTGGTATGAAATTAAGAATCTTGATCAAGAAGTTTTGGGGATATTAATTCAAGAAATACTCCTTGTATTCAAAAGAAAATCAAACTGAAAACTTGCACAGAAACCCTATTTTCTTAAAGGAGGAGATGTAATGCGATGTGAATTGGGATGTAAATGAATGATATGGGATGTGAATGGATATGAATGTGTATGTGAAGAATGGATTTGGATGTGTATGTGAAGAATGGATGTGAATGTGTATGTGAAGATGGATCTGGATGTGTATGTGAAGATGGATCTGGATGTGTATGTGAAGAATGAATCTGGATGTGTATGTGAAGAATGGATGTGGATGTGTATGTGAAAATGGATGTGGATGTGTATGTGAAGAATGGATATGGATGTGTATGTGAAGAATGGATGTGGATGAGTATGTGAAAGAATGGATGTGGATATATGTGAAAGAATGGATGTGGATGTGTATGTGAAAGAATGGATGTGGATATATGTGAAAGAATGGATGTAGATGTGTATGTGAAAGAATGTGATGTGATGTGACAATGAATATATGTGGATGTGAAGTGATAGATATGAATGTATGAATAGATGTGGGTAGTCGTACATGTGAATGATTAAATGGATATGGATGAATGAGATATGATGTGGATAGAAGCGATGTGATATAATGTGGATAGAATGTATGTGATGGGATGTGATGAGAATGAATGTGATGGATATGAATGAATGTGATGTGATGGATGTAAATGGATGTGATGTAAATGAATGTGATGGACGTGAATAGATGTGATGTCATATGAATCAGGATGTGAGTGAATGAGATGTGATGTGAAATGGACGTGATGTGAATTGGGATAGATGTGAATGGATGATATGTGATGTGAATGAATATGATGTGATGAGATGTGGATATGGGTAGATGCGAGTGGATGAGATGATTTGATGCGGATAAATGAGGAAAGATGTGATGAGATGGAAAATGATGTGATGAGAATGGGAATACATATGAAATAAATGAGGATTGATGTGGAACAATGTGGAAAGACGAGAGTTCCTTATAGAAACTGTATTTATGACCTATTTTTAAATGATTGTTTTATGTCAAGAATGCTAGGGAAGCATTTTGACCATCTTGTGAATGAGGTCATGGTGGAGACCTAACTGATAAAGTTGCAACAACTGACATAGAGTCAAGGGAGGACGTCTCGCGTAGCAAGGTCGGAGAAGGTCTTGACGAGGCTCAGTTCGATTTAAATGGTACGGTGGATGAGGGACTAAGGAAGCGGCCTATGAGTGAAGCGCTAGGTGACCTACGAAGGATCCTGTGGAGGGTGCTGACCATACGGTGCTCAGGCTCTAGGTCATCGAAGATACCCACATGTACGTCCTGGAAGATATTGGAACAAGGAGTAAGAGTTGTTTTCTGAATTCGGGCATGGATCTGGTTGATTGACCTTGCTGGTCCTCAACGGATGAATCCATGGCTCTTTTATATGGATCTGTTGGTTGATCTTCCTGATCTTCAATGGAGATTCCATTTTGATTTTTATAAGTGAATATATTACCGGGCACTATGAGCTAGGAACTATCAAAAAGGCCCCTGAGTGGACAGGTGGTGAGCGTTTTGGTTGCCAATGATGCCATAGGTACACCAATGAAGGAGAAATTGGAAATTAGGATTCAACCAGATATTTTGGAGGATTATGATCAGTGATGCTATAGTTTCATTAAATGATTGTTTCAAAGACAGCTGAATCTGTGAAAAAGGAAATTTCATATTAGGTGTGTAAGTGGTGTGACTAGTTTTAAGTTTGCATAAATATCCGACTAGGTGGCGTAGGAACTCTTTTCCTTGGTACCCAGGACAAAACCTAACCAAATTCTTAAATGGATCCCATCACTACAGTGGTTGGGAAGTTGGCTAACCCACAGGACTAGGCTGGGCTGATGGATCCCTAAAATGAGACTCAATTCTGTTATGGTATGATAGATGAAGTAAATCCCGGATAAAAATTGTTCTATGGAAAATAATTAACGGCTGTGTCTCTCAATGAGGAAAAAAGCATTGGTCTCTATGATCCAAGTGCAATCTTTTCCTTGATCTGACTATGGGACTTACGCGTTCGGTCAGATCAATTCAGTTAGTTAAGGCTCTTGACTATGTTAGAGTAAAATTATCCTGGAGGAATCGCCCGTGTTTTTCGAGTGAGGAAAGTTTTTCCGGGTTTGGTTTTGGAAGAACCGAGGGATTGGTCTCTTGTCTGGATATACGTGGGCAAGGCCCCGGGTGAGGGACCCAGCCCCATGCAAGAAGTGCTACTTCCGCTGCTTGCACCCCAGAATTCGTTGTGCGGTGGGGACAGGGATCTTTTAGAGATATTAGCTAAGCTAACTTTAGAAGAAAGCTTGGCTTCAAATCCACTATGTAATAAGATGTTTAATGCAATTACTCTACTTATCCTATGCAAAGTCATCAATGGCTGTCACATCCACCTAAAGGGAATCCACAAAAGTTGCGTATTGGTTCCTTTTCCATTGCCATACACATTTACATAGAGTTACCCAAAACACAAATAGAAGTCTTTAAAAGTAACATGTTCATTTCAAATTCACTAATTAGCACATCATTAAAGTCTTGTACATATAGTACGCATTGCTGGGTGTCTATTTGAACCCGGACGATTCATGATGGGCTCAGGGACCGTAGACCTGCTTGTAGTGGTAGGTGCATATTTTTTCCCCATCCTGCAAATCAAAAGGGATGGCTCACTCTCATCCCCATCCTCATCCTCTATAACCACCCTATTTATTTGGGTAGATGGCTCCTCACCATGGATCTTCTCTTTTCCTTTTTTGGTATTCTTTGAAGTCTTTTTTCCCAACTACTTGTGTCACCTCCTCTGTGGGTGGAGATGTGATACTCACATTCAAAATCACTTTGGGATTTTCTTGAAGAAAGCCTTCATGCAAACAAATAAGATGAATCAACGACCAAAACCCTTAACGCTTGTAACTATCTTAATTTTAAGAGTGTCAAGTAGGTTTGAGTTTACTTACGAGCATGTAGCTGGCTGCTCTTGATTAGGGATAACTCCAAGGGGGTACTCAATCCACCAAGGATAATGGGTGAAATCCAATGCAGTAATACCCCTCTCCACCAAGGTAGTTGAGAACATAGCATAGAGTTCTCATCATGTGGATCCAGCCACTCTGCAATCTCTGAGGGCATATCTGAAGTGGATTTATGCTCAATGCAATCCAAGAGCAATATATAAAAGAGAGCTTGTCATGCTTTTCAAACCATAGATTTTAGATGACATAAGAATCAAACTAACATATACTTAAATGGCTAGAGAATGAAATGTAACACTACCCGTATACAAGCCTCTGGCTTGGGAATGGCAACTCAGGCATATTAACCCCATCAGACACACTCTTCATGTTGCCTAACATGTGAAAGTATGCATTTATCACATGAATTTTGTGTTGGGCTTTAAAATATCCCTCAAAACTCTTAGGCATTTGAGGCCCTTCCATCTCAAATTTGGCAATTTGAATGCACGACTCGTTAAACATATGTAGCCAATATGCTTCTTGCCTCATGTAAGATCCTAATTTATTATAATCCCCAAAGTGTTCCCCTTTTGTGTTGAAATTTGGGCATTGTGATGAGCTATGGTGGATCAAACACTAGAATCAACATCATTAACAAAGTGATTAGCAAATAATTAAGATGTAATTAGTGGATAATTAACAAATAGATTAATGTAGGCATGGATACTCAAGAACCAGCAAATTCTCATTAGGGCTATGCCTCAATTTATAGAGTTTACATCAAGCATCAAATCCCACTGATTTCTCCATGATTCACTCCCAGAATATCTCCACCTCTTGCCTGATTCTCTCCACCTCTTTTCCCTGAATATCTCCACCTCTTGCCTGATTCTCTCCACCTCTTCTCTTTTCCCTGAATATCTCCCAGAATAACTCCACACTTCCTAAATTCTCTCATGCTACCCTTTATTCTCTCCCAGCAGATTCTTCTCACCTTTTCACACGTTCTTTCACAATTACATCTTCTCTTTTACAGCCTCTAACCAAGGGCTTGTTCCCGCACACACCCTATTCACTTGTATTTTCAAAATTTTGGATCTTTGACCTTTGTCAAAGTAATCATATGCAATATTAAAACATTCAAGATTTAAAAAAATAGATGTCATACTTTCAGTATTGACATAAAGTTTTAGATTCAATATCAAGAGAGAACCATGATCAAATTAAAGCAATGAACATGAGATTTTTAAGGAAACCACATACCTCTCTGCAGTTATCTTGGTGGAGCACAAGCTATACAGCTTCTCTTTTTATGCCAACCATGGCTTTGTCACTCCAATCTATGTTAAAAAGCATAGAAAAGAACTCCTCCCCATTTGTAGGGTTTGTAATGCATAGGCATTTATAATCGCTATCTCAAAATTTCTCCTCCTCGCATTTTATGGACTCATCCATCTTCCTCTTCAACTCCTCACCCTCAAACCCACAACCAACAAGCTTACTCTCCTCATCCTTAAGGAATTGTTCGCATTTACCCTGAATGCAAATCAATCCCATGTACACAATTGTCAAATGAGATTTGATAAGAGAAGAAATTAAGCATAAGCACAAATCACATCAAAGATTGAGTACCTTCCAAACAAGCTGTGATATTAATACACAAGGAGTGGAATACCAAGGCACAATGTTTTGGGTTTGACAAGCCAAAATTTTTTCTTCAATCTCCATCCATTAGTGCTGCTCTATGGCCAATCTCTCCATTATGCTTGCCTTGTTAGCCATCCTTCCAAACTTTTGGAACATAAATATCTCGTCCCAAGTTTGGTGTAGTGGTTGCTCTTGAGATTCTGAGCATTTCAAATGTATGCATGTGTAAGAAAATTCAACTTCTCACAAAAAATTATACCAAATACAAACTTATGTGTTAGTTGTGTCGAGGGAAAGTATAAGCTGGCCCTCCTTTTTCTTCTCAACCTCAATAAATTGGCATCGCACTTGCACGTGATACTCTTCATGTTTAGAGTATACTTCAAAAAAACCAAATGAAATTCATGAACAAAGATAGAAACATAGAATTAAGAAACAACCAAGCATGCAATATAATTCAAAACAAAGAGAACCAAATCATGAAAATGTATGCCAAAATATTTACCATCTTCTATCCTTTTTGTCCATGTCTTCAATTGGTGGTTGCCATCCCAAACAAAGAAGGTCTTGCCTCACGAATCCACCCACTCTTCTGTGAGTTGACTCTCAAACACTTCATTGAGATTTTGTCAAATAGGATCCCAACCATTAATCATTTCTAGAGTGACCGATTTTGTCCTTGAGAGACACAACAAAAGAGATCATGGTCTGAATGTGCGCAACCCTATCAAACAAGGGAACAAGCCATGAAGCATCACCAACTGCCACTCTAACTACATCTAGCAACCAAGCAACACAAAGGAACCAAAGGAGGCTCTGAGCGTCGAGTCACATTAAACTCAATTCATGAGCCCCAATGATATTTTCTCTCCAAAATGCTAGCCGTGTTTTGGTTGAGAATCTGGCTCATGTCCTTCATTGTTATCTATGCCCCTACCTTCCATTGAAAATGTCAAGATTCTGGAGGGTTGGATTTGGGGGGTAGTATGCATGGTTGTTGCCAATGTATCATTAGGAGTGGCAACAAAAACATTTGAGTCCACCTCTATTTCTTACTCTTGTTCCATGGTCCCACCCTCGAAGGCCTCGTCTCATCAATGTAAGGACAATGTTTAGGCTTTCTCCCATGCTTCTTAGGAGAACAATAATGCATATTTCTAGAGGTGGCCTCTTCATCAAATGCAAGCCTTTTTGTTAGAGGCCTGACTGCAAATTCATGACTTCTAGACCATGTATAGAGCACTTTGGAGCCATATGAAAACTGTCAAAAGCATGTGGCCATAAAAATATTTCTAAAACATTTTATATTACATTAAAAAATTACTACAAAGAATCTCCTCATTTTATGAAAAAAAAAACATCTAATTGCACATGTGTGTTTTTGTATGCATGGGTGTATGTGTATATATACATAGTAACCACAAGATTGCAATGCTATGAATTGGTGGGGGTGTGTGCAATGCTATGATAAGTACATTTTTATTTGTATGTGTGTGAGTGTATAAGCTTATATATAAGTATGTAAGTATATGTAGATATATGTAGGTATATGTATATAGATGTAAATATATAATTATTTATGTAACTATGTAAGTATATAAATTTATTTGTATATAAGTATGCTTATATATAAGTATATAAGTATGCTTTATTTGTATATGTAAGTATGCTTATATATATGTGTGTGTGTGTGAGGAATAAATCAATTGAAAACCATCCAAAAAACATTCACAAAAAAACCTATGTGTTTATCCTCCATATAGAATTTTATTTTCTTTATGCTTTTATCATTATCTTTTTATCCATATATCTCCCAAAAAAATAATAAAAATAAAAAACATTAAAAGAACCCAAAAAATTTCCTAAAAAAGGGAAAAAAACATGTAAGCCATTAGCCATTGTGCTATATGGCCACAATGGCCATGACTAGAGCATGCAAGTTGTCCGTACACATGCAAATGGCCTGCCTGCTCTAGCCATGGCCATTGTGGCCATAGAGCACAATGGACCAAATAAGTATGATACGAGGTTCGATGCTACCCATGAATTTAGTACCCTCTCTTGCATCCCACCATCAAGATGATAGCATGTGGACTTTTTTTAGTACCATCAACAAATGGAGATTTTTTTTCTGAACATATATGGATACTCTGCATGTGGACTTAGATCTCTCATCTTCTAGACCAATGAGAGGATATCCAAATATTTATTTTGAGAGGATGGAAAAATAATTTGTATTTGGTAAAATATTTATTTATGTAATCTAAAAGAATTAATATATTTAATAATTAATTAAATATTAAATATAAAAAATGAAAAAAACTTACAGGCCATTGGCTAGCGCACGCAGACAGTCTAGGTGCTCTTTGCCATGGCCATTGCGCGCGTGGATGGCGTACGTGCTCTAGCCATGGCCATTGTGGCCATAGAGTATGGCCATAATGGCCATGGCATCAGCACTAATCAAATTTTTTTTGGAGGTACCTAGTTCAAGGGCAAGTACCTAGTTCAAGGGCAAGTAGATTTGGGACAGGCGGTCGAGATGAAGAAGTAGGGGGAGGAAGGGGAAGAAGGAGAAGAGAGGAGGAAGGAGAACAAGGAGAAGTAGGGCGAGGAAGGAGAAGAGAGGAGGAAGGAGAACAAGGAGAAGATAGTTTTTTTAAAATATCAGGATAGGTGGTCGAGATGAAGAAGTAGGGGGAGGAAGGGGAACAAGGAAAAGAGAGGAGGAAGGAGAAGATAGTTTTTTTAAAATATTTTTTAGAATTTATATTTATAATATATATAGTATATAATATGAATATAGAGATCTATAGTATAAATAATATATTAGGTATATGGTATTTCATATTTATATATATAATACTTATATAAATACTTGTATATACACACAGTTATATGTAGTATATAGTATATTAGATATAGTATTTATAGTATATACTATTTATATTTATAAGATATAAATATAAATATATATAGTATATATATGATATAGTACTTTATATAACACTTAGATATATAAATAGTATACACATACACTTATATAATATATAGTTATATATTCACCTTAATATATATACACACATGCACACACACACAAAATTAGATATATAATATATGTATTTATAGTATATTATATATGTACATATATATTTATGATATTTAAATCATGTACATCACTCTAACTTTTAAAGAAGGATGTCATGTGATTATCTCTCTCCACTCTCACCAGAGGTATAAAGTAGCATATGTGGAGAATAAATGAAAGCATTTATTGCAGTTATGTCAAGAATATATCTTAGATTTGCCAGATCTTGGGGATAATTTTGAGACTGACATTCTCTATGTATAGTAATAAGCGAAATGACATCTGTTAGAGGCCGCCCTCTACTTTTAAGAATGTGGGGGGGTCCTCAAACTAATATTGTAGGTTTATTGAATGTGGAGGGTTGTCAACCCACCATCCACCCCCTTTTCTTGGTTCTTTGAGTGGTGCTCTGTTGATTGAGGGGTGTATCTCTACAGGAGTGTATATTATATATGTACATATATATTTATGATATTTAAATCATGTACATCACTCTAACTTTTAAAGAAGGATGTCATGTGATTATCTCTCTCCACTCTCACCAGAGGTATAAAGTAGCGTATGTGGAGAATAAATGAAAGCATTTATTGCAGTTATGTCAAGAATATATCTTAGATTTGCCAGATCTTGGGGATAATTTTGAGACTGACATTCTCTATGTATAGTAATAAGCGAAACATTAGGAAGTGAATGGGGTCTTCTTGGGCCCTTTAATTTGCCCAAGCCTAATCAAGGTGATTAAGGAATAGCCAAATGGGGGGTTGCCATGTGGACTGAAATGTTGGGTTTGTAAGAGAGGTGTAAGAGTGGTCAAAGGGTGCACTTTTTCCCCCAAAAAGGGGAGGAGGCAATTTTACAATTTTTGGACCTCCATAACTTCTACATACAAGCTCCAATTTGAGCGGAGATTATAGATCCGTGATCTACGCATCAAGAGCTTTCCATAGATATGTTACATGATATGGTTTTGTTTGCTAGATTTTAAATTCTATTTTCCCCCCAAAATTCAAATTCGAATAAAGTAGCCGTTTTGAAGCTTCTAATTAGAAAACGTTTCTTCTTAAGAGAAAAGGTTTGACTCCTTAAACTGCCAAATAAAAGGGCCCAAGAAGCCTTCCATTGAGGTCCTAATGTGACATCTGTTAGAGGCCGCCCTCTACTTTTAAGAATGTGGGGGGTCCTCAAACTAATATTGTAGGTTTATTGAATGTGGAGGGTTGTCAACCCACCATCCACCCCCTTTTCTTGGTTCTTTGAGTGGTGCTCTATTGATTGAGGGGTGTATCTCTACAGGAGTGCTATGGGGCTCACTGAAGCTTCAATAACATGGAGGATAGGAAATGAAACTCTAGTTAGGCAGGTTCATTTGTAGGACAACAAACTTCTTCTTAGCCATTTTTTTTAATTGCAAAGCCTTCTACCTCCACCTCACAAGTTTTTTTCTTTGAAGGCGGTTATTCAAGTTGGTCACAAGAGTGTATGGATGTGGAAACCTCTTCTCAATGAGATGTTGAGGGGCATGAGCACTTTGTGTTGGACTCCTCATTGTCAACTAAGTATGTTATGGAGCATTGCAAGACTTGTTTCTATATTTCAGATAGCGATACCAATGATGGTTGTAGGAAGAATCATGAAGCCATCAATGAGTTTTTTTAGGGTCACTCAGAAGGAGGACTATTGAATGATGACATTGATCTTGAAGGACCTCCAATAGAAACTACCAAACATTTTGCGAATCTTGAGTCTCGTGAAGAGGGAAGAAAAAAAAGTTACCTAAGTCAGTTTTTTCATGGATTTTGGAGAGTCCAAGAGGTGGTTGCTTAAAGAGTATGATACAAAATTCTGAAAAAGTGAAAGAGCTTCCATGTTCTTACAATGGAAATATAACATTTGAATTACCTCCAACCTATAACGAGTTCAAGAGAATGGAAGGAAAGGAGCAAAAATTTGACAGTCATTTGTGGACAAGACCACATAGAACTAACATGTCAATAGATTGTAGTGTACGTCTAAGTTGTTTCTTGGGTTCACTAGAGTGCCATAGGATCACATGTCCTTATTTCATTAACAATAAAAAATTTAATGATTCTTACTTCCATGGATATTTGGATGAACAAGTTAGCAATGGTCTACTTTGTGAGGATGAGAGGAATAGCGTTACATGTCATTATTGTAAAAATATTATCTTTTGTAAAGAGCCTTGCAGTTGCATGGTGTATTACATTTTTCCAATGGACTCGGGAATGATAGGATTGATGGTGCACATCGGTGACCATTCACATGAGGTATAGCCTGGAACCTCTAGGGCTGCAATAGAGAGAGTAAGAAAATTGGTTTCATTAGCATAGTGAGTGGACAGGAACAATGGTCCAAGAAGATTAGAATTGATTGTTGCCAGATATTTGCTTATTGATGTAATAGTAGGCAAAGAAAATGGTGAAATGGGGGAGACGTAACTGAGTATTATCTCAGAAGAAATAATTCCTCTTGTGCAAAATCAAAGGTGTGCTACTAGTGGTAATACAGTACTAGCATTGTAATCCATGTATGGTGTACTTTTACCTAATTAAATTGACTTGTTTATTTACATGTTTAAAACAATTGTAGCATGTGAGAAGAGGTTGCAGGCCATAGTGATTGGAGATGGATATGATAATGTATTACAATTGAAAAATAAGTGCATGTTTTCTTTCTTCCATGGCAGTCGCTTCCAGGGTCAGGGAGGACCAGATGATAAATGTTTTCTTTTTAAAATGTCCACTAAGGGCCCTGGATTAGGTGTTGACTTGGTTAATCATATGCGCCGAACAAAACAAGGAGATTTATGTGCAGCATGGGTTCATTTGGACCACACTCATAGAATTGATGGATGGGCAACAATGTCTTGTTCAATATATGATCCTAGGTAGAATCTTCTACTTTGCAATGCATATCGATAAGTATGCTCTTTTTTCAATTTGTAATATGTGTAAGTGTCATTGTTATTTCAGTTTGAAAGGATTGATGGTCATTGCTATTTGTGAGACAAAAGAGAAAGATGTTGATAGTCAAATCCTATTTTGTAAGAGTCTGAATGAGGTGATGAGACAACAGGGTTATCCACCACTAGCAGACTTTGCAAGCTTTATGACAGATGAGGCAGGTTCAAATCCAGCAGACTTTGCAGGCTTTATGGCAAATGAGATAGGTTCAAATTGGATAGCAATAAGAATGGTGTTTAATGGAGGACTTGATAATGTATTGGTTGGAAGAGAAAGATCTTGTCTTTTCCTTTGGGAGAAAAGTTTGCAAAAACACTCTAAGAGACTTGTTAGAAAGGAAGTATTGCAATTGCATCTTGATATGTGTGAGTTGTGGCAAAAATCACCTTCTATTGATATGGCATCACAGCAAGCAGCAAGAAGTATTGCAATTGCATCTTGATATGTGTGAGTTGTGGCAAAAATCACCTTCTATTGATATGGCATCATAGCAAGCAGAAAGAATTAGGAGATGGTGGAGGGATGGAAATATCATAGAGGAGAATATTAAACCTTTGGAGAGATGGTTTCCATGGTGGGAATAAAGAATAACACATTGGGGGAATCTAAATCCTAATTGAAAGTTTGAGGACTTACTCTGACTAAGGTATTTACATTAGCTTAATAAATTGGTGAATTGTTTTTATTTTTCATTAACAGAAAGAATTAGGAGATGGTGGAGGGATGGAAATATTATAGAGGAGAATATTAAACCTTTGGAGAGATGGTTTCCATGGTGGGAATAAAGAATAACACATTGGGGGAATCTAAATCCTAATTGAAAGTTTGAGGACTTACTCTGACTAAGGTATTTACATTAGCTTAATAAATTGGTGAATTTTTTTTTATTTTTCATTAACAAAAATTTTGTTGTGTAGAAAGAATTAAGTCTGTGGGAGAGGGCTCAAATACCTAACACAAACTTGTCAAAGAGTGCTCATGCAAGCTGGCTACCTAGAGAAGGAGGTAGCAAAAAGATTTTGTTGTATGATGCATGTGTTCCAGATGTGATCACTACTTACATACAATGCACAAAACAACATGGTTTTTTAATTAGCCGATATATAACATGCAAAAATTTCTTGAGAGAGTGTTCTCTAAAAAGAGCCCAAGTCCTTATATGGTGACACGTGTGGTCCAGGTCATAGTGGCTAGTACATCCCTGTATGAAGAGCCAGTATTCCATGGGGATAATGATACTATGCAATGGAAAAGAGCAAGGGGAACTTTAGAGAATAGCTCCCATAGACCTGGCTTTGTGATGGAATTTAGGCAGCATAAAGAACATGGTCTTACTTGGCAAATAGAATTTGAAAGTCAAGAAAGAGAACACACACATTTGAGTGAATAGATTTTTGATGTAAATGCAGAAACTATAGATGATGAAATTGAGGAAGGCAGCCTATAAAACAACATCAAAAATGATGCAGCCTATAAAACAACATCAAATAATGACTTTGCGGCCATAGGCCATGAGGTGGATGTAACCAAGGGTAGTTGTGCAATTAGAAGAATGCCAACTCATTGTGTTTGGAAATGCTTTGGTGTGGTGCAGGGTAAATGATGTACAACCATGATGATGTAGAGCCGATTGCTTGGTCTAGTGGCTGCTTGTTTTTAGGGAGAACATACATACCGTAAGGGTAACACCTAGCATCAATGGATGTGGTTTTGCAATCATGATGTCCAACACACATAAGTAGTGGACAAGCAGGTGAAAGGACTTCAAGAGACTCCAAATTTCTGGGTGATATATAAAGGGACTGAGGTTACAAATGGATGAAATGGCAAGCCTGGTCGGAGCAGGGTTTGTGTTTCAAAGTAGCTATACAAGCCCCCAAGAAAATAATATAAGTGGCTAGAATAACCAAGTGTGGGGTTCTATAGTAAGCATAATAAGAAATGGAGGCCTCGTGTTTCTAAGGAGGCAAACGAAAGATTGGAGGTAGCAACACAAATGCGTGCACAACTGTTGGAGGAGAACATAGTTAAACGTAATCATCATGTTGTTTTCAAGCTATTGAGATTGAAAATTACTATGATGTGCATATCAAGGATGAGCCAATTTGTACCTATCCAGATTTCTAACAGCATGAGAAAGAGAAAAAGCCTTACGTAGCATGTAAGCACATGTTTTTTTTACACGCGTGTGCTTGGTCTTCATCGCAACTAACACATAATTATACATCAACCTACTCTAAGTGAGAGGGATCTCTCTTTTATTTTGAGTCAAGCCCGTCAAATGAGTCCTTTAAGAAATTAGGTGATGTAAAATGTTGGACAATTTTGGCTACTTCAAGTGATGTAGAAACATTTCTGTGATAGTGTTTATTTTGACTTCATTTATGTGTGATGACAACACTTAAGTGCATCTTCATTTATGATTAGGCAGAATTTTTGATACATGCATTTATTTTTATATGTAGTATATATATGCTGCCAAGTTAAGAATAGCTCATGAAGAATTGGTTGAATGTGTGTAATATTTTCGTATGAGAGAGAGAGAGAGAGAGAGAGAGAGAGAGAGAGAGAGAGAGAGAGAGAGAGAGAGAGAGAATTGAGCACTTGCGTACTATATATGTATGAATGTATATATGTATATGTAGGTAGATGTACGTATGTATGTGTGTATGCATGTGTCTATATATGCATGTATGTATATATGTAGAGACATACATACTCCTTAGAAGAAATCGATCTAAGAGCTCTGAACTACAAAAGCTCTAAATTTATTGCAAAAATATCTAAACTCGCAAAAAAACACACTCTTCTTGTAAATATATGGTACTGGAAGGAAAATGGTGAAATAAAGAAGCAGGTCCTCTTCTGTATCTCTTATGAAAGACATCACAACACTTTATTTGTGTAGCATTATATCCTACTACATCACAACAAGTGGTTGAGTGAAAAAGGCTTGTCCTTTAGACATCATTGGGTTTGGTCAAATGGTGCATCATCCCAATTCAAAGTGGCTCAATCTTTCTACTTCATAGGCAGGTAACACCCTTTGCATGCCATGTCTCTTTAACACTTTAGTTGCTTTCCACAATAATGAATCATAGAATTCATTGTTCTAACACCATGATATGAACTCGCTACATTTACCGACAAAAGGAGGGGTATTTTAATTCAAATTTTGGAAAAATTTTAACAAGATTACAATAACAAGAGGGGTAGTACCCCTTGAACGCACGTGATACGAAAATGAGGACTACTACATTGTCCTCTGTAAGACACCAAAGACGGTACTAGAGAATTAGGTGAAGGATGGCTGGGGGAATGTCTTCAACCTTGGTGCCAAAGTTATCCATGACATGTACTACAAAAGACTACTTTTAGGCCGTAGCAGCTAGGTTCTATTAAAAAATGTTCCAACAGCAATTGTACATGCTAATGTTCTGCTTGCAATCAAGTTCTCTCAAGGGTAATAAAGAGTTTTACCATTTACCATGTGAAGTGCACAACACTATCTTGCATAACTTAGAGTTATAGAAAGCCAGTGAAATACTATTTAACCCCCTGAAGTGCATGTCAATACTCGGTTGTCGATGTAACTTGCCTTTCTAATGTATGTAACATTTGTTGTCCCTTGCAATAACAATAGTTGTCCACTCTTGTAAATTGGGTAGATCATAATAAAAACTAAATTTTTTTTCCTTTGCACCATACTATTACTTAAATCCACCTGTAATCAATACTTAAACCCACTATTAAAGTAGTACATACATCCACTTGAAAAGCTCTACTTTCATCCACTTGTATGTTGAAATTTGAGCATTGTGATGAGCTATGGAGGATCAAACACTAGAATAAACATCATTAACAAAGTTATTAGCAAATAATTAAGATGTAATTAGTGGGTAATTAGCAAATAGATTAATGTAGGCATGGATACTCAAAAACCAGCAAATTCTCATTAGGGCTATGCCTCAATTTATAGAGTTTACATCAAGCATCAAATCCCATTGATTTCTCCATGATTCACTCCCAGAATATCTCCACCTCTTGCCTGATTCTCTCCACCTCTTCTCTTTTCCCTGAATATCTCCCAGAATAACTCCACACTTCCTAAATTCTCTCATGCTACCCTTTATTCTCTCCCAGTAGATTCTTCTCACCTTTTCACAGGTTCTTTCACAATTACATCTCCTCTTTTACAGCCTCTAACCAAGAGCTTGTTCCCACACACACCCTATTCACTTGTATATTTTAACACCTCCCCTCAAGTGAATAATCCTAGCACACCTGGACCCTATACTAAGTTTCCCTCTTACTTGATAGCCCGCGACGAGTGCCTCAAGTCCCTAAACTCCATAGTCCTTAACACTCTCTCTCTCTATGTGTCCAAGGCTACTATAAGTGCCCGCGACCTTGACTAAAGTGCACATACATCTACCACTTGGCCTACATCATCGGTGGCTCAGAGGTGGTTTTACTTTATTGGGGCAGGTTACATTGGGTTGTGGGGTCTCTCTCTCTCTCTCTCTCTCTCTCTCTCTCTCTCTCTCTCAGAAAAGATGATCCGACTCCACTTCCTTTGGAGCCTCCATGAAGTTTGCCGATGTCGTTCCTTCTCCACTGGGCAGTCTCTCGCCATGTGTCCTGGCTTTCCACATTTGTGGCAAGTGAAGGTCCTTCCTCCTTCTCTGCCTCTTCCTCGTCCTCGTCCTCGAGAGAATCCTCCTCGGGTGAAGAATGCTTTTTCCTCTCCTGCTGTTGAGTCGAGCCCTTTCTTCTGTTTGCCTCTGCTCTCTTGCTCTAGTAGAGCTGCTTCTATCTCTTGTAGATTCAATTCAGGTACATTCTTTAGTGTTGCTACAATGTTTTTATAATCACCTTTGTCCACACTCTTCAAAAGTACAGCTAATGCTTCATCATCTTTTACCTTTTTGCCAATAGCTGCCAGCTGTTGCTTAATGCTTTTATATTTGTTCAAGTGTGTGATTAAAGGTTCACTTTCCTTCATGTCCAATTTGTAGAATTGCATTAACAGATTTATCTTTGAATTTTTTGCTTGTGTACCAAATAATTTATTGAGTTCATCCCATGCATCTTTTGCCCATTGTATCCATGTGATGTGATGAATGATTTCATCATTTAAACTGAGTGCAATAAGTCCCAATGCTTTTTCATTCCTGCTCTTCCACTCATTTTCCCCTCTCTCTGGGCATTCATCTCTCCCTTCAACTGATTTTTCATTCCTGCTCTTCCACTCATTTTCCCCTCTCTCTGGGCATTCATCTCTCCCTTCAACTAATCCCCACAGATTTTTTCTCATGAGTAAATACATGGTTTTTGTCTGCCATGTATAAAACTGTTCCCCATTAAATTTGGCTATTTCCTGTGCTGAGCTCATGGTGATGTGAAGGGGGTCTTACCTCTTGATCCAATTTCAAGATTCAAGGGTAGTGTCTACCCTTTTACAACTCAATCTGCTATTTAATAAATGATTACAATAAATTTATCAGCATAAAATCACCAAAAATTACACTAAATCAGGGTAACCAATTTGTACGGGATGGTTGGAGTATCAAACCAACTCCGATTTGCAATCTGAAGCTATAAGGATTTATATCAGATACCTAATGGTTAATTTGAACCCTCAGTTGCACCAAAATACAATGATTAGCACTGATTAATCACTGATTAGCAAATTAATGCTCTGTTTTGTGTGCAAAAAATAGAGTATGCGGGGAGTCCAGATCTGGTGCCTTACACTTCAAATGAGCTCAAATGCTTTCAAAGGAATCAATAGCAATGAGTCTAGTAGAGGATTAATCCAAAAAACACAAGATTTGACCAAATATTGAAAGCTTAATCTCTGTTTTACCAAAGTCACCTGTAGATTTGATGAAGAGCTTGGATCTGACTGTAGACTTGATGAAATTGAATTCTATCTTCACCAGCTTGTAGAGCATGCTTGAATACACCCTAGGCTAGGAGGAATTAGAAACATTTGATTTGATGAAGAAGAAATCTGTAGATTACTTAGAAAAAAACACGCCGGCAAAAATCGTAAATTCTCCCTCCTTCGCTGGCGGTTTGCTGCGCCGTTTTGATAAGCTTGTAGCCAAGTGTGTTGGCTACCATATGCTAGAAGCTTTTGCCCTAACTGTGAGTGTGCAAGGTGAATGGAGTCCTCCACTGGCTGGGGGTGAAGGGGTGAAGTGAAAACTAACTAAAATTTTGATTATTTGCTAATTATCTACTAATCCTAATTAATTAGATAATGGGCTCATAAATCTGATAGATTCTAGGCATGGCTCTGATACCATGTTGAAATTTGAGCATTGTGATGAGCTATGGTGGATCAAACACTAGAATCAACATCATTAAAAAAGTGATTAGTAAATAATTAAGATATAATTAGTGGTAATTAGCAAATAGATTAATGCAGGCATGGATACTCAAAAACCAGCAAATTGTCATTAGGGCTATGCCTCAATTTATAGAGTTTACATCAAGCATCAAATCCCATTGATTTCTCCATGATTCACTCCCAGAATATCTCCACCTCTTGCCTGATTCTCTCCACCTCTTCTCTTTTCCCTGAATATCTCCTAGAATAACTCCACACCTTCTAAATTCTCTCATGCTACCCTTTATTCTCTCCCAGTAGATTCTTCTCACCTTTTCACAGGTTCTTTCACAATTACATCTCCTCTTTTACAGCCTCTAACCAAGAGCTTGTTCCCACACACACCCTATTCACTTGTATATTTCAACATTGTACACCATATAGGACAGAAATTACTTGTAAAAAAGTACTTAAATCCAATTCAAAAGCCCCACTTATACACCATATAGGACATAAAATCTGTCATAATCATGGTGTTTGTATTATTGTGTGATTGGATTACATCACTCATTGTACATATATATAATTTCAAAACAAGCAGTAAAACATGGGTTATATCGCTAGCTTGCAAAAAGACTTTGCAACAAAATGCTATGCTTTGATGAATGGACTATGGTAATATTCTAGAGGCTATGCTACACTATAATAACAATAAAGACTATGATGCAACATATCATGAAATGTTCCAAAGTTGAAATGGGTTCTTCTCTTAAAGTGTGTTGAGCAATTGTCGCCTCTCATTTTTGCCCCTTAAGGATTTTCACACCTCCTCTCTCTAGAAAAGCGGGCTCATGGTGAAATTTTTACAAATCAACTTAGAAGTGAGCGGAGTTTGGACATTTGCAACCTACTCTTCGAGCCTTTTCCAATGATATATAGCATGATGTGGTAATTTTTCATATTCAAGAAGTCCCCAAATTGGTGATGACATGGCATGTAACATGCCATGTCATCACCAATTTGGGGACTTTTTGAATAATCAAAATTTCCCATCATGTTATATATCATTGGAAATGTCTCGATGAGTAGATTCCAAATGTCCAAACTCCGCTCACTTTTGAGTTGATTTGTAAAATTCTCACCATGACCCCATTTTTCTTGAGAGAGGAGGTGTGGAAATCCCTAAGGGGCAAAAATGAGAGTCCATATTTTGCCTAATGTTCTCATTCTCCTTTGGCTCCTTGTCAAAAAAGTAGGACACATCATCTCCACTTGTCAAAAAAGTAGGACACATCATCTCCACTTGTAATAAAGAAACACCTTTAGTTTAGGTCTAGGACCTTGGTTATGGGATCAAGTATAAAAGGGGGCTCATGGACTATCATTGTACCCTTTATACTTTTTTTTAACATCTTTTGATACCTTTTGACATTAGTCATCTCATGACTCTTGGATCCTCATGGTTTTCAACCTAGGCTTATGGAAGGTTGTTTCTATCCTCTTGGTTGGAGGTTAACTCACTCAGGCATCATGGCCATTGTATGAGATTATCCTTAATCTTGTATTAATCCATGATGATTTGTACCTAATCTGAGCTTTATGATCACCCCATTCCAATTGGTATTAGAGTTGATCACTCCATTCCAATTGGTATCAAGAGCTGATCACTGCATTCCAATAGCAGCTGGTGCTAGCTTCATCGCCTTTTCAAGGCTCAGCAAAAGACTCAGAACACACCTCAACACACCGTGGCTTCATCACCTTCACATAGGAGGCTCAACAGTAGTTGGCGTTGTTTGCAGAAACCTCTAATTGTAGGTAGCATAAGTGAGTTGCTATAAGCATTGCAAGCAGTTACGTGCCTGTATCAAAAAAAGCTGAGCAAACAATTTTGGCATTATGAAGGGCAAAATATGTGCGATATGGAGAATGTTTGACTAAGTTCCAGGAATAAGCTCCATCCTACAAGAGGATGAAGGCATAGCCGCATCCATAATGGTGTTGTAATAAAGGAAAGTTAAAATCAAAAAAATCTTAGGCGCGGCTATATACGCGACTTTACACATGGCTAAGGGCATGCAGTTTGCTTTAAAAAATGGGACAGGGGCCATTATGGGAAAGAAATGGATATTCTTCTCTCCCATGCTACCCTCGTCTATTTTTTAAATTATCCTCTCCCACTTGAAAAATGCCTCATTTCGCAAAGTGGGGGTAATCCTTTACCAGCTCTTCTTCTTTCTCCCAAGTGGCGTCCTCTAAAGGGTAGAACTTCCACTTGACCAAAAATTCTCTGAGAACTCTATTCCTGAGAACCTTCTCTCACGAACATCAATGATTTCTTCAGGTTGGAGTATCATCTGGCCTTGAGTCGAAGAAATCAACTGTTCATCATCAAGCACTCGGGCTGCTTTTTAAGTAAAGTGACATGTATGTACTTTGAGATGGGGAGGCAAAAGAAGTTCATAAGCTAGATCTCCTACTTTCTTAGTAATGGCGTACGGCCTATAGTATCTGGTAGATAGCTTTTTGTACTTCCCTAGAGATAAAGAACTTCTCTTGGGTCGTACACGAATGAAGACCATATTTGCTTCTTCAAACACTCTCTCCAATCTCTTCTTGTTAGCATACTACTTTTGTCTATCCTGGGCAGCCTTGATATCTTTGCGAATTGCCTGCATTTGCTGCTCCATATCATCAAGCATCTATTTGGACATCTTAACCCTAATCAATGGGTCGGACCAAGTTAATGGTGTGAGGCAATCTTGTCCGTACAGAGCTTTGAATGGGCTCATCCCGATACTTCAGTGTTAAGAGGCATTGTAAGAAAACTCCACTAGATGTAAGTAGCTTAGCCACTTTTTGGGTTCCCTACCACAACATGACTGAAGAATATCTTCAATTACTTAGTTTACTCTTTCAGTCTGACCATCTGTCTCTAGATGATAAGCTGTACTGAGATCCAAGGAAGTTCCTACTGCTTTGAAGAATGCAGTCCAGAACCTTGATGTGAACTTAGAATCTCTGTCGCTCACTATTCTTCTGGGTAAGCCATGCAGCCTGAAAATCTCCTTGTTGAGGAAGACTCTGGCAACATCCACTCTAGAGTAGGTTTCTTTTACAGGAACCAGATGGGAAACCTTGGTTAACCTGTCAACTACCACAAAAATGGAGTTATAACCTGATTGCACTGACGGTAATCCAGTAACAAAATCCATATACTGATACATTCCGACTTCATTTGTGGAATGTCTAAGGGATGCAGCTTTCCTAGCATTATAACCCTTTCTTCCTTGACTCTTTGACATGTTAAGCACTGACGTACATGATCGAGTACATCCCTTTTGAGTCCTCGCTAGAAGAAGCTCTTCTTTACAGACATGTAGGTCTTTAATTATGAACCCTCGATGTCCAACTATCGAGCTATCATGGGCTTCCCTCAGAATTTTTCCCTTTGTTTCCTCATCATTAGGAATGCATAGCCGATTATTGTAATACATGCATCCTTTGTCCATTTTGTACCCAAGAACTCGACTCATTTCCTGAGGAGTCTTGCTTTCCTACATCAGTAGGATAGCAATGGGGGGAAAGAATCTATCCTACATGATCTTCTCTCTTGCTTCATTGATCAATGGATTTGACACCAATGTTATTGAAAGCAAGGAGGCTTTCCTATTGAGAGCCTGGACTACCACATTTTCTTTCCGTATTTGGTACTTTATCTCAAAGAAGTCAAATTCTTGCAGGGTTTGCATCCACCTTCTTTGATGCATGTTGAGATCCCTTTGGGTGTAGATCCACTTCACACTGATGATTTATCATCAAGGTGAATCTTTGTCCCAAGATATAATGTCTCCACAACTTTAGAGCATAAACTACTGAGAGTAACTCCAGGTCATGGATAGCATACTTCCTCTCATGCGTTCTGTGTTTTCTGGATTCATAGGCTACTACATGGCCTTCCTACATAAGTGCACCTCCTAGGGCAAAACCACTGGCATCTATCACTACCTCAAAGGGTAAGGAAAAATCTGGTAATTTTAAGATAGGGTTGGTTACTAAAGCTGTCTTCAGTTTATCAAAAGCACTCTAACACATAGCGGTTCAATGAAATAGGGTGCTCTTCTTGAGAAGGTTAGTCAAAGGGGATGCTATTTGAGCATACATCGGTATAAAGATTCTATACCATCCGGTTAATCCCAAGAATCCTCTAATTTCTTTCATTGTTTTGGGCTCTGACCAATCACGACTGCTTGGATTTTGCGAGGTCAGGAGTGAATAGAAGTGATGAGAATATGAGGTGAATAGATGTGATGAGATAAGATGTGAATCAGATAGATGATTGGATAGATGTGATGTAAATAGAAGTGATGAGAATATGAGGTGAACAGATGTGATGAGATAAGATGTGAATCATATAGATGATTGGATGGATGGGTGTGATGTGAATAGAGGTGATGAGATGTGAGGCGAATAGATGTGATGAGATAAGATATGAATAAGATAGATGAATGGATGGATGGGTGTGATGTGAATTGAGGTGATGAGATGAGAGGTAAATAGATGCGATGAGATGTGAATGGATGGATGGATGTGATGAGATAAGATGTGAATCAGATAGATGAATGGATGGATGGGTGTGCTGTGAATAGAGGTGATGAGATGAGAGGTAAATAGATGTGATGAGATGTGAGGTGAATAGATGTGAGATATGATGTGAATCAGATAGATGGGAATGAATGAATGGATGGATGTGATGTGAATAGAAATGATGAGAATGTGAGGTGAATAGATGTGATGTGAATCAGATAGATGGGAATGAATGGATGGATGGATGTGATGTAAATAGAGGTGATGAGATGTGAGGTGAATAGATGTGATGAGATGTGATGTGAATCACATAAATGTGAATGAATGGATAAGATGTGAATGGATGGATGGATGTGATATGAATAGAGGTGATGAGATGTGAGGTGAATAGATGTGAGATGTGATGTGAATCAGATAGATGGGAATGAATGAATGGATGGATGTGATGTGAATAGAGATGATGAGAATGTGAGGTGAATAGATGTGATGAGATGTGATGTGAATCAGATAGATGGGAATGAATGGATGGATGGATGTGATGTAAATAGAGGTGATGAGATGTGAGGTGAATAGATGTGATGAGATGTGATGTGAATCACATAAATGTGAATGAATGGATGAGATGTGATGTCATGTGAATCAAAATGTAAATGAATGATATGAGATGCGAGTGAATGTGTATGTGAAGAATGGATGTGAATGAGTATGTGAAAGAATGGATAAGAAGGATGTGTATGTGAAGAATGGATGTGAATGTGTATGAGAAGAATGGATGTGAATGAGTATGTGAAAGAATGGATGTAGATGTATGTGAAAGAATGGATATAGATGTGTATGTGAAAGAATGTGATGTGATGTAAAGAGATGAGATGTGGCATGAATATATGTGGATGTGAAGTGATAGATATGAATGTATGGATAGATGCGAGTAGTCGTACATGTGAATGATTGGATGGATGTGGATGAATGAGATATGATGTGGATAGAAGTGATGTGATATAATGGTGATGAGAATGAATGTGATGGATATGAATGAAAGTGAATGTGATGGATATGAATGAATGTGATGTGATGGAATGTGAATCAGGATAGATGTGAATGAATGAGATGTGAGGTAAAATGAATGAGATGTGATGTGAGTGAATGTGATGTGGTCTGAATGGATGAGATGTGAGTGAATGTGATGAGGTTTGAATGGATGAGATGTGAATGAATGTGATGTGATGAGATGTGGATATCGGTAGATGCGAGTGGATATGGGTAGATGCGAGTGGATGGATGAGATGTGAATGAATGTGATGTGATGAGATGTGGATATGGGTAGATGCGAGTGGATGAGATCTGATGTGGATATGGGTAGATGCAAGTGGATGAGATCTGATGAGGATAAATTGAGGAAAGATGTGATGAGATGAAAATGATGTGATTGGATGAGAATAGGAATACTTATGAAATGGTTGTGGAATTAATTAATGTGGTTTGATGTGGAGCAATGTGGAAAGACGAGAGTTCATTATAGAAACTGTATTTTTGAACTGTTTTTAAATGACTATTTTATGTCAAGAATGCTGGAGAAGCATTTTGACCGTCTTGTGAATGAGGTCGTGGAGACCTAATCTGATAAAGTTGCAATAGCTAACACATTAGGACCTCAATGGAAGGCTTCTTGGGCCCTTTTATTTGGTAGTTTAAGGAGTCAAACCTTTTCTCTTAAGAAGAAACGTTTTCTAATTAGAAGCTTCAAAACGGCTACTTTATTCGAATTTGAATTTTGGAGGGAAAATGGAATTTAAAATCTAGCGGACAAAACCATATCATGTAACATATCTATGGAAAGCTCTTGATGCGTAGATCACGGATCTATAATCTCCGCTCAAATCGGAGCTTGTATGTAGAAGTTATGGAGGTTCGAAAATTGTAAAATTGCCTCCCCCCTTTTTGGGGGCAAAAGTGCACCCTTTGACCACTCTTACACCTCTCTTACAAACCCAACATTTCAGTCCACATGGCAACCCCCCATTTGGCTATTCCTTAATCACCTTGATTAGGCTTGGGCAAATTAAAGGGACCAAGAAGACCCCATTCACTTCCTAATGAGAGAGTCATTGGAGGAGGTCTCGCGTAGCAAGGTCGGTCGAGATCTTGACCAGCCTCGGTTCGATTAAAATGGTGAGCTTCCGATACGGTGGATGAGGGACCAAGGAAGCAGCCAATGAGTGAAGCGCTAGGTCACCTGCGAAGGATCCTAGAGGGTGCTGACCATACAGTGCTCAGGCTCTAGGTCGTCGACGATACCCACACGTGCGTCGTGGAAGATATTGAAACAAGGAGTAAGAGTTGTTTTCTGAATTCGGGCATGGATCTGGTTGATTGACCTTGCTAGTCCTCAATGGATGAGTCCATGGCTCTTTTATGGATCCATTGGTTGATCTTGCTGATCTTCAATGGAGATTCCATTTTTGATATGTGAATTATCGGTTACTATCGAAAAGGCCCCTGAGTGGATCTCAACACTAATGAGCACACAAGAGTGAATATGTATGTGCACCAAAATTAAAGGGTAGAGAGTGCTCGAGGGGTTCACCTGAAAATATGTAAGTATACCATGTGAGTTCAAATGAAGGAGTTTTTAATTCAAAATTTTAAGGTAAATTTATTGAAATATATTTATAAGAGTTTTTTAAATAGATTTTGAAAAAAACCTATAAGTCCATAAAGAAAAAGGGGTCGTTTTATTCATGAAAATTTCATATTATGTAAGGGGTTTTTTAAATACCCCTTGAGCGCACATGATACATAGGGTTTCTTAGTAGTGCACCCCCTAAGAGAGAGTATGGATGTGAGTAAAGCCAATGGGCATCAAGGAATCCAAAAAAGAACAAATGGTTTATAAAGCTAAGCATGTATCCAAGCCTATTTAAAGAATCTCATTCTAATTCAAACTCAAGCAAGTGTATTTTTGGCACACACATTGTCATCACACACACACACACTCACTCCCTATCTATACTATGAAGAGATGAATGTTAAACACACACATCCACCATAGCCATCTCTTTCTTCTGAATGTTGACACAAAAAAGTGTGCAAAACTTTCACCAAGGTATTGTGGTCCATTTAGAATACTTAAAAAAGTTAGCGCTTACAAACTAGAGTTGCTAGTGCATCCAGTTTTCCATGTTAGCCAATTTGGAAATAGCTAGTGAGGATGAGAATATCATCAACACGGAGTCCCTTGTTGAGTATCTAGAGCTGCTATCTATTCCACATGTGTTAGAGAGGATTTAAGATTTCCAAAATCGGCACACGAGACATATGATCTATTGCAAGTATCTTGTGAAGTGGAAAGATTTGTTGGAGAAAGCCTCAACATGGAAGAGAGTGAGCACAATTACCAAGAGCTTTCCAAATTTTATTTTTGATGATAAAAACTCTCCTTGAAAACAGGGCGCGAGGGGGGGGGTAATGTTGTGAGACAATAGTAATCTCACGGACAACTTGAAGTTTGGTTGGCATGCATTGTGAGGGTGTTGGCTAGACGGACAGGTCTAGAAACACGATACCAGCTAGGAGGTGTACTCAATGATGACAAGATTCAAGGGGTGTGAGAGGATGGATACTTAGGAGGCCGAAAGATTGCCCATCGTGTGCACATGGTCAGGTGTGTATAAAAGGGCAGGGACCTAGGACTATTCATATCATGATGGTTGGGAGACATAGGAGCTCTACCCTCTATAAGTAGCTAAGTTTGGAGGAGTTGGGATGCTTATGCACAAAGATTATACTCACACATACACACACATTGTTGTAAAATCTCCATACACATAGCCCACAAGCATGCTTAAGCATGGGCTTCCATGCCTTACAAGCATATATTACATATATCACAATAAGTGAGCACAACACATAACAAGATTACTTACAAAAGCTAGAAAAGGGAATAGATAGTGAAATGTAAATGTGGCATGAAACGAAATGTTTTTATTTGAGAGGAGAATCATGCATAATTATGATGTTCCTCAATGTTGTTTTTTCTCAAGAAAAAAATCCCCATTTCTTATATAAAGAAGAAAAGTTAGTTTTGTAAATAAAAAAGAGAGCTCCTCTTTCTAATTTTCTCTAGTTTGGTGCCACTTTAGTATACAAATGTGTCTTTTCACTGGTTTTGTAAAAAACCTATACATGAATCAGATATGCATGCTAAGAATCTTTTATACATTATAGTAACATATAAGGTGCAATATAATACTAGGAAGTGTTAATATGGTTGTGCAATAACATAACCCTATCACTATGTCAATGACTCAAATAAGAGTTACCTTAAAAAATCAAAATTTAGACAAAATGTAAGGGAATTATCTGAAGCTCTAGAATTCTTTATACGATAAAACTATGCAAAACATATATTTGATCCCTAAATGGTATACTTTGGCAATTACTCTATAAGTAATCATTTGAAGTGTTTATTTTTTCACATAAAGCCATTTGAAAATATTGGAAGAGTTTTGGTAAGCTTGAATAGAAACCAATGCTTTAGTTTTGAGCACACAAAACATATTATAAGTTTATTCCAAATAATAATTAGCTACTATAAGAAGATAGTTAAATACATGATGGCCTCTGCCAAAACTCACTAGTGATTCATAATACCATATTGAATATGTTTGTCAAATTTTATCTCATTCTATGCTTGTTTAGATAAGGAAAAACATCTTGAATGTGTAGAGATTTTGATTTAAGTTTTAAGCCTCAAAAACATTTTGTAACCCAAATATTCGAAATCAGTCTCAATGCATTTAAAAAATTTGAAAAGCAAGTGGTGAGTTGCACAACTTAAGTCGTAGAATTGAATCCTATCTAGATGGCCTAATGTTAGGATTAATAATAAACCTATAAATTATATGGAATTGAAAATATTAGCGATGTACATTATTTTTCAAAAAGTGTCAAGCCTTTTTCATTATGTAATGATCATGCCACAAAAGAGAAAACTCTAGGTTATGATATACATGTGTCGAAATAATTCCATAAAGTGGATGTGAACAATTTAGTGTCCAAGTATAAAACTAATGCTAAAAGGGTGGAGGGTTTTTATTGTAACAAACCATAACCTCCCCCTTTATTCTATTTTTCCTAATCACTCCTAAATAATTGCAGCTATGCTAAAAGACTAGCTCTCATTAAACTCACAAAGAAAAATGGTGAGAGCAACACTAGGTAAACTATTTCCTACCAATAAAAACCCTTGATTCTCAAAACGTGGGATCCTAGGGTGTCCATTTTCTATAGCATGTCTGGTTAAGGGGTAATTAGATTACCCCCATATATAAAGTTTAAAAATGTATGTGCACCCACACCCTTGTATCTATGTTAGACAAAAATTAGATTAAGGTCTACTTGGGCACCCAGTCTAGATGCCCAAGACTAATAAGTGTCTTATATATAAGTGACCTTGTTTAATGAGAAAGGGTATTACAAAAGTATAAATATAAATATGAGTGGTAGTAAATATAAGTATAAATATAAATACGAGTGGTAGTAAGAATAAGTTTAGAATATTATAAATATAAGTGAGTATAAGTACTAGTGAGTTTATTCATTGACACTTTATATTCATGTGCTCTCCACTCATCTTCTGCTATCTTGTTCTCATGTTCATCATGGATCATTGCATCATCGTTTATGAGTGGATCAGTAGTACTCATTTTTCTCACCTCCCATACCAGAGATTAACCTTCGATTATGTAAGACCACAAAGCTTCAACACTTGGTATTCCAGAGCTAGTGGGGGACAACTCAATCTTGGTTGCATTTTGCTTGGGTTATGATGAAAAATATTTTCTTTATCCTTGACTCTACATCTATATGGATCCTTGTGGACTTTCTCTTCTCTATGAAGACCAAAAGATAGCCATATAAAGGTCATAAAAAGTTCTTTAGTGCATGTCTCCCCACACCTCCTCACATCCTTTGTCCCTACCTCCTTTAAAGAGCATATCCCAATCAATTTAATTGAATGACATTGCTTTTTTTTTGTCTACATCTTGTCACATCAAACATTTAAGAGGGGCGTGCTAGCAATGATGATCCTATCACTGGCATCCCATGTTTGAAATACCTAGATCATCTTTAGATCATCATGCACAGAGGATGAGCAAAGTTCTCGACTAGTACTTATAGGCATCCAATAACCCTTATCTCTTCAGTCTCATTACCACCACTTGCATCCCTAACTCCCATCATCATAGAGGGTGAGGAGTATTTTATCTTGCAAGATGTCTTAGAGCTCTTAGACATTTGGGAGAAGAGAGACGGGTTGTATTGTATGCTTGTTCGGGGGGATGCAAGTGCGAGATGGTTTGATTGACTTTAAGATACTAGATACTCCACCTACTATCAATGAAATCAATCATTAATGATGGAATTAGGTTGGATGATGTCTCTTACAATTGTCGAAGTCCAAGCATCCATTGAAAATGCTACTCTCAACTATGGCATCTCGGATGCAGAGTTTGAGATGTTGTAAGAGGATCTATTTAGGCCTCAACCAAAGTACCAAATACCCTCAGTGGGGACACATGATGCCAGATCTATCTAGACAATGACTTGGAGGGGCCATTCAAGAAGGAGGAGGATAAGGCTTGAGTAGGTAAAATTTGTGCAATATTTAAAAATATATTTTTTTTACATAATCAAACCAAACTTGATGTGTTGCCCCTTGGGGCTTGTAGAGCCCACAAAATTTTATTAGACTCGATCACGGCCATACAGGTGCCTCCTAGTTAAAGGGCCTTGAATATAATCAAACCAAACTTGACGTGTAGCCCCCATGGGGTTTATAGAGCCCATAAATTTTTCTGAGCTGAAAAGAACCCGTGGGCTCTAAATGGGGGATGCACATCAAGCTTGGTTTGATTTTAAAAATAATAATCCCTACCATTTTTTGACTTGGCATTGCAAGCGTTATTTTGACATATGTATTTACATGTACTGACATATTGATTTTCATGTGGTTTGCACTATGCCATGTACCTTGATGAATTCTCATCTAAGTAATCCGGTATATTGAGGCCAAGGAAGAGTTCAAGATTCATCCTTAAGGGAGTACATCAATCTAATGATGTGAATGACATCGTTGTCGTATTCCACCATGTTCCCTAAATAGCTCCAAAATGTTTTTGAAGTTGAAGGCACTAACAAAGGTGGCTTCTTTAAAGACCATCCCCACCACAATGTCAAGCTTGTAGATAGTGGAACAACTACATTTCCTTGTCTATGATGGTCACCCTCTTTACATGGATACTATCATTTTGTGTGTTGCTAAAATCATGTTGAACAAATATCCCTGTGCAGGCTACAGTGCCTCTAATGCTTGTCTAGATCACTACGTAGGCAAGGGGTAGGGAAGTCAGCTTGTTGGTGAGCCCAAAATCTTCTTGAATTCCTTAACCTTAGATCATCTGTGATCTCTCATACCAGTGAGATGAATAGGGTTGCAAGAATAAGGTTGTGCATGAACTTCTGGTAGAACCATATTTTTAACAAGCTACAGTGTTGCCTGGTCTCTACCTATGCTTTCGATGTTGCAATGGATCGTTAGGATTATGGGACTTAGTTCAAGGTCTGCATTGGGGCTTAGCTTGGTGTTGACATGGGGGTTGTGGGTGGGCTTGAGCCTTGGCTTGGGACTTTTGGGCTGAGGTGCAGATAATTGATGGAGGAAAGCACTGAGGTTGGGCCTCATGCTTAGACTCATCATTGGGTGACATATGCCTTCTTTACTTCAAAGGTACAATCCTTGCACTTTGCTTTACGAGGGCCATTAATCTTGGAGATGAAAAATGAAGTGAAACAAGGCAAACTTATGTTTATATAGTCAATTTAAGAAATTTTCAACTACATGAATTAAATGCCGAAATTGAGCTTAAAAATTCTAAATACATCCCAATTCAATAAAAATTCATGTGTGTGTGTGTGTGTGTGTGTGTGTGTGTGTGTATCAAAGCATTATAGACCCCCTGTATTAATTTAGGGACTAATTCGAGGCCTTTAGGCCCTCTAGCTAAAATCTCGCATGTGGGGGCCTAAATCTACAGATTGAGGCCCCCACATCCACGAGTCTTCGGGTAGGGGCCCTGTAAGTCTCAAATCAGCCCCAAATTTTGTATGGGGAGTCTCTAGGGCCTAGTCTACCTATTGTCAAGTTTCATTACATTTTCAGAAAGTTGTTCACTTGGGGGTTTTGGTACCTAATATGACGTCCCATCAAAAATTTTAGCTCGGTAACATTGACAATCTGTAAAATTTTGGCTATAAAATTGATAATATGTGTCATAAATGTTTTGTATCAATTTTTGATATCATAATTGACAAGCATATCAAAACATTTGATATCATAATTTTCAGGCATAAAAATATCGATCTTTGGATATAAATGTTGGTGAATATCATACTCATGAAATGATTTAAAGTGCTAGCATATTCCAATTATCAAAGTACAAAGTCAAATCCAAATACAAGGTGAGAGGGTCACCAAAGTAAAAAGCTTTTAGTGCTCATAATATTTCTCTCACTAAATAATCACCAATATCTGCAAGTCCTCTCATCATGTGCGGGCTCGCTGAAGCTCTCGCTCCCCCTTGCTCGCGCTGACTGCACGTCCTCCCCCCATCCCCGTCTTCGCGTCTGCTCCCCCCTGGCCTGCCCTCGCATTTGCCCCCCCTCCCCCACCTGGCTGTTCTGCGTGCCCCAACGCTGTAGCGTCACCGTCCCCTACTCCTACTCCTCTCCTTCGCGCCCTCCCGTCTTTCTTCAGCGCCCCGCCCCCCCTTAGCCGCCGTCGCCTTTTCTTCCCCCCCACCCCCTTTCTCGCGCTGCTTCCCCGCCTCCCCCCAGGGGCTTTGTCTTCGTCGACTTACCCCCCCTTTCCTTTTTTGATTTTTCCGTCCCCCTGGGGTTTTCTTCCTTTTTGCCTTCTGCCTTCCCCCTCTGTCCTTTGTGTGCAGCTCGATTCTTGTAGGACTCTCCGCATTCGCTCTGCCTTCGACATAGCTTCAGACAGTGATGGAGGCTCCTCCCGCCCCACCTCACAGAGGGACTCCCCCGCAGCCCCCTCGCCCGCCCTTGAGGACACCCCCATTAGGCTTTCTCTTTCGCCAGAAGAGGAAGCGAGCCTCACCGTAGAGGTGGAATGCCTCCAGGCACATTCTACCTTCTGCCGTATAGTCTGCACTCGCTCCAGCAGAGGGGAGATCCGGGATCTTCTCTAGGCCTGCCTTCTTGTAGATGTGGGCAAGATCCTGGACGTTCAGCTATTGGGCCGTGGACGAGCTTTCTTTAGACCTTGGTAGCATGGCTTTGACCCAGCAGAGCAGGCCGAGCGCCTTTTCCATGTTACAGTTTGCTTCCCTGGACTCCGCCAAGAGTACCTTCCGCTCCTTTCTAGGCTAGGAGCATTGGTGGGTTCGATGCTAGAGACTGGCCCCACAGCAGCTTCAGTGGTGGCCAGAGCAGCTGGGCTACCTTTGGTCAGAGTTTTGGTGTCTGACATCTCCTCCCTTCCAAAGGTCATTCAGCTACCTTACTAGGATAGGGGGGGGATGGATTGATCAAAGAGTGGAGTTCTCGGGGCTCCCGAACTAGTGCTTTATTTGCAGGCAGGTCGGCCATCTGGCCAAGGCCTGCCCTCGCAGGAGACCCCGACCTTCATCGCAGCAGTAGGCCCTTGATGGCCCGCCCACAGTGTGGCTCGGCAGGCAGCCTTCGGGACACCTGCTCAGGCCATAGAGACCTCGGAGTGGTAGCCTGGACAGGGGCGCCGTCGAGGGAGATAGCCACAGCAGCACGCCCAGAGACCGATGCAGCAGCAACCACAGTCTCACCATCACTGGGTTCTCGTGAGAGGAACAGCTTTGCTCCCCTCCAAGAGGAGACCGCTGCGACGATTCAGGACCAGGAGATGCCAGCACCCCCTCCTTCACCCCTCTCCCCCGTCCCCCCCTACCGCCTCGCTTCCACCTTCGCCTCCTCCCGCCCTTGCTCCGGTTTTGGCAGCAGCTCCTTCTCCACCCCCTCGCCCCCCCTCCTCCCCCCCGCCCGCCTCAGCTCCCCGGGAGGCCCTGGCATTCACCTGCAGTCCGGAGGGCTCTGAGCACCGACCTTGCTCGAGCACCGCAGAGGAGACTTACCATGCCAATTCGGGCTTCACGGATATCATCTATCTGTAGTCGACTGAGTTTTCTCGGCACTAAATAGCGCTCGGAGGCTTTTGATTACTCCTTCACACGGCTTTTTCGAGCAGAGGGCCCCCATGAGCCAGCACCCATCAGAGTTCATGTAGTGATACCTCTGGCTCGCGGGCGAGGAGGAGGCACTTGATTCAGCGGTGGCCTTCTCATTCCCTCTCTATGGCCCAAGCGACCGGGAGTGGACTCTGGAGCTCGCTCTTAGCACTTTGATGACTCAGGCAGTTGAGTTTTCTCACCATGTGAGCGATCTGGGGAGGTGACAGATGTGATAGGCCGACTATGGGAGTTGGCCCATTTTTTCTTGGATCCGGGAGTGTGGATGCCTCAGGGATTCGTCATTTGGTCGCTCGCATAGTGGCAGACTTAGCACGCAACCTTGGATATGTATGTATACATGAGGTTGCTCTGTCTGAGCGGGAGGCAGTCGCCATGGGACACAGCCACCACTGGTGCCTGATCCGTGATTCTTGCAGCACACTGGGTGGGCAGATTCGTAGCCGCTCGGATGGGGACTACTCTCCATCCAAGCCGTGTTGAGATATCGAGCTCTAGTGAGGCGGTGGACACTGATGACCCGCCTGGGGGATAGGCCCCACACTTACACCGCTGGCATGGTTGGTGAGATCATGGGAGATATGCGGCCAGTGGGATGACAGGCTGTGTGATTGCCATTCTAGAGACTGGCATAGTTATAGCGCCAGCTCATTTAGTCGGGTTCACACTATAGAGAACCCATGTATGTATTTGGTTGAGTACCTTTCATATTGTGTGTACTCTTATCTTGTATATGGTGTGTTGAGTGTTGAGTAGAGAAGAAGAAGATTTTTAGCCTCTCACCTTGTGTGTTCTCTATTAGGGTTTTGTGAGTGTGTGTGTGTGCTTGCAAGAGCTCAAGCTCTCTTCCCCCCTGCATCTTTTCATGGTATCAGAGCCTGGTTCGTGCTAAGGGCTGAGCTGCAAGCAAGAGAACCACAGGAAGCGGTACGAGGGTAAGAACTGCAACTACTCTTCCCTATTTGTGTTGGTGACTACACCCTTGTCGGGAGCTCTACGGGAGGCACCGGCAACGATCTCTGATTGATGAGCTTTCTTCGCAGGAGTAAAGCTATAGGGCAACTATACAATCCTATCGGACTAAGATTTTTGGGCCGAAAACGCGTTTCGGGCATGTCTGGACCTCCGTTTTTCAATAAGCAGGTGATTTCGAGCACTACGGGTAAGTCATCGATTCTCTGCAGAACTCTGTTTTAAGAACTACAGGAAGACAGATTGACTGTGCAGACACTGTGGGTGTTGCAAAGAGGTCTACAATTGCCATTGGGTGTATGTATGCACATTGAAGTCACTGGTTGTGACATTTGAGAATACTATAGTACCGCTGCAGAAAATACAACATTTGTGCAGGAAAAACCAGAGTGCAGTTTCTGGTAAAATTGTGTGTTTTACAAGATGTCTAATGATGGCATAACACAGATTGTGGCTGAGAAGCTTGATAAGAATAACTTCCATGCTTGGAGGTTCAGGTTGACGAATTTCCTGATGGGAAAAGGCTATTGGGACTACATAGAAGGTGAGCATGAAGAGGCACCGGAGATACCGGGACTGCTGCAGATGTGAAAGAGTTTAAAGACTGGAACCAAGGAGCCAGGAAGGTTATGTATTGGCTTTCCATTAGTATACAAGACACCATGATTGGGCACATTCAGGATGCCAAGTCCCCCAAGGAGGCGTGGGACACCTTGGTAAAGCTTTATGAAACAAATACCAAGGCACATAAGATACAGTTGAAGAATGAACTTCATACTGTGGAGAAAAAGAGCATGTCTGTGAATGACTATGCGCTGAAGATAAAGGGTATTGTGGAATCCCTTGCATCTATTGGTGTGTCAGTAGATGATGATGACAAGGTGGAAGTCTGTCTACGTGGTCTTGGGCCACAATACAAGGCGTTCAAGACGTCTATTCAGACTCGGGAAAACATTCCCAACTTTACAGATTTGGTGTCTATGCTGATTATTGAAGAGAAGAGCTTGGGTGAAGACCAACAGTCTTCACAAAGCAAAAACAGTTCAGAGCAACAGGCCTTCTACACAAGTTCAGGAAGAGGACGAGGTAGAGGAGGCCGTGGACACGGTCAAGGAGGTGGCCGAACAGGTAATCAGAATTATGGCCAGCAGCAACAACAACAATAGTCCCAGAATCAACAATAACAACAACAACACGCAGGTGGAAGAGGCAAATTCAGAGGCAGGGGGAGTCAAAGAGGCCGTGGAAATTGGCAAAGGCAATATAATGATGCACGTGAATGCTATTATTGTGGTAAGCCTGGACATGTGCAGGCAGAATGTTATAAGAAGCAGGCTGACATGCAAAATGGGAAAGTGCAGCAAAACAACTATGCATGCTCAAGCAGAAATAATGAGGATAATGAAAGGTTGTTTGTTATGCAGCATGTCGTGAATACCATGTCTGAAAATGTTGATGCAGCACAAAAAGATAATGTATGGTATGTGGATTCAGGTGCTTCGAACCACATGACGAGTCATGGGGAGTGGTTTAAGGAGATGAAAAACCCAGAAAGACCAGGTTGTGTGGAAACAGGGGATGACACTGCTCATCCAATTGCCCACGTTGGAGATGTGCCATTGTCTATGTAGGATGGCAAAGTGAAGTACCTTGCAGATGTACTTCATGTACCGAACATAACAAAGAATCTGGTTTCAGTTGGCCAGATGATTGAGCAGGGTTTGCAGGTTCGGTTTAACCCTGATGGGTGTTATGTTGAAGATTTCAAAGACAAGTGCAGGTTGGTTGCAAAAGGCAACAGAGTGGGCAGAATGTTTACGTTGAATGTAGACATGCCTGAAATGAGTGCTGCGATGTTTGCAAATGGTTCAGGGATTGTTGCAGACACAGACATTTGGCATAAAAGGATTGGACATGTGAATGTGCAGAGATTGAAGTCTATGCAGACTAAAGGAATTGTGACAGGGCTGCCAAAATTTAAAGTGGAAGGTATGCAGAAAATATGTGAAGCATGCCAATTTGGGAAGCAAACAAAGCATGTGTTTCCACGTAACAGATATGTGAGCAGAAATGCACTAGATGTTGTGCATTCAGATGTATGGGGTCCTACGAAGACCATATCTATGGGAGGCTGCAGGTATTATGTGACTTTCATTGATGACTACACAAGGAAAGTGTGGGTATATTTCATGAAGGAGAAGAGTGAGGTGTTCACTCACTTTCAGAATTTCAGATTTTTGGTTGAAAAGCAAACAGGGAAATATGTAAAGTGCCTAAGGTCAGATGGAGGGGGAGAGTACTTCTCCAATGAGTTCTCTGAATTTTTGAAGAAGAATGGTATTCGGAGACAGTTTACATGCAGATACACTCCGCAGCAAAATGGAGTTGCTGAGTGAAAAAACAGGCACATTGCTGAGATTGCGCGAGCATTGATGGAAGAGAAGAATATGCCGCATTGCTATTGGGCTGAGGCTGTTTCTACAGCAGTATACATCATGAACAGGACTCCAACTGTAGCCATACATGATGTAACTCTAGAGGAGAGGTTTACTGACAGAAAACCAGATTTGTCTCATCTGAAAGTCTTTGGATGCATTGCATATGTGCATGTGCCTAATGAGCTGAGAACTAAGCTGGATCCAAAAGCTGAAAAATGTGTGTTTATTGGATATTCCCTTGAGCAAAAGGGATACAGGTGTTATAACCCTGCTACACGTGAGCTGAGGGTAAGCAGGGATGTTGTGTTTGATGAGATGAGCAGCTGGTATGTTGCTGAAAAAGAAGTTGTTGGGGCTTATGTGAGTGGAAGTGTGGTTGCACAGAATGCAGGTCAGCAATCACAATCTTTGAGTGGACCAGGAGAGTCCTCATCTAGTGGGTCTATTGATAGACCATGGAGTGGCAGGCTGCGTCATAATACCAGTCCTGCAAATGTGATTAGTACATCACGTAAAGGAAAAGAGAAAGTGGTTGAGCCCCTTGGTATGCCTGACATTTCTGCAGGGCTAGTGGCTCAGATATGAGCCTTGATGAGGAGCTTGGGATCCCAGCTATGAGAACACCTGGTGTAAAGAAGGCTATGGAAGCCATGAATGAAAAGCTGCGAAGATCTGGGAGAGTGAAAAATCTTGTGCAGAGATTTACCTATGATGGTTATGTGGCACATCACTATGCATATATGGCAAAGGTTGTGCAGGTTGTTGAGCGCACATGCATTGATGAGGCTGTTGGAAATGTGTGTTGGGAGAAAGCTATGGATGAGGAGATGGATGCACTATATGGAAATGAGACTTGGGATTTAGTGCAATTGCCTGAAGGCAAGAAAGCCATTGGATGCAAGTGGGTGTACAAAGTTAAACATAACAGTGATGGAAGCATAAACAGGTACAAGGCTAGATTGGTAGCCAAAGGATATGCGCAGACATATGGGATTGATTATGAGGAAACTTTTAGCCCAGTTGCCAAGATGGCAACGGTGAGAGTTGTGATAACAGTGGCTGCGTCAAAGCAATGGTCTTTACATCAGATGGATGTAAAGAATGCATTCTTGCATGGGGATTTGCAAGAAGAGGTGTATATGTTGCAGCCACCTGGTTATGAGGATGTGGGTCACCCCGAGCATGTTTGTAGGTTGAAGAAAGCCTTGTATGTTTTAAAGCAAGCACCAAGAGCATGGTCTGACAAGATTTCTGAATATCTTGTCACTATTGGCTTTCATATAGCCAATGCAGATTTCTCGCTGTATGTGAGACATGGTGATAGAGGAGTTGTGCTTGTTGTCATCTATGTAGATGACTTGATCATTACGGGGGACCATGATGCAGAGATCTTTGATGTAAAGATCCTGCTTAGACAGAAGTTCGACATGAAGGATCTGGGGGAGCTCAGATATTTCTTGGGCATTGAGGTGATTAGGTCACCACATGGTATTGGATTACTGCAGAGACAGTATGGCTTGGACATGTTGTCCAAGTATGGTATGACAGGCTGTAAGCCTATTTCTGTGCCATTGGATCAGAATGGCAAGTTGAGTGCAGATTCAGGAGAGATCTTGGAGGATCCTACTATGTACAGACGCATAGTAGGAAGTTTGATCTACATGATGATCACCAGACCAGATTTGAGCTATGCTGTTGGGTTGGTGAGTCAGTTTATGCAGGTTCCACGGAAACCGCATTTAGATGCAGTGAGACGCATACTGAGGTATGTGAAGTCTACTTTGCATTGTGGACTATTCTATGAGACTGGGACAGAGATATGTGTACATGGGTACACAGATGCTGATTGGGCTGGTAGTATCTCAGATAGAAGATCTACCAGTGGCTTCATGTTTTCTTTGGGGAGTGCTGCTGTGACTTGGAGCAGCAAGAAGCAGCCTACGGTTGCTCTATCGAGTACAGAGGCCGAGTACAGAGGAGCTGCTATGGCAGCATGTGAGGTAGCTTGGTTGAGAAAGCTACTTGCAGATTTGGGTCTATCAGTGGATAGACAAGTTGTCATTTTTTGTGACAACATTAGCAGTATACAGTTGGCCAGGAACCCAGTCTTTCATGCTCGTACGAAGCACATAGAGGTCCACTACCACTTTGTCAGAGAGAAGGTCTTGGCAGGAGACCTTGATCTTGTTTATGTCAGCACACAGAGGATCAGGTAGCTGACATCTTCACCAAAGAATTGGGTACAGAGAAGCTCCGCAGATTCAGGGCTTCGCTTGGTGTACATGAGATGGAGTTGAGCTTGAGGGGGAGTGGTGAGATATCGAGCTCTAGTGAGGCGGTGGACACTGATGACCCGCCTGGGGGATAGGCCCCACACTTACACCACTGGCATGGTTGGTGAGATCATGAGAGATATGCGGCCAGTGGGATGACAGGCTGTGTGACAGCCATTCTACAGACTGGCATAGTTATAGCGCCAGCTCATTTAGTCGGGTTCACACTATAGAGAACCCGTGTATGTATTTGGTTGAGTACCTTTCATATTGTGTGTACTCTTATTCTTGTATATGGTGTGTTGAGTGTTGAGTAGAGAAGAAGAAGATTTTCAGCCTCTCACCTTGTGTGTTCTCTATTAGGGTTTTGTGAGTGTGTGTGTGTGCTTGCAAGATCTCAAGCTCTCTTCCCCCTTGCATCTTTTCAAGCTGCTTGCGAAGGCCCGCCGTACGGCTGAGACAACATCCACCTCAGCAGATCATCCATGAGGACCATCTCATGGAATGTACAGGGCCTTGGCGGAGCACATTATATATGCTATCGTGGTTGCTTGAGGCAAGAGCTTCAGAGATGCCTGGTTGGTGGCAGCATTGATATTTTGATGATGCAAGAGCACCACTTGGGTGAGAGCAGGATTTGGAGATTTGGTTCGGTGATGCCTGGTAGGTGGGACACCTTTTGGTCTGCAAGGTTTGGTCCTTTGGGTGGATAGGGAGGAGTATGCATGGTCATTGCAGATGTATGGCGGCAAGCCATTGTGGATCGAGGGATCATTGTGCTTCGTAGAGCATAGTATGTCATTCTGAGGATGCATGATGAGCTATTGGGCATGCTTAACATCTATGCGCCCAACCATGCTAGTGCCAAAGCAGAGTTCTAGACCCAGGTTACGCGGATGCATTGCCAGAGGCGGCACATTGGTGTGTCGGGGGAGACTTCAACATGCTTGAGGACCCGGCCGATAGGGTGGGAGGCAGTCATGTTACAATGCACGGCACGGAGCTTGCAGCTTGGGAGCGATTTTGCATGTCGTTGAGGATCACTGATGCATGGCAGCATGGGGCCTTCTCCCGCTCTCAGGACAGTCTTAGTTTCTCTCGGTCAGATCGCCGACAGGAAGGGACTAATCTATCACGGATTGATCGCTTTTATGTGGGCGACTGGTTAGGGGAGCGAGGGGGCTCCGTTGGCATTCTTGCTGGCACCTCATTTTCAGACCATGCACCACTTGAGGAGAGGACACGAGAGCCCAGCTTGAGGATCCCAGAGAGGGTACTTATAGATCCTAGTCTCGCTGAGGACATTGAGAGGATCTGCATGATAGTCAGTGCTTTGACCAGGATGCAGCAGGCCAGTGTTCCCAGGGACTAATCGATCTTAGCTCTTTTCTGCATGCTGCAGCTTTGACACGGCTGGGAGAGATTCGCGAGTGGGAGCATCGACTGAGACGCAGCCTTGCTTTGCTTTAACGCCTTCAGGAGCAGCAGCCTGCATGTGAGTGGGTGGTGTCCCAGCTGAGCCAGGCACGCCAGGAGGTTAGAGAGGCAGAGGAGCAGAGACATGAGTTTTACTATCGTTGCCAGGCCTCTCAGTGGACGCAGCTTGGTGATAGAGTGACTGGGGAGTTTTTTGAGATTACTGGACCCCGCCATGCTCGAGCAGGAGTCCGTCAGCTTGGGAGGCCAGACGGATCGGTAGCTACTGAGCCCGGGGAGATCAGAGCCATTGCCACTGGGTTCTATAGAGACCTGCTTTCAGCAGAGCCAGCCACTGAGGCTCGGGATGCTTGCACAGACAGACTGTGTGGGCCCATGTGCAGAGGAGGGTCACAGATCGTATGCGTACAATTTTGGGTGAGCCTCTTTCAGAGGTTGAGCTTGTTGAGGCCTTGAGGGTCATGACGCGCCATAGTTGCCCAGGGGAGGACGGACTGACGCCTGCCTTTTTTATGCGCTATTGGGACCTTTTAGGGCCAGGCCTCCGCAGGGGCTTTCAGTATGTTTTGGACACTAGGGTGATGCCACAGAGCTTTTCAGAGGGCTTGATCTTTCTTATCCCCAAGGGGGAGGGAGTATCATATGATATTTGGAATTGGAGACCTATTACGATCCTCAATACTGTCTACAAGGTCTTAGCAAAGGCCTTGATTCATGCTACCCAGACAGGATTCATCAAGGAGCGTAGTATCCTTGACAACATTTTCACCTTCTGGGAGCGACGGCCTGAGCTAGATTTATTGGTGAGGACTTGGTCGTGATGCTTCTCGATTTTGAGAAGGCATATGATAGAGTCGATTGGGGTTTCTTAGAGGGCATTATGCTTCGCCTGGGCTTTGAGCCAGGTTGGATTAGAGGGGTGGTGGCTCTGTATTCCACAGCTCGTAGCCAGGTGTTGATTGCAAGAGGACGGGGGCCGAGTTTTGAGCTGACTAGATCAGTCCGTCAGGGGTGTCCTCTCACCCCGTTTCTTTTTCTCTTCTTTGCTGAGGCTATGAGCATGTATTTGACGGCAGAGGAGGTTGGTTTGAGAGGACTCCAGCTCCCAGTTCGGGGGGAGGACTTGCTCGATGCAGAGTTTGCTGTGACGACACGGGCTTATTTTTGCATTGCCAGGAGGCCAATATTCTTCGGGCAGAGCAGTCGCTCCAGGATTTTAGTGCAGCTTCGGGAGCATTGATCAATTGGCGCAAGACAGTGGCCTTTTGGATCAGTAGCGCTCCCACTCCGGCATGGAGCCCAGACCCCGGTTTTAGATGGGTTCCTCCTGGCACAGTAGTGCGATATTTGGGATGCCAGATTGGACTAGATTTGTCCCCTGAGCAGCAGATTGCCCCGCTTCTTGTGAGCATTCGGAAGAAGCTTTTGTATTGGAGTACAGCTCGGCTATCCTTGGGCTACTGAGAGGGTGGTGGTGGCAAATCAAGGTGCTTTTAGTGACCATGTGGTAGATTACATCTTGCTGGATCTTCTGGAGCTCTTGCATCAGCTAGGTACAGAGGTTGATCAGGAACTTTCTTTGGTCTGGGCGGGAGGGTCAGCCAGCCCGGGCAAAGGTTGCATGGGCAGTTATTACACTTCCGTTGGCCCAGGGAGGCTTGGGCATTATAGATCCAGTCGATCAGAGTAGAGCCTTATTGGGGAAGCTTATTGTTCGGGGGCTGCTTCCAGGCACTCAGCCTTGGAAAGAGCTTCTTTTGTAGCGGTTGTAGGCTCGGGCTCCCCCAGCAGGGGGCACTTGGGCACCAGAGATTCGATGGATCTTCATAGAGATGAGGAGGACAGGCCTCAGTAGAGGATGGGAGGATAGATTTTCCTTGAGCATCCTCAGAGCTTGGGAGCTGCTGAGACCGGGTCTCTCTCAGAGACCTCCTTCTTGTGTTGAGGAGCGGGCCAGACAGCCGCTCATCTGGAGCCCAGCGGTTCGCACAGAGTAGGGTCATATGCTGGGTTCTCGGCCTCGTCTAGCCTGGGGACCTTTGGCAGCAGGCCCAGCACGTAGCTTTGGAGACTGGTAGGCCTTCTGCACTCTCCTAGAGGAGATCTAGGTGGAGAGGCTGAGTCACTTCAGAGGGGGGTTGATTATGAGGGATGACATTCAGGAGGCACTCACAGAGGAGTGGTTCACGCCTATCGAGTTAGTGGCCCCACGGTGGATGGGAGCCTTTACATAGTTGGAGATCCTGATTGCTGTCAGAGCTTGCACTGAGGATGGCAGATGCCTCTACTATGAGATTCAGTATGAGGGCAGACTTCAGAGAGTGGAGGTGGTCACCTTTGGTTGTAGAGTGCACCTTTCAGAGGATACGGGTAGTGGCCGCTGCTTCTCGGAAGTGGCATATTGACCCAGACCTTGCAAATGTGTTCCCGGATTGGCACATATGGGCATATGCAGCGCGCCCCTTGGCCCGGCTCCAGTGGGACCTTGGTGAGTACGAGTGGCATGATCCTTATGCATCCCTTGAGGCCACAGAGATCACCTTTTTTCAGTATATTGTTCAGTTGGGGCGGCATATTTTGACGGCGAGGAGGATGGTCTCTCCAGCTGCA
Source organism: Cibotium barometz (assembly GCF_041138505.1). Classification (NCBI taxonomy): domain Eukaryota; kingdom Viridiplantae; phylum Streptophyta; class Polypodiopsida; order Cyatheales; family Cibotiaceae; genus Cibotium; species Cibotium barometz. Next base: position 21,911,387 of record NC_141055.1, on the reverse strand, counting down.
GAGCGGGGCACTGGCGGCTACTCTACAGGGACTCTCACAGGAGTTCCTGGAGGATTTTTGGGCGCGGCTTTGGGCTAGTCGACAGGCCCGTAGGATCTCGACTTTCCAGTGGTGGGTCGCCCACAGGGGCTCAACAGTTAGCACCTGGCTTGTCTGTAGCGGTCTTCCGGCGGCCTGCGTCCGATGCGGCCACCCTATGGAGACACAGAGACATTGCCTATGGGACTTCCCTCAGGCACAGCAGATTTGGCTGTGGATGCTGCGTATTCTGGCCCCCCTCTCTCCAGAGGGTACGTATATGTGGGGTACCGTTGATTGGTCAACTACGTCAGGGCTGCTATGGGCTATGAGACGGAGCAGGACAGCCAGGCCATTAGATTCATTAGGGGCCAGCCTCGCCTTGTTCCTTCACCGGATTTCTTGTCCGCCAGCTAGACACAAGAGAGGGATCTACGATGGGAGCTCCTCAGCAGCCTCACCATTTGGTTCACCTGGAGGGCCCGGTGTTTCAGGGCCTTTGAGGGGAGACTGGAGCCACCAGCAGAGACTGTTCGGGGGATTTGGTAGGAGTTGATCCACACCTTGTGAGGACAGTATGACCGCATCCGGGGCGACTCGGGATGAGGCGATCTTGCGGCGCCAGGCCTTTCACACCACCTGGCGCAGCGGGGCTCCTTCTATACCCTACATGCCGAGTCCCCCCGTTTGGCACTACAGGCCACCTTTTTGGCTTCCCCCCCTCCTATTGTATGATATAGCCCCTCAGTTCTTTGTACTGATACTTGTACTTTTCAGCACCTAGGGAGAGTCTCCTTGGCTGCCTTGCTTTGTTCTCTACTCTGTTTTTCTTGTGAGGAGTAGGAGAGGATCTTTTGTAGCCCTACGGGCGTTTTTTATAACTAATGAAAGGATCTTTTCTCGAGAAAAAATAAAAAAAGTCCTCTCATCATGTGAAGGTGTGCGCATCCTCCGAACACGAGGGGTAAATCCTTCTCCTTGATGGTGGTGATATAATTGGTTGCTACGTAGATAACCATCAATGCAAAAACTCCAGCACAGATAATCAGTGACTATTTGGAAAGTTGTCAATGCTTTAGCCAACCAAATATTGGTAGACTTAGTGTGATATTATGTAAAGTATCTTCTCGACCTCTATGGATCTTGCATTACCACCCTAACCAGCCTTGCAAAAGGTGACTTTCGATCTCTATCTTCATTTCTTGTGAGGTCATCGTGAAGGCCCCTTTTGAGCTGGACGAGGAGGTGAAGCTCTTAGAGGTAGAGGAGGTGGAGCCCTTGGAGACATCGTTAAATTGAGTACATTTACTGTTTTTTTTTTGGGAAGATTAGGAGGAACTTATGGTGGCCATACCTTAATAGGGTTTTTACGAGTACACTTCTTTGAACGTACCTTTGTCCCTCACACTTTAGACACACACTCTCTCTACCATATACCATACCTTAATAGGGTTTTTACGAGTACATTTCTTTGAACGTACCTTTGTCCCTCACACTTTAGACACACACACACACACACTCTCTCTACCATATACCTAAAGTCGTGTGGAGTGCGATGGTACTTCAGCATCCACTCATCACCATTCACTATAAGAGAATGGGGGGTCTATCTATCAAACTTAACTCCACAATGAAGAGAGAGAACAAAATGTGAGAAATAGATGTAATATTGTGGTACAAACATGGTTATACACATGGCTATAAATGTGGTACACACATGGTTATACAAGTGGCCCAAGAGTAAAGTAGTTGTGTATATAGTCATGTTTTTAGTTGAAAAACTTTAGGATAATCTTGCAAACTCAAGAGCATAGCCTTGTGATACCTAGGGATAGTCTCCCAAACCCAAGAGTACAGATCAATGTTGTAAGAAATACATGACAATTATTATTATGCAAATTCCACTTAAAATTTTACAATTATGAAAATTTCAATGTTGTAAGAAATACATGACAATTATTATTATGCAAATTCTACTTAAATTTTTCAATCTAACAATTATGAAAATTTGTGTAATAATGAAATGCATGTATTAGTGATTAGTTAGGATTTCCCTTCATTAATTATGTCTTGAATTAAATCCGTACATGTCAAGATCCATGGCCCCATTATCAACAAAAAGGCCTATTCCATCATCCTCCATATTGGCATCTTTTGATGCATTTTCTTCATCATCTTGGATATGAAAACCATCTAGGTGGTGATTGGTAATTGATGATAGCTTGTGTTCTCCAATTTTTAATCTACTTCCACCAACTCGTCCTATGATCTCCTTAACCTTCTCATTTTGAAATTTCATTCTTGACCAAGGAGCAATTTGTATAATGCACAACCAATTGGCATCATTTAGGCCCAATTGAAATATGAATTAGTTAGAGGAACATGTAGATCTTTAATTACATATACATAAAGAATGTTTATTTGAACCTTCACTTGAAATTTGTTTTCATGGTTACAACATATAATTGACTAGTGAGTATAGATCTTGGAAAGGTCTCCTCAATCGTACACATTGCCTCCACCACCATTACTTGAGCCACATCCATCGTGGATGGATCAATCTCCTTACCTCAAAATGAAAGCAATATAATTAGCACAATAATGTTTTCATATGCCAAAAATGATATTAATGCTTGAATCTTACCCCACCACTACTTCCATTTTGTAGATCTCCTCAAATGAAAGCAATATAATTAGCACAATAATGTTTTCATATGCCAAATATGATATTAATGCAAAAATATTACCCCACCACTACTTCCATTTTGTAGATCTCCTTGTGGACTTTCTCATGTCCACAATCACCACGCTAATGAAAATGGGAAGAATGAACTATATAGTACAAAATACCTTGATATTAAAGTTTCATAATCCATATGTACACGAGCACAAATTAACGTACAAAAAGGGGTGCATGAATTTGATATAGAGAAAGTAAGTGTACCTATAATATCTTATGCCAATCATGTGTTTTTAGGCCATACAATTCTTCTTTGTTTTTGTGAAGGCCCCTTCAAATGAATGCATAGCAATGCAATTTGATCTTTCACCCTATTTTCTTCCTTCTTGGTCAAGGTCAAAGGTGCCTTGGGAAGTTCCAATTTTGCATTTTCATTCTTCCTTGGTCATGGGGTCTCTAAATGACCTATTAACTTCAAGTCTTCACATGCTCCAAGAGTATCATTCTTGCCAATAAAGTGGTCCCAAATGTTGGCCCTTCCACATTCTTGAAGGTGTGCATCAGATCTAGAAGATGATTTATCTTCAGCCTTGTGTCCAATATGGGAGGCAAAACAAGATTGAGTACCTTGTGCGATGGTGGTATTGATTTTATAGATGGCACAAACTTATCATGTTGAGGTGGGAAAAATCGGTGATGATTTTCATAGATGACGTTCTTGAGATGATCCACCCTTGATGCAACAAGTGGTGATGGTCTGCAAATTGGGCAAGCATTATGCTTGCAAGGTGTGACGTATTTAATATCATGAGAGAGATATCCATTAAAAAAAGAAATCTATGACTTTGTAAAAATGGAGAAGTAGGATAGAAAGCATAATAAATCCCTCGCTATATCCTATAAAACTCCCCTAAAACTCATGCATCATCCACATTAAAATTGCCTTCACCTCCACTCTACATTGTGAAAGTGATCATGTCACATCATGCACTTTGATGACATGCCATAATATTTGAATCCCATTAATTAAAGGCTTAAGGTACACATCCATTAATTAAAGGCTTAAGGTACACATCCATGTTCTTTACCTTGTGTTTGCATGGCACAAGAAGAGAAAGCATCACATGACCTTTCTTGATGGATTTCCAAGGAGGGAGATCTAGTTCATAGTTTACCACTACGACTGGCCATGTTATCCATGATGTCAATCCTACACCAAATATATTAAATACATCCATCCCTAATACAAGCATCAATTAATGTGGCTCCTCTTTGAATTTGGTCCATTGCATATGCTTCCACATGGGTGGAATCTCAGGTGGAATCCATAAGGATCCTCATCACAATGTTTATGGAGTGACGTTATGCATGCCATGTGATGAGCGTCAAAATGGATTTGCATCAAAGCATTTGTTTAATACAAGCAATGATGGGAGATTACCTCAAAAAATTTTGAGGAATCTTTGTACCTTGTAAATCATTTTGATAAAAAAGGTTTGAAGTCTATTGTGATGGAGGAGATCATTAAAGTGCAATAAGAGTGCCCTACATTTAAAAGAGGTTAAGTTCGTAGTGGAAGATATGAAATACAACATATTATGAGAACTTAATTACATAAACCAAACTTACAAAATCTATGGTACTATGTTTACAATATTTTTCTAAGGAAGGGCGTGATCCTTGGCTCTTGTAATATTTAGAGAGAGAAGTGTGCTAACTCTCCACCCACATCAAAGTTTTTAATTCTTATATACATGTAATTCTATATATACACATCAATATTATTCATGTATTGTCAAAGAAATCCGTTTTTAAAGTCATATATTAAAGTTGCAACAAAAACACATCTCAAAGAAATCCATTTTTAAAGTCATATAATAAAGTTCTAAAAACACATCTCAATACCAAAATAATTCTCTAATCAAAGTTCCAAAAATATATATATCATATGCTCAAAGTACTCAAATCGAAATTCCATTTCTTTTTTTTGGGAGAAAGTTGATTATATTATTATCTAAACACAAGAAAGCTTTACAAAAAGTTCATGAAACCATGGGCCCCAAACTGAACCCAAAGACTATTCCAAGTCCTTTACATTACAACTTGCATAACATATCCCATCTATCTCCTTCCCCCCACAGAAAAAAGATTGGCTCCAAGACACATGATTTCCAAGTTGCATGCAAGCAATCATCATCACTGGTGTAGCCTTTGGGAGGTATCTTTTCTAGAACATATTTGTAGTCCACACCTTGACTGTAGGTATGGTTCACAGGGGATTCTCAATGAAAGCCACAAATGTGTAAACAGGATGCTTGACTTTGAGATACCATCCTTTAGTTCTTGGCCCAAATTTGGGAGGCCTAGTATACACCAAGTCCAAATTTGGGAGGCCTAGTATTCACACCAAGTCCAAATTTGGGAGGCCTAGTATTCACACCAAGTCCAGAATGATCCTGTATACAAGCATATGTTAGGCAATTGGTAGCCTAGTATGTACAAGTTGCATGCAAGCAATCATCATCACTTCAATGGTGTAGCCTTTGGGAGGTCTTTTTTCCAGAACATATTTGCCAATCCACACCTTGATCACATGTCTGGCTCCTAGGGGGTTCTCAATGAAAGCCAAAAATGTGGTAGCCTAGTATGTACAAGTTGCATGCAAGCAATCATCATCACTTCAATGGTGTAGCCTTTGGGAGGTCTTTTTTCTAGAACATATTTTCCAATCTACACCTTGACCACATGTCTGGTTCCTAGGGGGTTCTCAATGAAAGCCAAAAATGTGTAAACAGGATGCTTGACTTTGAGATACCTTCTTAAAGTTCTTGGCCCAAATTTGGGAGGCCTAGTCTTCACACCAAGTCCAAAATGACTTGCATACAAGCATATGTTAGACAATTGGTAGCCAAGTATGTACAAGATTCAGTTGATTAGTAGGTTAGCTAATCCCAAATTGCAGAGAATGTATTGCCTGAAAGATGTTAGCATCATTAATATTTTTAGCATAGTATACATACCAGCAGAGATGAGTACATTTATACATCAATTCAGTAATATTTAGACCAGTGTTCCCCCCCCTTCTAAAACACAATACTATTTCTATAAATCCATATTTCCCATAAGCAGCCATATCTGATAATGTTAAAAGGCACGTTAGTAACTTCCTCATGCACCACTCCCTTACCTAGAACCCATATTGCCCATAAGCAGCCATATCTGATAATGTTAAAAAACAGGTTAGTAACTTCCTCATGCACCACTCCCTTACCTAGAACCCGTATTTCCCATAAGTAGCTATATCTGATAATGTTAAAAAGTAGGTTAGTAACTTCCTTATGCACCACTCCCTTACCTAGAACCCAATCCCCCCATAGACCCTAGATAACTAAGGACTTAGCAACCCATTTTACAATTTTAGCCCAAGTTCCCTTGATAGCAAGGCACTCCCAAATGCATGCCTCCCATCTTCCAGTGTTGATCTGCATCTAGGACAACATCCTAAAGTGAACTTCCTTTGAAGGAGTTTAGTCCCAAATCAGAAGGGCTACCAAGCAGGATCTCCATAGAAAGACCTGAAATTTCAAAGAGATGTTTGACTCTTAGCTAAGCTTCCATCTCTTCCTCCAAGTGCCTGCTTTCCAGTTAACTTTCTAGGCCTTGTTACATTATTCAGATTTCAGTTCAATTTTCCTTAGTTCATAGAGAAACTTAGCTGACCCTTTGTCCAATTTCACACCATTAAACCACATCCAATCATTTATCAAATAGGAGTTATCAAAACCCACTCTTTTTGTAATTCTGTCTATAGTTGTCCAACAAGATGCCTTTCCTTGGATACTAGCCCAAAATCAGTGACGAATTGATCTAGATCTTTCCATCGTGCCAAAGATCAATCCCAACAATTAGCCAGATTCCTTAAGCCTCTATTGTTCAGTTTTTTGGCTAAAGAGACATCCATGAGCACCAGGGGAGGGTTACAGTTGTGGGACCACCATTTCCCCAAGCTGAGAAAGGAATTTCTAGTGACTTTGGAGCAGCCATCCCAATAGGACAATTTCAACACTTCCATTTATTGCTTTTATTAAAAAGCTACAAAAGAGGAAATCTTAAGGGGGGGGCAAAAGAAAGCAGCTTGTTTCTCCAGTTTAATCCCAACCAGTTGCATTTCTAGAGAACAAGAGAGTAATCCACCACTTCCTTGAGCATCCTGGACCAGGTTTCCTCCTACAATAAGCATTTGGGGAGAACCAGAGAAATTCTCACCAAGGCATGAGTGGGAAGGTGTAACATCCCCAGGCCACCATCATTTTTTGGTAGGCTAACTTTGCCCCAAGCAAGCCAAGCTGCCACCCTTTTGTTATTGCCCCTGTTCCTCCACAAGAAATCCCTCACAGGGCCTATAATTCTATTCCATTGAACTTTACTAAAGTTGATGACTAGGGATAAAAACATAATGTGGGCATTGAGCACAGTATTACATATGGTTACGATGTCCTGAACTGAAACTCTTACTCCTTACCACTTCTTTAATTTTTGAAGAAATCTTTCAATGGCCCACTTAGAGAGTTTTTTATTGGTGATATCCACCCCAAACGAGACCCCTAGATGCCTAATGATTTGGCCTCTCTTAACCACCTTACAGCCCCATCTTTCTAGATCAAAATCATTATCTTCAATTAAACTAATTAATTTAGACTTTAGAATATTGCATTTGGAGCCCGAGGAATCAGCAAACTCTTGGACTATGGAAAAGGCTTGTCTCACATTGCCATTGCTTGCTCTTAAGAATAGCAGGGAATCATCAACAAAACATTGAATTATTAGTTTCTCCCCACTTTCCAATTTCAGTCTAGTAATCCTCCTTCTTTCACTGGCTTTTTCAAGAGCCACAATTAGAGGATGTGATGCAATTGCAAAGAGCAAGGGAGCAAGGGGGAATCCTTGTCTTATAGACCTTCTAATTTCAAAACCCCCTACTATCATGCCATTCAGAAAAGGCTATAAAAGCCACCAAAAGAAAGAGTATAGATGCAATAGGCTATTTTGAACCCAAATCCCATTTTCTCCATAACCCTTGCCACAAAGGACTAGTGTATCCTATCATAGGCCTTTTTCAAGTCCAACTGAAGCATAATGCATTTTTGAGTAGTCCTTTTGGCCACATCCCTACCTACCATGGCAGTCAAAATATTGTCATGGATAGACCTTCCCTTTATGAATCCATATTGTTTCCTAGAGACCACTTTTTGAAGAGCAGGATAAATTCTTAATGCAATCACTTTGGCAAGGATCTTGTATACAATAGTTAGCAGGGTGATAAGTCTCCAGTGGTTGAACCTCCTACAAACATCTTGCTTGGGGATGAGTTTCACCATTCCCTCATTGAGATCCTTGTCAAGGACCCCAGAGTTGAAGGCTTTTTAGCAAATGTTCTAGACTACATGTCTTTTAGAGAGGGCCATAAAGAAATAAAAAGTTCCATTGAGAGACCATCCCAACATTTTTCCTTACCCAGATTGAGGGCTAACTAACATTTATCCACATCAACATCTCTCTCCAACCATCTGGCTTTATCAGTGTCAAGATGCTACTTAACCAAGTTTAACATATTATTCTCTGCAACAAATCTTCTACTAGACCCATTCTCGTTCAGGCTTAATGTGGAGCCCAAATAATCTACCCATTTTCTAACCACCTCTTCAATGTCACCTACCTCCTTCCCATTTTCATCTCTGGATAATTCCTACCAATTCCCTACTTCCTTTATCCTCTGTTAACCTAAATAGGTATCTATCAAGATTCTTTTTAGTAGTAAAGGTTCTCCTTCTAAAATCCTCAAGGCTACAATTTGCAAGTTTATCATCTTCATCTTTAAGACTTAATTGGCATTTAGTGTAGAGACTAATCTCTTCTTCAGTAAGCTTCCACAATTGTCTTTTCTTTTGCAAAACCTCTAACTGATCACTCTAGCTCTTCCCCTTCTAACTTCTCTCATGAGCTCTCAACTTCCCCACCCTTCTAATAACACCCTGCATCTCATTAGTGAAGGCCCTCCAAGTTCCCTCATTATTCCCTCTTCTTCTCAATCTACTAAATTGCCTCTTTAGTATACCTAATAAACAACTCATATTTGAGTAAGGAGTTATTAACCCTCAACTTCTTGGTGAGGAACTAGCTTAGATTTTCCTTGTCTCAGCTTTTCCTTCTCCCAATCTTTCTCATGCCATTCCCATTTCAAGGGCATGTGATTAGAGAGGGAAGAGGAGTTATCAATTTCAAGGGCATGTGCACAGAGAGGGAAGAGGAGTTATCAATTCCAAGCTTTAGAAAGTGAGGAACCCAGGTGGCTTGGTGAATCAAGAAGACCCTATCTAATCTGGATGAGGAACCAAAGTATTGTAGGCTGAAGTAAGTATGTCCAAGGTCCATTCCCCAATCTCCCAGGCTCCACCCATCAACAAGCCCCATCTTACCCCTAAGATCTTCCCACTTCGTTTTTTCATGACCCATCAAAATAGTACTCTCTCCACTTCTATCAGATTGCTTTTCTACTACCATGTTGAAATCCCCCATCAAAGTGCAAGGTCCCTAGATGTTAAGGCTAGAAAGCCAGTCCCACAACCTCCCCCTCTTCTTGTAGTTATGGGCACCAAATATATTCTCTACCCATAGCCTCTCCCCCCTAATTTGAACCTCCACCACTAGAGCCCTACCATTAGGATGATTAGCAAACAACTAAAGAGGGGTTCTGAGATTTCTTTAACATGCTCATCACTCCACTGTAGCCATAACCAATCTCCCCATAATATACAACCCAGTCTTTGAAGCAATCCCTCCTAAATACTTTACCCCCAAACAGATTGTGTTCTTGAATAGTAAGAATGGACATCCCCCAATCTTTAAACCAGGCTCCAAAAGACAACATTAAAAAAAAATATGTGCACCCCTTACCTCCTATGTATTAATCATGCAAGGGCAGTTTCAGGGACTATCTCCACCTCCTCACTACCTCCCTCATCAAGAACTGGATTCTAGGATTTCTTCCAAGCTATCTCTACCTTCCAATTAAATCTTTCCATAGAAGAAGTCTCACTATTCCAAAGGACTAAAAGGGTTGGAATAAATCACAGGACTCAGATTACTAGGTGAACTACTACCCCCCTTCTCCTTTACTAAGGTTTTGTTTAGATGTTTTCTGGCTTCTTCCTTAGGGTTTGTTTAGAGATTTTCTGGCTTCTTCCTTGGCCAATCTAAGGCTAGATTTATTTTTGGTTTTCTCCATAACCTTGGTCCACCCTCCTTAAGCCTGCCTACTTCCCTAGGGGTCTAATAGACCTTTACCCTTATCTTCCTTTTTCAAGTTATCAGCAGTTTCTACATTATCTACCCTTATCTTCCTTTTTCAAGTTATCAGAAGTTTCTACATTATCTACCCTTATCTTCCTTTTTCAAGTTATCAGCAGTTTCTACATTATCTACCCTCATCTCTCCTTCTAAATCCCCAGCCTTTTTACTGTCAAAGGTTCTCTCCTGAAGCCCATTCCCACCACAGAATTTGGCTATATGACCAAAGGCCCCGCACTTAAAACAAGCGCTAGGAAAGGGGCCAAATTTTAACGCCAAAACTAGTTTTTCGAGTTCTCCCAGATCAACCTCCATAGTACTAGGGGTCTTAATACCAGTGTTCCAAAATACACAGACTATATTCGCATGCCAACCATACTCTTCTTCTTTGGGGATGTACAAAGTGGGACCCAAGGATTTGGCTAAAATCCCAAGTGCTGGAGCCAAGGAGGGAGCCGAACCAATTCAACCCACACGAGACAGGAATCTTTAAGACTTTTATTTTACATCAAACAAAGGGTCGCGAAAGAAGGTACAACATGCACAAGATTTGAACCCATAAACAAAGGAGCCTTTGCAAAAAGTTCAGAAAAAGCCCGTCCCCTAGAAAATAGCACATTAAAGAAGCCCTTTCCAAGATAGAACATCTGAGATACCAAATTTTCATGAAACAATCTTCCTTAAGCCCACTTTCTACCTTTAACGTGGAAGGAGGTCTACTCGAGCAAAATAGAATAACACTACAAGAGAACAGGTTTACATGCCTTTTACCCAACTCAGCGAGTACTCTTGTACATACTTTCACCACAGATGACTGGTCGACAGAGATGCTAGGGCCCATTCTTACCACAGATGACTGGTCGACAGAGATGCTAGGGCCCATTCTACCTGCTACCCAGTGAGGATACCTTCTCTTCATATCCGCACTTTCTTCCTCAGCTTCGTGGGAGCACTTCATTGCATCTCTTTCGCGCAGGTCCCAATTTCCCTAGCTATGGATCTCCTCGAGCACCAGGGCTTCGCTCTCTCCCTACACCCACTCTTCCATCGCTAAGGTGATGGGCTTTACATGCACAACGTACCACACCAACGTGTCCCACTATGCATGCATGAGCGAGTTTACTGGCCACGTTCCCACTCTCGTCGTCAGATGACCTAAGCTCTCTCCTCAGAATTCCATTTCTAAATCATAGCACATAACACAAAGTTCATTTCTCTTAACCATTATTGAAATCCCTATATATCACAAACCTCTAAAATCAATAGTGAGAGATTGTAAATTTGGTATTACACTAATCACAAACAGGATATTTGAGTTTATTATAACGTATTTCTACAAGTGCTCTTAATTCACTGTGAGATAATGTATTTCTACAAGTGCTCTTAATTCATTGAGAAACGAAAACACTAAAGCTACACACTCATTGGTATGATTATAATGTATTTCTACACCTACATGCTCATGATTGGTATGACTATGGCTTCTTACCAAGCCTTGCGTTTAGGACCTTGGAGGCGACGTCTCTTCTGCAGTTAGCTACAGGCTCAAATATATGGAGGATTTGATGGTTGGTGCTCCACTGTATGGAAGGTGAAGGGCTTGAGCCCAATTGCAAACACTCCCATGAGTGAACAGCCTTTTATACAACTAGTGGCCATAGTCAAAGCCTAATTCTAGTTTGATTTATGTCCAGAGGGGATGATCTTCTACATTAATTATTCGCTGGGCGCCTTCTAGTAGCGTGGTGGGCTTATGGTATAGGATTAAATCAGGAGAAGAAGGAGCCATGGGGGGAGAAATCGAGGGCATGAGCAAGCCATTTGAGTTGGTGATGAGGTGGTTGAGATTCGAACCCTGGTACATTCGGAGGTACACAATCTCTGCTTGTGCAACAGCCAGCTGGGTCTGCAATTGAGCCACCTGGTGTTGAAGAGAAGATATGGCACCCACACAGCCATACACAGGGTCCCTTACCCTTGCATTGGCTTCATACACCATGCTGCTCACTGCGTCCCCTCTCTGATACTCCGGGAGATCCTAGACAAGGGAAAACATACAATCAGTTGAGAACCCTTAGGCATCCTTAGTATGCAATTAGAGTACATGAAGCTCTTGAAACAAGAGAACTCTTAGGCCTCTTCAGCATGCAATTAGAGTACATTCTATGTTTAGAAGCTCTTGAATCAAGCAACTAAAACATAATCTTCTTGACGCTTTAGAAGCCCTCAGAGCATGTAATTGAGACCTTATAATATATTATGTTTGTGGACTACTCTGTAACTGTGATCAGAAGCTTTTACAGCATAGAAGTATGATCTAATCTACATTTAGAAGCCCTCAGAGCATGTAGGTCATGAGACCTTATATATTACGTTTGTGGACTACTCTGTAGCTGTGATCAGAAGCTTTTACAGCATAAAATTATGATCTAATCTACGTTTAGAAGCTCTTAGAAATCTATTGTAGAAGTGATTTACGTCGTTGGATACAATAATTAGGCTCTAATCAAGGACGTCAATGTGTGCGTGTTTACCTGCAGCATTTTGTTGACATTGCTCGCTCCAAAGACTTTATGTACGCTGGCAAATTTAAGGGGCTCATCTGCAGGGAAGTAAGGGGCAAACACACAGTCCTTGGCACAACGTCTGCGCAAGAGCTTGCAGGCAGCACAGGGGGAGGAGCCTACTCTGATGTCTCTCATGGTGAAGCAGCTCAACAAACGAAGAAGAGAGAGAGAGAGATAAGAGAGAGAGAGAGAGAGAGGAGGTGGCTTAGGCTTCTGTGCCCACTCGTGCTCACAACCGCTGAAAACGTCAAAAGCAAGGGAGCATGCTGCGTGCTGTTGCGGAACAGTGATGGGGTGGTATTCGAGGTGTGGGGGTGTTGGTGTTCCCAAACAATTGAGAAACCCACGTTCTCTATGCGCTGAAAAGTGTGTGAGAGAGAGCGCCAACAATGAGTAAAGAACAATGAGAGAGAGAGAGAGAGAGAGAGAGACAGACAACAGCGGGTAGAGAGAGAGCGCGCGCCAACAATGAGAGAGAGTAGAGAGAGAGAGACATAGCGCCAACAGTAGAGTGTAGAGGGAGAGAAAAGATAGTGAGTAGAGAGACAACACAAAAGAAGAAGATGATCGACATATGTGGTCGGGGGGGACAACTTGGACGAAGGAGACGACAAGGGCGGGGCCGCCAGCAGAGGGCGGGGGTGTACGAGTCACGACGTTACCGAGTGCCGCTTTTCCTACCGACTACGAGGTGAGAAAAGCCATCTTTGTTGCTGCTGTGTTTGTTTGTCCTCGTCTTGATTCTAGGGCTAAACGGAGAATGCCATGTGGGGGACGTGGGCACTGCGAGGCGGTTCACTGGTTCGCTACCTACAAACCAAAAGGCCCCGCTCAGCGCCGCCTGTACAACCCACCTTTATCTACGCAAGCCTATAGATCATTATTTCATTTACATGCAATATATATATATATATATAGCTTTTACTGTTTTTGCCCTCTTAATCCTAGAAAATTTACACACTTACGCTCAATATTTCTATGTTCTACTTCAAACGACCTTCAAATTTCTCACAATTAAGAAAACGAACTTTCACTATTAGCAATGAAGGTTTTCTCCACAAATTCACTACACATATTAATTAATTAATCAGGCTCGCAACATAAAGGGTAACCTCGACGTACGCAAACAACCACCACGACGAGACGAGACGACCATTTACACAATTTCAATCGTCCTCCCCCCCCTCTCTCTCTCTCTCTCTCTCTCTCTCACTCACAGCCGGATAATGCCTCTCAAGGGGCACTAATTAAGGTTTTAACTTTAATATAAGACGTTGGTGAATCGTCCCTCTCTCTCTACCAGCGATTCTCCATCTGATCATCCAGCTTCCTATCTCTCACACATTGGCGCAATCGTGCACCACATTTATAAAAAAAAACTCATTTGTGTCTCGCACCATCTAGGTTTCTATCTCGTGTGTTCTCGCATTCTACTCACAACGTTTGTGAATCGTCTCTCTCTCTCTCTCTCTCTACTAGCAATTCGCTATCTCCTGAAGCGAGGCAAAAAACCCTCATCAAATTAAGCGACATTATCCTTTTTACACTAGATTGAGGCGGTGAGAACAATCTCGAAAAATCACGATTTCACTTACATACCTAATTAATTAATGCGATTTAAAATTTGGGACCCATATTCAATTATTTTTTTGGAACCTACAAATCATAGATTGCATACAGGCTTGATATTTTACGGGCACTGTTGCCCTTCAAAATTGACAAGTTTGATGAAATATACCAAGTTTTTTTTTAAATGTAATTCTTGATGGGAATTTTAAAATTTTGCATGTATTCTACGACCAAAATACTCAAAAATGGACGTGAGGCCCTCAAATACACCAACCACATTCATACACATTATGACGCAAATTAGTTGTGACCCATGTAATACACCAACCACGTTCATCTATTCTTCTATTCTATTTCTTACAGGGAACTCTCCACACGGTTGTAAATGAGCTTGTAACATGGAGACACATGCGTGAAGCAAATTTGTAGGTGTGAAGTGAGCATGTAGGCATGAAGCTCGAGTACTAAAGGAAGACGCTCGCCCTACATGCAACCCGCCCTGCTCACCCTACTCAAGATGCCCTGTACGCAACATGGCCCACCCACTTGTCGACGCCCAACAAACTGCACGCACGGCATAGGCGTTGTAGCCCTTGCACGCACAACCGGTGAAGAAGCCTGCCAAGTGTTTGTGTGTGTGTGTGTGTGTGTGTGTGTGTGTGAGAGAGAGAGAGAGAGAGAGAGAGAGAGAGAGAGAGAGAAACATTCATTTAACCAAAAAAAAAAAGAAAAAAAGAAAAAAAAGAATTTTAGTAATAGAAAAAGAAAAAATTTCTTTAGAGAGAGAGAGAGGAACATGTATTCATTGTGTGCATTATGTACTTATATGTATGCATATATGTATTATGTATTATGTATATATATATATATATATATGGATTATGTACTTATGTATGTTATATATGTGCTATGTTATGTATGCATATATGTAAGTATCTTATATATGTATAAAGTGCTTGTGTTTTTTTATTTCAATAAAAGTTAAATATCATGAATTTATACTTTAAAAAAACATTCATTTATGTTGTTAAAAAATGAAAAAAAAGAGAGAAATTTTTGTAATAGAAAAAGGAAAAAAATTCTTTGGAGAGAGAGAGAGAGGAACATGTATTCATTGTGTGCATTATGTACTTATATGTATGAATATGCATAATCAATGACACTCAATGTGCATAATCGAGGATGGAATAAGTCCCGCACTTGGTTCATAGAAACCAACACCCTTCTCCCTTTTCATTCTCAAGGCATGGCTGTTGGTTCAATCCCCTAAAATGGAACTTGTTCGGGGCCCTACTTTTACTATGTATCGTAATAAATAAATCTATTGGAAAGTTACCTGACTCATTGGGTCCACCCATCCATAGGATGGCACTATCAAGGCATCCATCCACCCACTCACCCAATTCATTTTTGTTATCTAATTAGGTCTTGCCACACTGTAAAAATAGGTTCCTTAATTAAAGAAGCTTGACAATGTTCCTTTAAACAACCTTTAATACACAAAATAATATTTACATTAAAACATTACTTATAGCAGAAATATTTTGAGCTCCTAGGTGTTTGGGGGGGAGGCATTCGTAGGCATCATATGTCACTCAACGAGTAGGGGTCGTTGGCGAGGCCCATCTCGGGAGCATGCCTAGGGGTGTCTATTGGGATTTTTTTAGTAAAATTGTTCGGGGCTACCTCGTGATCTTGTGGATGCTTTCCGTCTATCATTTGGATGTCCGAAATGCTACTAATTTTGGTCTGAAAAAGCAACCAAATTTCAAAAATTTATGGGTCGATTTGGGCCACTTTGATTACCCATTTCAATTCTAAAAAAAGCCCTACCAGGGGTAATGTCATGCTTAAGATTTGAATTTTAAATTTAGTTTTCTCATTTCCTAAGTAAAAAGTGCTTAATTTGTAATCGCCTCAAAATAGCAACTTCCTAAGGATAAAAGTAAAAACAAAATGCATCCATAATGAGTCACGCGTCTATTTATATTCTAATTAATCCTACCGCACTGTCTGACATAAATAAACATGTTCCTTAATTAAGGCCCTTTAACAACAAGGTTCGTTAAAACAGTCTCTTTCCACAGTACAATAATGCCAAAGACAAGATTTTTAAAAAAAAGTTTATACAAGAATCATTCCATACAAGCCAAGCCAGCTCTCTTATTCTTTTTCTTTATACTACCGCTGATCTAGAATTCAGCCTTCCAGCCTCTACATGCTTGGCAAAACTCTACGGGACCATACACCTCATCGTCGGCCACCCGCTAGCGAGACGAGGACTCAAGCCGGCCTTCCGCCCTCTCAGGATCCGTCGCTTGATCCTCCCACCCCTCAGAGGGATGTCTACGCACTAGGGTGGGCTTATTCACCACACTAGCTTGGGCTCTCAGAACTAGACAGCATCACAATCACTCGCCTCAATCGGCAAACATAAAACACACCCTTTTTCTATTCAATATGTAAATACAACCTTTAAATGGTACCCTTCTGTATGTAAAAAATGTGTAAAAAGGCATTTAAAAAACCCCTTTTGTTGAACCCATGTGCTACGCTTACATATTTATGAGTGATCGCCCCGAGATTCCACCCATGTGGAAGCATATGCAATGGACCAAATTCAAAGAGGAGCCACATTAATTGATGCTTGTATTAGGGATGGATGTATTTAATATATTTGGTGTAGGATTGACATCATGGATAACATGGCCAGTCATAGTGGTAAACTATGAACTAGATCTCCCTCCTTGGAAGTCCATCAAGAAAGGTCACGTGATGCTTTCTCTTCTTGTGCCATGCAAACACAAGGTAAAGAACATGGATGTGTACCTTAAGCCTTTAATTAATGGGATTCAAATATTATGGCATGTCATCAAAGTGCATGATGTGACACGATCACTTTCACAATGTAGAGTGGAGGTGAAGGCAATTTTAATGTGGACGATGCATGAGTTTTATAGGATATAGCGAGGGATTTATTATGCTTTCTATCCTACTTCTCCATTTTTACAAAGTCATAGATTTCTTTTTTTAATAGATATCTCTCTCATGATATTAAATACGTCTCACACCTTGCAAGCAATATGCTTGCCCAATTTGCAGACCATCACCACTTGTTGCATCAAGGGTGGATCGTCTCAAGATCAAATTGCATTGCTATGCATTCATTTGAAGGGGCCTTCACAAAAACAAAGAAGAATTGTATGGCCTAAAAACACATGATTGGCATAAGATATTATAGGTACACTTACTTTCTCTATATCAAATTCATGCACCCCTTTTTGTACGTTAATTTGTGATCCTGTACATATGGATTATGCAACTTTAATATCAAGGTATTTTGTACGATATAGTTCATTCTTCCCATTTTCATTAGCGCGGTGATTGTGGACATGAGAAAGTCCACAAGGAGATCTACAAAATGGAAGTAGTGGTGGGGTAAGATTCAAGCATTAATATCATTTTTGGCATATGAACCATTATTGTGCTAATTATATTGCTTTCATTTGAGGTAAGGAGATTGATCCATCCACGATGGATGTGGCTCAAGTAATGGTGGTGGAGGCAATGTGTACGATTGAGGAGACCTTTCCAAGATTTGTACTCACTAGTCAATTATATGTTGTAACCATGAAAAAAATTTTCAAGTGAAAGCACGACATAAGACAGGTGACTCCCTGGGAGCGTGGTTGGTGCCCTGATGGCCCAATGGAGGAGGTATCAGGAAGTGTTGGGCTGGGTTGCTGGTGCTGGTGCCGAAGAAATCTGTCAGGGTCCTCTGTCTAGGTACATCATGGCTCGGTCTCTTGTCTGCCAAGAGGGTCCCTCTGTGTCTCCTGAGCTCAAGTAGAAACAAGCCCAGGCATCTCTGATCCTCAAACTCCATGACCGTGTGCGTAACGGCCCAAAACCCTCTCGAAAGAGGCAGTGATATCTCCCTCGGATCTCATAATAGACTGTACATCGGCAAATGTAGTGTTCCTTTGTCTCTACCTCCTGGTAGCATAGCTGACAAATGCGGTCATCCAAGATCTGATGCACATATCACCCTATCTCAATCCGCAGCTGGTGTGATGAGATCCGGATTTGTCCAATGGCACAACATATCCCATGTGATAGGTGTACATCCATGTACGCCAAGCGGGTGCTAAAATCATCCGCCGGTGAGAGGTGTAGAAAATGGCTCTTGTAATGAGCCATTTTCGTGCCCAAGGGCTCAAGGGGGCTAGTCCATGTCCTCTCTGTGTCCACTCTGATGATATCCATCCTGATCACGCGGTTTTGCTTTGAGCAGGTGAGATCCAAAAATGGACAATCCAGCCTCTACTGAAAGGGTGGTAGTGCGTCTATCCGCAAACCACGTAGGTCAAACCATGATCTCATCTGAGCATACCAACAATGAGTATCTCCATCCTCTGCCAATTGTATGGAGAGGTCAATGCCAATCGAGAGTACCTCTGCTGAGGGAGCTCCCATAGCCATTGTAAAAAGGTAACTGCCTGGAATAGGGCCTCAGTTACTACTGGTGGGGCACCTAGCTCAGCCCAAACAATCTCATGTGGTACTGATGATTTGCTCCAAATCATGCCAGCAATCATCATAATCAGTGGTCTCTCCATTTGGCTCCATCCCTCATATGTCCCTCTCTGAGATCTGTGATGTATACTGGGCCCCCAAGTTGGAGCTCCGTACAGGAGGGTCGATGTGACAAGCGTATCAAATAGCCACAATTTGGTGCGCGGCTCCTGAAATGATATGTGTGCACACTTCCTCTCAAGGGCCCCCAAGGCTGCATGCCCTCGAGCTAATCTAGCTGCTGATGCCTCCTTCAGGGAGAAACGCCTCTTTTAGAGAGAGAGAGAGAGAGAGAGAGTGTGTGTGTGTGTGTGTGTATAATGTACATCGTAGTAGGCTATGTGTGTGTGTGTGTGTGTGTGTGTGTGATAGAGAGAGATAGGGAGAGAGAGGGAGTGATTGTTTACATTGTGTGTGTGTGTGTGTGTGTGTGTGAGAGCGAGAGAGAGAGAGAGAGTGTGTATATGTGTGTGTTTATTTTTTAAAATGTCTTAAGTATTTTTAATGTGCATGCATGTGTGTGTGTGTGTGTGTGTGATAAAGAGAGAGAGAGAGAGAGAGAGAGAGAGAGAGAGAGAGAGAGAGTTATTTAAAAATCTTTTAACAAAGATGTGAGTTGTTTAAATGTGAGTTGTTTAAAAATCTTTTAACAAAAATGTGAGTTGTTTAAATGAAGGTGAAAGTTTTTTTATAATTTTTTTTATAAGGCACCCAAATGTACAAATTCAAATACACATGGTAGTTACAATTATGTATGTATGTTTGACAGAGATGGAAGAGGTGACTCTCATATTTTTTGAGCATATGAGGAGTACTCTTTCCTTTGAGAAAAGGGAGGAGTTGGTTTGCTGAATTTGAGCATCACGTTTTTCCTAGGGTACCTTGGTTAGGGCCATAGCCGATTATAGCAAGTGGATGGAATGATATTTTTACAATTATTATACCTTTAGATTCAGATTTAAATGATTTAGATAAAAATATTGTGTTGATCAATGTTAAAGAAAGTCTAGGGTTGATTGATTATTATGAAATAAAAGACATTCCCTGGTGTGATAGAGATGAAGCACGTTAAGTGTTTCAAGAAGTTATTAAATGTATCCCTAAGCATAAGTTAATTCGAAAATAAATATTTGTGTGTCATTTTTCTCTTTGTATCTCTCTCTCTTTCTCTCTCTCACACCCACACACCTACCAAGAATAGGATAAGAGCACACATGTTGTAAATAATGAAGAAGTGCTCTCTCTCTCTCTCTCTCTCTCTCTCTCTCTCTCTCTCTCTCTCTCACACACACACACACACACACACATCCATGGAGAAAAATATAAGGACTTACATGCATTTATTTAAACACATTTACACACACTGAAGGGAAAGCACCCATATGTACAAACTGAAACACACATGTACACACAGGTAGTAGTTACAATTATGCTGTTTACACCCACAAGAGTTTGAAGAGAGTACATATGTGTATACATACGTACATTTAAATAATGAAGAAGTGTGCTCTCTCTCTCTCTCTCTCTCACACACACACCCATGGAGAAAAGAATACAAATACTATTGACACCCATGTGCATGCATATGGTAGTTACAATCATGATTCTTACACCCATGTGCACGCATGCAATGGTTACAATCATGATTCTTACACCCACGTGCATGCATACAATAGTTACAATCATGATTCTTACACCCATGTGCACGCATACAGTATTTACAATTATGACCAAGAAAAGGATAAGAACACACATGTTGTAAATAATGAAGAAGTGTTCTGTATCTCTCTCTCTCTCTGTCACACACACACACACACACACACACACACTCACTCATGGAGAAAAATATAAGGACTTACATGTATTTATTCAAACACACATATATAGACACTAAAGGGGAAATCACCCATATGTACAAATTGAAACACACATGTACACACACATAGTAGTCAATTATGCTGTTTACACCCATGCGCATGCATATGGTAGTTACAATCATGATTCTTATACCCATGCAGTAGTTACAATTATGATTCATACACTTGCACATAGTAGCCATGCATCAACTTACTTATATGTATGTTTTTTAAAAATAAAATATTGTGTTTGTCTGTGTCATTCTTTTCATAACTTCTATTGATATATAGTTTGATTATTTTTAATGTAGAACATGGCATTGGACATTCTAAAGTTGACCTATGACAATAATAAATTGTCAGACATAATCTTCTTCGAGGAGATGACACAATTGGGTTTTTTTGGATACCAACCTAGCCCAAAATGGGAGATTCTTGGATTTGATGGATGGGATGATCCCAATCCATGCTATATTTATATAGTTTTAGACCGCTATAGGCTAGATGAGAATCTCAAGCTCCTCTTCATCAAAGAGGCATTGGGATTAGTAGATGGCTTTTACATTGTGGGTAGCAAATGTAGTAGCTCCAAGGAAAAGCGCTTCATTTTTAGGGAAATATTGAAGTGCATTTGGTTAAGGAAATGGTAAAGATAATGTAATAATCTTAAAGATTATTGATTGATGTCTACATATAGCTACTTTGTCCTTTTTTTCTGTGTATTTGGTGTGAAACGTAGCTAGGACAGAGTGAGAAAAATAGAGAGACCATAAGAGTGATAATTGTTTTGATGTTTGTGTGTGATTGTGTAGAGGCAAGCACAAGGACGATAGCATCAAAGTTGGTGGTTTGGAATACCATTCTCTCCTCAACTTGAGGTTAGTTTTATTGTTTCGTTTTTGTCTCTATCTATTTTTGAGTTTGGAGTTAATATGTGATGCATAGATATAGAGATTTTCTTTATGTTAATATGCTTGGTTAGCAAAGAGAGAGAGAGAGAGAGAGAGAGAGAGAGAGAGAGAGAGAGAGAGAGAGAGAGAAGAGATTGCACATTAAAATACTTTCTACATCTCTTTGTAATGTTATGGGTGTTTTTAATATTGTTTATGTAATTTCAACCTTTGCCACGTCTAATACTTTTGTGTGTGCACATAAGTGCAGTTTATAACATTGATATGATGAGTTATAAACTGCACTTATGTGCACACACAAAAGTATTAGATGTGGAAGTGGTAGCCAAAGGGGAGATACCCTAAGAGATGGGTTAACTCCTCATTTCCATCGTGTTCTTGATGGTAGTGGTCTCATGGAGGCTAACCAACTAGACATGATGTGTTTCATGAAAAATTTGCATGTTGAAATTGGGGAAAGTGTGGATGGATGTAATGGGCAATGTAAAGAACAAGTGGATTCTCTAAAAGAGCAAGTACATACATTAGGCTTGGAGGTATTAAGTCAAAAGGTATCTATTAGTTGAATCAATGCTATAATGAAAAAGATGAGCCATATGTTGGAGACTAGGGTAGATGCCTAGAGAGTTTTGTGACAGTAATGATGCTTTTGCTCAAGGAGCAAATTGTATTGCAACTTTCTAGCTCCGGCTTACTGTGGTGATATTTATGAAGTTTCTATTTTCTCAAATTATCTACATCTCTATTTCTATTTTGTTCTCTCGGTCTTCTTAGTATTTGTTATTTTATTTTTCGAAGGAAGCAGAAGATGGTTAGGAGCTGCATATATCTAAGTTCGAGCCAAGTTTGTTGGCTTTGAATTTTGGATACAACACGTGTGTATCATCGTAATTTTTCGATAAGAACTTACATTCGAAAACAAATTGTTGCTATTTTAACGAAGTACTTTAATAAAAATTAAATCAAAACAGTTGGAAGGGTTGAAAAAGAGGAAGAGCATAGAGAATTCTATGGTAGAATCCACTTAGATTTGAGTAACTGAGCCACCCCCAATGCTACGATACTTTAGGAACCTATCAATGAACATCAAAATGTTCAAGCACATAGATATATGTCACAAGGTTACGTTTCTTTTGATTTGAATGTGCTACCTACTACAGATGAGATTAGTTCTGTTGATGATCTTCAGCCTATTTGCTGTGCTATTGTTGGCAATGTGAAATGTATTAAATCCCGGTGTCACTCTATAAGCTGTGTGTTTTCATTACCTTAGAATGTTAAGCACCTAGAAACTATGGTGGTATGTTCTGGAGAATATACCCTTCACTCTTCAGGAGCCCTTGATTATAAGTGCCATTTTTGTTGTGCACTAATTCAGAAATGTGAGGCATCAAGGAAGCTTGGAAAATATGTGGGCAAACACTGTTGTGCAAGTGGAAATATCTCTTTATTGCCTTTGGGAAATCCTCCTTCTTCATTGGTTGAGTAATTACTTGGTAATGATAATGCACGCAAGGAATATAGAAAGAATATACGCTCTTATAACAATGCATTGGCATTTGTTTCCCTGGGTGCTCAATTGGATAATCAGTTCACTAGGGGAAGAGGAGTATTTAATTTTCAAATCCATGTTCTACCTATCATCATATTGGTTCTATAATACCTGATGAAACATGAGGTGCGGCTCCTCAATTTGCCCAATTATATGTGTATAATACAGAGCATGAATTGGAGAATAGACTTCATGGAATGCCTTCTTTAAATCCTATCGTGCTTCAAAGGTTACACACAATGATGTATGAACATAATCTGTACACCCGTGCACTTCTTACAAATGAGAGAAATGCTACAGAGAAGTTCACATGTTGATTTGAGAATGGTCATTATAGGGAGTGAGGTAGCTGCTATCATGCCAGGTCAAGGAGATGATTTTCATGTAGGTTATAGAGATATTCAAATAATGTCATGAACAGGTGCTATAAAAAGAATATCTAAATTGCATCGTTTATATATGCCTCTATTATATGTTCTTCTATTTCCTCTAGGAGAGGATGGCTGGAATCTTGCAATTCCACTTCATGGTAGGAGAAGACATGAACAGGTGCTATAAAAAGAATATCTAAATTTCATCGTTTATATATGCCTCTATTATATGTTCTTCTATTTCCTCTAGGAGAGGATGGCTAGAATCTTGCAATTCCACTTCATGGTAGGAGAAGACAAGGTTTAAATGAGGAGTCAAAGACTATAACTCAACCGAAATATTATGCATATAGATTACAAATAAGGGAAGATATAAATGCATGTCTTCTGGGCGGTGGCCAACTTTTGCAATAGTTCATTGTTGATGCATATAGTAGCATTGAAGAATCAAGATTAGTATGGGTATGAATAACTAGAAAACATTGTGTGCCAAAGTATACCAAGGGCTTACAGATATGGTTAATACAAGCGATGGGGTAAATAGAGTCTCTGGAGGCATTTTTTAAGGCAAGATAGTTCTACCATCTTCATATACTAGGGTTCAATGATATATGCATCAATTGTGTCAAGATTCAATGGCAATTGTTAGGAAGATGGGTAAGCTTGACCTCTTTATTACCTTTACTTGCAATCCTAAGTGAGATGAAATAAGCAATGCTTTATTGTTGGGTCAAACTACCCAAGATCGACCGGACTTGATGGCATGTGTCTTCTATGAGAAGCACAAGGATATGATGCACTTATTAGTGAAAAAAGCATTATTTGGAAGGGTGGTAGGATTTTTTTTCTATTATTGAATTTCAAAAAAGAGGTTTCCCACATGCACATATATTATTGATATTGGAAAGTGGATGTAAACCGATTAAGACTGCTCTCACTACTATGATATGCGGGTATGTGCTAAACTTCCATATAAGGTGATGTTTCCTAAGTTGCACAACATAATTAGTCATTGCAATATTCATGGACCATATGGGGAACTAAATATGTACTCTCCTTTCATGGTTAACGGGAGCTGCAAACATCGATATACTCAGAAGTTTTTTGAGACTACTATTGTTAATGATAATGGGTATCCAACATACATGCGGCGAGACGATGGTAGTTTCATTCAAGTAAAACATCATAGGGTGGATAGTCAATGGGTTGTTTGATATAATCCTTTTTCTCTATGAGATACAAAGCGCATATTAACATAGAAGTATGCTCTACTATTACAGAAATCAAGTACTTGTATAAGTATGTATATAAAGGAAATGATAGAGGTAATATAGAGTTGCAAGATACACATGGGGTTATTGACGAGGTTAGTCAATATCTAAATGCACGGTACGTGTCTACGTGTCTGAGAGATGTGCTAGCGCTTATATCAATATGATTTGCATGATGAAAATCTTGATATACAAAGGTTACATATTCATCTTCTGATGCAAAATAATGTGATATTTGATGACCCACGATGATTTGTGTGATGTAATTAGTTGTGACAGAAACCAAAGGACTACTCTCACCAAATAGTTCAGAGCCAATGAGTTGCATGCAAATGCAAATAGCTTGGTGTATGTTGATTTCCCTTGCAAGTGGGTTTGGAATTCAGCTCTTTGATCATGGACTAAAAGGAAAAGGGAAAATATGATTGGTCGTATGTATAATGTTAGCCCGAGTGCAGGTGAGCAATACTACCTAATGCATAGTGTGTAAAGGCTATAAATCTTTTGAGGATGTACGAACTGTAAGTGGAAAATTATATCCTTGCTTTAAGTCTATATGTGAAGCCAGAAGAATGCTGGAGAGTAATGAGGAGTGGTGTATGTGTCTTAAAGAAGCTGCATTGTAGAAAACATGATTCCAACTATGTCAACTATTTGTCACTATACTGGTGTTTGTGACCCTATATCCCCTAGACAACTTTGGAGCAAATTCTGCACAAAACTTTCAGATGATTTTTTTCATGGCTTGCAAGAGGGTGTGCAGATGATGGTGTTTATCTTTCTATAGAGATAAGAACCAAGCTCTAATGCACATGGAAGAGCTCCTACAACAATATGGCAAACGACTACATGATTTTCAAGAGTTGCCTATTCCTAATAGATCAAGTGTTGCTATTATAAAAAATGGTTTGCTGATGGAAGAGATGATGTTTGATTCAGTTCAACGGGCTGATTTGTCTGTATCCATGGAAAGGAGTCTAAATAGTTGTCAATTAAGAGCATTTGATACTATCCTTGAAGCTGTTGCTTTAAACAATGGTGGTGTTTTTTTCCTTGATGGACCAGGTGGATCACGCAAGACATATCTTTATAATGCCTTGCTATCTCGATTACGTGGAGAGAATCAGGTTGCTTTGGCATGTGCATCATATGGAATAGCCTCATTGTTACTTTCAAATGGTTGTACAACGCACTCACGTTTCAAAATCCCAATGGTGCTCAATGCTTCTAACACATGTGGTATCAAAGATAATAGCCCATTGGCTGAGGTGTTGAAGCTTGCAAGGTTAATCATTTGGGATGAGGCTCCAATGATGCATTGATATGCATATGAAGCACTGGACAAGACATTGAAAGACATTATGCAAAGTGATATAGTGTTTGGAGGGAAAGTTATGCTCTTTGGTGGTGACTTCAAGCAAATCTTACCAGTTGTGCCAAAGGGATCGCGTGAGGATATTGTTGATGCAATGTTATGCCGATTACATATTTGGAGATATGTGAATGTTTTAAAACTCACCCAAAACATGTGGGTCAGACAGTGCATTTGATTATACAGAACTAGAATTTGTCAAATGGACTTTACAAATTGGAGATGGCTCTTTAGACGATCCAAACAATCAAGGTAGAGTGGTAATTCCACCACGAATGTTGATCCATGGAAACTCCCTTTTGAGTTTGGTTGAATCGGTCTACAAAGATGTTCAAAGAGTGAAGGACTATGCATACTTCTTCCAAAGACCATGCTATTCTTGCACCACAAAATCTAGAGGTTGATGAGAACAATGCACTAGCCTTGAGTGCATTACCTAGTCCCGAAAGAGAATACCTCAGTGCAGACACGATTGTTTTATCTGAGAATGATAGAATAATGTATCCAATTGAGTACTTGAATAGTTTGAATTTAGGTGGTGGATATCCACCTCACTGCTTGCTTCTAAAGATGAATTCTCCTATCATGGTGCTCCACCATTTGGACCCTCAGGCAGGGGGGCTTTGTAATGGTACCAGTTGATATGCAAGAAGTTTCACTCAAAGGCGATAGAAGCAGAAATTATTACAGGTACAAACATTGGAGACAGGGTCTTTATTCCCAAGATAACATTCATATAACAACTATGCTTGAATTGCCTTTTGACATGAGAAGGAGACAATTTCCTGTGAGGCTAGCTTTTGGTATGTTAATAAATAAGTCCCAAACGTTGAGTGTGTTAGGACTTTATTTGGCCACATAACTATTCACACATGGACAATTGTATGTTGTTATGTCACGTGGTGTTAGATCATCTAATGTAGTGGAAGTGTGTATAAAGGAAACTATGGAATATGAAAGCAGCATAGAAGGTTCAAAAGAAGTCTACATAGCCAATGTTGTCTACAAAGAGGTATTGCAAATGGCATGTAGAAGAATGTAAATGTGATCTATATGGTGGCCAAAAGGTTGAGAGTGGGCTATTGATATTGCAGCCTACAAATGGCAGAGACTACATTCCTAGATGTGGCATGTATTGTAATCAAGCAAGAATCTGAAAGGCGAATGCTTGCAAAGATGTGGCATGTGCTACCTTATGTTGTCTTTCTATAAGTGTGCATGCTTTTAAGTTGATTGATGTTTCTTTTAGAATGAAAACTATTTTACTGTGATGTGAAGACATGATGTTTAATAGTTGGATGACAAACTTTCTTCAATTTATCTCTTGCCCGAGTAATTTTGAATTGATATGTATAAATCTACTTACATTCTATGGATTAAATGGTTGACATTGAGGTAAAGACACCATACAGATGCACAATATGGAGTGATCCATCTATTGTTCAAGGGATGGTTCAAATTGTTGATATGGTTGTGGTGGCTCAGTGAGTTCATGTTTGTTTTTTTTAACATTTGGATAAGCAAATGTTTAGCTTCTGACTTGCTTCCATTTACAGTGGCTTAAAAATGTCCCACAGAGAGAGAGAGAGAGAGAGAGAGAGAGAGAGAGAGAGAGAGAGAGAGACTGGCTTCAAAATCTTGATTTGATATCACAGGTATATTGCTTAGCATGGATGTGGAAATGAGATCATTTACATTTATTTATGGTGATGGAAAAGACATTGAAGGCATCCTTCTTGATGTTCACTATAACATAGTCATCATTGTTTACCATAGACCCACCATTTTGGAAAGAACAAGCAACAACATCTCTAATAATCGAGCTATTAGAGAGCACATGTGTATTATGGTATGAAAACTAGCTTTTTAGTAGCTGTTGTGTTTTATTTTAATTTAAAAAATTAATTATTTTTTTTGCTTCAAGGAATATCTTTATTTTTTGGAACCTAGATTATTGCTAGGTTTGTATGGTCAAGACACAACGATAGTTTTAGGCTCCTTGGAATTTACTAGCTAAGATTGCAAAAGATTGCGGATCTGCTTCATGAACATGTAATTTTTGTAGACTGTGGAAAGCCTAATAAGTTAGATTTTCAATGCATAGGCACTAGACATTACAGAATATTCCGCTTTATTGTCTACAAGCCTATTGAAACGCCATTCGTCTCAAATGTTGATCCACCGAATGAGTTTTGTAACGTTTTTTGCTTCTTCTTCTCGGCATAAATTAAATCTTGCAATAGTTAAATGTTATTATCTTTTTTGAACAGATGGAGGTGAGGAGTTTAGGCTTCCAAGGAGAGATAATCTAGTTGTTCAAAGATTGTTTTAATTCTTGCTTAGGTGTGTTAAGATTGTTAACACTATTTTGGTTGGAATTCCAGATGTATATCTTTATGCAAACTTTGGTGCTTTATTCAAAGAAATTATGTAAGTGCTTTAGGAGCTACTACATGGATATATGTGGCAAGTATGGTGTGTATATATGTAGGTTGGCAAGTATGGTGTGTATATATGTAGGTTGGCAAGTTGAGGACCATATTACGGCCCAAAATGGTCCTCATGATGAGCCTTTTGTTTTTATGCATGCAAGGATACTCTTGCACGTTAGGGATCGGTCATGCCACTAGGTATGGGTATAGTTGTGTGAGTGTGTAAATAAGTAAGTGTGTGTGTGTATAGGTATAGGTATGCTATGTTTGTACTTATGTATGTATAGAGATAGATAGATGTTGTTCATATGTATAGGTGGTCTATGTATGATAGATAGATGTTGTTCATATGTATATGTAGTGTATGTCAATACCATGTACACATATATGTGCAAATATATGCATTTACATAAGGATAAGTTGAAAATGCATATACATGTATGTATACTTGATTGGTTCTATGCATGGGTACATATGGATGAATAGGTATGAATGCGTATATATAATGTATATATGTATGTGAACATATATATGTGTATCTGTATTTAGGTATATATGTGTGTGTACATAAATACATATAGATAGACATTGTATATGTATGTGTATATGTGTATATGTATATGTGTATATGTATATATGTATATATGTAATATATGTTTATATGTGTGCCAGTTCCTAAAGTATGGATGCATGTGTGTATGTATATGCAAAGAGATTATGTGTGCTTGTATAAACATGAGAGAGAGAGAGAGAGAGAGATGTCCCAAACCTCTCATGTCCGGAGGATGGGGGATGGGTTGTATCCTCTCACAAAGTTGTCTTTTTTAATGGTGTGCTTAGCATTGGAGACGGGTCTCGCCCAGTAGTATATATATATATATATATATATAACGGGGCTTCGTTTACTAACGCCACATGTCTCTTTTTTTACCCTCTGCATGGAGGGTCAGTCGCCATTGTCAGAGCTTTGCATGGTAACCTTCGTCCCTAGTGCTCTCTATGTAGCAGTCCTGCATTGAATGTTGTAGGCTTTCAACCACTGCCCTCTACACATCGAATGTTCTAGGTACTCAGAGACCTGCTCATCCTTTGAATGTATTGAATTTATTGATGCTGGGTGCCTTCTTTGTAGTCGTCGACCTCTGCATCTAGGTAATTAGAATCCTCCTCCTCCTTTGAATTCAAATTTCACACTCCCACCACTCTCTACACGTATTGGATGTGGCTGGGAGTCTCTTGCAGTGTCCACCCTGTACAAGAATATGCATGCAGGCTTTTACAACCTACCAGAGACCTCCTCTTTCCTTCTCCTTTGAATTTACACTCCTCAAATTCACATGCACCCCTCCTCATGTAGGCTATAGTCTCCTCTCCTTCACAGTGGTTGAAGCACTCCTCATGCATTAGGGCCAAAAATGCATAAAAAAGGGCCCTTTACTAATCTCGTGAGTGATTAAGAAAAGAGCCAAAGAGAGTATGCCACGTGCACAAGAATATGGTATTCTTGTCTCCTCTACTTTGGAGGTAGTAGAGTCTATTTCGAGCTTTTTTCCTCTAATTTAGCCAAAATCTCTATATTCAGACCGATTGTGGTGGTCCCTAGGATCCGTTATACTGACAAAATCTGTCAATAGATTTGAAAAAAGATGGCATGTAGTTAATGCCAAAATTTTTGAAGTTTGAACAAACTACCTCCAATATTACTTTTAGCACCCATACCATTTTCATTCTTCTTCTCAACGTCTAGAAGCTCTCATCTTTTAGCTCTCTCTCATCTCTTTTTCGACCTCACTGAGCTTCATTGCATCTTTTAGCTCTCTCTCATCTCTTTTTCAACCTTATTAAGTTCCATTGTCTCATTCTCTTACTTATATTCTATATGGAATCCACAAGACGTCCTTCTTGTTCAATAAACTCTTGTGTCATACACAACAAAAGGGATGATGGAACTTGGGAACCCAAGAGTTCCACTATAAATGATTGGGTTACTATGTTTCCCTCATGCAAGGGATCTCACAAGGTGAAAAAAATGAAAAAGAGAGGATACAAAATACCATTGGAAGGGACGCATTGTTGCTTTCAAGGTTACAAAATACCATTGGAAGGGACGCATTGCTGCTTTCAAGGTTACATCTAAAGGCTAGTTTGCTCGGGTCCAACATGTTTATATGGCAAAGGATATATATGTACCTCCAACTCAACATATTCCTATGCAAGCACATTGTAAGTTGTAGTTTAATTTTGTAAATATATTTTTCCTTTTAATACAAGTTTTAACTTCTAATTTCTTCAAATATATTTCCCTCAACAAGTTTTGAGTGGCAGCTTATTGGGAGAGCTTCAGTGTGGTACTTTCCAAGCCATTCACAAAGAATTTGCAAAGCTCATGTATGGTGACCAGAACGCAGCTTTTTTTAATAAGGGTAATCTTTTTGTATACTATGCACAGTACATTGTTCCCCCAAAATAGGTATGTATGGGAAAATTGAGGATTTAGCAGTGCCAAGCCTTTCTTCTCTTAATTAGGACATTCCAAATGAAGCGATGGTGCAGAGCTTCGAACATAAAATATCCCAGGATATTCAAAAGGCCATGACTCTGGGAAGCATCTCAAGGAGGATACGGTTATCATGGTTCGTGCCTCTACATGTCTTTGTAGCTTGCTTCAAAGACGGAGAGTTACAGAGGACAAAGGCATCATGGCTAAGTAGAAACTTCCTAGCAAATTATTTGGACAACATTATAGGACTGTTTTGGAAATCTAGAGAGTATGACCATAAGGGTGACTACATAAGGTGCAATGCATGCCCTCAATCCCTGGCTTTGTCTTACAATATCTCTCGATGATCTCTTACTATGGGTTATGATTATAGGAGATACAAACTTAAGTTGGGTATCTGAGAACCTTTGGATTTTGATATAGATTGCATGTCATTTAGGTTTGAGTTGCAGGTTATTCCACATGTTGAAAGAAAGGAGGTTAATGTTACCTCTCACAGTGGATGTTAAAAGACATTAGGGAAACCTTGGAGTTTCTTGACAACACCACCCCTAGTTATAAATTCAAGGTCAATGGTACTACAATTGGAAGAAGTCTAGGTGAATGCTCTATATATTGTATGAGTTGTTTATTTCCAACAACTGTTGTAATTTTTGAACCATGAATGAATAGACAATTGACATTTTTCTTGACCATTTCCATTTGTGAACAAACCTTTAGTAGATAACTACATCTTTCATAAACAAATTGTGATTTATATATAATAAATGGTATAAATACATCTTGGAAAGTTACAAAATGTCACTGCGCATGTGTGAAGTTACAAAATATTCTAATGCTCTTGATCTTCACTTTGCTTATTTGGGCTCCCAGACTTTGCCTGCTCTTGATCTTCACTTTGTTTATTTGGGCTCCGAGACTTTGCTTGCTCTTGGGCTTCACTTGATTTGTTTTGGACTCCCAGACTTTGCTTCCTCTTGTCCTTGAACAGGAAAAGCACCAAAGTTGAGGGGCTTCTGAGCAGAGGGCTTCTTTGCATGAGATTTCTTTTGTGAGGTCCTCTTTGGCTGAGATGTCTTCTTTGTTGAGGACTTCTTTGCAATGGTTTCCTTTGAGGCTTTTTGCATCTTCTAAAATTTTAAAGGAGAATGCACTGGTAAACCCTTGCCTTTGCCTTTATGTCTTTTTAGCTTCTACTCCTTCCCTTTTCTCTAAGCCTGATCTCCTAGAGGAGGGGAGTCAAGATCAACACGCGTAATTGCATTGTCCAACATTATCTCAATACATCTCTCTCTTATCCACCAAATTAAATGGGGTATTACTTTTAGTTAAGACACAAATCCTATCACATATTTGCTTTACTACACAGATGAAGGCAGCCCTTGGGATAAGATGATGAGTGTTAGTTTGGGCCTTCCTGATCTCTGAAAAACACCTCTTCATATAAAAAATCTTGACTTTATTTTCTTCTTAGGACTGGGTGCAGAAGTAGCCTGTGTTATCTTTGGATCTTCAGTACATACTTTTCTTGCAGTTTTCTTTGTCCTTGCCATAGATTGCACACTGAGAAATATTTGAGAAACACTGCAAAAAAAGTGAAAATATTTTCAAGATTAATACAAGACCCTCAAACAAAAAGAAATAAAGGAAGTGTACATAACCAGTGATTTCAAAAGGCACACAAAAGTACTCTCTCTGGCTATTGTAAAATGGTGACAAATATAAGTGAATAAAACAAACTAGTAGAATAGCAAAACATTTGAATAAAGTAATCTTTAGGAATAGACATTATCAAGAAGGAAAAAGTAAAGTTTTTGTTAAGCTCTCTACTCAGGAAATTGCATGAAATTGTCTAAACCCTACACGTCAGCCCCCATGTCATGTGTGCTCTACCTCCCTGTCACATGTCAGTCCCCACCATGAACTATCCAATAGTGCTATCAATGACACTACGCATATTTGATGAGTCCTTTCCAAACAAGCTATTGAGTACCGACTAATAAGAGTATGCTTCAAGAACCGGATGTGTCACCCATAGAAGGATGTGGCATTGTGCTTTGGATACGGCCGCACCGTTGCGGAATGTTAAAAGCGAAGATCGGAGACGATAGTTCCCATTAACTATCCGATAGTGCTATCAATGACACTATGCATACTTAACGAGTCCTTCTTTCCAAACCTGCTATTGAGTACCGGCTAACAAGAGTATGCTTCAAGAACCGGATGTGTCATCCATTGAAGGACATCCGCAATGGCGCGCAAGGGAGTAAAATGGCATTGTGATTTGGATACGGTCATGCCGCTACGGAATGTTAAAAGTGAAGATTGCAGCCGATAGCCACATACAAAACAGCACAAACCCAAGGAAACCAATAGTATTGTAATTTCTACACAAACCCAAGGAAACCCAAATAGTATTGTAATTTCTACACAAACCCAAGGAAGGTCCCACACCACACAGACCTACCTTGTTGACCACAGCACAAACCCAAGGAAACCCAAGATCGCAGCACAAACCCAAGGAAACCCAAATAGTATTATAATTTCTACACAAACCCAAGGAAGGTCCCACACCACACAGACCTACCTTGTTGACCGCAAAAGCGCGATCAAGGCAAAACAGCATGCTGATAGCAATCCCTTCGCGATCAAGGCAAAACAGCATGCTGATAGCAATCCCTTCACGCCATTATAGAATCAAGAAGGATGTATAGGATCACTCGAAGGCAAGTAGAAACTACCCCAGGGAATGTCATGGTCGCACGCGAGGACGAAGGTCTATGGAAGTCAAAAATGGATAATGTGGTCATATATCTCTATATATACTCGACGAACCATTCGACACGTGTCAAAATTCTATTCATTGTCTCCAATGGCTAGTGACACATGGCACGTTCTCACTAGATCGTTCATCAACAGTACCTTCCACGTGGCATTTTGTGATTCGATGTCGTACAAGATTCAGATGTATATAAACGTTTTCGCTCATTTTATTTTTCCTATGTATTTGCAAAAACGGCATGACCTTTTGATTTTTAGCGGTTTAATCTCTTCGCCTATCACACCATTCCCGGATGGCTTCTTCTCCATCAACAGCACGTGCCTCATCAAGGTCACCATCCCCGATTGGTTTTTCAAAGCCTTCACCAAAAACACCTATTGGTTTGCAGTCTTCAAGGGTATCTCCATCCATATCCAATGTTTTGAAAAGAGAGGGCTTTCTATATCTCCTGCAGAAGTTACAAAGTCATCCAAGAAAGTGAAGAAAACAAGCAAACCCTCTCCAACAAAGCCTACTGGGCCCTCTAGTCCTTCTCTTAGTGCACTAGATACCCAATCAAAGTTAAGTGTAATTGAAGCACGTGGAGTGCTTACAAAGTCACCAAAGGCAGGTCCTATGGCATCAAAGAAGTTTAAGTCATCACGCAAGGCTCCTGGTCTTTCTAAGATAGTAGTGGTGTCTCCTAAAAAGAGAATGTTGGATTTTCTTATTGAAAGTGGAATTGAAGCCTCTTTCTTCTCAGTTGCCAAGAATATTTTCAATCTAGAAGTTGATGTCTCAATGATTATTAATCATGCCATGCCATTTATCAAGGAGGGCTTTGATGAATTTAAGGAAACTACAGGGCCTTCTATCTTGATTGAAGGCAAGGATTATGTCGAGAGTATGTCCATGTCCCTATTGGGACCTCCTCTATCCAGAGACAAACATTCACAAAGAGGTGTAGTATGTACAAACATTTCTCCATTGTCAAATATCCTCTTAAAGGTGAAGAGGAGAAACTTGAGAACATTAAAGGCTCCTTAAACTTTTGCTTTCTCAGAGATTTAGAGGCAAATGATATAGAGGAGGAACTTGGACTTGAGGAGGAGGAGAGGCTTGCCAAGGATATTGAAATCACAGAATTAAAGGCACATCCAATTGTTCAATCACCCAAGGAAAGTGGAGATCCATTGTATAAATATATTGTTCCTTCATTGCCAAGTTTTCTTATCAAGGATAAGAAGTATTTACTCCTTTCTGATATTCAAAAGCTATTTAACTTGAGGGAGGACTATTATCTTGCCATCATTGCAGAGGGTTATGAAGCTGCTGAAGGGCTCATTGATATTGAGAATGAGCATAATGATGAATTTGCTGCTTTAGATGTGTATACTTGAGATGACAAGTTCATTGACTCAACTCATGCTTTATCACTATGTATTAAGAAAGCAGAGGAGTCAGAACCATTGATCTCTGATGATGAATTTAATCAACTTCACGCTTCACTTGGTATTGCCAATGTTGGAAGGGAACAGAGTGATTATGTCCAACTTAAAGACATCAAAGAAACCTCAATGTCACTCTGGACATCAGATATACTTGAACAAGATGAAAATAAAAAGGTAAGTGAATATGAATTTGAATCCATACATTATATTATTTTAACTTACAATAATTTCACAGTGTTCCTCTTGTTTACAATTGGAGCTACCAGATGAAGAGAACTTCTTAGGGAGAGGTAAAGGCTCAATGTGAGACCCTCGCCCCCTCCGCGATGCCCCCTCCGAGGGCACTGGCGGCGAAAGCAGTGTCAACCTCTCACACGGGGCAGGGATCCACACTCGGGGCCTCGCCCACAGATGTCCGGACAAGAGACTAGCCCGGCGGTCCGAACCCGGAAGAAAAACTTCCCTCGCTTGGAAGGCACGGCGATTCCACCAGGGGAATCATCTAACAAGAAAATTGATCTAACGAGTCAAAGTCTTAACTATCCAAACTGATTTGACCGAACCCGAAAGTCACATGGTCAGATCAAAGGATGCACTTGGTCCATACAATCATCGCTTTTTTCCTCCTTTAACGAGGCACAGTCGTCTCGCTGATTCCCTCCCACAGAACAAAGGTCTTCCTAGGACCTAATCTAACTAACATAACTTCATCATAACTATTTGTATCGCAGGAATCCCCTGATCCAGCCTAGCCAACCGCCCAACCACTGTATTGGTGGGTTTCCTTTATAAAAATTTGGTTATGTTTTGCCTGGGTACTGAGGAAAAGAGTTCCCAAGCCCCCTAGCCGGCGTTTCAAGCAAAATTCAAGGTAGTCATACGACTTACACACCCAATATGAAATTTCCATTTTAACAGATTCGGCTTTTAACAGATTCAAGTGTTGGATAAATGTAATCCCAACTCCTTAGTTCAAATTAATATGTGGTTGATAGGCTAGTGGTCAGTGGTTGGTGTGTAAAGCCTACAAATGGTTGGTGCATGTTGTTCATGCAACTCATGCAACTAAAAATAGGGTAGAGGAGTCTCTAAATAAGGTACAAGTCGTGATCAAGTGATTATGTAAGTTTGGTTCATGTCTAATTACATTTAGTGTCTTCTTGTGTTAATCTTATTTAGAGGAGTCTCTAAATAAGGTACAAGTCGTGATCAAGTGATTATGTAAGTTTGGTTCATGTCTAATTACATTTAGTGTCTTCTTGTGTTAATCTCATATCAATTTTCTGCATATACCAGATTTTTGTCCCTCATATTTATGATGTCTTGTACAATCTTTGATCCACCTTGAGGATGTTTTGATCAATCTTCATAGCTTAGTTATCATATCCAACATTTGGTATCAGAGCTTGACTCAATTAGGCTTAGTTTATTAAAAAAACCCTAATCAATTTCTTAATCACCATAGCCAGTTTTTTCTATTTGAACCCCTTGCTGAAGATTGATTCCGTGTGTGCACCTGAGTGGATGAATCCCTAATATTTTGACATAGCCTTCTTGCCTTGGTCCCACGCATTCCCTACAATGAAGCTTATCGCCCAATTTTGACATAGCTAGGCGAATTCGTCAATGCCACCAGCACAGGCCGTTTTCTGTTCAGCGCAAAAATTCGCCATCTTCACTTCGAATTACGCCAATCGAGTTGTAGAGGAGAGTACACTACCCTATGTTGTTGTTAAGGGGGGACTCTTACTCATTGTGTCAAGGAGGTTTCTTAGACTTGATTCATGTTTTGTAAGAAGTTGGTCTTAAGGGGAGATCATTAGGCTTAGTTTATCAAAAAAACCCTAATCAATTTCTTAATCACCATAGCCAGTTTTTTCTGTTTGAACCCCTTGCTGAAGATTGATTCCGTGTGTGCACCTGAGTGGATGAATCCCTAATATTTTGACATAGCCTTCTTGCCTTGGTCCCACGCATTCCCTTTAATGAAGCTCATTGCCTAATTTTGACATAGCTAGGCGAATTCGTCAATGCCACCAACGCAGTTTCTATTCAGTGCAGAAATTCGCCATCTTCACTTCGAATTACGCCAATTCCTTTGAGGTGATGTAAGTGCATCAAGTGAAGCTTAAATCATCTATGTGAGCAAGTTCTCAACATTAATCATCATATTTTATCATCTCATGAGTTCCAAATTCCCCGACAAATTCAACGGAACTGGGCTCCATACCTGGCAAATCAAGGTGAAGGGCTACCTCATGAAGAAAAATCTGTGGAGTATGGTCAAGCCACTTACTGAAGATGAAGCTGGTATTTCTACTGCAATTACAAGAGCTACAACGGCTGCACTTCAAGCAAAAGATGAACAAGCACTTGGTATTATCATTACTGCTTTAGAAGATGATTTTATTCATTATATTGATGATGTTGAGTCAACTATGGAAGCTTGGGAATTCTTAGAACGTACTTTTGGTGCAAAGGCAAAGCATTCCAAGATCAGTTTGAAGATGCAACTCTTTGATCTAACCATGGAGAGTAATGAAAATTTAGCAGCTTTGATTAACAGGTTGAAGAACTTAATGACACAGTTAGTTTATGTTAAATCTCCTGTTCCTGAAGAAGATGCTATTGCTATCCTGCTCAAAAGCTTACCTTCAAGCTTTAGACCCCAGATCATTTCTCATCATTCCATATCATTTCTCATTATCCCACATCATTTTACATCCAATCACATCACTCCCACATAAACTCACATCCAATCACATCATCCCACATCAATTCACATCCAATCACATCATTCCCACATCAACACATTATCTCACATAAATTCACATCTAATCACATCATTCCCACATCAACCCACATCCAATCACATCATCTCACATCAATTCACATCCAATCACATCATCCCACATCAATCCATATCTAATCACATCAATCCATATCTATTCACATCTTCCCACATCAATCCACATCTAATCACATCATTCCCACATCAACCCTCATCTATTCACATCTTCCCACACCAATCCACATCTAGTCACATCATTCCCATATCAATCCACATCTATTCACATCTTCCCACATCAATCCACATCTATTCACATCTTCCCACATCAATCCATATCTATTCACATCATTCCCACATCAATCCACATCTAGTCACATCAATCCACATCTAAACACATCATTCCCACATCAATACACATCTAATCACATCATTCCCGCATCAATCCACATCTATTCACATCTTCCCACATCAATATACATCTATTCACATCATTTCCACATCAATCCATATCTATTCACATCTTCCCACATCAATCCATATCTAATCACATCATTCCCACATCAATCCACATCTATTCACATCTTTCCACATCTATTCACATCTTTCCACATCAATCCACATCTAATCGCATCATTCCCACATCAATCCACATCTAATTACATCATTCCCACATCAATCCACATCTTCTCACATCTAATCACATCATTCCCACATCAATCCACATCTCTTAACATCATTCCCATATCAATCCACATCTATTAACATCATTCCCACATCAATCCACATCTAATCACATCATTCCCACATGAATCCACATTTAATAACATCATTCCCACATCAATCCACATCTATTCACATCATTCCCACATCAATCCACATCTAATAACATCATTTTCATAGGAATCCACATCTAATCACATCATTCCCAGAGGAATCCACATTTAATCACATCATTCCCACATCAATCCACATCTAATCACATCATTCCCACATCAATCCACATCTATTCACATCTTCCCACATCTATTCACATCAATCCACATCTAATGACATCCGTTCACATCTTTTCACATCATTTCACATCCATTCACATCCATTCACGTCCATTCACATCCATTCATAATTTTTTTTTATCTAAATGAATCATTTTCATAATTCATCTAGAATTTTGTGCATAACCTTCTTTATTTTTCAAGCAAATGAATAATGCTCAAAACTCCACTTTTAGCATAAAATTTATTTTGCATAAATTCATTCTCTAATGATATAAATTTTTCCATAGCTTCCCACATTTTCTAAGAAATGATAATACTCAAAATTCCACTTTTGATATAAAAGTTATCTATGCATAAATTCCATTTTCCAATGATAAAGATTTTAGCATAACTTTCCCATATTTTCTATGAAATGAGAATGCTTAAAATTCCACTTTTAGCATAAAAATTATTCATGCATAAAATTCATTTTTTAATAATAAAATTTTGCCATAGTTTCCCCGCATTTTCTATGAAATGAAAATGCCCAAAAGTTCACTTTTAATATAAAAATTTATTTGTGAAAATCCTTCAATTTCTAATGATAAAATTTTGCTATAGTTTCCCCGCATTTACTCTAAAAAAAGAATGGTTAAAATTACACTTTTAACATAAAAATTAGTTTATACATAAGCCTAAGGTTAAACATAAACATAAGCACCTTATTTATTTAAGAAAAGTACCCAATATGACTTTCATATTATAAGAATGTTAGCCCAAGATCTCTTTCACTTTAGAATGAATAAATATGAATTTTTCTAACATAAAACAAGCATAAATGAACTAATCCTCATTTTAATTAGCTTAAAAAATCACAAAAAAACTTAATCTTTATCTCTAGCTTGTTAGGCCTAGAGATTCGGTTAAGAAAATAAGATTAGGACTAAGATCTATCCTTCCAAGAAGGATTAATCCTATAAAGGTGAGTATTCTTACCTAAAGAGAGATTTACAAATCAAAACATTACATTTAAGCTTAAAAGATTAGTATTAATCTATTTTTAACAACATAATCAATAAAAACATGGTTTTAAAAGAAAAACCCATAGATTAAAATGCTTCCCAAGCATTAGAGGGGTTGGGAAGAAGATTACCATTTAGAAAAAACACCATTGTTTAGGCTTACG
This sequence comes from Cibotium barometz, assembly GCF_041138505.1. Taxonomy (NCBI): domain Eukaryota; kingdom Viridiplantae; phylum Streptophyta; class Polypodiopsida; order Cyatheales; family Cibotiaceae; genus Cibotium; species Cibotium barometz. Next base: position 21,871,203 of record NC_141055.1, on the reverse strand, counting down.
TTTGGTTTTTGGGACTTGATTCTTTAGGGAAATGTGAAGCCCTCAAAGAAGAAGCTTGGCCACCAAGTAAAAGAGGGTAATCTCCAAGAGAAGAAGAGGATTAATGAAGCTCCAAAGCTTCACAAAAGTAAATATAATAAATTAAAAATTACACTAGCATATAGTTACTCCAATATGAAAATACAAAGGAATGGGGGTCTATTTATAGGTGAGGGAGGCCACCAACCAAGTCCAACTAGAATCTAGAGGCTTCCTACTCTAGTTTGATCCATTTTGGACAAGTTTAGACTAGTTTGGCTCACTTTTTTGATTTGGTTTGAAGGAGGAGAGAGGAGAGATAAAATATCTCACTTTTTTAATTAAAAAATGCCCTCTTGATGTGATTTCTAGGCGCCTCCTTCATGAGCCCTTCTCCCCATTCTGAGGTGTCAAAAATTCTATTTTTTTACTAAAAAATCTCATTTTTTAACTAATAACCCCTATACTAGTCAACTCTTCATCTTATGTGAGAATTTACTCATTTTTGGGAGATTTTCTTATATTCTTTGCCTTTTTCTCATCCCAACACTTGGATTAACCTTATTGGCCCTTCTTGACACTCTTTGGACCTTAATAAGATTTTTTTTGAAATTTTATACCCCTAGGCCAAGATGTCCAATTCTCTTTCAAGGGATCTATTCCTATTGGCTGGGAGAAAATTATTATCCAAATATATTTCATAACTGTATTATCTCTCTCTAGAATATTTTCTCTCTCTAGACCAAAGCAGGGTAAAATAATGTCTTCTTGCATTCTGAATTAGGGGATGATTACAAAGACTGAAGGGGAGGTTCTTATACCTAAATTACATCTCAAAAGTTGGAAGGAGGAATCTTGCATCCTACCCCACTTAAAAAACGTGAGATGTCCTCATCTCGCACAGCTAGAGGATAATCTCTTTCGTCTTCTTCTTTGATTACTTCCAGCGTTACTGCCTTGGAAGTAGATGGACAATTTGGGAATATCTCTCTTTGACTTCCCTATTCTGAGGCTGAGGTCTTCCATTACTTTGCATTGAAGCTGAGGGTTGGTTAGGGAATCTTCCTCTGGGGTTTCTCTGATTTTGAGACGGGAAGGACCTTGATTACTCTAGAAGGAAGGAGCTAGCATCTGGAATATTGGTCCATGACTTTTTTGTCCTGAAAACCTTGATCCAAAACGAGTTGGGCAATCCATTCTACGATGACTGTATCCTTGGCAACAATTAAAGCATTTAATTCCTTTGTTTAAGGGTGGAAATTCTGAAGTTGAGTTCCAGGGGTTTGTATTCTGAGAAAAAGGCCTTTCTTCCATTATGGAACTTCCCATATCCTAGGTTTAACTAGGACCTTATTGTCTCTTAGGAGGCGGAAAGTTGGAATCACCTTCCGAGGTTAAGAATCTTTTGAAAGATGATGGTGTTGGCATCAACGGGACCTTGACAACAAAGACCTTGGCAAAATCCTTTGCCATCCGCACTGCTTCAGCCATAGAAACTGGCTTAGCATTCTTCACCAGGGTATCCAAGGGTTTGTTCATTCCTCGAATGTAAAAAATGCAAGATGTTCTCATCTTCTAGGTGGAGTATAATCTCTTTCATCTTGCAAGTGGAGTATAATCTCTTTCATCTTCTTCTTCTTCAATTGCTTCAAGCAATACTGCCTTGGAAGTGGACGGCCGATTTGGGAACATCTCTCTTTGACTTCCCCTATTCTGAGGCGGCAGAGGTCTTGCATTACTTTGGATTGAAACTGAGGGTTTGTTAGAGGATCTACCTCTGGGATTCCCTAATTTTGATGGAAAGGAACTTGATTACTCTGGAAGGAAGGAGCTGGAGTCTGGAATCTTGATCCATGATTTCCTCGCCCTGAAAACCTTGATCCAAAAGGAGATGGGCAATCCATACTACGATGTCAACTTCCTTGACAGTTATAGCATTTCACTTCCTTGTTCAAGGGTAGAACTTCTAAAGTTGAATTCCAGGGGATTGAGTTCCGAGAAAAGGACCTTTCTATTCTAGAACTTCCCATATCTTGAGCTTGACCTTATTGTCCCTTAGGCGGTGGAAGGTTGGAATCACCTTCTAGATCTAGAAGCCTTTTGAAAGATGATGGTGCTGGCTTCGGCGGGACCTTGACATCAAAGGCCTTGGTGAAATCCTTCACCATCCGCACAATTCAGCCATGGAACCTCGCTTGGCATTCTTTACTAGGATATTCAAAGGTTTGTTCAGTCCCCGAATGAACCTGGCCCCATCAGCTGTTCTTCATCCAGCGGTGGCGAGTATTTGAGGAGAGCGAACGTTTGGTGATACACTTTAATAATTCTGCTCCCCTGGGTTAACTCTAAGAATTCATTCATCTTGGTTTCCAGAAATCCGGGAGGACAGAATCTCTTCCTTAGGTAAATCTTGAGATCATTCCATGTTTGGATGTTTCGATCCAGACGGTCTATCTTGCATTGGTTTCTCCATGCCACTCTAGCCGTTTCTACTATCTTCAGTCTTACAAGAGCCATTTTACTCTTCTCATTGTACCCGGTGCATCGAAGTTTTCTTCCATTGCTTCGATCCACTTCTCCACAACCTCACCCAAGTTTCCCCCTTCACCCTTGAAAGGTCTAGGCTGCGATCTATGAAGAGTTTTATGAACATCCGAGTCGAGCTCTTCCTCATCGAGTTGGGGGTTAACATTCTTACCACGACAACTTCGAGCCATGATCCTATCAATACGAAAATTCTTGTTAAGTCCCTTTATTTATAATTAAAATCCGACTTTAGATCCAACTGATTCTGGGGTTCTTTCGATTGGTCAGCCCCCCACATAATCCTGGGATAAAGATCCCTTCTACAAGAAGAGCATACAGAACTCATTATCAGAGAATAGTTCATTCATATTCTTAATAGAGTAATGGTCCATCAGACAAAAAATTTCATCTGATCATTCCTCTCTACGGGAATTTTAGTTATGGAGGTTCTCAATTTGTCATCCCTTAATTAGATCCACTGGGTCAAAGGTTAACAGTAGCAATCTGTCAGCACAATCCACTAATCTCATAGTGATTTGCTGAAGTCATAATCCTAATTCCAGTTACTAATATCATCATTGGGATTCGTACCATTCATCCTCATTGTTGCTTTGTTCAACTTATCTTCTTTCAACCAGAATTCAAGAATCATCATCTTTCAATCAGAATCCAAATCAACTCATCAATTCTCAACTAGAATTCTAAAATCATATCAACCAACATTTGAATTCTTCATCTGGATAGCATTTTTGCTTATAATTTCAAGGTCTTAGATTTACTCGTATATATTGTTAGAGCTACAGATATACCCACGGCATATACAGGTAGTCACGGTCTTTGGAGTTATGAGGTAAATACCATCATATCGAGGCCTCAAGCAAGTCAGGTATTTTATACAATTGCAGTACTTCGTAAATTTTTGACATTTCTTGCTTCTCGGTTGATCCACTTTAGCCAATTTGCTCTGATACCAGCTGAAAGATTCCTACCCCCTCTGCGCAATGAATTCCAGGGTGCTAGCAATGGAAGTAGCACTTCTTACACAGGGCAGAGCCTCTCACTCGGGGCCTCGCCCACCAACGGATATCCAGACAAGAGACTTATCCCTTGGTTCTTCCAAAACCGAACCCGTAAAAACTTCCCTCGCCCAGAAAGCACGGGCGATTCCTCTAGGATTATTTTTTATTCTAACGTAGTCAAGATCCTTAACTAACCAAACTAATCCGACCGAACCCATAAGTCACATGTTCATATCAAGGAAGAGACGCACTTGGATCATAGAGACTAATGCTTCTTTCCTCATGGAGAGGCACAGCCATTGATTCTTTTCCATAGAACAAAGACTATCCGGGATTTACTTCATATCTGTAACATAACAGAATTGAGTCTCATTTTAGGGATCCATCAATCCAGCCTAGTCCCATGGGTTAGCCAACCGCCCAATCAGTGTAGTGATAGGATCCATTTAGGAATTTGATTATGTTTTGCCCAAGGTACCAGTGAAAAGAGTTCCCACGCCCCATAGCCGGCGCTGCAAACAAACTTCAAGATAGTCACACCACTTACACACCCAATATAAAATTGCCTGTTTCACAGCTTTAAAACAATCTTTTTATGAAACCGTAGTATCACTGATTATAATCCTCCAAAATATCCAGGTTGAATTCTAATTTCCAATCATTCCTTCATCAGTGTACCTATGGCATCATTAGCAACTAGAATGCTCACCACCTGTTCACTCAGGGGCCTTTTAAATAGTTCCTAGCTTATAGTACCTGAAAATATATTCACTTATGAAAATCCAGATGGACTCTCCGTTGAAGATCAGCAAGATCAACCAATAGATCCATATAAAAGAGCCATGGACTCATCCGTTGAGGACCAACAAGGATAATCAACCAGATCCATGCCCGAGTTCAGAAAATAACTCTAGCTCCTTGTTCCATTTTCTTCCTCAACGTACGCGTGGGTATCTTTAGGCGACCTAGAGCCAGAGCACCGTATGGTTAGCACCCTCAAGGCTCCTTTGTAGGTCACCTAGCGCTTCACTCATAGGCCGCTTTCTTGGTCCCTCATCCACCGTACCGCGGAAGCTCACTATTTAAATCCAACCGGGTCAAAACCTCCATCGACTCTGCTAGGTGAGACGTCCTCCATTGACTCTCCGTCGGCTGTTGCAACTTTATCACTTAGGTCTCCACGACCCCATTCACAAGAAGGTCAAAATGCTTGTCCAGCATTCTTGACATAAAACAGTCATTTAAAAATAGGTCATAAATACAGTTTCTAACGAACTGTCATCTTTTCACATTGTTCCACATCATTTCTCGTTATTCCACATTCTTCTACATCAATTCAAATTACTTATTCCACATTCAGTCATATGTATTCTCATCGTCCATCATCCATTCTCATCCAATCACATCATATCACATCATATCACATCCAATCACATCATATCACATCATATCACATCCAATCACATCATATCACATCTCATCACATCTCATCCATTCATCCAATCACATCATATCACATCTCATATCACATCTCATCCATTCACATCTACCCATATCTACATCACATCACATCACATCCATTCATATCACATCTACCTAGATCCACATCACATCACATCACATCCATTCACATCACATCTCATCCATTCACATCTACCTAGATCCACATCGCATCACATTCATTCACCTTACATCTCATCCATTCACATCTACCTAGATCCACATCACATCACATTTATTCACCTTACATCTTATCCATTCACATCTCATCTCATCATACTTACATCCATTTACATCTCATCATATCATATTCACATCGCATCATATCCATTTAGATATCATCACATCACATTCACATCCATTCATTCACATCACATCTCATCCATTCACATTCATCACACCCATTCACATCCATCACATTCATTGCATCCACATCACATCACATACATTCCATCCCCATTACATCACATCCACATCTCATTCTCATCCATTTACATCACATCACATCCTTTCACATATCATCACATCTCAATCTCATCTTGTCTCATCACATTCACATCCACATCCATTTACATCACATCATATCCCATCCACATCTCTTCCACATCCACATCCACATCCATTTACATCACATCCCATCTACATCTCATTCTCATCCATTTTCATCACATCACATCCTTTCACATATCATCACATCTCAATCTCATCTCATCACATTCACATCCACATCCATTTACATCACATCACATCACATCCACATCTCATCACATCCACTCACATCTTATCACATCCAATGCTCAACCATTTACATCACATCACATCCTTTCACATATCATCACATCTCAATCTCATCTCATCACGTTCACATCCACATCCATTTACATCACATCACATCTCTACACATCCATTTACATCACATCACATCCCATCCTTATCTCATTCTCATCCATTTCCATCACATCACATCCTTTCACATATCATCACATCTCAATCTCATCTCATCACATCCACATCCACATCCATTTACATCCCATCCACATCCACATCCATTTACATCACGTCACATCCCATCCACATCTCTTCACATCCACATCCACATCCATTTACATCACGTCACATCCCATCCACATCTCATCACATCCACTCACATCTTATCACATCCTATCACATCGCCTTCATATCTTATTCACATCGTGTTCATATTTACTTTTAGTAACATTTTCTACTTTCGAAGCGATGAGACTTTTCTAAATTTCTGCCAATTGCTTGGCCTAGTTAAAGGTACTTTTTCTGGACGGATATTTTCATATTCTTTCTCAAATTTATCAAGTGAAATATATTCAATATTCTTCTTTTGAGTAAAAGATTCATGGGATTTACAAAAAACACTTTTACCCATATTTTTCAATCAAATTAATAATGCTCAAAATTTCACTTTTGATAAATACTCATAATTTGAATTATGCTAAAATTTTCTCTTTTACCATTTAATTTCTTAGATCTCAAATATCATGGGAATTCCTCTTTTGCATAAAATAAATTTATAAAAAATTCTTCTTTTACCATTTAATTGCTTGGATCTCAATTATCATGGGAATTTCTCTTTTTGCATTTAAAAGATTGAATTCCAAATGTCATGGGAATTCCTCTTTTATCATAAAATAAATTTATCTAAAATTCCTCTTTGCTTTAATTAAAATATCCATTATTTCAATTATGCCAAGAATTCCACTTTTACGATGGAATTCCAAATGTCATGGGAATTCCTCTTTTATCATTTAAAAATTTCTCATGCATAAAATAAATTTATCTAAAATTTCTCTTAAAATTAAATAAAATTATTTATTATTTTAATATACCAAAATTTCTCTTTTTACATTTAATTACATGAATCTCCATTATCATGAGAATTCCTCTTTTTGCATAAAAATAAAATTACCAAAAATTCTTCTTTTCTTTAATCAATTATTTATGCATAAATATTAAAAATTTATTTTCCTAAATATGAGAAAAATCATTCTTTTAGCATAGGATGTCCAATCCTAGAATATGGTAGGAAGTCCTCTTTTAGCATTATGCATAAAAATAAGATATGTATTTACCATAGCTTCATTGCTATTACTAATAATTTTTAATTTTTCTAGAAAAGAAAAAGGCATTGCAATACAATTATGATAGAAGATCTATTCATAAATTTAAATCCAAATTATAAAATTAAAACATAAATTTAAGCATAATCTTAATCTTAATTATGATTAATCTAATAAATTAAGCTATTTCTACTATTCTTCTTTTCCTAAAATAATAAGATTTATCTCTCACATTTATAATCACTTAAAAGTAGTTTTTTTAACTACTTATAAGAATTTACCATTATTTTATTATCATAAAAGCATAAAAAAAACATTTTCTTAACCTCTAGCTTTACGAGCTTAGAGTTTGGTTTTGAATTAAGAATTTATCAATGAGAAGCATTCTTTTTCTAAAGAATTAGCCATAGGAATGTCTATTCTTTTGGGAGAGAGAAGATATACATAAAAAACATTCTAATTAAGCATAAAAATTAACTTTTTTGTGGTTAATCATTAAAGTTCTTAGAGAAAGCTTGATTTGCACTAAAAACAACTAATTAGAAACTTCTCAAGCTTGAGAGGGATTGAGAAGTGAAATCATTTGAGAATATTAACAAAAACCATGAAATTACTTCTTACCTCTAGGTTTGGCTTGCTTATTTATCTAGAAGTTAAGGCCCCAACCAATCAATTGGTTTAGTAAGTTGAGAAGAAAGCCCCAAGAGTTGTTGAATAGAGAGAGAAACTCCAAGCTCTCCAAAAGTAGAGGATTTTTAAGGGATAATAGAAAATATCATTATTTTAATGTAATACTGGTCTTTTATAGTTCACAGATTTTTTTTACAAAAGACTAAGGGTCTATTTATAGGTGAGGGAGGCCACTAACCAAGTCCAACTGGATTCTAGAATTTTTCAAGTTGAGTTTGACTCAATTTGGATAAGATTTGGACCAGTTTTGTTTCCTTTTTGATTTAGTTTGATCCAGGAGAGAGTAGAGATAAAAATATCATAATCTTTTTGAATTAAAACCCCTCCACATGTGTGAAATAGGCGCCTATCTCAAGAGTCCCCCTCTCCTTATACCAAGGTGTTAAAAATGCATCATTATTCTAAAATATCTCATTTTTTTAGTAATATCTCATAGTTTTTAACTAATAAACCTTGTACTAAATCAACTCTTCATCTTATGTGAGCATTTACTCATTTTTGGGTATTTTTTTTATTCTTTTGGATTTATCTCATCCGCACACTTGGATTAATCCAATTGGCCCATTGGAACCTTTATTGGACCATAATCTGAAATTTTTTGAAAATGTAGACCCTTAGGGTAAGGTCCTTTATACACATTTTCAATTAATTCCAAATGCACATTGGAAAGTTCATTTTGAATTTATGTTTCCGGGGAATCCATTTTAGACACTAGGAGGATTTTTATATCCAAAGATGTCTTAATTTTGGATTATCTCTCTCTAGGCCAAAATAGGGTAAAACAATATCTTTCTTCTATTTCAGAGAGAGGAATAATTACAAGAATAGAAGGGGAGGTTCTTAAACCTTTACACCTCAAAAGCTGGAGGGAGGAATCTTACAACATAAAACCACACAAAGGTTATTGTCCATCATTACCATTATGTAAAAGGGTTAATTGGTAGCTCAAAATTAGCCAAAGGAGGTCATGGTTTCATCAGTAGGTGTGGTTAGATCAATCAGCTTGAATCTAGGAAGGCAAGTCACTTTTAGGTCCATGAATAAAGGAGGGAAGTGGAGATAATTTAGATGACGGTTTAACACCTAATTTGTAAGATTCCTCCTCAGTCTAAATACCATATAAGCGTTTACTTCAATCCCTTGTAATCATTCTATGTTTCTAAATACAAGAAAATATCATTTTTTCTTGTTTTGCCTAGTGAGATAAAAATTTCTAGAGAGTGGTAAATCAGAATTGGGATATTTTTGGATAAATAAATTCGATAATTATCAAAAAAATATTTCCCTGAAACAGAAAATCAAAATAGATTTTCCAACGTGAAATTAGAATTAATTAAAATTGATTCAGAAGACCTTAGCCTAAGGGTCCACATTTTTGAATTTTTTTATTATTATGGTCCAATTAAGGTTCCTATGGACCAATAAGACTAATCCAAGTGTTGGGACAAGATAAATCCAAAGAATAAAAGAAAATACCCAAAAATGAGTAAATGTCCACATAAGATGAAGGGTTGACCAAGTACTAGGTTTATTAGTTGAAAATTATGAAGTATTAATAAAAAAAGAGATATTTTGGAGTAATCATTCATTTTTGACACGTGTAATAAGGAAAAGGGAGACCTTCAAGGAGGCGCCTACTTCACATGCTTGGATGAGTTTAAAACTCAAAAATAATAGGATATTTTTATCTCTTCTCTCTCCTAAATCAAACCAACTCAAAAAGGGAGCCAAAGTGGTCCAAATCTCTCCTAAATCAAACCAAATAAAAAATAATAGGATATTTTTATCTCTCCTCTCTCCCAAATTAAACCAAATAAAAAAGGGAGCCAAACTGGTCCAAATCTTGTCCAAATTCAGCCAAACTGAAACTGGAAAATTCTAGAACTCAATTGGACTCAGTTAGTGGCCTCCCTCTCCTATAAATAGACCCTCATTCCTTTGTATTATTATCTGTGAACTAAACTATGTCGGTATTATTATTCTCTAAAAACCTCTACAAAATTGAAGAGATTGGAGCTTCTCTCTCTCTTCAATCTTCCTTGGTGACTCCTACAACATACCAAACCAATTGATTGGTTGGGGGCATCTACTGTGATCAAAGAAGCAAGTAAATTAGAAGGTAAAGTGTGGATTATTGTCTTTTTTTTAATTAAAACTCTAAATTCTTCTCTTCTCAACCCCTCTCAAGATTGAGAAGCTTTAATTTGAATGGCTTTTGATTACTATTGAAGTTCTTTTATGAATTGTAATAAAGAAACACATAAATTTTCATTTATGCTTAATTTTAATGGTTTTTAAGCATTTCTCTCTCTCCCCCCAAAGAAAGGTCATTCCTATGACCTACTCTCAATCCAAATGAAGCTTCTCATGAAGCATTTCTCTAATCCAAAAGTAATTTGTATGTTTGTCTAATTGGAGGCCAAAATAATGACTTTTTAATGCTTTTATGATATTTATTTCATAAAGAAATTATGAATCAATCCATAATTGGATAATGATCCAATTAGTGGTCATTCTAACCATATCAATAATATTAAACTTCATTCTTTCAATTAAATTGAGAATTATCAGTAATAGCACAACGGAGCTAGGGTAAAATTTTTGTAAAATAAACACATAAAACATTTTCATTCATAATATGAAAAGAGAACTTCCTACCATATTCTAGGAATTATCATCCTAGATTAATTGAATAATTTTCATTGTAATCATGGAGAAATTGATTTTTATGTTTATGCATAATTAGTAAATTAGGAAAAAGAGAAATTTCTAGTAATTTTTTTATGTTAAAAGAGTAAATTCCATGACATTGGAAATCCATGTATTCCAATGATTTAGAGAAAAAAATTGGAATGCTAAAATAATGTATATTTTATGAAAGATTTTAGTTAAATTTATCTTTTTGTATAGATAAATTTTTATGATGAAAGAGAAACTCCCACCATATTGAAATTCAAATATTTAAATAAGGAAAGTGTAATTCCTAGTGCAAAGGAATAAATGAAGATTTTATTTAATTTTTAAAAGAAAATATAGTGAAATTTTTCTTTTTGTATAGATAAATTTTTATGATGAAAGAGGAATTCCCACCATATTGGAATCCAATTAATTAAATAAAGAAAGTGTAATTCCTAGTGCAAAGGAATTAATGGAGATTTTTATTTAAAATTTAGGAGAAAGATTTAGTTAAATTTATCTTTTTGCATAGATAAGATTAAATGATAAAAGAGAAATTCCCACTATATTGAAATTCAAATGTTTAGATGAGAAAAGTGAAATTTTTAGCTTAAAGGAATTAATGGTTATTTTTATGTAATTTTAAGAAGAATTTTAATAGATTTAATTTATGGAAAAGAGGAATTCCCATGATAATTGGATTGCACTCATTGAAATGAGAAAAAGAAGGATTTCAAGTTTATTCAAAAAAATAGATATTGATATTTTAGTTAAAAGATGAATTTCCATGATATTTGAGAAAAGATGGATTTGAATTAAATTCTAATGTCAAAAGATGAATTTCCATCATAATTTTACCTAATGAATTAAGGTTGAGAATTTATGTGGGAAAAAGAATATCTTGGATATTTGAATTGGTAAAATCACTAAATGGATATTTACCCAAAAACTAGATGTTTAGTTGAAAGGAATCCTCGTGGAACTAAATTGAATACGAGAGGTCAGACACTAAACCTAATTGTCCTTCTCTCGAACTGAATCAGACAAAAACTTCGTGACCAATTCTAGTTACTAAATCCAAAGAATAGTCTACTGGAACTAATCTAGTTTTTCCTTGACCAATCTCACCAAGAATCTAGTAGGATAAATGGATAAAATGACGGGTAGATTACCCTCATGAGAGATCAAGGATCCTCATTATGAAATTGGGAATTATTGAAAAAAAGGTCTTTGAAACCGATCTCAAACTGGAATCTCACTTGCATTGGAAACTCTATTTTTCATTCAAAGGACTATTTTATGCCAAAATGCTGGAGGAAGCATTTGTCTTATGTTTTTCTAAGAGGAGGTTCGTTGGAACAGCTAGCGTGAGGAGTCGTCGAGGGACGTCGCCCACCACAGCAAAGCCTGCCGAGGTCTTGACCAGCCTCGGTATAGTTAAAATGGTGCGCTTCCGGTACGATGGGCAAGGACCGACGAAGCGGTCCGTGAGTAAACTGCTAGGACACCTAAGTAGGATCCTAGAGGGTTGAGACCAGGCGATGCATGGGCTCGCTATTGCTAGGACACCCAGGCATACGTCGAGGAAGATATCTGATGGACAAAAAGGAAAGGTTTTTGGGAACAAAAATTTGATATTGGATCTCGTTGGTTGGCCAGCTGGTCTTCAACGGCGGAGAGTTCAGAGGATGCATTTTTGTAATACAATGGACTTGGAATTTTGAAAAATGATGATCGAAAATATTATAATTTTATTCAAGGATTGTCTTAAAGCCAGTCAAATCTGTTATAAATGGCAATTTCATATTGGGTGTGTACGTGGTATGCCTAATTGATTTTTGCATGAATCACCGGCTAGGGGCCTGGGAACTCTTTTCCTCAGTACCCGGGCAAAAACCCAATCAAATCTTTATAAAGGAATCCCATCAAATCAGTTGGTCGGGTGGTTGGCTAACCCATGGGCAGGCTGGATCGGAGGATTCCTGAGAAACAACTAGATACGATTAGTTAGGTTAATGAGTTTAAATCCTGAGAAGACCTTTTTCTATGGGAGGGGATCATCGGCTGTGCCTCAGAAATGAGAAAAAAAGAGATGATTCCATGGACCAAGTGCAAGTCTCTTCTTGATCTGACCATGTGACTTCAGGTTCAGTCAGATCAGTTTAATTTAGTCAAGACTTGACTCGTTAGTGTAATCTCCTAGTTAAAAGATTTTTCCCCTTCCTGGTGGAATCGCCCATGCCTTCCATGCAAGGGGAGTCTTCCGGGCCCGATCTCAGAGGGACTGCCCCCCGGGCTAGCCTCTCATCCCAGACATCCGCGGGCAAGGCCCCGAGTGTGCAGGACCCCCGTCCCGCGCGGCGAGAGGGCGACGCTACTTCCGCCACTAGCAGGAAGTTCTTAAAGCTAATAATGATAAACAAGTTCTTATCAGAAATTGATAATAATAAACTCAGAAAAAAGCATTTTTCATAATGTACTTTCATTCCGTAAGCTTCTTTAATGAAGAATTTTTAATCAAAGAAATTATTTTTATAGATGGAAGTTCCTTACTTATCTGGTATTCCTGACCTCACCCAGTCACAAGACATGACTGCGTTCGCCTTTGAGCATCTCATCTCTTCCACTTCAACTCGAATAAGCCAAACAAGACTCGCACGCCATTTTGAGGATTTATATTTTCGTGACCCAGCGGAGAGACGATAGCATAAGTGGTTTGCAGGGTAGTATGTCCACGCCTCTTGCGACCGGCGTGCAATGCTGAGGCACAACGTCTCATTGGCAATGATTCTGTTAAAGCTAAAAATGGTACATGGTGTCATTCTATATCATTCAACGCCTCCGAATTTTAGACTTTCATGCCAAGTCTATAGACTCCTTAGTTTCTTTATTCCTAAGGAGAAAATAATAGCTCCCTCGTCAGTAAGTGAACGTTTGTATCAGGGCATGGCTATGGCCCAGTACCATCGTCTTATGCGTCTCCCGAGGAGATTTTGAATTCTGGAGCCAAGCTACTCTATGTACATATTGCAACTTTTATATAAATAAAGAAATATTTTCTAGCGAAAAATTTCCTGTTGTATAAGTGATTGTTTATGGATGAATTAATAAAGAAAAATCTATTATCGGACATATGTCATAGATCTCCAATAAGATCATTGTCTTGTTTAAGAAATTGTTTTCCAAACCTCTTAAGTCTTAGGATCTCGTGGGACGATATCAAAAATAAAAATTTAATAATATATAATTTTTGGCCGAATCATGAGACGAGGAAACTGTGGCTGTCAGCCAGACCCTCTCTCTCTAAAGATGATGAGCTTGACCCTGACGTTTGCAAGGCTCTTCATATAAATAGGACTCAGCCACCAGGACCCTTCAAAGGAGAAGGGGAGAACCTGGGCGAGGCCGTGGAGAAATGGGTGGAAAGAATACTTTGACGTCACAGGCTACAATGAGCGGAGCAAAATGGCTCTTGTCGCCAGGCTGAAAACAATGGAAGCAACCAGGGTGGCATGGAAGAACCACTGTGACACCAACCAGTCTGGATAGAAATACTCAGTCCTAGAATGACCTTAAAACCTATTTGAGAAAGAGATTTGTCTCCCTGGATTTTTGGAAATCAAAATGAACGAATTCTTAGAGCTAAAGCAGGGGAGCAAAACCATCGAGGAATATCACCAGCAGGCCTTTGCTCTTCTACTCAAATACTCACCACCTCTGGCCAGGTTCATTCAGGGAATGAACGAACCCTTGGACACACTGGTCAAAAATGCCAAGCCAGTGTCCATGGCAGAGGCTCTCAGAATGGCGAAGGACTTTGCCAAAGCCTTCATCGTGAAAGTCCCGCCAAAGCCAGCTCCCTCATCCTTCAAAAGATTTTAGACACCGGGAAGTTCTTCCAACTTTCCACCTCCAAAGAGACACAAAGGTCCTAACCAAAATGTGGAGACGGGAAGCTTCAGAAATGAAGGAATACCTTTCCCCCGCCGAAGTACATTCTCAAGAACTTCGGCTCTCTCCAAAATGCAAAGGGAAGACCTTCGAAGCAAGAACAGATGCTTCGGATGTCAAGGACTTGGGCACCACCTCAAGGATTGCCCATCTCCTTTTGTGGGCCAAAAAAGTCAGGGTCCTAGAGTTTCGAGACAGATTCCTTCATATCAGTCCAATCAGGGTCTCCAGCGCCAAAATCAAGGTAACCCCAGAAGAGTGCCAGCTCAGCCTCTGCAGCCTCCATGCAAAGCAGTTTCCAAACTCCCTCCCAGAATTGGAATAACCAAAGAGAGAGAGTTCTGTCTCTTAGACTGGAGCAGCCAGAGCAGTCACCATAGCTGAGGAAGTAGAGGAAGAGAAAGGACAGATCTATGCAGGGATAGAACATCAGGGGAATAACTGTCAATTCTCAATCCTCCAGACTCCAGCAGAGTACCAAGGTAAGAAATTCAAGCTTTTGATTGATTTAGGCAGTACTCATTCTTTTATTTCCCTAGGATGTTTGCATAAATTAGTCTTAAATCAAAAATCAGGGAAACGTATACAAGTGGAATTAGCGAGTGGGAAGATTCTTTTCACTCACCTTGAGACTGACCTTATTTAGTTAGGATGTAAGATTCCTCCTCAGCCTGAATATCATATAAGCCTCTACTTCAATCCCTTGTAATCATTCTATGTTTTTGAATACAAGAAAATATCATTTTTCCTTGTTTTGCCTAGTGAGATAAAAATTTCTAGAGAGTGGTAAATCAAAATTGGAATATTTTTGGATAAATAAATTTTACAATTATCAAAAAAAAGTTTCTCTGAAACAAAAAATCAAAATAGATTTTTTAATGTGCAATTTGAATTAATTAAAATTGATTCAGAAGACCTTAGCCTAAGGGTCCAGATTTTTTATTTTTTTTAATTATGGTCCAATTAAGGTTCCTATGGACCAATAAGACTAATCCAAGTGTTGGGACAAGATAAATCCAAAGAATAAAATAAAATATCCAAAAAATGAGTAAATGCCCACATAGGATGAAGAGTTGACCAAGAACTAGGTTTATTAGTTAAAAGAAAAGAATAAAAGAAAATACCCAAAAAATGAGTAAATACCCACATAAGATGAAGAGTTGACCAAGTACTAGGTTTATTAGTTAAAAATTATAAAGTATTAATAAAAAAATGAGATATTTTGGAGTAATCATTCATTTTTGACACATGTGTAAGGAAAAGGGAGACCTTCAAGGAGGCACCTACTTCACATGCTTGGTTGAGTTTAAAACTAAAAAATAATAGAATATTTTTTTCTCTCCTCTCTCCTAAATCAAACCAAATAAAAAAGGGAGCCAAATTGGTCCAAATCTTGTCCAAATTCAGCCAAACTCAAACTGGAAAATTCTAGAACTCAGTTGGACTCAGTTAGTGACCTCCCTCTCCTATAAATAGACCCTCATTCCTTTGTATTATTATCTGTGAACTAAACTATGCCGGTATTACTCTAAACTAAGCTTAATTTCTATTATCCTCTAAAAACCTCTACAAAATTGAAGAGATTGGAGCTTCTCTCTCTCTTCAATCTTCCTTGGTAACTCCTACAACATACAAAACCAATAGATTGGTTGGGGGCCTCTACTGTGATCAAAGAATCAAGTAAATTAGAAGGTAAAATGTGAATTATTATCTTTTTTTTAATTAAAACTCCAAATGCTTCTCTTGTCAACCCCTCTCAAGCTTGAGAAGCTTTAATTTGAATGGCTTTTAATTACTTTAGTTCTTTTATGAATTGTAATAAAGAAACACATAAATTTTCATTTATGCTTAATTTTAATGGTTTTTAAGCATTTCTCTCTCTCTCCCCCCCAAAGAAAGGTCATTCCTATGACCTATTCTCAATCCAAATGAAGCTTCTCATGAAGCATTTCTCTAATCCAAAAGTAATTTCTATGCTTGTCTAATTGGAGGCCAAAATAATGGCTTTTAAATGCTTTTATGATATGTATTTGATAGAGAAATTATGAATCAATCCATAATTGGATAATGATCCAATTAGTGGTCATTCTAATCATATCAATAATATTAAACTTCATTCTTTCAATTAAATTGAGAATTATCAGTAATAGCAAGCGGAGCTATGGTAAAATTTCTGTAAAATAAACACATAAAACATTTTCATTCAAAATATGAAAAGAGGACTTCCTACCATATTCTAGGAATTATCATTCTAGATTAATTGAATGATTCTCATTGTAATCATGAAGAAATTTATTTTTATGTTTATGCATAATTAGTAAATTAGAAAAAAGAGAAATTTCTAGTAATTTATTTTTATGTTAAAAGAGTAATCCCCATGACATTGGAAATCCATGTATTCCAATGATTTAGAGAAAAAAAAATAGAATGCTAAAATAATGTATATTTTATGAAAGATTTTAGTTAAATTTATCTTTTTGTATAGATAAACTTTTATGATGAAAGAGGAATTTCCACCATATTGAAATTCAAATATTTAAATAAGGAAAGTATAATTCCTAGTGCAAAGGAATTAATGAAGATTTTATTTAATTTTTAGGAGAAAATATAGTTAAACTTATCTTTTTGTATAGATAAATTTTTATGATGAAAGAGATTTTTATTTAAAATTTAAGAGATTTAGTTAAATTTATCTTTTTGCATGGATAAGTTTAAATGATAAAAGAGGAATTCCCACTATATTGGAATTCAAATGTTTAGATGAGAAAAGTGAAATTTTTAGCTTAATGGAATTAATGGTTATTTTTATGTAATTTTAAGAAGAATTTTAATAGATTTAATTTATGGAAAAGAGGAATTCCCAAGATAATTGGATTGCACTCATTGAAATGAGAAAAAGAAAGATTTCAAGTTTATTCAAAAAAATAGGTATTGATATTTTAGTTAAAAGATGAATTTCCATGATATTTGAGAAAAGATGGATTTGAATTAAATTCTAATGTCAAAAGATGAATTTTCATCATAATTCTACCTAATGAATTAAGGTTGAGAATTTATGTGGAAAAAAGAATATCTTGGATATTTGAATCACTAAAATCACTAAATGGATATTTACCCGAAAACTAGATGTTTAGTTCAAAGGAATTCTCGTGGAACTAAGCTAAATGAATTTAGTTAGACTACAAGAGTTTGGACAATAAACCTAATTGTCCTTCTCTCGAACTGAATCAAACAAAAACTTCGTGACCAATTCCAGTTACTAAATCCAAAGAATAGTCTACCGGTACTAATCTAGTTTTTCCTTGACCAATCTCACCAAGAATCTAGTTGGATAAATGGATAAAATGACAGGTAGATTACCCTTATGAGAGATCAAGGATCCTCATTATGAAATTGGAAATTATTAGAAAAAGGGTCTTTGGAACTGATCTCAAACTGGAATCTCACTTGCATTGGAAACTCTTTTTTTCATTCAAAGGATTGTTTTACGCCAGAATGCTGGAGGAAGCATTTGGCTAATGTTTTTCTAAGAGGAGGTTCGTTTGGAATAGCCAGCAGGGAGTCGTCAACGAGGGATGTCGCCTACGACAAAGCCTGTCGAAGTCCTAACCAGCCTCGATACAGTTAAAATGGTACGCTTCCGGTACGATGGGCAAGGACCGACGAAGCGGTCCCTGAGTGAAGTGCTAGGACACCTAAGTAGGATCCTAGAGGGTTCTAACCAGGAGATGCATGGGCTCGCGGGGTTGCCAGGACACCCAGGCGTACGTCGAGGAAGATATGTGATGGAAAAAAAGGAAAGGTTTTTGGGAACAAAAATTTGATACTGGATCTCGTTGGTTGGCCAGCTGGTCTTCAACGGAGAGTTCAGAGGATGCATTTTTGTAATACAATGGACTTGGAATTTTGGAAAATGATGATCCATCTCTCCTAAAATCAAGGCACATCTTCTATATTCACTTCACCTCTCCACATTCTTCTCCATCTCTCCTAAAATCAAGGCACATCTCCTATATTCAAGGATGTAATCTAGGCCTATAAAAAGGCACCTTTGGGAATGAAAAATCAGTTCTTATGTTTGATTCATGTGATTGGCTTAATCTCATTTTAATCATATTCTTAATCACCCATCACTAATGGCATACATATGCTTTGATCCACCATAAATGCATCATTACTTCCATTTTCCTTCATGCTTGTGTGATTAGCTTAATCTCATTTTAATCATATTCTTAATCACCCATCACTAATGGCATACATATGCTTTGATCCACCATAAATGCATCATTACTTCCATTTTCCTTCATGGTATCAAATCTAGGTTATCCCTTGGTACCTTAATTACACTCCTCTAATCATCTTTTACAACATTATTAATAGATCATTAAGATTTTATTATCATAAGCTTAATCTAGCTCATCTTCCCACCAGAGCATACACACTGCTTGGTGGGCTTACATCTCTATGCAAACTTAAGCTTTTGGTGATCTACAACTTGGGACTTCTTCATTCCATTAAGGCGCATAGTTGAGCCTCTTAGATTGCACAAAAATATCGACGCTACAACAGATTTGTGCGTTTTTTAAAAATTGACACCGCTATCTTTGCAGAGTCCAGAACTCACTGTAGAGTGAGTCATTCAAGGAATTGTTTGGGGGTTTTTGTATCCATATAAGCAAGATTTAAACCCCTAAAAGGGTTCTCAAAAAAATCAACCACACATGCTACACAAGGGAGATTATCAATCGCTTGTTTTCTACAGAATACCATAGTAAGAAAAAATTCTTCATTTGTTCAATTAATCTTTGCATACTTGGTTTTTTGAGCCATTCAAGTTGCAAATATTTAATTCATGTGTGGCTAAATCCTTATATAGCCTCACATCAAGTTTCTCTTCTTATTTGTTGGTACTCCATTTGAGCACTCTGAAAGAAAGTAACAGGGGTGGGTTAGTCCCTCACCAAGGGAGTGGCTCATGAAGGAGTCACCACTTAGCATCTCACGGGAGAAGCTCACCATTGATTCTTGGAACAGATAACATTATCATGAATGAGCCATAATCCCATTTACATTGGTATTTATACTCCACCCAAGAGTTCACACTAGTTGTCCATGGCCTTGGGCCCATAATGCTTTCTTACAAACCATCCCTTCCCCAATGGTTTCGTCCTCGAAACCTCAAATGAATACCCCAAATTCGGAGAAGAATGTTCCATGTGGCTGAATTTACACCAACCCATATTGCTCTATCAATGCTTCATATCCCTCCAATGCTGAAATAGGTTGCCATGAAGCTTCTTCCTTAGGTAAACCTTTCCATTGAACAAGATACTCCACCAAGGTACGAGTGCGAAGTACCTTTTTCCTTGTACCCAAGATAGCTTCTGGAATGTATTCAATCATTCCCTCTTCATTCATTGGAGGTAACTCATCAACCATTTGATCGATCATACCCACATATCCTTTCAAGTGAGAGACATGAAACACATCATGAATCTTTGTTGTAGATGGAAGTAAGAGTTGATATGCAACCTCCCCAACTCTTCGTATCACTTGATAAGGACCATAATAGCGATGAGCTAGTTTGGTGTTGGTGCTTCCCTTCAAAGACGCATATCTTGACTTTGGTATTCTCAAAAGAACCCAATCTCCCAGTTTGAATTCCAATGGTCTTCGATGAACATTGGCATATTGTCTCATTTTCTCTTGTGCAACCTTCAAATTACTTTTGCATTGTTGCAACAAAGCTTGCATCCTTTCAGCTTCCTCCTTGGCATTATGGTTAGAAGTCTCATATGTACCCACCAACATAGGCAAATTGACCTTGTAACCATATAAAGCCTCAAAGGATGACATGCCAATGCTCACATGATATGTTGAGTTGTAAGCAAAATCAGCCAAAGGTAACCAATCATCCCATGTGCTTTGAGTATCATGACAATAGTGGCGTAGATATGTTTCCACCCATTTGTTTACTCTTTCTGTTTGACCATCGGTTTCGGGATGATAGGCGGTGCTTGGAGTAAGCTTGGTTCCCATATATTTAAACAATGTTCTCCAAAAAGTGCTCATGAATTTGACATCGCGATCACTCACAATTTGTGACGGCATACCATGCAACTTGAAAACCCCATCAACAAATTGCTTGGCAACATTTTGGGCTGAATATGTGACCTTGGAAGGAATGAAATGGGCCACTTTGGTCAATCTATCCACCACAACATACAAGCTGTCCCACCCTTTCTTTGTGCGCGGAAGGTTAGTAATGAAATCCATTGATATATGACTCCATTTGCCTTCGGGAATGGGCAATGGCTGAAGCAAATTACCTCCCAGTTTATGTGTAGGATCCTTGTTCAATTGACATGACCGGCACCCACTTACATAAGCATGAATGCTCTTCCACAACCCCTTCCAAAAGAAACTTTTCCTTATTGCATCAAAGGTTTTGTAGACACCCAAATGACCAGCCATAGGAGTACAATGCATCTCTTCCATGATCTTCTTGATAAATGATGAAGTAGGAACCAAGTAGACTTTTCCTTTGTAGTAGAGGAGACCATTTTTCAGCTCATAATGGGGTAACTCTTCACATACACCTTGCTGTAATTTCTGCACTATTTGTGAGGTTTCTTCATCAAACAAGTACTCTTCTTGTATCTCCATGATCCAATCTTTATGCACCTCAGAAATAGCATACAATGAGCAGGCCCACATATGAGACAAGGAATCGGCAACCACATTTTCTTTGCCCTTTGTGTATGTGATTTCAAAATCATAGTTTTGTAGTGTTGCTACCCACCTTCTTTGCTTAGGAGACAAATTGGGTTGTGTGAGGAAATACTTCAGCACCCTATGATCACTTCTCACATAAAAATGACTCCCATATAAGTAATGGTGCCATTTCTTGATAGCATGGAGTATAGCAATCATCTCTTGCTCATACACATGGAGTTCTCTTTCTTTGTCATTCAGCTTTCTACTTTCATAAGCAATGACTCCATGGTCTTGGTAAAGTACCGCACCAATCCCTCTTCCACTTGCATCCGCGGCCGCTCTTATTGTGTGAAAGGTTTGGTGAAGTCTGGACATACCAAAATAGGTGCTGATGTGAGCATCTTCTTCATATCTTCAAAGCTTTTGTTGGCAATGGCATCCCAAAAGAAGGTTTCCTTCTTCAATTTGTCCGTCATTGGGGCTGCAATTTCTGCATAGTGGGCAATAAATCGCCTATAGAATGAAGATAACCCCAAAAATCCTCTCAATTGAAGAGTGTTTGAAGGAACCGGCCAATTCCTAATACATTCCACTTTCTTTGGATCCACACAAATGCCATCCTTGCTCACAATGTGACCCAAATATTCCACCTCATGTGCCATGAAGGTACATTTTGTCTCTTTAACATACAACTTGTTTTGCCTCAAGACCTCCAAAACCTCTTTCACGTGCTTCAAATGCACTTCCTCATGTTTGCTATAGATAAGTATGTCGTCGAAAAAGACCAATACAAACTTGTAGAGGAAAGGTTGAAGCACTTTGTTCATCAATGCTTGAAAAGTTGCCGGTGCATTGCATAATCCAAACGGCATAACCATGAATTGGTAAAGACCCCTTTCTGTACGAAATGCTATTTTGAACTCATCACCACTTTTCATCCTTATTTGATGGTATCCGGAACGCAAATCAATCTTTGAAAATCATGTGGCACCCTTCAACTCATCCAAAAGATCATCCACCCTTGGTATTGGAAAACGATTTTTGACGGTGATCTTATTCAAATCACGGTAATCAATGCACATGCGGAAAGTACCATCCTTTTTCTTCACAAGTAGCACCGGAGAAGCTAAAGGAGTTTGACTTGGTTCAACCCATCCCATGTCAATGAGTTCTTTGACTTGCTTTGCCACCTCTTCCTTTTCAACCTTTGACAAACGATAGGGAGGCTTGTTGATTGGTTTGGCATTTGGTTCCAAATCAATAGCGTGATCAACACTCCTCTTTGGCGGCATTGATTTTGGCATGGTAAACACATCTTCATAATTAATCCTTGAGTAGCTTAACCATGTCCACATTTTTGATGCAATCCTTTTTGCTATTATCTTCCTCTTTGCAAAGCTGTAGTATATAAACATAGCCCTCTTTCTTGAACTCTTTCTTCATTTGAGTAGCATTGATCATGAAGAGCTTGGACCCTTGCATTCCATTCAATGTAATAACCCCTCCATGATGCACAAAACTCATGAAACTTTTCTGTAAGTTCATGGTAAAAGAGTTCAAAGTGGACAGCCAATCACATCCAAGTACTATGTCAATTGGTCCCAACTCAATCACCAAAAGATCAACTTTGCAAGAGTAGCTCTTGGACAACTCCAATTCTGTACTTTGATACTTCATAGTGCAACCCATTGAATCACCATTGGCCACTTGCACCATGTGCTTGTTTGGTAAAGAAGTTGGTTGCATTTTGAGAGTGTTCAAAGACCTTTTATTGACAAAACTATGCGTGCTTCCAGTATCAATGAGTGCATATGCTGTTCTCCCATTCACCTTGATCTTCAATCTCAATGTGTTGGCACCCTTACTTCCCGCATAAGCATCATGAGAGATTGTACACAAGGTAGTATGTGCACTATTGTTTTCATTCCACACGCATAGAGGCATCCCATCATCCATTTTGTCATGAGCAAACTTTAGTTTCCCACCCGGATCAAAAGGAAACTCGGGATTTTCTTCATCAAAACCATCATCATGAGAACCTCCACCCTCATGAGGATCTCCCCATCCTAAGGCATCATTGCATTCAAGGAATTCCTCCTCCTCATGATTAGCATTGTCCTCAGTGATAATGTAGCTGATGGACATATCCTTGGATTTGCATACCTTGAAGTGATCCTTGTTCCATTTTTCTCCACATTTGAAACATAGACCTTTGAGCCTCATTTCATGCAAACGGTCCTCCTTGATAACCTTGCTTTTTGAACCCCCATTTGCTGGCTTGGACTCATTGTATGTAGCTTTGTTGGACATAAATGGTGGTTTAAATGGAAGTCTATTAGACCCTCTACCATACACGGTAGGAAATCTTGGAAGATTAGGTCTTGTGTTTGCATGAGAACCCATGTCAGTCCTTGTGATCACTTCCCCTTTGATATTCCCTTTGCTAGCCCACTTTGTCAAGTACTTCTCTTCATGAATTTCTGCAAGCATCATTGCCTTCTTCAAAGTGGCGGGTTCATGAGACTTGACATCACCACCAATAGGAGCTTTCAAGCCCCTTATATACTTGACAACAAGATAATGCTCATCAAAGTCGTCCAAGTATAATAGAAGCTTTAGAAACTTATGAGAATATTCCTTCACGGTAGTGATTTGCTCTAGCTTGTCCCATTCCACAATGTGATTGTCCCTTTGCATGCGAGAAGTAAACTCTTCTGCCATGTCATTCTTGAATTCTTGATGACATAACCATGAGATTGCTTCCTCCTCCACCAAGTGTGAGCAAAACCTTCAAGATGAAGTGAGGCGAAGTAGACTTTGGCAATCTCGCTCCTTGGGCTGATTTCGAAGTAGAGATCCATCTTGTTTGCCCACTCTTCAAAGTCTTCGATAGAATTTGATTCTCCTTTGAACTTATTAAATATGATTTTGTCCTTCACAGCATTGTCAAAATCACCATGCATTCTTGAACCCCTCTGCCGTGCTCTTGGATCGTCAAATCCTCTTCCTTCACCCAAGTGTCTATGCATTTGCTCATCTTCCAATTGCCAATCACCTGCATCTTTAAATCCCTTCTGTTCATACCCTCTTCTTGCATCTTGCATAAAGGATGAAGTTCTTGGAATACTGGCATTGGATCTCTCATAAGAAGCATCACCCATAGGTCTCTTGCCCTTGTCCATGTAAGAAGAATGTGGCATCATTTGAGGTGGCATCATTTGTCTTACTTTGTTCTCTTCTGGCATAGAAGGCTTTCCATCATGTTTGGCATCATAATGTACACCATCCATTGCATTCATATCGGCTTCTTGGTTGAGCTTGAGAGGAGCCAATGCACTAATGGCTTTCTCCAAGTCTTTTAACCCTCTTTGCATCACGTCATCCAGGTAGTGGTGTCGCTTGTCGAACCGTTCCATGAGGTGTTCACCAAATTGTTGTTGCCAATTTGTTTGGTTATTTTCAATCCTTTGAAACATACTCTCCATAGCCATTAACATCATGTCCACTGTTAGCGGAGTAGTTCCCAAAGATTGAGGCATTTCCACTGGCTGAGATTCATGTGGAGATGGTGCTTTTATGGTTGAACTTTCTTCATTCCTCGTTGATGAACTCGTTGCCATCATTGCTTCCGGTTGTCTTTGATCATTTTCATTCTGGGCTCCCTTGTTTTGACCTCCTCTAGTCATTTCCATGCGCGTAATTGATCCCTCCTTGCAAAGACCACTTACTTGATTTTTTTTTTCTCTATTCAAACGGTATCCGATTTGGGTGATCTTTATATCGATGCGAAGCTCTTGACGAGACGAATAAGAATCCCCAAAAACAGATCTGAAAAAGTCAACAGCCTTTGACCAGTCAACTGTACCGGCTGAAAGTCAACTCTTGATGTTAACCGCTCAATTCTTATCCGATTTGGGTGATCTTTATATCAATGCGAAGCTCTTGACGAGACGAGTAAGGATCCCCAAAAACAGATTTGAAAAAAGTCAACAGCCTTTGACCAGTCAACTGTTCTAGCTGAAAGTCAACTCTTAACTTTGACCGCTCAATACTACTCCGATTTGAGTGATCTTTAGCTTGTTTGAAAGAGGTTTTCGGGTAGATTGAAGAGCTTTCAGGATAGATTTGAAAAGCTTTTGAAAAACCCTAGAAATTCAAGGATTTGTCCTGGCTGCAAGTAGGCAAATTTTGCAAAAATTTTGCCATGGTCTCCCCTCTTTTTGCACCAAATCTCAATCAAATCAAAGCATCTCAATCAAGTATTAAAATCCTTATGCATTTGACCACTGTAAGCAAATCAATCCTCAATCATTTTTCCATCTGAGCATGTGACCTTATGGCATCAATTTTGTCCTTTTGCATAAGAAGTCGATGTAGAGGATTTGCTAGTTTGCTCAAGTCGAATGAAGTGGTCGATGAAGCGCGTCCTTGCTTGCCGATCTCCCGGCCAAGCACTTCTCACCCCTTCACCAAGCACTTCTCACCCCTTCACCGATCTCCCGACCAAGCACTTCTTCACCCCTTCACCAAGCACTTCTCACCCCTTCACCAAGGTGAAGGTTGAGGCCATTTCTTTACCACCAAGTACCTAATCCTCTTCCTTACCGCGTTACCCGGCACTAACGGCAAGGAAGATTCAAGACATTCTCCCCTTGGCCTCTCCTCCAAATGCCAAGGTACCCTTACTTCATTCTAGATTCTAGGAATAAAGTGGGGTACAATCGTGAGTGGAATGTGGTTACAAGCTCAAATGAATGAGTAGAGTTGACTTACAATTGATTTATAGCATGACTCATGCTCATTCATATCATAATACATGGTTCATAGTGCTTCCTTCATCACATCCACTCATGGCAATGTCAATACATTTCCACATACATCAACAACATCCAAGTGTCACGGAGCGGTGATCTCGGGTCGTGTTCTGGGCGCGAGTTCCTGCTCGGGACTAGAAAATCCAATACAAAAGTGAAAACAGAGAGCACTTGCTGAATCTTGCACCTCAAGACCTATAGCTCGTCTCGAAGAGAATGACAAGCCGGTCGTTTTGAGTACGAGAACTCCAAAAACGGAGTTCGTATGAGAGAGTTATGACCAAAAACGTGCAACCGGCAATGGAAAACGGTGTCACCAAAGAGTGGGCTTCCAACCCAAAACATTTTATTCAATCCCCCAAATGTGCCAAAAGCTATGCTCACTTATGCCAATATGCAAGGCATAGCATTGAATGGCTATGTGTAGCATTCAAGCATTCATAATGCATAAAGAGCAGCATGAATGGCCATGATTAAAGTCCAATTTCTAAAAATTAGGGATTTATGTGTAATAAAACCCTAATTCACTCCATAGCTTGAAAGAATGCTTCAAAATTGTAAGGAAGTGATGGAGCAGCTCACCAATGTCACCCGGGAAGCCTTAATGCTTGAATTTGTTGAAGGAGATGAAGATTAGGGTCACTTTGGTGAAAAACGTAGGCAGCTTTGGTAGTGATTTTCAACCACATTGGGAGCCCCATTGCTCATGGAAAATAGGTGAAATACTTCATAAAACATTGCTAGATACATGAGAGACTCAATGCCCTTTGCTCATGTTGAGATTCCATGGCTAGGGTTTGCAAGAAAGCTCCCAAACAAAAAAACGTTTTTGATTAACAACTGCTAATCAAGATTAGAAATTTTTCCCAATTTGGTCCACTCATTCAAAAAAAATAGGTCCATGTGCTCAGATTTGAACCACAAACTCTACCTTAGCCATATCCCCTTCCCCCATGAATCAAATGAAGCAGAAATTTCACGAAATGAGAAGAAGAAAAGAAAAATTAAAAATCATGGATCAAAAGCCATGCTCTGATACCAATGAAAGAAAGTAACAGGGGTGGGTTAGTCCCTCACCAAGGGAGTGGCTCATGAAGGAGTCACCACTTAGCATCTCACGGGAGAAGCTCACCATTGATTCTTGGAACAGATAACATTATCATGAATGAGCCATAATCCCATTTACATTGGTATTTATACTCCACCCAAGAGTTCACACCTACTTACTAGTTGTCCATGGCCTTGGGCCCATAATGCTTTCTTACACACTCCAAATCAGGGTACCCCTGCACATGCCAACAGTGAGCTTACCTCTGAAAAACAAGCAATTAATCTTTATAATTGAAGTGTTTGGTGACCATTGCTTGGTATAACCCAACATTAGAGAGTTGATATTGATGTTTATGCAAATATTTTTGACTCTTACTCTCATTTTCTACCCTAATTGTACCCACCAAAGTCATATAGTTTTTTGCATACAAAACAGGGTGCTTATCTCAATGTAATTGGGGTTTTAGGATAATTACTTACATTAATCACAATGGTAAGAGATTACACACTACCCTGGGTTCATCTCAATGGCAAGAATTTCTCATGGGTTCATCTAAAATGCCATATAAGTTTAATGGCCAAGGTTTCCACACCTGGAAAACCAAAATTACGGGGTACTTATTACAGAAGAAGAATCTATGGAGTCTTGTCAAACCACAACCTAATGGAGATGAAACTTCTACTGTTACTACTAGAGCAACCACTGCTACATTGCAAGCCAAAGATGAGCAAGCATTAGGCATTATAATGACTGCACTTGATGATGGTTACATTCATTACATTGATGATGATGACACTACTGCAAAGGCATGGGACACACTTGAAAATATCTTTGGTGCTAAGGCTAAACACTCCAAAATTAGTCTTAAAATGCAATTGTATAAACTTAAAATGGAAGAATCTAGTGAAGGTGTGGCTGCACTAATCAATAGACTTAAGAGTCTTATGACTTAACTTGTGTATGTGAAGTCTCCAGTCACTGAAGAAGATGTCATTGGCTATGCCTTCAAATTTCAATCAAATAGTCACTATGCTTAAAGAGAAGGAACCCATTCCTTCTTTGGAAAGTGTGATTAACTCTTTTGCAGGAAGAAGAGAAGAAGCTGGTCAAAGATGCCTTAGAGGTGCCTATGTTGTCTTCTGAACAATATGAAGAAGAAGTGTGCAAGCTTTGGAAGAATAAAACATCTTACTAAATACTGCTTCACCAACAATCCATGTGTGCATTGTATTGAAAGACAAACCACTCATCTCAAAGGTGCTACCTCAAGCACAAGAAGAAAGGAAAGGAGAAAGTCAACACTGTTACAGAGGAAACCAACCTTGCTCAAGTGTGTGAAGATGTAGAGGACTCCTATGCCTTTTAAAACATTATCTAAGTCATATTTGGCTATGCCTTATATTTGTGGGAACACTAGTTGTTGATTAAGTCTTGTTGTGTTGCTGGCTTAACTCTTTGTTGTGTATACCCACTTGTTGTTAATCCTCCATACCTTGAAGTTTGTAAGAGAAGAGTACACATACCCTATGTTGTGATTAAGGGGGGGGGGCTCTACTCAATGTATCAAGGAGGATTTGTTGTTAGGCAAAGTTAGTCATAAGGCATTGTGTTCCTGTTTGGCTTATAGGGGGGTGTTGGAAATAACCCAAACATAAAGCCAAGATTAAAGCCCAAGGTTCAAAGGTTATTATCCATGTAACTATAGGATTGTAAAAGGCACAAGAATCTAGTCAAAGAGGTGAAAAGAAGGAGCCCTCCTTTGTAAAGAATCAGGGAGAAAATTGAGGGAAGTGCCCACCTACTTTCACTCCACCTCTCCTACAATCACTCCACCTCTCCACATTCCTCTCCATCTCTCCTAAAATCAAGGCACATCTCCTATATTCAAGGATGTACTCTTGGCCTATAAAAAGGCACCTTTGGGAATGAAAAATCAGTTCTTGTGTTTGATTCATGCCCTCTTCATGCTTGTGTGATTAGCTTAATCTCATTTTAATCATATTCTTGATCACCCATCACTAATGGCAAACATATGCTTTGATCCACCATAAATGCATCATTCCTTCCATTTTCCTTGAGCATGACCCACGAGTAGGCCCATATGGCATAAGGTACATTTGAATGTTGATTCTTGAAGTTATAAAAGTTAGCCTTGAATGACTCATGAGTAGGCTGGCCCATAAGGTACATTTAAAGATTGATTCTTTAAGTTCTATGAGATTGAAAATAAGAGTCATAACTACTTACGTATAAGGAACCAGTTACCAAAAGTCAATGAGCAATTGAAACACGCAAACCTTTACCTATAGGAGCTTATTGTCATGGTCATCATAGAGCAGGACTACGGGATGCATGCGTTTTCTCAAGAGCGTTGAAAGTTGAGGGAGTCAGCACGTTTTGCTGACTCCCTCAACTTTTATAACCCTCTCTACTCGATCACTGTTTTGCTCGAAACTTGCTCACAATATACATTGATTGGGTAATTCCTCTCTAATACCAGCAAAAGCTTCTGCATATTGATTGGCCTAATTTCGCCCCCTAGAAGTAGCAGCTCTTGCAATTTGCCAGAATATAGTATAACTTGCAGTCTTTGGGCATTGTGAAAGAGGTTTCATTTTTCATATTGTAAGGTGGGGGATGTTAATTGAAGCAATTTGCAGGTTCCTGCAGGATTACAGCTCCCTTGTGTTCTTGCTTTCAATATGGTTGCTGGGATTCTCTGCAGGCGTGTGTGTACCCACCATTAGCTACTATAAAGGGAGGAGTGTTATTAAGGAGTTGGGTAATGGAGGGTTGAAGAAAGGATTAAAGGGAGGGGAAATGGAGGCTCTTGTGAATGAGGGCGCTTCTTCATGTGATCATGCAGAAAGCGAGCAGAACCAGCAAGAAGAGGTTAACAAAGAAATACAAAGCGGTAGCGAGCGAGATTCGAACCGATCGCTCTCTCTTGGAAGCAAGAAGAAACTGCAATCCTACAGAGAACCCATTAAGAAGCAAGCCGGAGAAACTATGGAGGAGAAATCCTGTGTGCAGAATGGTATTGAAAAAGAGGGTGCGGTCGTCGTGCAGAGGAAGGCGAGCTTTACAGGGGAGGAGGTGAAGGAGCTGGCCGATGCCTTCATTGCGAGGGTGCGCCAGCGCATGCGTGTGCAGAGGCAAGAGTCCTACAAGCTCCGCCAAGAGAACCTTGCCAGGCAAGAGTCCTACGAAATTTACCAAGCTCGCCTCGACAGGTCGGCTGGGCTATAAACTAAACGTTTTCTAGGTGTATGTTAACACACACACACACACACACACACGCACACACATCCTTGTGTGTGTTAATGCCTAGGTATGTTAATACACACACCCTTGTGTATGTCAACTCTTGCAAGCAATGTCTCCCACTCCTTCAAATAAAACACCCCTTCCTTGTTGTGGGAGGGCCAAGTTTTTTCACTATTTCACCCCCCCCCTTGTTATGTCTCCCACTCCTTCAAATAAAACACCCGGCCCTTCCTTGTTGGGAGGGCCAAGTTTGTTCACTATTTCACACCCCCCCTTGTTTAACCAAGCAGAACTACACCCTAGTATATCCCACTAGCAGCAAGGCTTCCCAACCTCTATGTCAAATACTCTAGCATGGCTTCATATTGCTACATTTCACCCCTTACTAGCACACATAGCCATGCTAGATTACTACATTTCATCCCTTAACTAGCACATACAGGCATTTGTGTGCATACTCGCACACACGCACATCCTCATTCTTTGTCCTCTCTCAAGCATGATGTTTTCGTCTCTCTAGCACCTTGATTTACAATATTATATAAAAGTTATGTTTCATGTATAAAAATGGATTAACTTTTCGGTCTCATCTCTATAATTTATCGTGGCTTTGCACAATGTGATGCTTTCATTCAAATTCTTTATAAATAAAACCTAGTAACAAAATTATTTTCTTCTCTTGGTATATTATTTGTTACTATGTGCTACAATGAAGCCTCATTGCCTCTTAGGTGCAACAGTAGGGCGACAAGCCTTATCGTATGAGAAAACGTGAATTATCAAGTGCACCAATTTATATTGCATGAAATGTTACCTGTCCTTGTTGCACGCATACATTACTTGATGGAGTATGGTTGATAGCTAATCTTATATTAAATTATTTGATGGACACGTATCGTTCCTTTTCAGGGGGTTCACTTATAGAATATGTAAAGTGACATGAGTTTAGCATAAGGAGTCTTTTATCCTTATTTTTAAAGATAGATATACATATAATTATTTACATAGGGATATTTAAAGAGATTTTTTTAAAGATGTAAATTTGTATGAGATTTTTAAACTATGATTTGTGCACACGTGATATACAAGGTTTATGTAGAGTAAACCCTCTGAGAATTCCTTCTTTGTGGAAGGATAAAATGTCTAGGTAAAAAGAGTGAGTTTTAATCAAAACAATGTTTGAATACAACCCTTGTGTGACCTATGTGGTGTAGCCTTGTTGGATTGTTCTACTTTTTTAAGACTCTACATAAGGAGAATCATCATTTCTGCAACATGTCGCACCACATATAAGGATTCATGTGTATCACTAGATAAGGTTTTTTGAGTGGCTTCATAATTTAAAAGAGGATGTCCAAAGTTTAAATTTGTGTTTGTTAAGGGGTAGCTCATAGGGCCCTAGGCGTCAACTATTTAGAAACTACCTATAGCACATGCATTCAAGGGATAGTTAAATAACCCCTTATATGTTTTAATGTAAGAAATTATGAAACAACAGAAGCCAAGATCTTTGTAGACAAGAGAAAACACAGAGATATGGAGAATCAAAAATTTTCTATTACTGTATGCAATTACAATAGATAGCTACCGCTTCCCAGTCGTGTGCTTCAGTGAAGAAGCTTTGATAGCTGACTGGAAGAAGTGAGAGCGAAGGCTGTATGCAAAAAGCGTGGGTGAAGAGTGATTTTAGTGGAAAAGACCGTCTCGCTAAATAGAGCTTTGCGTGCATGATTTTTCATCATGCAATCATAAATGACCACCGAATCTATATTCCGATTGGCCCGCAAAGTCTGCATGGAGTTTAGCGTAAACGGCCCTTCGGGACCCCCTCCAGAAGAGAGGGGCTCACGCCCCCCTCCGCACCTTCCCCCAAGTAGGCTAGTGTGAAACTGTGCGTCGCAATGGACCCAAAATTTACAACCCAAATGCAGTAGGTGTATAATAACTCACCGCATATGCATGTAGCCTGGTTGGCAGTGTGCCAACCTTCTCCAGAATCGTCTCATGCTATCTGGCCACAATCGGCCACCATCCAGTGTTCATAAATGCCTTCTCCTCATATAGGGGGGCTCACAAAGTAGAGTAAGCTGGTGCATGTGTAGTTACCTGAGGGTGGAGCAGTGATATCCAACACCCCCCCTCAATGTCCACCCGCCGAAGGTGAACTACCATTTCGACCCAATGGCGAGTTGTTGAAGATGTCGCTCCAGGGTCTTTCTCCCAAGAGCCTTAGTGAAGATGTCTGCACAATTGTCCTTTGTTGGATAATAAACCAAATCCACTACTTCATCCATGATAAGATCTCGCACAAAGTGATACTGAACTTCAATATGTTTTGTACGAGCATGGAACACAAGATTTCATGCAATCGCCATGCAACTCTGGTTGTCACATAGTAACTCTTTAGGTTGCTCCTGGACTTCTCCCATGTCTGCCAAAAGCCTCCTCAACCATAATGCCTCACATGAGGCAAAACATGCTGCTTTGTATTCAGCCTTGGTAGTAGAAGAAAGAGCAACAGTAGGTTGCTTCTTACTAATCCATGAGATAACTCCAGATCCAAGTGAAAAACAATAGCCTGATCTCCTGCTATCTATGTCTCCTGCCCAATCTGAATCACAATATCCTGTCAAGGTGGTTTCTCCGCCTCTCTTGTAAGTGATTCCATAATCCAAAGTACCACTCATGTACTTTAGAACACGCTTACCTTCTTTCCAATGGCTTTCCCGAGGCTTATTGGAAAACCTGCTTAGAACACCTGTAGCTTCACAAATGTCAGGGCGAGTGTTACACAATTAGATAAGACCTCCCACAAGTCTCCTGTACAATTCATTGTTTACCAATGCGGATGCATCTTCCTTTGAAAGCTTCAAGTTAACTTCAAAAGAAGTACTTACTGACTTACACTCAGACATACCAAATGCTTTTAGTAATTCAATGGCATACTTCTTCTGTGAGAGATGAAGATTCTATCTGACTCCTGCCAAACTTCAATTCCCAAACAAAAGTGCATAAGTCCGAGATCTGTCATCTCAAACTCCATACATAATGCTGACTTTGTTTGAGCAATTTTCTCTTCATGATCTCCAGTAAGAGTAAGATCATCCACATAAACAGCAATCAACATGTACTTGCCATTCTCTTCAAAAATGTACAAACTTGCATCAGAAAGACTTCTTTTAAAACTGATACTTATCAAGTACCTGTCAATCCGTTGATTCCATGCACATGGGGCTTGCTTCAGCCCGTACAATCCTTTCCTGAGTCTGCAAACTTTATCTTCTAAGCCTGGGACCTCAAAGCCTTCTGGTTGTTCTACATACACCTCTTCCTTGAGGTAACCAGAAAGGTGGATTTCACATCCATTTGCATGACTGACCATCCTCTCTGTGTTGCTAATGCTAGGATGGTGCGGATAGTAGTCAATCTGGCTATGGGAGCAAAAGTGTCCTTGTAATCAAAACCTTCTACCTGTGCAAACCCTTTAGCTACAAGTCGAGCCTTGTACTTATCCAATGAACCATCAGATTTGTACTTAGCTTTATACACCCACTTGGATCCAATTACCTTGCGTTTCTTTGGACGATCCACAAGATCCCAAGTGTGGTTACGCATGATGGAATCATACTCTGTTTGCATGGCTTCCATCCACTTTGCATCTATTTCACCTTCTTTAAAGCTGGTGGGCTCCTGAACTTTCTGCCCAATGGAGAAGGAACAACATCAGCAAACTTCATGTATGCTCCAAAGGAAGTGGAGTCGGATCATCTTTTCTGAGAGAGAGAGAGAGAGAGAGAGAGAGAGAGAGAGAGAGAGACCCCACAACCCAATGTAACGTGCCCCAACAAAGTAAAACCACCTCTGAGCCACCGATGATGTAGGCCACGTGGTAGATGTATGTGTGAGCACTTTAGTCAAGGTTGCGGGCACTTATAGTAGCCTTGGACACATAGAGAGAGAGAGTGTGTCAAGGACTATGGAGTTTAGGGACTTGAGGTACTAACAGACTATCAAGTAAGAGAGAAACTTGGTACAGGTTCCAGGTGTGCTAAGTTAACTTGAGGGGAGGAGTAGACACTAGTCGCGGACTATCAAGTAAGGAGGGAAACTTGGTATAGGGTCTAGGTGTTCTAGGAGTATTCACTTGAGGGGAGGTGTTGAAAATACAAGTGAATAGGGTGTGTGTTGGAACAAGCCCTTGGTTAGAGGCTGTAAAAGAGGATGTGTAAATGTGAAAGAACCTGTGAAAAGGTGAGAAGAATCTACTAGGAGAGAATAAAGGGTAGCATGAGAAGATTTAGAAAGTGTGGAGATATTCTAGGAGATATTCTGGGAAAAGTGAAGAGGTGGAGAGAATTAGGGAAAAGAGGTGGAGTGAATCATGGAGAAATCAGTGGGATTTGATGCTTGATGTAAACTCTATAAATTGAGGCATTGCCCTAATGAGAATTTGCTGGTTTTTGAGTATCCATGCCTACATTAATCTATTTGTTAATTACCATCTTAATTATTTGCTAATCACTTTGTTATTAATGATGTCGATTCTAGTGTTTGATCCACCATAGCTCATCACAATGCCCTAATCTCAATAAAGTACACATGTAAATGACCCTAATCCCAAGTTCCTAGGCCCCATCTCCCATGTGCATGTGCATACCAAATCTAATTCATTATAGAAAAACTTCTTTAGGTCTATCAGTCTCTTTGTTTCTATAATAGTCCACATCTATAAAACTAGTAGAAAACTTCTTTAGGTCTATATTTTTCCTCATTTTCTTCCTCCTCCATGTTATGTATGTCAAAAAAATGCCTCTCTTATTTGGCAGTAAGACATTTTGAACCCTTGAATTGACGAGATAGTTGGGATTCCATATTCTTTAGTGATCCAAGGTAAATGACTATCAAGAATATGTTGTGTCTTTGTAACTACCATGTTGTGTCTTTGTAAACTGCCATGTTATGTATGTCAAAAAAATGCATCTCTTATTTGGCAGTAAGACATTTTGAACCCTTGCATTGATGAGATAGTTGGGATTCCATATTCTTTAGTGAACCAAGGTAAATGACTATCAAGAATATGTTCTATCTTTGTAACTGAAGAAGAGATATTTATTTTTATATTCAAGAAACAAGTATTGTATGCAAATAGTAAGTCTAGTTAGCATGTAATGAGTGGTGCTTTTTACTGTCCATTTTTTAAATCCATGCTTTTTCTTGCCCATGTGTGCTCCATGTTTTTGCCAAAGTCTAGTTATGTTCTCTTGAAAGGCTCATAACCATTTTTGTCCAAACTTATTTACCACACAAAAAGCAAAAAGCTATGTCTAATGCATTCCATATGTCTACTTTTCTTGTTCTTACATATTCTTCATCAACATGGTTCTTAAAAGCATTGTGTACTTGCTTCCAAAGGCCGTACGTAATTGTCGACCTCCCACTTTTTTTTATTTTTTTTTCCAAGCTCTCCCAATTGAGTGAGAAATCTTCTTACTTTGACACCACCAATTGAAGGCTTTAGTGGTACCTCATGAAATGTTGTAGAAACTCTTTGTGTCTTTAGATTACCTGCCATATGCCACTCAATTTCAAAGCTTTAGCATGCAAAATCTTTATGTTTGGTTGTGCTTCTATTATATTTGGGAGTTTTTGTTTGATTAAAGATCTAGAACAGGGTCTTGTGGTTCTCTAAATTTTGAACTTTATTTCACAATGAACAACAAGATTACACAATTCAAATTGATAGGTAAAAAAGTGAACAAAAATAAAAGTAAATGTATGCACTAGAAAAGAAAAGCCTAGGGGGTCCACTAAGGGATATGTAAGATCGCACTTGCATTCAAACATAATTTTGCACCCATTGAGTCTTATAACAAAATTCTTTAGGCCTTTTGTCTCTTAAATTTTCACTTCATAAAAATAGACCATTACTTTTCTAGAGTTTCTAGGTTATAAAATATATTGTTTGTTTCATTGAATGAAAATGCATTTGTGCTACATTGAAATTTACCTAAAATGTGATAGAGTCTCTCCTACAAATTCATCTACCTTGTCACTCAATATGTATCTCTCTTTTCTTACTTGGAAGTATTGTTGAGGCTATTTTCTTGTCCTTAAACTTGGAGTGCAATAATTGAAATAGCTTTGTGTAGCCTCCACTAAACATCGAGTGTGTTCACGTGGTTGCTTCCCACAAACTCTTTAACAATGTATTTCTTTAAATTTTAAAATTTTGTTAAGTGTAGCATTGTTTAGAGGGTGTTAATCATAAAGAATAATGCTATCCAGCTGAAGTAGGGCGTTAATCATAAAGAATAATGCTATCCAGCTGAAGTAGGGTGCATGACCTCTTGATCTCAATGCATAAGTGACCTACACATGAAATGTAAAACTGTTAATTGATTAGTGAAACCAAGATCAAATGCATAGTTCTTAAACAAATAATTATGCAAAATTTTGAACGATGAACACAATCCAAGTGCAAAATTTCATACTTTTATAACTCGAATATGTCTTTTGAGACGTGGAGTCCCAATGTTCAATATTTCAATATTGCTCAGAGTTCTCATTTTTTGTCCAACTTTGTCTTCTTCCTCCTTACATGCCTTTGTGTTTTTTTGAAGATATTTAATAGTTGTTTTCAAGCCTTCAACTTCCTCTTCATGCTATTTGTATGTGTATTCAATTTCTTTGTGGTGTTGTTTATGTGTATTAAGTTTTTTGTA
The DNA here is from genome assembly GCF_041138505.1 of Cibotium barometz. Classification (NCBI taxonomy): domain Eukaryota; kingdom Viridiplantae; phylum Streptophyta; class Polypodiopsida; order Cyatheales; family Cibotiaceae; genus Cibotium; species Cibotium barometz. The sequence goes on along the minus strand of NC_141055.1, from coordinate 21,834,162 downwards.
TGTGTATTAAGTTTTTTTTTGAGAAGAGAGTAATTTATTGATATGCCTCAAGCATTAAGCGCCTGGAGATGAGTTATTACAATAGCATAGAAGCCCACCACAAACCATTCCCTACAAATTAAGTAAGGAGGTAGGAGTAGATAAATTTTGAGTAGATCTTTAGATCAAAATAGTGACATGCCATTGGTTGTGTGTGTGTGTGTGTATATGTGCTCATACACACAAAAAGAAAAAAGAAAACTTGTGCACACACAAATTCACACTCCCACACCCTCTTTATATGTGTAGAAAACCTCCCCAAAAAATCATGTGTGTGGTGTGTGCAAGAGAGAGAGAGAGAGAGAGAGAGAGAGAGAGAGAGAGAGATTGAGAATTGTGCATTTTACCTTACAAATGTTTGTTCACCTAAATGAGCATACTCCTTGCATGATAGAGGAGGAAGAGAAAGAAAGGAGACAATGCAAGGGTCGGTTCAGGAACATGCACTTAGCCAACCCTAATGAGGGTTGGCTAAGGGTCGGTTCAGGAACATGCACTTAGCCAACCCTAATGAGGGTTAACTCCTCAATGTGAAGCTGCTAGGGGCTCACTTCACCACACCACTTGTGTCACTCAAGTGGAGCTTCAATGAGAGAATGAGATATGGAGAGCTCAACTCCTATCTCAATGCCTTGGTGTGTGCAAGAGTGAGAGAGAGGGAGAGATCAAGAAGAAGAAGAAGAGGTAAGCAAGGGAGCATCTCCTATATGCACACACATACAATCAAGCAAGCACGCACGCATCACACACAAGATCACCACCATAGCCACAAAAAATCAAGAGGCAGAGAGAAGAGAACTCAATTTTAATAATGGGATTGTATATCCTTTTCATATTTCATAAGTCACTTATATACATGAGCTCTCTATTTACAATGCTAACTTCCCATTTAACAATTGGGTGCCCAAAATTGGTTCTCTAGCTCTATGTACACCTAGGCTTATTTGGGACATCACACATGTCATAAGCTTGGTCATACCATATATCTTTTACATGAAGTGATTATTGTGGTTTTGCATAAAAATGGATTACATGAAATGTAACCATGCTTAAAATAAAGTTAACCATTGTAGTTAACATACCCCTTCCTAATTCAGGTCCATCCTCGGAACTGGCAAGAAGACTCAATGATAATAGTAGAGGGAGCATATGTAAACAAAAATGTATCATGATTTGGGGTACTAGGGGATCAATGGAAAGATTTGTAGCTTGTCCAACCTCCATCATATCTTCATCAAAGGTTTGGATATACCAGGTGGGCATCCACTAGATACATTTGTTCACCTTGAGAATTTTGCATTTTACCTTTAATTAACGGGGTAAGGTTGGCCTCCCAAGAGAGTGCCATGTGTCATAGGACATTAAATCATCATTAGCACCCATATCAACAAGCACTAACTTTTGGGTGAAACTTGTCCGAGTGATCATTCTAGTATGGAAAATTTTTCGAGTCCTCTTCTTTAAGGTCTACTAATTGAGCCATGTTTACTATGAAGTTTCAATTGTTGTTCCTTGGCTTCTCGTTGTGTTGTTTATTAAATCTCATTTTGTTTTTTTTTTCTCCTCATTTTTAAGGTGGATTTCCTTCAAGGTGTTTTGTATGAGTGGTCCATAGTAGCATCACAATTTGCTACCATTGAAATAACCGGCCATCTCAACACTGTCGAGAGTTTCAATGTGCATTGTGCCCTATGGGATTATTTCGATCACTAGGAAGGGTCCTAGTCCTCTATATTTGAGTTTTTTCTTATGGTTTTTAGTGCTATAGAGAAGGACCAGATCCCCCTTGTTCATCTCTTTGTCCTTGAGTTGGTCTCATCAAACCATTGCTTGCACCTTAGTTTTTCAACAATCATTCCATACAGAGCCCTTAGGCACGTTTCATCGAGTTTCTCAAACTCAAAGAGCCGATCACTCAGAACATTGCCCGGTGAGTCTTTCCTACACGGCTACCCTTAAGCTTGGAACCAATAATTCCATAGGCATAACCACTTCAGTTCCATACATTAAGCTGAAGGGTGTTGTGTTAATGGCCACTTTATATGCGCTGTGCGATAAGCCCAGAGTGCAACCAACAACTTTTTTTCCCAGTTGTTTGTGAGACTTGCCTCTACAATCTTGGTCAAAGATGGCACATAGGGTCTTAAGAGTTAGTGCTTTCTGCTTGGCCATTGGCTTGGGGATACTAGGGTAAAGATTTGCAGTGCGTGACCAAGAATTCTTATAGTAAGAATTGTCTCACCTCTTTTATGAAGTGGGTGCCATTATCATTTATGAGAACAAGCTCAAGGGTACACCCAAAGCAAGTGATCACACACTCGTAAAGGAATTTAGCCGTGGATCTTGCATTGGCCTTTCTTGTGGCTCAAGCTTCAACCCATTTTGTGCAGTAGTCCATCGAGCGCTATGATATACTAGGCTTGGGTGTGTTGGGCCGTCGGACTAATGGGACCCACAAAATTGATACCCCGTTTCTCAAATAGTTGTAAAGGATATGATGGGGTACCCTTAAGCTTGGAACCAAGAATTCCATAGGCATAACCGCTTCAGTTCCATACATTAAGCTGAAGGGTGTTGTGTTAATGGCCTACACGGCTACCCTTAAGCTTGGAACCCAAGAATTCCATAGGCATAACCGCTTCAGTTCCATACATTAAGCTAAAGGGCGTTGTGTTAATGGCCACTTTATATGCGGTGTGCGATAAGCCCAGAGTGCAACCAACAACTTTTTTTCCCCAATTGTTTGTGAGACTTGCCTCTACAATCTTGGTCAAAGATGGCACATAGGGTCTTAAGAGTTAGTGCTTTCTGCTTGGCCATTGGCTTGGGGATAATAGGGTAACGATTTGCAGTGCGTGACCAAGAATTCTTGTAGTAACAATTGTCTCGCCTCTTTTATGAAGTGGGTGCCATTATCATTTATGAACAAGCTCAATGGTACACCCAAAGCAAGTGATCACACACTCGTAAAGGAATTTAGCCGCCGTGGATCTTGCATTGGCCTTTCTTGTGGCTCAAGCTTCAACCCATTTTGTGCAGTAGGCTATGATATACTAGGCTTGGGTGTGTTGGGCCGTCGGACTAATGGGACCCACAAAATTGATACCCCGTTTCTCAAATAGTTGTAAAGGACATGATGGGGTACCCTTAAGCTTGGAACCAAGAATTCCATAGGCATAACCGCTTCAGTTCCATACATTAAGCTGAAGGGTGTTGTGTTAATGGCCTACACGGCTACCCTTAAGCTTGGAACCCAAGAATTCCATAGGCATAACCACTTCAGTTCCATACATTAAGCTGAAGGGCGTCGTGTTAATGGCCACTTTATATGCGATGTGCGATAAGCCCAGAGTGCAACCAACAACTTTTTTTCCCAGTTGTTTGTGAGACTTGCCTCTACAATCTTGGTCAAAGATGGCGCATAGGGTCTTAAGAGTTAGTGCTTTCTGCTTGGCCATTGGCTTGGTGGGGATAATAGGGTAAAGATTTGCAGTGCGTGACCAAGAATTCTTGTAGTAAGAATTGTCTCACCTCTTTTATGAAGTGGGTGCCATTATCATTTATGAACAAGCTCAAGGGTACACCCAAAGCAAGTGATCACACACTCGTAAAGGAATTTAGCCGCCGTGGATCTTGCATTGGCCTTTCTTGTGGCTCAAGCTTCAACCCATTTTGCGCAGTAGTCCATTGAGCGCTATGATATACTAGGCTTGGGTGTGTTGGGCCGTCGGACTAATGGGACCCACAAAATTGATACCCCATTTCTCAAATAGTTGTAAAGGACATGATGGGGTAAAGTGACATCATGTCCTTATTGTGCAAAATCACCATCCCCACCATTGGCATTCATCACATCATTTCACATATTTGACGACATCTCCAAACAAGGTTGGCCACCATAAGCCTGCTAAAAGGATTTTTTGAGTAGTCGTATCTACTGCAAAGTGTACGCATGCGACTCTAGAGTGGGCTTGTTCTAAAATAGAGACGTATTTCTCCTCATGGTGGACACCATGCCTCATTATTATGTTCTTCCCTTGTTTGTAGAGTTTCCCTACAACAAATTGATAAGGAGAGGCTTTCTTGATGAGGTGTCTCAATGCTTTACCAAGTTCTCCAATGAAGTTCATACGAGGAGGACTGGCAAAGTGCTCCAATGAAGTTCATACGAGGAGGACTGTAAGCTGACCCCATATTGTGCACAGTCTACTACGCAACCACCACATAGAGCACATAAGCTTGCCGGAACAACATGTGTGCTTATCATCCCACCAAGAGCTGTAGAGGTCCAGGGAACCCTAGCATTTCCATCCAACAAGTGGCACCTATCAACCTGAAAAATTCTAATGCACTGTGTTGATCGAAATTTTTTGGGGGCCAAAGAATATACTCATGGAGATGCTCGCCCCCCCAACCCCAGGAGGATAATAAAAAACAATAAGATATGGTTAGGGACCTTAGGGAATTTAGGTTTTTGGGTATATATATATATATATATATATGCAGGCTATAATAAGCTGGTGGTGTGAGAAAAAGCTAGAAAGATTTAGGTAAAATAGGCGTACACATAAATAAATAGGTGTACACATAAAGATAGAGGTAGCTGCAATAAAAAAAGAGGAGACGGGAACTATTTTTGGACAAGGGAAGCGATAAAAAAGAGAGAGATAAAGAGAGACTTCGTAGAGAGAGACAATTCTCACACCACCTGAAAAATTGGATTAGAGAGAGACAATTCTCGCACCACCTGAAAAATTGGATTAGAGAGTCTTTTGTGGAGAAGTTTTTTTGGTTGTTAAAGATGGAAGCATTTGTAGGTACATTGATGAGAGGACGACGAGGAATCTGGCTCAGGACACTTGGATTTAGTTCAAAGCAGGGGGCGTGCTGGAGGGAGAGAGTTATCTGTGGGGGACTGGTGTCCCAGAAACTCCCTATAAACACCACTATTAAATACTTGAATGAATCAAGGATTACTTATAATATATTCCAGTCGTATTATCAGATAGTTGTAAACCAACAGTGGTTGGAGTATAATTTTTTGTTGATGACTTTGTGGGCTTGAGTCCTTCTCTAATTTCTTTGTGGTTATCTTTATGAGAGCTTTTATTGCATTGTATCCAATTATTCTTCCCCTCAAAATTTTCAAAGTCTAAAATGCATTGCGCTATTGATTTAAATCCAGAGAAGGTGGAGTTGTTTGGTGTTTAAGAGTTTCAGTTACCTTAGGGTTTTGTAGAAACTGTTTGAGGAGAGATTATCTTTGAAAAGCTATGAAGATGAAGCTGTCTGGGGTAAGTTTATTTTTGTCAACAAAGTTGGTTCTGTGTTAGCTCAAAGTTAGAACCATTATCTGGGAGTGAGGGGATCTTGAGCTAACTTGTTAGAGTGGGTAAGAAGTGTTTCTGGGTCTAGTCTGATAGTCAAAGCTGTCGACTATCAACAGACAAAAGGCTTACTATGTTTATAGTGTGTCTAAGGAGGCAGCAGTCTGACACAGTTGGCTAGTTGATTGTTTCTAAGGGTTGGATATCTGGTTTTGTTTAAGTGCTTAGATATCCCTATAGTGTTAGCTTACTCACTTAGAGGAGGAGAGTGATTCTACATCAGCCAAGTGAGCTTAGCTAGTTGGGTAGATTTTTCTCATTCGGATGCAATTGTTGTGAGCTGGTAATAGTCAACAGAGAGCTAATAAGGTGGTATCTTACCTACTTAAAAGATTTTTGGGATTTTATAACTGTCAGAGGATGTTTTAAGAAGGGTCAGAATTGCTGTTGATTTTGGATATAGAAGACAGACAAAAGACAGACAAAGTTTGACTTGTTTGAGTTGACCAAAAGAGTATTTTGTTAGACAGAGGTCAGTTGACTAGTCCTGAAAGGTTTTGAGACCTGTTTGTCAAGCCATCTGATAGTGGAGAACATTTTGGGTTCTGGAGGAAAGAATTCTACAAAGAAACAAAGAAAGGATGTCAGAGGCATGTTCTGAGCCTTTCTGTGTCCCGTTAGAGTTGGTTTTTGTCAATTGGGCATCAGCTGGAGTAAGGAGAGGGTCTGAATTAATAGACAAAGACATTGGAGATTAGTGCTCACCATAGAGAACAACTAAGGAAGATTTGAAGTCATTAGGGTGGTTGGGGGGTAGTGAAGTATTCTTTTGGAGTAGCTAAGGAGACCAGGGGGGATAGTGATTGGGTGTTCTGGTGCCTGTTTTGGTGTTGTTTTATTAATACTAGAGGGTGTGGTGCTTGTGATAAACCCCTCTCACAGTGGTGTGCTTCAAATAGAGCTATAGAGGCAATATCTCCTGATGCCATCATTGTTTTGGTGCCCCCACTGAGGAGGGCTTTCATAAGACACCGTGCAGATTGTTGGCAAAGCTATGACATATCAGCTGTCAAGATGGCTGCGGGTAATGATGCCATATCCCATGTTCCATGGACATGTCGATGAGGACCCATAAGATTTTTTGTCTAGGATGGAGCTAACAAAATTCACATTTAAAAAGAAGGGTGATGATGTGACAAATTGGCATTGCTGCCTATGTTAGTGAAAGGGGATGCGAGGAAATGGTTTCAGGCTTGGAGGAGTCAGTAGCCACATCTAGTTTAGACCTATGAGGAAGTGAGAGTAGCCTTGGTACAACATTATAAGAAAGGGGAGTCCCTAGATGCCATTTGGTAAGATATTCAAAGACTAAAGCACAGTTTGTCTAATATTTTTGATAGGTTTGTAGACATGTTTGAGGACTTGTGGAGCAAGTGGGATGCATCCTTAAGTGCTAAGCATCCTCCCATCATTTTGAAGAGAGATATGTTTATTCAGCCTTTACATGCTAACTTAAAGGATAAGGTCGAATTAAAAAGACCAGAAGGTACATACAATGAAGCTTTGAAGATTGCAAGAGAAAAAGAGTGGAAGCTTCAGAGGCTAACATAGAAGCAGAAGGAGTGGAGACTAGACTTGCTCCGTGATAAGAGAGAGAAGACCCGAAGAGACTAGAACTAGACCAGGTGATGCAAGGGATCAACCAATAGACTCGGCATATGGAGAGTTTAAATTTGAGTTTGCTGCATGGAAGCAGAAATGCTCCTACAAGACAAGAGAAAGAGATGGGATGAGAGGTAGGGGCAAAGGTGGAACCAACCTAAATATTCAATGTTTTAATTTCATGGAAAGAGGAGGGCATATTTTCCCTCAATTTCCATCTGCTGCCTGTGTTGTTCAAACTGAACCTGTTGCTTACCAATAAAAGCTTGTACAGCTGTCAACATCTTATTAGCCACAATGACTCCATCTTTTACATGAAACTCAGACGGAGTAACAACAGTTTCATCACCACCAAAATCAAACTTAGTCACCAACTTCTTGATGCTGCTATTAGCTTTTCTTCTCTTGGACAAAGTGAAAGTCTTACCCAACTTAGTTGGTGTTTGTGCTTCCATTACCTCTACTGGAGAATGTATCTCCAACTCCCCAAAATACTACGAGAACATTGTGGTGAGTCAGCTAATGGTAAAGCTTCTTTGGACGTGAACAGCTTGGCACATGAATGGCTTGGACGTGAACGGCTTAGGCGTGAAAGTGCAGGATGTGAATGGCTTGGCACGTGAACGGCTTGGGAGTGAAAGTGCAGGACGTGAACACCTTGGACGTAAATAGCTTGGACGTGAACGGCTTGGCACGTGAACGGCTAGGGTGGCGTGAATAGCTTGGACATGAACGGCTTGGCACGTGAACGCACGTGAACGGCTTGGCACGTGGACGGCTTGGGTGTGAAAGTGCAGGACGTGAATGGCTTGGCACGTGAACAGCTTGGGACATAAAAAAGTCTGAAAAAAAGAATTTAATATTCTGTTTAAAAAAAAAATCTAGAAAACACCCCGTATCTCCTAAATTGTATATCCGCCGCGATGAAGGTGCTCTACAGCTTATCGGAAAGCTGACATCAAGCTCTTCGACTTGCACTTGGTCGTCCGAAGTCAAAATCGACCACTTTGGCCTCCGACCAACATCCTCAAAATTCAACCCGAAAATCAAGGCAAAAAAACCCAAAAACCACGAAAAAGCACAAAAAATAGCGTGGGCTACTTTTGGAGAGTCTAAACGACAAAATCACGGACGACTCAGGGAAACAAAGTTGTAGTACTCTAAAATTACTACAACTCTCTCATACAGAGTTTTTCAAAATTCCTTTTGGAACACCCTCAAAAACATGCTGCGAAACAAGGAAAGAGGAAAATGTTTTCTCTTGAGACAATGATGGAAAATAGGTTTTGGGACCTCCTATTCCATTAGGGAGTGAAAGTGCAAGACGTGAACGGCTTGGACGTAAATAGCTTGGACGTGAACGGCTTGGCACGTGAACACACGTGAACGGCTTGGCACATGGACAGCTTGGGCGTGAAAGTGCAGGACGTGAACGGCTTGGCACGTGAACAGCTTGGGACATAAAAAAGTCTGAAAAAAAAAGAATTTAATATTCTGTTTACAAAAAAAAAAATCTAGAAAACACCCCGTATCTCCTAAATTGTATATCCGCCGATGAAAGTGCTCTACAGCTTATCGGAAAGCTGACATCAAGCTCTTCGACTTGGACTTGGTCGTCTGAAGTCAAAATCGACCACTTTGGCCTCCGACCAACATCCTCAAAATTCAACCCGAAAATCAAGGCAAAAAATGAAGATGATGAGAGGGAACAAGCCATGATCATGCTTTATCTTGGATGAGTCTCTCATTCACCATGTGGACCAGCTTCCGACTGCAAAGGAGAAATGGGATGAGCTTGACAAGCTCTATGGAGCTCGTGGGGTAAGAATTCCAAGATCTCACTTAAAATTAAATTTTTCAACTTGGAACTCAAAGAGGGAGACGGCATTGGAGCCTTCATCTCCCACTTGAAGGGCCTTATGGCTCAACTTACATCAGTGAATGTGAGAATGGATGAAGATGATGCAGTGGTTGTTTTGCTAAAAGCAGTCAAGAAGGTGTACCCCACCTTAGTCACCACCTTGAAGAACATACCTAATCCCACCCTTGAAGGAGGCATTCAATCTTGTCTAGAAAAAAGGCCAAAGGGAGAAGCTGAATCTTCAAATACAACAACTTCATCGAATATAGAACAAGCTTTGTCACATCGAGTGATCAAAGTAAGGTGTGGGTGAAAGCATGTATAGGTGGTACCACTTTTTTCACCTTTTGGTGGTACCACCAATAGCCCCTAAAAGGAGGGAAGTTTAGTGTTTTTAAAATTATGTATATGGAAAATAGTGGACCATCATAATATTAATTGGGCCCCCCTCTTCAAAGCATGCAATGATTTGGCGCCCCCCTTCTCTTAGTATGGAAAATAGTGGGCCATCATGAAAAGGAAACGGGCCACCCTCCTTTAGGCATGCATTGATTTGGCCTGTCGCGTGCGCGCCCACCTTCTCCCTCTACTCCTCTTCTCCCTCTGCTCCGTTCCTGCATTCCCTCTCACCAAGCGAGCTTCTTGCCCATTCATCCCTTTTCTGCCTTATCACTCACACGGTTTCACCGTTTGGGTCATTTGGCAAATAATTGTTAGATCAAATATCCCAACAAAATGAAATGTAACAAGTGCAAACAAATGGGACATATCACTTCCAAATGTCCTAACAAAGAGTTAGAAGCTAACTTTGTATCAGCCTCTAACTCCACTGAGAAATTGTTTTAAATCTCAATGTAACCACACCTATATTCCTAACCTTGTACGCCTAATGTTATAAAGGCATCCTATGTCCAATACCACCTATTCCAATTTTTTCATAGTTGGTATTGAGGGAGATATTAAGAGACTAAGGTTATGTAAAAGGGGAGGAGAAGGGTGTGTGTGTGAATGGACTTATGGTCCACTAGCTCACCTATTTAAAGGTGGAGCTAGAAGGCATTTTATGAGCATGAAGCTTAGTTGTATTTTGAGCAACTTAATAAGCAAGATCTTTTCTTGTATTTTGTGAGTCTCTCTCCTCCACATATTTGATCTAGCATGAGCACCACAAAATTCTAACAGAAAAGCCATGTATAAAGGCCGATTTCAAGGTTTTGAAGTTGGTCTTGAACGTCGGCATCAATGTGATGAACCATCGACTAGCTTTTCCCTCTAAGCATAAGTTCAACACATCTCTATTCAAACATTAGTGGGGTATTTGGGATTTCCAAAGGCTTCACATCTCTGTTCAAATATTTGAATGAGTTGAACAGGGTCTGTTGTTCTGTCATATTTGCCCATAATTTTGGAAATTTATACGGCCGTATTTTTGTATGAATCATTGAGGCCGTATGTGAGTGCTCTTGTTGGAAGAGACTTAGTGAGTATCCTTGGGTCATCCCCCTTCCTAGCCTAGTTAGTATGTCCAAGGTGTGGGCATCCAGGAAAGGGTCGATGCTTATAGGACTTGCGGGAATGTTAGGCAAGGCACCAAAGCCCGATGGAATCGAAGTGACAGGGGGTGTAATGTTAGAAATTCCTGGTGCTCATGCTAGATCAAAGATGTGGAGGAGAGAGAGACCCAAAATACAAGAAAAAATCTTGCTTATTAAGTTGCTCAAAATACAACTAAGCTTCATGCTACATGAAATGCCTTCTAGCTCTACCTTTAAATAGGTGAGCTAGTGGACCATAAGTCCATTCACACACACACCCTTCTCCTCCCCTTTTACATAAGTCCATTCACACACACACCCTTCTCCTCCCCTTTTACATAACCTTAGTCTTTTAATACCCCCCCTCAGTACCAACTATGAAAAAATATTAGAATAGGTGGTATTGGACATAGGTTGCCTTTATAACATTAGGCGTACAAAGGTTAGGAATATAGGTGTGGTTACATTGAGATTTAAAATAATTTCTCAGTGGAGTTGGAGGCTGATACAAAGTTAGCCTCTGACTCTTTGTTAGGAAATTTGGAAGTGATATGTCCCGTTTGTTTACACTTTTTACATTTCATTTTGTTGGGATATTTGATCCAACAATTATTTGCCAAATGACCCACACGGCTGAAAGCATGATTAGGTGGTACCAAAAAGGAGTGTCTTGGACATTCCTTTTAGCCACCCCCTTGGGAGGAGAAAGAGGCTTAAATTTGAAATAAAGGTGGGCTTGAAAATGCAACTGAGCATTCATTAAGGGAATGGCGTGCCCATTAAACGCTCTGAATATTCTCTCTCCTCCACCAGTCTGCACTCGTCCTGCAATCACACTCTCTCTCTCTCACTCTCTCTCACTCTCCGCCTCTCTCTCTCTCTGCCATAGCATAGCCTCTACTTCTCGCCTACACAAAAGGGCCTCTCTTCTCGCCTGAGCGCAAGTTGTATTACTGTCTCCCTCTCTCCCTCTCCCTCTCTCTCTCCATGAAGACTACAGTTGTTCTCTAATGGTCTTCTTTACAATAACCTCAGTCTCCTAGCTCCCTCATAACTGCTTTAATGGTCTTCTTTACAATAACTTCAGCCTCCTAGCTCCCTCATAACTAGCTCCACATGGAGTCTCATAGTGTACAGAATGGCAGTATAGGCTCTGTATATCTTCCCCCATTGTCTATCACACAACACATCACGAGAGAACTTCTGTCAGGTCTTCGAAACTACCGGGTTTCAAAGAAGAGGGAACAAAGAAGCATTGAGAAGAGGATGGCACGTACGCGCGAGGATGGTGACATTGATGAGCGAGAGGCAAAGAAAATCTGCAGAGCAGTTTCTCAGTGCTGGCGCAAACAAACAAACGGCTTTCCGAGGGCCTTCAAACAAAGATTTTACAACAGCTCCTCTGTCATCCAATGTTCTCAGTGTTGCAGCACACGTCAGAGACAGTTGAGAGACTCATTTTCTCTAACATTTGTCATACATTATCTGAGGTGAAGACACCCCATTCAAATAACGAGTTGTTTTTAAAGCGGGCTACTATTGTGACATGCCTCAATGGCGCATCTATTTTGTCGACAATCAAATGAGTGGTAGAGAAGTTGGCAAGGCTTTAGGAGTTCATCGAAGGAATGTCATTGCGACCAATTTTCGATTGCAACATGAAGCGGAGGAAGGGTCACTTCCCTTGGATTCTTGTCACCGTCAATTGCATAGGGCAAGTACCATCACCAGTGAAATCACGGAAATGGTGTTTCAGTTTTGGTCGGTGGAAACTTGCATCTCGCCAAACAAGAAAGATGTTGTTCGAAAGAGGATAGGCAAGAGTGCGCATGTACTGCATCCAGTGCATCTACTCGATTTGCCTCAGGTATATCACTGTGTTGAGAGTGTGTTGTAAGAGCTACACAGTTGCTCGCATATGATTGATAGTGTATTCGGATATGCTCTTCTATACGATACTGACTTCTAAATGTCAGTGGTTTAGAGTGCTTGACAGTACTTAAATTTTGTATGATAGGACATTAGAGTGCTTTACCATGCTTCCAAATGTTTGCAAGTGCCTCACAGTGCATTACAATGCTTAACCATGCACTATAGTGCTTTACAACGCTTTACAATTGATTTCAGATGCTTCTGAGTGCTTCATGGTGATTCCAAAAAATTCCAAGTCATGAGCATGAGTGCATCTTAGTGCTTCTGAGCATTTTCAGACCACTTCTGAGTGCCCGACAGTGTACTATATTGCTTAATCATGCTTTATAGTGCTTGACATACTTCTTCAAGTGATCACAAGTGCTTCTAAGTGGTTCATAGTGGTTCCAAGTAATTTTATGTCATTCCAAGTGCATCTAAATGTTTCTGTGTGCTTCTAAGTGCCTTTTGTTGCTTGTGAGTGCTTAATAGTGCTTCAAAAAGCTGCCAGGTGCCTGAGAGTTCTTCCAAATGCTTCCAAGTGCTTATGCTCATAATGGCTTAACAGAGCTTCAAAAGTGATAACAGGAGCTCCTAACTGCTTCCAAGTGCTTGTAAGTGCTTGTAAGTGCTTCCAAGTGCATCTAAATATTTTTGTGTGCTTCTAAGTGCCTTTTGTTGCTTCTAAGTGCTTAATAGTGCTTCAAAAAGCTGCCAGGTGCTTGAGAGTTCTTCCAAATGCTTCCAAGTGCTTAAGCTCGTAATGGCTTAACAAAGCTTAAGAAGTGATAACAGGACCTTCTAGCTGCTTTCAAGTTTTCAAGTGCTTCCAAGTGCATCTAAATGTTTCTGTGTGCTTCTAAGTGCCTTTTGTTGCTTCTTAATAGTGCAAAAAGCTGCCAGGTGCCAGAGAGTTCTTCCAAATGCTTTCAAGTGCTTATGCTCGTAATGGCTTAACAGAGCTTAAGAAGTGATAACAGGAGCTTCTAACTGCTTCCAAGTGCTTGTAAGTGCTTGCTAGGGCTTCTAAATGCTTGCGAAGTGCTTGCTAAGTGCTTGCAAGTGCTTCCAAGTGCTTCTAATGCTTGCAAGTGCTTCCATGTGTGCTTCTAAGTGCTTCCATGTGCTTCTAAGTGCTTCCAAGTGCTTCTAAGTGCTTGCTAGTGGTTCCAAGTGTTTGCTAGTGGTTCTAAGTGCTTCCAAGTACTTCTAAGTGCTTGCTAGTGATTCCATGTGCCTCGAAGTGCTTCCATGTGCTTCTAAGTGCTTCCAAGTGCTTTACTTGCTTCTAAGTGTTTGCTAGTGTTTCCAATTGCTTTCTAAGTGTTTCAAAGTGCTACTAAGTGTGTCTAAGAGCTTTACCCAATGAGTGTCATAGCTTTACACTGATTGAAAGTGCGTCATAATGCTTACCAATGCTATAGGTTGCTTCAGAATGATTTATAATGCTTGATAGTGTGACTAAATTTGTCTTCTTTGTCTAGAGGGACGTCTATGTGCGGTTCCAAGTGGCTCATCCTAACATAAGGATCTCCCTAAGATGTTTTGAGGGTCTAAAGAACTTGCATGATATCTATGCACTTGCTATAGTGATGTATAACACTTGCAAGTGGTCACAGCACTTGCAATGGTCTAAAGAACTTGCATGATATCTATGCACTTGCTATAGTGATGTAAGCACTTGAAGTGGTATAACACTTGCTATAGTGATGTAAGCACTTTAAGTGGTATAACACTTGCAACTGGTCACAGCACTTGCAATGGTCTCAATACTTATGAGTGTTCTATGAACTCGATGACCTCTAAGCACTTGCAAGTGGTGTAAATGAATGAGCACTTTCAAGTGCTTAAATCACTTGCAAGTGCATATATCACTTGCAAGTGCTTGGACCACTACTTAAAGGATAGAAAAATGCTTGAGTTTTCTACATAGTGGACACCTCCTCCTTCATCTCTGCAGCAAACATCACAGCACCAGAAACCACTGAGACCACCCTTTCCAGCACTCCTATCTCAGCTTCCTTCTTCAAAATGAGAGCTTCATTTTCTAGGGGAGATGCTTTTAATATCTCCATGTCTGCTCTAAGTCTCTCCATCTCTATTATAATCGGGGCATAGGCCAAATAGGTGCCTTCATTGCGTAGCCACAAATCCCTCTTCTGTCTGCTAAGACCAATTTAGCAGAACCAACCTTCGCTTCAGCAATATGGGCCTACCTATCAAGATCTTCAGCAATTCTACCTATGTATAGGGACTGGGATGCAACCTCAGTCGGTTTTGCAGGGTGATTAGACACTGTCAAGACGCAGGAGTCAACAGCATGCTCTGTTTGTCCATATAAGACAGAAACACCGTAATCGGACATGAACTTCCTCACTTTGCGATTCAAACCTCCCCGTTGAGCCTTCACATTCTCCAAGACCATACCACCCACCACAGCCCATGCAATCTTGTGACTTTCGGGTTGAGCTTTAGCAGCTGCACAATTCTCAAAGGCAAACGCCCTAGCAAACTTTGTCATTAGTTCCCCATTAGAGGGGGCAGCCTGGTACACTTTTTGATACAAAAGACGGCAAGCATCGTATAGGTGATCCTGCACCATATGCAGGAAGACCTTTGTCTTCTTCTTTTTGGAAACTTTGAAGACAGTCAGCCACTCCTCAGGTGGCGACACATCTTACTTTGATCACTTGATGTGACAAAGCTTGTTCGATATTCGATGAAGTTGTTGCATTTGAAGATTCAGCTCCTTCCTTTGGCCTCTTTTCTTCATCAAGACAAGATTGAATGACTCCTTCAAGGGTGGGATTAGGTATGTTCTTCAGGGTGGTGAGACTAAGGTAGGGTACACCTTCTTGATTGCTTTTAGCAAAACAGCCACTGCATCATCTTCAAACATTCTCGCATTCACAGATGCAAGCTGAGCCATAAGGCCCTTCAAGTGAGAGATGAGGCTCCAACGCCATCTCCCTCTTTGAGTTCCAAGCTGAAAAATTTAATTTTAAGTGAGATCTTGGAATTCTTACCCCACGAGCTCCATAGAGCTTGTCAAGCTCATTCGGAAGCTGGTCCACATGGTGAACGAGAACCTCATCAAGATGAAGCATGATGATAGCTTGTGCCCTCTCATCATCTTCAATATCTTTAGCCTTAGTTTGATTAATAACCTTAGTGCCAGAGATGAATGGCCAAAAACCTTTGGACATCGTCTTGTACTTGACAAGGACTTGCCAAGTGTGGAAGCCCTCTCCTGAGAACTTCTTAATTTGGGTGTTGTCCTTTGACATTGGGTATTAAAGGAGATTATTAGAGAGTAATGGGCTGATTTATGAAGAAGAAAAAACCAAAAATTTGTGATGTTTTGGCTTAAGTAGAAAGAGAAAGGCTTATAAGAGTGCAATAATCCTTAATCAAGTTAAGGATGTTACATAAAAAAGGAGATTAAGATGGTGAAGTTTATGGTTTAGCACTTAGGGTTTGTGCCCAACCACTAATTCTGATGGATATTAGCTTCATTAGTGTCAAAGAACACTTTGTTTGGTGATTAAGATCACCATTAGTGTTTAGCAATACTATTAGTGCTTAAGAGCACATTTCTAGAGTCTAATGACACTTGCATTGGTGATTAGATTCACCATTAGTGTTTAAGAACACTCTTAGTGTTTAGAAATGTGCTTAAGAGCACATTTCTAGAGTCTAATGACACTTGCATTGGTGATTAGATTCACCATTAGTGTTTAAGAGTGTTTAGAAACACTTTGGAATAGCTTCCCTTTGTTGGATTAGTAGTCTCATTAGTGTTAATCAACACTATTAGTGCTTATAGGCACACTTTGAGAAGCTTTGTGCACTTGAAGATGTTGATGAAGCTTGATGGCAATGAGACTTATAAATGCCCCATGGTGTATGCCCACCACTTCAAGGATTAGGAAAAAGACCCTCACAAGAGCACCTTACAGATTAGTACTCCTTTAATGATAAGCATGAAAGCTAATTAGTGTTTAAAACACTATTATAAAGTTTTTATACAAGTTTCCATGGCTGAAAACCAGACACCCGATTGGTATTTTGACTCCAGCGCTCGATTCAGGCCGCCATTAGGGCTGAGACCTGGGCTGTAGGACCTTGAGGCTTAGGGCTTCAAAAGCCCTAAGTTTGTGTGGCTAAAGATTAGCCACACAAGGCGAATAGATGTACGAAATCTAGTGCTGTTGATTTTATGCGCCAGCTTGCTCAAAACGCAGTGACACGGCCAGGAGAAGAGAAACCCAGAAATTTGTTGTACGTTCCTGAGCGCCCGGACCTCTACACTTTCCCAGATGGAAACTCGCCAAGTTCTTGCCTCCACAAGATTCTAGAGCTCCTCCACTGGCATGAGGTTCAGCTCCACAAAAAAAAGGGAATAAAATTGACCTATTCTACACCACAAAAATGACCTAATCTTGCCAAGCTCTAGATACCATGTTGGAATTTCGTGGTGCTCATGCTAGATCAAATATGTGGAGGAGAGAGACTCACAAAATACAAGAAAAGATCTTGCTTATTCAATTGCTCAAAATACAACTATGCTTCATGCTCATAAAATGCCTTCTAGCTCCACCATTAAATAGGTGAGCTAGTGGACCATAAGTCCATTCACACACACACCCTTCTCCTATCCTTTTACATAACCTTAGTCTCTTAATATTTTCCAGACAAGGTGATCGATGGAGTGCAGTAACAGAACTCTATTCAATTGAGCATCAACCCAATGAATCCATTAGAGATTTTATCCTTCGGATAAAACTCTTGGACTCACGTTGTGAGTCATGGGGAAAAATTAAATGATGTTCAATTGAGGAGATGTTTCATGATGGGCTTGAAGAATAACAGCTTACACAACTTGATCATTGTATCCATTCCGTAAATAGTTGATCGATGTTGTAAAGAAGCAATACGTTTAGATGATAACATGCTAGAAGATGATTATGCTACGAGGTGTTCCTCATCTAAACCAAGTGAAGTAATGGCAAAAGAAAGATCAATCTCGGAATTGATATTCCCTGAATTTTATGCAGTCTTGCTTAAAACCTTATAGTAGCAAACATCTCTAAGAGAGGATGAAAACATTCAAAACCAGACATCTCTAAGAGAGGATGAAAACATTCACTTCTATGACCATCCCAATCCTATTGTAAAACCTTTGACCACCATGATACTAAAAAGTGTCCCGGTTCATCCACAATGGACTTAAAACCTCCTGTGCACCAAACAGAAACAGTTCAAAGGGTAGAATCTGCTCAGGGTAGAATCTGCTCAGGGAGAAGTTAATTGGACACTTCAGTGTTTCTATTGTCATAGACCTCACAAGGTGGAAGATTGCAAAGTTTGGAATACTTCCATGCACATAGTCACTAGCACCTTACGACCCATGTGTGTGAACGATGTGGCATTGATCACATGTTCCAAGATTGCCCAAGACGAGTTGCTTCAATGTAACTTGTCACACAAAATACAACTCTTAACATCTTAAGTGTACAAAACAGGCAATTGTCCAGGGTACCCTTGATGTGCTTACACGCTTACAAGCCAAGGCATGAGAAACAATCAAAAGGAAAGCATAAGATAATACCTCAACATGGGTAGAAGAACATGCTTTAAAACAGAACCCAAAAGAGAAAACAAAGCCTTCTAAATCCAAGAAAGATAAAGAACAACAAACTGTCGAAACCATGGTCGAATTAAAAGATAGGTAAAAGAAGTCTGTAAACGACATAAACCCAAAAAGGAACATGAACACGAAAGATACAGATATAGAAGCATCCACCTCAAACACCACCACTCAAACCTCAACACCCATATGTACGACACAAGATACAAAAACCCAAAAGAAAATTCAATCTCATCGCATGGGTAAACATAATGATAAACTAACAAACCAAAGAAAGTCAGAGAATGAAACAAGTTCTAGTACATCACTAAGTGAGGATGAAACAAGTTCTTACTCTTCGTTCAGTGCACCGCAGAGACCAATCAAGAAAATAGAACCCACCCAACCACCCCAAATCGATAATAATAATCACATGACATATGCAAAATGCAACAAGTATGGGTTCCAAAAACACTAATGCAAGCACAAGGGTACTACCAAAGAAATACCAAAGCTTGGGTTCCCAAGCATATAACAAAGTCCCCTAAGCTTGTGCAAAGAAGAAAGCCTCAACACCAAGCACATCGGCAACCAAATTACAGTGTTCGTCAAAGATGGGTGCATGTGTGTAAGATTCCTCCCTAGCCTCTCAGGATGTCGAGTATCTTCCCCTGTAGTCAAATCCCTCTTCAGAAATATCAAAGATCTTGTTTCTACATGTTTTGGCCTAGAGAGAGAAAATATTCTAGAGAGAGATTATTCAAATTTTGGATATTTTTGGATAGAAAAATATCTCTACATATTTAAATAAGTTCCCCCAAAATAGAAGTTCAAAAAGATTTTCAGAAGGTGCATTAGAAATCAAGTATAATCTGTTCAAGAGGCCTTATCCTGAGGGTCAAGATTTTTTTGAAATTTTAAATTAAGGATCCTATGGGCTAAAAAGATTCATCCAAATGTGTGGAGGAGAAAAATAGAAGAAATAAAGAAAATCCTCCCAAAAATGAGTAAATGCTCACATAAGATGAAAAGTTGACTATGTACAAGGTTTATTAGTAAAAAACTATGAGTATTACTAAAAAATGAGATATTTTGGGTTTGATGATTCCATTTTAACATAGGTGTAAGGAAGGGGAGTCCCTTCAAGGAGGCGCCTACTTCACATGCTTGAATGAGTTTTAAACTCAAAAATAATGTGATATTTTTATGTCTCCTCTCTCTTGGATCAAACCGAATCAAAAAGGAACCAAACCGAATCAAAAAGGAACCAAACTAGGTCCAAATCTGGTCCAAATTCAACCAAATTGAATCTGGAAAATTCTAGAAATCGTTTAGTCTTGGTTAGAGCCTCCCTCTCCTATAAATAGAACCTGAGCCCTTTGTAAAAAAATAGGAGAATTATACTATGCCAGAATTATGCTGAAATAATTATAATTTTTACTATTCTCTAAAATTCTCTCCAAATTGAAGAAATTGGAGCTTCCTTCCTTCTTCAATCTCCATTGGTGGCTCCATCAACATACCAAACCAATTGATTGGTTGGGGGCCTCTACCATGATCAAAGAATCAAGCAATTTGTAAGGTAAAGGGTGAATTTTGATCTTTTTCTATAATTTCTCAATGTTTCTCTCTTCTCAACCCCTCTCAATCTTGAGAAGCTTAATTGGAATGGCTTTTTAATGCTATTGAAGTTAATTGATGAATGGTAGTAAGGAAATACATAAATTCCCATTTATGCTTAATTTTAATGATTTTTATGATTTTTGTCTTCTCTAAAATGAATATGATGTTATGCCTCATTGAAAAAGGCATTCCCCTCTCTTCTTTAGTAAATCCAACCATTCTTTATCCTAGATGAATGATTAATGGATAAAATCAAGCTTTTCATAATGTTTCTCTTTGTTAAGTAGAAAATGTTTACATTAGAATGATTTAAATACTCTTGGTGAATTTCTAATTAATTTTTAGAGAGTTAAAAAATAAAAAATGGTCAGCCATACAAAGGAGGTTATGGCAAAATTTTCTAAAGTTGTGTAAAATAAGTTTTACTTTTTTTTTAATTCAAAAAGAGTAATTTCCATCATATAAGTATTCTTAAAGTGTTATTTTTCATCCTAGGTATAGAAAAATGCATACTAAAAATATTTTATTAAAAAAGTGTTACTTTCTTTAGAATTAAATTCTATGCATAGAAGGAAGCATATTGAAATTATTATTTTGATTAAAAGTGTTATTTTCATCATAAATGATTTGTATGCATAAACATATGCATAAAAGATATTTTTTATATTAAAAGTGTGATTTTCATCATAAATGATTTATATGCATAAATAGATGCATAAAAGAAATTCTTTTATATTAAAAGAGTGTTTTTCATCCTCATAAATGATTTGTATGCATAAACATATATATAAAAGATTTTTTTATATTAAAACTGTGATTTTCATCATAAATGGATTTTATGTATAAATTAGATGCATAAGAGAAATTCTTTTATTCTAAAAGTGTAATTCCTACTAAATTAAATTTATGCATGGAAAGATGCATAAAGAATTTATTTCAATCCAAAAGTGTTATTCTCATTAATTTTGATTTTATGCATGAATAGATGCGTAAAGAATTTATTTTTAATCCAAAAGAGTTATTCTCATCAATTTTGATTTTATGCATAGAAAGATGCATAAAGAATTTTATTTTCGATTCAAAAGAGTTATTCTCATCAATTTTGATTTTATGCATAGAAAGATGCATAAAGAATTTTATTTTCGATTCAAAAGAGTTATTCTCATCAATTTTGATTTTATGCATAGAAAGATGCATAAAGAATTTTATTTTTTATTCAAAAGAGTTATTTTCATCAATTTTGATTTTGATGTATGAATGTGGATGTGGATGTATGGATGTGGATATGGATGTATATGTATGAATGCAGATGTGGAATTGGATGTATGGATGTGGATGTACGAATGTGGATGTGTATGTGGAATAATGAATGCGAATGTGTATGTGAAATGATGAGACGTCGATATGAGTGAATGGATGAGATGTGATGACATGTGAATTGGGATGTGAATAAATGATATGTGATGTGAATAAATCTGATGTGATGAGATGAAAAATGATGTGATTGGATGAGAATGAGTACACATATAAATGGAATGTGGAATAAGTAATGTGGACTGATGAGGGATAATGTGGAAAGACGAGAGTTCATTATAGAAACTGTATTTGTGACCTGTTTGTAAATGATTGTTTTATGTCAAGAATGCTGGGAAAGCATTTTGACCGTCTTGTGATTAAGGTCGTGGGGGGAGACCTAACTGATAAAGTTACAACAGCTAACAAAGAGTCAACGGAGGACGTCTCGCGTAGCATGGTCGGCCGAGGTCTTGACCAGCCTCGGTTTGATTTAAATGGTGAGCTCTCGGTACGGTGGATGAGGGACTAAGAAAGCGGCCTATGAGTGAAGCGCTAGGTGAGTTGCGAAGGATCCTAGAGGGTGCTGACCATATGATGCTCGGGCTCTGGGTCGCCGAAGATACCCACACGTGCGTCGTGGAAGATATTGAATCAAGGAGTAAGAGTTGTTTTCTGAAACGGTTCATGGATTTGGTTGATTGACCTTGCTGGTCCTCAACAGATGAGTCCATGGCTCTTTTATATGGATCTGTTGGTTGATCTTGCTGATCTTCAACGGAGATTTCATCTTGATTTTTATAAGTGATTATATTGCCGGGTACTATGAGCTAGGAACTATTGAAAAGGCCCCTGAGTGGACAGGTGGTAAGCGTTCTGGTTGCCAATGATGCCATAGATACTCCGATGAAAGGAATGATTGGAAATTAAGATTCAACCAGATATTTTGGAGGATTGTGATCGGTGATACAATGGTTTCATTAAAGGATTGTTTTAAAGATAGCTGATGCTGAGAAAAAGGTAATTTCATATTGGGTGTGTAAGTGGTATGACTAGTTTTATGTTTGCATGAACATCCAGCTAGAGGGCCTGGGAACTCTTTTCCCTGGTACTCGGGACAAACTAACCAAATTCCTAATTAGATCCCATCACTACTGTGACGGCTGCGTCTTCCTCAAGCCGCCATAGCCTAGGCGTGGAGAAGAAGAGAGGGTGGAAATCGGTTCACCTCCCAACCATATAATGACGAGTTAGGGTTTCTCATTGGGTTTTATACCAAAACCCTGGCCTGTGTCCACACCTCCTAGCTCGGCCGCCCATCTTACTTAAGAGCCGTGCTAACTTAGATGTGTACACACATCGACCAAACCCTAACGCCCATTAACCCCTGAACCCCGCTAGCACTAATAATACTCTCGAGAATCCGAAAGCTATTAACTTATGCTAGGGTTCAACTTCCGTAGGACCATAGTCCTGACATTACTCCCCCCTTCGAAAAGAGTTTTCGTCCTCGAAAACAAAAGTGGGGAAACGTTTCCTCATCACACTAATGTTTTCCCAAGTGGAGCCTTCCTCTAGACGGTCCTTCCACTTGATAAGATCTTGTTTCCGAACTTGGTGGCGAGTACGTAACATGTGGTAATCCAATACTCTTTCTGGTTCATGAGGCAGTATTGGGGGTTCCACATATTCTACCAAGAAAGAATCATCCACCGGCCTTTCATGACCCATAAGGCGTTTCCTCAAACGGCTTACGTGAAAGATGGGATGAACCTTGGAATGTGCTGGTAACTCAAGTTTATAGGCTACTGGGCCCACCTTCTTGAGTATCTTAAACGGTCCACAAAATCGGGGGGACAATTTTGGTACGGGACCTGTTTTTAAACTGGTGGAGTTTTCTGGTACCTTCAGAAACACCCAATCACCTTCTTGAAAGTGAAGTGGCCTACGTTTCTGGTCCGCAAACTTCTTGTAACGATCTTGCGCTTGACGAACGTTTAATCGTGCAAGGCGCAACATATCCATATGGTCTCTGATAAAATCCTTAACCTGACTGATTTTCTCATTCGCTAGTCCCACCGACACTGGTGAACGTGGCTGAAAACCATACATCAACATGAAAGGGCTAAAGCCTGTCGAGACATGCTTTGCACTATTGTAAGCAAACTCAAGAATAGGCAAATAAGACTCCCAATCAGATTGTTTTTTGCTGACATATGCCCTAAGCATATCTTCCAGCACTTGATTAACTCGTTCAGTCTGACCATCTGTCTGCGGCGAATGATCAGTTGTACTAAGGTTCAACATAGTACCCAGCTTACTGAATACTGCTCGCCAAAAATGGCTGTTAAACTTGCGATCGCGATCACTGACAATATTGGACGGTAAGCCATAAAGTCGGTAAACATTCTCCACGAAAAGGCGTCCCAATTCTGGAGTTGTAACTGTTTTCTTAGTAGGCACAAACTGACAAAGCTTGGTTAATCGATCCACGATTACCCAAATAGCATCATGTCCACGATTCGTTGTGGGGAAGCCCGTTATAAAATCCATAGAGATACTTTCCCACTTTCCGTCGGGAATCTCTAATGAATGCAGTAACCCGCCAGCTTTAAGACGTTCTGCTTTGTTCACTTGACACTTCTGACACTGCAGAACATAGTCAGTAACATCCTTGTGAAGTCCAGGCCAATAGAAATGCTTTCTTACGAGAGCATACGTTTTGCGAATGCCCGCATGACCTGCACTTGGACTATCATGACACTCAAAAAGAATTTGGCGCCTAGTGTCTAAGTCCAATGGAACACAAACTCTCCCCTTGTGGAGTAAGTATCCATCATCGATGGAAAAGTTTTTCCATCGTCGCTGTAGTTCATCTTGTGATAAAGAAGAACCATGTGTGGAAGAACTGGGAACACTACCGTTTGAGTGAGAGGGACCCCTCATTTGAACATGATTCCACACCTTTGAGTATGTTGAATCCTGCTTGCATTTGCCTAGTAAAGATTCTAACAATTCGCTTTTCAACTCTGTGAATAGCAGCGAATTAATCTCCGGCATACGACTCAAAGCATCAGCTACAATATTGTAACGTCCTTTGCGATAGCGTAGCTTGCAATCATACTCCTGAAGGATCTCAGCCCATCTGGCCTTTCGACCCTGCAAATCTATTTGGTTCATAAACCACTTTATGCTTTCGTGATAAAAAACAAGCTCGAATTGCGCACCATATAAGTAATGTCGCCATTTTTGTAAGGCATATATGATGGCAAAGAGCTCACACTCGTAAGCTGAGTAGTTTTGTTGAGCACGATTGAGCTTCTTGCTCTCATAGGCAACAGGATGACCATCTTGAATGAGAACCACACCCACTACCTTAGCACTAGCATCCGTTTCAATCACAAATGGTTTTTGAGGATCCACAATTGCCAAGATGGGAGCCGTAGCCAAAGCAACTTTAAGCTTATCAAAGCTATGTTGTTGCTCCTCACACAATTGAAAGGTAATTGCCGCACCTTTCAATTGATCAGTCATGGGAGCGGCAATCTTTGCATAACTGTTCACATATTTGCGATAAAATCCTGCCATTCCCAAGAAGATTTTAAGTTCTTCCTTACTTCGAGGTGTTGGCCATCGCATAATAGCATCAACCTTACTAGCATCCATAGCAATTCCGTCTGCAGAAATTACACGACCTAGGTATTGTATGCTATCCTTGAGAAATTCGCACTTACTTTCTTTCGCGTAAAGTGCATTCTCGCGTAGTAACTGAAAAACTTTTCGTAAGTGTTCCAAATGCTCTTCTAAAGTCAAACTATAGACCAAAATGTCATCAAGAAAGACAATGACAAATTTGCCTAAGTACGGCCTTAGTACGCTATCCATAAGCATCATAAACGTTGCCGGGGCATTAGTAAGCCCAAACGGCATAACCAAAAACTCATAGTGTCCAAAGCGAGTCCGGAACGCAGTCTTGGTTATATCATCAGCGTTAATACGCACTTGATGATATCCTGAACGTAAATCAATTTTAGAAAAATACTTCGCACCTTTGAGTAGCGGGTATTTGTTCTTAATGGTTACCGCATTCAAGGAGCGATAATCCACACACATGCGCATGGATCCATCCTTTTTCTTCACCAAAAGAATGGTTGATGCCCATGGTGAAGCACTATGGCGAATGAAGCCCTTACTAAGGTAATCAGCAAGCTGATGTTCCACCTCAGCTGCTTCAGTCGCACTAAGCCTGTACGACGACTTACTAATTGGTTTGGTGCCCGGAACGACATCAATGCGATGAGGCAAAGCTCGTTCGGGTGGCAAACCCTCTGGTAAATCATTAGGAAAAATATCTTTAAATTCTTGTAACAGTTGTTGCAAAGACAAAGCATTAACTTGTTGTTTAAGATTATTTAAAGAGATTTTAGAAGAAGGTAAAGAGAAAGAAGGCATCGCTGAGGAAGATTCATTTGAAGAAGAAACATCATGCACATCAAACCCTAGTTTGAGACACACAATAACAAAAATAGACTTCTTCTATTTGATTACTATGCTCCAAAAAAGAGAGTTCGGCATTACATATGAGTGGTGTTGGGGTTACATCACGTTCCCCAATAAGTAAAACATGCTTACCATTGGCCTCAAACGTAAACGTATTATGTTCATAACTCCTTTTGAGTGATGACCCTAACCCATACAACCACTCCCATCCTAAGATGACATCCGCACGAGACATATTCATCACTTGGAAGTCAAGAATCATAGTGTGTTCTTGCACAAACACAGGCACTTACCGTACTAGAGTATCCCACACATCGTGATCATCCCCCTGAATGGTGGACACCACATAACGATGAGAACTCTTTGTCTCCGGCAACTTTAATTTCTTAACTAATGCATAGTTCAAGAAATTGTGCGTGGCACCATCATCAATGAGAATACGTACTCGATGACCATAAATGGAGCCATGCATACGGACCAAATCATGTGGTCCAACTGTCTCTTGCCACATAGATGCAGTGAGATTACACTCATGCATCTCGGCAGTGTGCGAAATCTCTACCGCAGAATACTTAGGATCAGCATCCAAGGGAAGCGTTTGCACCATGTGTACAGCCTTCTCCTTGACCTTATCCTTATTCTTGCGAGGCAACTGTGGACAATTTTTCTTCTCATGATCACTACCTAAGCAATGATAACATAGTTTCTCCTTCTTGGCCCGTTCATAGTCTTGTGGAGACAACGGACCACTTGACCCTTTAGACTTCTTTGTGGTTTCAGTAGAATTGCTGGCAAGTTTACGCTTATTAGCATTAAATTACGAGCCATTGAATTTGGCCGGTCTATCCATGCCCTTCTTATCCATGGTGTCATCAAAGATAAGGGCACTTTGGATAGCCGCTTCCAAAGTTTTAGGATACTGGGTTTTAACCTTTGCCTGATATTCTTTATCAAGGCCTCTAACAAACCCACGAACCTTTTGAAAGTCGTCCAAACCGTCTAGCTTGAGAATGACTTCACGGTATTTGGACACATACTGATTAAGTGTAAGACCTTCCATCTTGCACTTGTCCCAGGCTATCCAACTCCGATCTTTCTCGTTTTGCAGTAAGAACTCCTTTTTAAAAGCTACCGCAAACTCCTCCCAAGTCTTAGGGCGAGTTTCAATAGGTAGACTCATCCACCACTTGTAGGCTTTACCTTCAAGTGTGAGACTCGTCTCAGTGACCATAATAGTAGTAGCGGGAGTGCGGCGTAAGCGATGCAAGTCCGTCCACTTGTGTAAAAATGTATGGACTGCATCCTTGTTACGAAAGCGCTCCTCTCCCTTAAACACAGGCGGCTTCACGTTTTTCAACATAGCCCCTTCCTGCGTTGCAGATGGTGCAATAGATTCTACTCTAGGATTTGGAACAAGAGGAGGCATAACTATTGGAATAGGCCCTCCACTTGCTGCCGATCCACTTGCAAAACATGCCATAAGTTCAGTAAAAAGTGTGCTCATGTTTGTGAGATTGGTATTGACATTTGTTATAGTGCGCTCAAGTGCAACTACCCTTGAAGTGAGACGCCCAAACTCTAAGGTGTCTACCAAACCATAATCATCTATTGGACTCGCACCCCCTTCGGCATCGGTCGTGTTGTCATCCCGATCAGGCGCAACGGCCTGTCGCGAATCACCCACACCACCACCCAAAGGTTGTGCCTCACTAACATCATGCATATCATTCTCAAAATCGAAGTGAACATGAGACGGTTCCGCTGAGGCCATGGTATGCACGTGCTTACAAATAGAGAACGGATTACCTTCAAAAGCGAACTGCAATTGAAGCGTCGTAGAAGAATTCCTCTTGTATGCACGAAAATCGAGAAGAAATCACCACTTGAGTCATCAATCAACACATGCATGCAAAAAAGTGTGTTGCATGTAGCATGTCATTGAAGATCCGTCCACCAAAAACTTCCAAACTTGGAGCATAGAAAACTCCTCTCACAAATTGAAAGAAGGAAAGTTGAAGGTGAAAAGGTCACTTTCCTTGTAGTTTGTGTCACTTTCCTTGTAGTTTGTGTCCTCCCTTGAAAGAATAAGTAGAGTTCTTTTGAAGAGAAGAACAACACAAGTGAAAAGGTGAAGTGGCTAGCACACTTGCCTTGGAGCTTGAGGTGGTGGGTTCAAAACCCCACTCCTTGGATGGTGAAGCCTCCCCCTTGTGCCACTCAAGTAAGGGAGAATTCTCACGCGCTCGCCAACGGCGCGCCAACGATCGCTCACCGATCGCCTTCCAGGACTGCCGGACTGCCTTGGTCGCCACCTTAGGCGTTCACTGTGGTCGTCGTCTGGTAGGGCCGTACGGACGGCGGGTAGGCGGGCGGAGACGCTCGCTGTGGGCTGTTCATGCAGGCGCACGTAGGCTGCGGCTGCGCTCGTGGAGGTCACCGTACAGGCGGCGGCTGCGCTCGTTTCTTTTGCTGCAGTGTCGAGCTCTTTCTTGTGCAGGTCACGCCTGTCGCTCGCCGCCGCTGGCTCTGATACCAGTGTGACGCCTCCGCTACGGCTGCGTCTTCCTCAAGCCGCCATAGCCTAGGCGTGGAGAAGAAGAGAGGGTGGAAGTCGGTTCACCTCCCAACCATATAATGACGAGTTAGGGTTTCTCGTTGGGTTTTATACCAAAACCCTGGCCTGTGTCCACACCTCCTAGCCCGGCCGCCCATCTTACTTAAGAGCCATGCTAACTTAGATGTGTACACACATCGACCAAACCCTAACGCCCATTAACCCCTGAACCCCGCTAGCACTAATAATACTCTCGAGACTCCGAAAGCTATTAACTTATGCTAGGGTTCGACTTCCGTAGGACCATAGTCCTGACATTCCTCAAGCCGCCGTAGCCTAGGCGTGGAGAAGAAGAGAGGGTGGAAGTCGGTTCACCTCCCAACCATATAATGACGAGTTAGGGTTTCTCGTTGGGTTTTATACCAAAACCCTGGCCTGTGTCCACACCTCCTAGCCCGGCCGCCCATCTTACTTAAGAGCCGTGCTAACTTAGATGTGTACACACATCGACCAAACCCTAACGCCCATTAACCCCTGAACCCTGCTAGCACTAATAATACTCTCGAGACTCCGAAAGCTATTAACTTATGCTAGGGTTCGACTTCCGTAGGACCATAGTCCAGTAAATCTAAGACTTGAAATTATAAGCATTAATGCTATCCAGATGATGAATTCGAATGTGGTCAATATGATTTTTAAATTCTGGTTGTGAACTGATGAGTTTATTTGGATTCTGATTGAAAAATGATGATTCTTGAAATTTAGTTGAAATGTAATAAACTGAGCAAAACCACAATGAGGATGAATGGGACGAGTCCCTGTGATGGTGTTCATAACTGGAATGACGTTAATGACTACACCAAATCACTATGAGATTAGTGGATTGTGCTGGCAGATTGTTGCTGTTAACACTTGACCCAGTGGATCAAGTTAAAGGAGGTCAAATTAAAAATCTGCATAAATGAAAATTTTCCATGAAGGACTGTTTAGGTAGAAAAATTTCCATGAAGGACTGTTCAGATAGAAAAACTTCCATGGACTGTTCAGATAGAAATTTCGATCTAATAAACCATTATTGTGATAAGGAATTGAATGTTATGATCCGAGTGAATTGTTATTTAATAATGAGTTTTATATAAGGGATCTTTATCCCAGGATTTTGTTTGGGTTCACCAAAATATAAGGAACCCATAATCAATTAGATCTTAAGAAAAAGAATTCTCCTCTAGTTTTGCGAGATGAGGACATCTCGTGTTTTTTAAGTGGGGTAGAAGGTAAGATTCCTCCCCAGTCTCTCAGGATGTCCAGTATATTCCCCTCTAGTCAAATCCCTCTTCAGAAATATCAAAGATCTTGTTTCTACCTGTTTTGGCCTAGAGAGAGAAAATGTTCTAGAGAGAGATTATTCAGATTTTGGATATTTTTAGATAGAAAATATCTCTTCATATTTAAATAAGTTCCCCAAAACAGAAGTTCAAAAAGATTTTCAGAAGGTGCATTAGAAATCAAGTATAATCTGTAAGAGGCCTTATCCCGAGAGTCAAGATTTTTTTGAAATTTTAAATTAAGGTTCCTATGGACCAATAAGATTCATCCAAATGTGTGGAGGAGAAAAATGGAAGAAATAAAGAAAATCCCCCCAAAAATGAGTAAATGCTCACATAAGATGAAAAGTTGACTATGTACAAGGTTTATTAGTAAAAAACTATGAGTATTACTAAAAAAATGAGATATTTTGGGTATAATGATTCCATTTTGACACATGTGTAAGGAAGGAGAGTCCCTTCAAGGCGCCTACTTCACATGCTTGAATGAGTTTTAAACTAAAAAATAATGTGATATTTTTATCTCTCCTCTCTCCTGGATCAAACCGAATCAAAAATAATGTGATATTTTTATCTCTCCTCTCTCTTGGATCAAACCAAATCAAAAAGGAACCAAACTAGGTCCAAATCTAGTCCAAATTCAACCAAATTGAATCTAGAAAATTCTAGAAATCAGTTAGTCTTGGTTAGAGCCTCCCTCTCCTATAAATAGAACTTGAGCTCTTTGTAAAAAAATAGGGCCAGAATTATGCTAAAATAATGATAATTATGCCAGAATTATGCTATGCTAGAATTATGCCATAATTATACTATGCCAGAATTATGCTGAAATAATAATAATTATGCCAAAAATATGCTGAAATAATGATAATTTTTATTATTCTCTAAAATTCTCTCTAAATTGAAGAAATTGGAGCTTCCCTCTTGCTTTAATCTCCATTGGTGGCTCCATCAACATACCAAACCAATTGATTGGTTGGGGGCCTCTACCGTGATCAAAGAATCAAGCAATTTGTAAGGTAAAGGATGAATTTTGATCTTTTTCTATAATTTTTCAATGTTTCTCTCTTCTCAACCCCTCTTAAGCTTGAGAAGCTTAATTGGAATGGCTTTTTAATGCTATTAAAGTTAATTGATAAAATGGTAGTAAGGAAATACATAAATTCCTATTTATGCTTAATTTTAATGGTTTTTATGATTTTTATCTTCTCTAAAATGAATATGATGTTATGCCTCATTGAAAAGAGGCATTCCCCTCTCTTCTTTAGTAAATCCAACCATTCTTTATCCTAGATGAATGATTAATGGGGATAAAATTAAGCTTTTCATAATGTTTCTCTTTGTTAAGTAGAAAATGTTTACATTAGAATGATTTAAATACTCTTGGTGAAAATTATAATTAATTTTAGAGAGTTAAAAAATGAAAAATGGTCAGCCATATAAAGGAGGTTATGGCAAAATTTTCTAAAGTTCTGTAAAATAAGTTTTACTTTTTTTTAATTCAAAAAGAGTAATTCCCATCGTATAAGTATTCTTAAAGTGTTATTTTTCATCCTAGGTATAGAAAAATGCATACTAAAAATATTTTATTAAAAAAGTGTTACTTTCTTTAGAATTAAATTCTATGCATAGAAGGAAGCATATTGAAATTGTTATTTTGATTATAAAAGTGTTATTTTCATCATAAATGATTTGTATGCATAAACATATGCATAAAAGATATTTTTTATGTTAAAAGTGTGATTTTCATCATAAATGATTTATATGCATAAATAGATGCATAAAAGAAATTCTTTTATATTAAAAGAGTGATTTTTATCATAAATGATTTGTATGCATAAACATATGCATAAAAGATATTTTTTAATATTAAAAGTGTGATTTTCATCATAAATGGATTTTATGCATAAATTATATGCATAAGAGAAATTCTTTTATTCTAAAAGTGTAATTCTTACTAAATTGGATTTATGCATGGAAAGATGCATAAAGAATTTATTTTAATCCAAAAGTGTTATTCTCATCAATTTTGATTTTATGCATAAATAGATACAAAAAGAATTTTATTTTTAATTCAAAAGAGTTATTCTCATCTCAGTTTTGATTTTATGCATAGAAAGATGCATAAAGAATTTTAATTTTGATTCAAAAGAGTTATTTTCATAAGTTTTGATTTTATGCATAAATAGATGCATAAAGAATTTTATTTTCGATTCAAAAGAGTTATTTTCATCAATTTTGATTTTATGCATAGAAAGATGCATAAAGAATTTTATTTTTGATTCAAAAGAGTTATTTTCATCAATTTTGATTTTATGCATAGAAAGATGCATAAAGAATTTTACTTTTAATCCAAAAGAGTTATTCTTATCAATTTTGATTTATGCATAGAAAGATGCATAAAAGATATTTTTTTTTTCAAAAGTATTATTTTCATTGAAATTGAATTTATGCATAGATAGATACATAAAAGATTTATTTTTATTTTGAAAGTGTTATTCTCATTAAAATGAAATTTATGCATAGTAAAATGCAAAAAAGGTTTATTTTTAAGTCGAAAGTGTTATTTTCTTTAAAAGCAAATTTATGCATAAATAGATGCATAAAAGGATTTTTATAAAAGTGTTATTTCTACTAAAGCTGTCTTTATGCTTAATTAGATGCATTAATCTTTATATCAAAAAATTTAGGATTCTCTTACATTCTATGAATGGATGGATGGAAGTGATATGAATCAGATAAATGTAAATGGATGAATAGATGTGATGTCCTGTGAATTAGGATATGAATGATGTAGATTAATGTGGATGGATGTATAGATGATGTGGTTTGATGTATGAATGATGTAGATTAATGTGGATGGATGTATAGATGATGTGGTTTTATGTGTGAATGATGTGTGTTGAAGGATGTGGATGTGGATGTGGATGTGAAAATGGATGTATGGATGTGGATGTATGAACGTAGATGTGGATGTGGATGTGGAAATGGATGTGTGGATGTATGAACGTAGATGTGGATGTGGATGTATGAATATGAATGTAAATGGGGATGTATGAATGTGAATGGGGATGTGGATGTATGAATGTGGATATGGATGTGGATATGGATGTGTATGTATGAATGTGGAATGTGGATATGGATGTATGGATATGGATATGGATGTATGGATGTGAATGTGGATGTGGATGTATGAATGTGAAATATGGATATAGATGTAAAAATGTGGAATGTGGATATGGATGTATGGATGTGGATGTGGAATGTGGATATGGATGTATGAATGTGGAAGGTGGATATGGATGTATGGATGTGGATGTAGATGTGGATGTATGGATGTGGATATGGATGTATGGATGTGAATGTGGATGTGGAATGTGGATATGGATGTATGAATGTGGAAGGTGGATCTGGATGTATGGATGTGGATGTAGATGTGGATGTATGAATGCGGATGTGGATATGGATGTATGAATGTGGATGTGAAAATGGATGTATGGATGTGGATGTAGATGTGGAAATGAATGTATGGATGTGGATGTGGATATGGATGTATGAATGTGGATGTGGATGTATGGATGTGGATATGGATGTATATGTATGAATGCGGATGTGGAATTGGATGTATGGATGTGGATGTGTATGTGGAATAATGAATGTGAATGTGTTTGTGAAATGATGAGACGTCGATATGAGTGAATGGATGAGATGTGATGACATGTGAATTGGGATGTGAATAAATGATATGTGATGTGAATGAATCTGATGTGATGAGATGGAAAATGATGTGATTGGATGAGAATGAGTACACATATGAATGGAATGTGGAATAAGTAATGTGGACTAAGTAATGTGGACTGATGAGGGATAATGTGGAAAGACGAGAGTTCATTATAGAAACTGTATTTGTGACCTGTTTGTAAATGACTGTTTTAAGTCAAGAATGCTGGGGAAGCATTTTGACCGTCTTGTGTTAAGGTCGTGGGGAAGACCTAATTGATAAAGTTGCAATAGCTGGCGGAGAGTCAATGGAGGACGTTTCACGTAGCATGGTCAGCCGAGATCTTGACCAGCCTCGGTTCGATTTAAATGGATGTGAGCTTCCGGATGAGGGACCAAGGAAGCGGCCTATGAGTGAAGCGCTAGGTGACCTACGAAGGATCCTAGAGGGTGCTGACCATACGGTGCTCGGGCTCTGGGTCACCGAAGATACCCACACGTGCGTTGTGGAAGATATTGAATCAAGGAGTAAGAGTTGTTTTCTGAAACCGGGCATGGATCTGGTTGATTGACCTTGCTGGTCCTCAACACGGATGAGTCCATGGCTCTTTTATATGGATCTGTTGGTTGATCTTGCTGATCTTCAATGGAGATTCCATCTTGATTTTTATAAGTGATTATATTGCCAGGTACTATGAGCTAGGAACTATTGAAAAGGCCCCTGAGTGGACAGCTGGTGAGCGTTCTGGTTGCCAATGATGCCATGGATACTCTGATGAAGGAATGATTAGAAATTAAGATTCAATCGGATATTTTGGAGGATTGTGATCAGTGATACAATGGTTTCATTAAAGGATTGTTTTAAAGATAGCTGATGCTGAGAAAAAAGGTAATTTCATATTGGATGTGTAAGTGGTATGACTAGTTTTATGTTTGCATGAACATCTAGCTAGGGGGCCTGGGAACTCTTTTCCGTGGTACCCGGGACAAAACCTAACCAAATTCCTAATTGGATCCCATCACTACAGTGGTTGGGCGGTTGGCTAACCCATGGGACTGGATGGGGTTAGGCTGGACTAATGGATCCGTAAATCGAGACTCAATTTCTGTTTAGTTCGATAGATGAAGTAAATCCCGGATAGAAATTGTTCTATGGAAAAGAATCAACGGCTGTGCCTCTCAATGAGGAAAAAACGTTGGTCTCTATGATCTAAGTACAATCTTTTTCCGTGATCTGACTATGGGACTTACGGGTTTGGTCAGATGAGCTCAGTTAGTTAAGGCTTTTGACTACGTTAGGGAAAAGTTATCCTGGTGGAATCGCCCGTGCTTTCCGGGCAAAGGAAGTTTTTTTGGGTTCGGTTTTGGAAAAACCGATGGATTAGTCTCTTGTCCAGATATTCGTGGGCGAGGCCCCAAGTGTGGGACCCTGCCCCACGTAAGAAGTGCTACTTCCACTGCTAGCACCCCTGAAATCGTTGCGCGGTGGGGACAGGGATCTCACAATGTGCATGTACTTCAACAACAAGGATACTATGATAGTAACTCCATCAAATGGTTGCCAAAATCAAACAATGTGAAGAAAACATCACCACCGACTTCAAACCCAAACAACTTCACCTAAAGTTTGACACGAATGGAGGCCCAAGAAATAACAAGCAAATCACTCAACCCCTATCGTGCATTCAGCACCCAACACAAGAGCTTGTCTGTTCAAGCAAACAATCAGTAATCTCTTATTGCCTCGACATCATTTCAGCAACAAATTCAAGAATCAATATACGGAGACTTAGGAGCACATCAAGAATAAAATAACAATGCTCTTATCACCCCTCTGGAAGTGAGAAATGAGTGCACAAGAAGCTGTTGCTTGTAAATCATGACCTAGATGACCTATAAAATTTAAAAAAAACCTCAAGGTCAAAACCTGCAAATTCACATCTCATAGAATTACAATTTAAGGAGTTCCATCTCACTGCTAGAGAACCTGCACTTTTACAATTTAAGCCTCATCACGGATTAATCCAGATCACACAATAGCCACTATATATTTTTTAAGCTTATTGCTTACTATTCTTTTGGCAAAACTAATGAAGCAGCTGCTCCATGAGTACATATCCATACTCATGCACTAGAGAACATTTGCACCAAAGCCTCACCATCGAGACAACTTAATCAACAACATTTGACAAGAATCCTGCCACACAAAGGGACATCATCAAAAGCTAATTACTTCAAATGATGAATGTCGCTTCAATGAATCAAATGAGGAACTGAGAATCACCATCTCATTCTGATGATTAAGACTGCGTTCCTTCGGATCCAGCTTCTCTCTCTTTTCTCCCATTGTTAACATCTCTTAGTGTCCCTACTAATAAAAATCACATGTAACTTTGGCAATGATTGCTAAAAACAAAGTGGGCCAAAAAAAAGGGCTCACACAAATATAAAAATGTAATCATTCGCAAAACCCCCCCACCCCGTTAGGAATTCCCAATACACAACTAACCTCTTCATTCATTAACTAGCTTTTCTTATTTCCTCCGAAGGAACAAAGACCATTGAACATCATGCAACATCAACACCATCGACAAGCTTGTTCATTCTCCCCACATAACAGGAGCAAATAATTCTTTGTAAATCCTAGTGTGCCAATTAGGGAAAATTCGGGCTCCAAACGGATCCTTTAAGGGTTTTCTCTCTCCTCCTAGAATCCAAGAAAATTACAAAAATAATATTATTATATTGGGTTTCACTCTCTTTTTTTCAAATCTAAATTCACTTTTTTTCATATTTTCTAAATCCGTATGTAATGCAACAAGCCAAGGAATTAGGGATAAAGCATGTTGTTATATGGATGGAAGGATCAATTTACCCACCTGATCCCTTGACCCAACAACCACCTAAATTTTAAGGCCTAACTTCTTTGATCAAATATGTTTGTGAGGCTTGGCTACACAACAAGGCTTTCTAGTCAAGCGTTTGGATATCATCAAAAAGATGCTAATGATGAAGGAAGCTCAGATAAAGCAGTTAAATGCTCGACTGTCTAACAAGGAAATGAATACAATGAGTTGGTAGAAGTAAACACATAGTTCATTCACATGTATTCAAGCATTGTGCTAAAGAAGTGACCTTCGATCTGAATCCGAACAACAATATAATATGTTTGTTCATCACAATAATGTGGTAGCACACTGAAATTTGAACTAAAACTTAATGAGAGTGAAATTCTTAATACAATGTTTATTAACTTGCACCATGTCTTCTTCTTCCTGTTCTATGTGGACTCCGCGAGTTTCTTTCATTGTGAAGTCAATACAACCCGAGATGGGGGTTTCAATGTGTTTGTAAGATTCCTCCCTCCAGCTTTTGAGATGTAAAGGAGTAAAAACCTCTCCTTCTGTCTCTTGTAATCATTCCCTCCTTAGAAATGGAAAAAGATCTTGTTTTACCCTGTTTTGGCCTAGAGAGAGAGAATATCTAGAGAGAGAGAATTTGAAATTGAGATATTTTTAGATACAAAAATTCTCCTAATGTCTAAGATGAATTTCCCTGAAACAAAAGTTCAAAATGAACTTTCTAATGTGCATTAGGAATTAATTAAATATGTGTATAAGGGACCTTAGCCTAAGGGTCCACATTTTCAGAAATTTTTGAATTCAGGTCCAAATAAGGTTCCAGAGAGCCAATAGGATTAATCCAAATGTTGGGATGAGATAAATACAATGAATAAAAGAAAAAAGCCCAAAAAGGAGTAAATGCTCACATAAGATGAAGAGTTGACTAAGTACAAGGTTTATTAGTTAAAAACTAAGGTATATTAGTTAAAAAAAACGAGATATTTAGGTGAAATGATGCATTTTTGACACCTTAGTAAGGTGGGAAACCCACTTGAGCTAGGTGCCTTCTTCATTGTCATTGTTTGGCTTTTTTAATTTAAAAAAAATCAAGATATTTCATCTCTCCTCTCTCCTGGCACAAACTGGATCAAAAAGGGAGCCAAACTAATCCAAATCTTGTCCGAATTGGGTCAAATTGAAGCTGGAAGGCACTAGAACCCAGTTGGACTTGGTTAGTGGCCTCCCTCACCTATAAATAGACCCTCATTTCTTTGTATTTTCACATGGGAGCAATACCATGCCAATATTATCTCTAAATTAGCATATTTCTATTATCCCTCTAATTTGCCTCTTCTCTTGAGAGCTTAAGAGCTTCTCTCTCCTCCATCCTCTCTTGGAGATTACTCTCCCTCTCTTGGTGTCCAAGGACTTGCTTGGAGGCCTCATTTCTAGCCAAAGAAACAAGCCCAAATCAAAGGTAAACCTTTTTTAATGGTTTTTTTTCAATTCTCTCAATGATTTTCTTGTCCTCAACCCCTCTAAAGCTTGAGAAGCTTTCTAAGCAATGGTTTTTTCTTCAAATCAAGCTTTCCAAAGATTCATAATGTCTATTTAGATTAATGTTAATTTTTGTGCTTAAATATAATGTTTCTTTTAAGAAAATCTCTCTTTTGGAAAGATTAGTCATTCTTATGGCTAGATACTTTGTAGGAGGATGATTTTTAATAATAATCTCTTTATCTTAACCCAAACTCTAAGCTTGACAAGCTAGAGAAAGAGATTAGTTATTTTTATGATTTCTAAATCTAGAAAAAAGGATGATTAATTCTTTTAAATTATTTATGATATAGAAAAATCATATTAACTCATCCTAAATTGAAAGAGGGTTATGCTTACATTTTTAGAAATGAGGAATGGTTATTTTAGTTTAATCAAGAGAATTAATCATAATTATGGTTATAATTATGCTATGAATGCATAAATTAATTTTAGTCTAAAAGAGGAGTTTCTATCATATTTTCATTACAAGTTTTCATTTTAAATTAGAAAGTTGAACATTTCCAGAAATTGCAGCGAAGCTCTGGCAAAATTTTCCAAAAAAGAGATAAATCTTATTTTTATGCATAATTTTTAATAATGAAAAAGAGGAATTTCTATCATATTCTAGATATAGATATTTTTATGCAAAAAGAATGATTTTAATATTTAAAAGAGGAATTCCCATGATATTCTAGATTCAAACATTTAAATGTTAAAAGAGGAATTTTTGGCATATTTCAAAATATGAGTATTTTTATTTATTTATCAAAAGTGAAATTCTGAGTATTATCATTTTATGGGAATAAAATTATGCAAAAAGAGGAGTTCTGAGCATTATACAATTGTTAGAAAAATAAAGAAGGTTATGCACATTTTTTCTAAAATCATTCAATTTATGAGAGGTATGGAAATGATTTATTTAAATTAGTGTTTATACTGAAAGAAGAAATATGGGTATAATTGATTTTGTAAATCCCATGAATCTTTTATTCAAAAAGAATAATATTGAGTATATCTTATTTTGAGAAATTTGAGAAAGAATGTGAAAATATTCATTAAGAAAACTGGGATAAATCTTAAATCAGAAAAGGAATTTTGAATACATTTAACTTGAATGGAAATTTAATCGACATCCCCTGTGTTATGATCTGAATGGGGATGTGAATGGATGGGAATGGATGTGAATGGATGGGAATGAATAACATACTGTGTATGGGCAGTATTTGATAGACATGGGGACTGCACATATGGATTGGCCATCCTGAAAATCTCTCTTTGCCAAATCATTTTTTTCCTAGAGTCACCATTGTACACAGTTTTGAGTGCAATTAGCATTGGTCTCATTGTTGGTGAATGGATGTGAATGGATGTGAGTGGATGTGAATGGATGTGGAATGATGTGAATGGATGTAGGACTATGTGAATGGATGTGATATGGATCTGGATAGATGTAAATGGATGTGGGACTATGTGAATGGATGTGATATGGATCTGGATAGATGTAAATGGATGTGGGATGATGTGAATAGATGTAGGACTATGTGAATGGATGTGATATGGATCTGGATAGATGTAAATGGATGTGGGATGATGTGAATAGATATGAATGAATGAGGAATGATGCGATGGGAGTTAATGTAGAAGAATGTGGAATAATGAGAAATGACGTAGAACGATGTCGAAAGATGGGAGTTCGTTGGAAACTATATTTGTATATGAAATCTATTTTTAAAAGACTGTTTTATGTCAAGAATGTTGGGGAAGCATTTTGACTATCTTGTCGACTAAGGTCGTGGACCTAAGTGAAAAGGTTGCAATAGGACGGAGAGTCAAGGAAGGACGTCTCTCGTGGCAAGATCGGCCAAGGTCTTGACCAGCCTTAGTTCAATTAAAATGGCGAGCTTCTGGTATGGTGGATGAGGGACCAAGAAAGCGGTCTATGAGTGAAGCGCTAGGTGACCTGCGAAGGAGCCTAGAGGGTGCTAACCGTATGGTGCTCGGGCTTTGGGTCACCGCTAAAGATACCCATGCGTGCGTCGAGGAAAAAAATGAGTTGGAGTTTTTTTCTGAACACGAGCATAGATCTAGTTGATTGGCCTTGCTGGTCTTCAACAGATGAGTTCATGACCCTTTTATATGGATCTTGTTGATTGATCTAGCTGATCTTCAACGGAGAGCCCATCTGGATTTTATATGATTATATTCCCAGGTATTATGAGCTAGGAACTATTGAAAAGGCTCCTGAGTGAGCAGGTGGTGAGCGTTCTGGTTGCCAACAATGCTATAGGTACACCAATGAAGGAATGATTGACTTCAAGCTAGTTAATTTGGAGGATTGATCAATGATACTATGGTTTCATTAAAAGTTTGCTTTAAAGATAGCCGAATCTCTTAAAGGCAATTTCATATTGGGTGCGTAAGTGGTATGGCTGAAATGTACTTTGCATGAATCCGACTAGGGGGCCTGGAAACTCTTTTCCCTAGTACCCAGGACAAAACATAACCAAATTTC
The DNA here is from genome assembly GCF_041138505.1 of Cibotium barometz. Taxonomy (NCBI): domain Eukaryota; kingdom Viridiplantae; phylum Streptophyta; class Polypodiopsida; order Cyatheales; family Cibotiaceae; genus Cibotium; species Cibotium barometz. The sequence continues at coordinate 21,794,289 of NC_141055.1, read as the reverse complement.
TAAATGGACTCTATCAATATAGTGGTTGGGATTGGATGGGGTTAGGCTAGAACTGATGGATTCCTAAAATAAAAGTCAATTCTGTTAAGCTACGTTAGTTGAAGTAAATCACGGATAATCCTTGTTCTATGGAAAAGAACCAACGGTTGTTCCCTCTTGACGGGGGAAAAAGCGTTGGTCTCTATGATCCAAGTGCAAGTTCCTCCCTTAATCCGGCCATGAGACCTGTAGGTTCAGTCAGAGTGAAAAAGGGTAATTTAAGGCTCTTGACTACGTTAGAATAATTTTTCCTGGAGGAATCCCCTATGCCTTCTGGGCGAGGGAAGTTTTTTCGAGTTCGATTTTGGAAGAACCGAGGGATTAGTCTCTTGTCTGGATATCCATGGGTGAGGCCTCGAGTGAGAGGCTGTTGGAACTCTTCCCATCACATTGTAGTGCATTGAATCCAAAAATGTTTTTTTTCTTTGATTGTGAATGCAACACAACCATTACGCGATTTACTGGTTTGAATATGTTGTTTGTTTGCATATCACATTGTATTTGAGACGATTTTCTGTGTTGTAGTTTGCTTCATCGTTGATTCAATACAACGCAATATGCAACATTCTATGTGTTGGATGTCCTCTTATCGCGTTGTAGTGAATTTTATTGAATATGTTTTCTTTGTTCGTCACTTGAGCCTATTTTGCGTGTTGAAGGTCCTTTGATTGTGAATGTAGTATAATGCGATATGGGGGATTCATTGTGTTGGAAGTCCTCTTATCGCGTTGTAGTGAGTTTTGTTAAAAATGTCCTTTGAGGCAATTTCGCATATTAGAGTTCCTTTGTGAATGTAGTACAATGCAATATGGGAGATTCAGTGGAAGTCCCCTTATCGCCTTGTAGTGAGTTTTGTTCAAAATTTTTCCTTATTGGTCCTTGAGCCGATTTTATGTGTTCGAGTTTACATTAACACATATTCAATACAACACGCTCGGGGGGAGGGGAGGGGAGGGGGAGGGGGCAATACGTTGGAACTCTTCCCATCGGGTTGTAGTGAATTTAATCCAAAATTTTTTCCTTGCTTTTCATTTGAGCCTTTTTGGCATGTTGTAGGTTCTTCAATTCTAAATGTAGTACAATGAGATGTTTTAGTTTGAGTGTTTGCGTTGTCTTCATATCATGTTGTAGCGATATTTAGCCACAAACATTGTATCATTTGGCATGCCATAATCTCCTCCATATATCTCACTGACGTGAATATTTTGAGAACCATCAACTATGTTTTGGTAAGTCTTCACATTAGCAGATATGGAACACTTATTCCACTGGTCTAGCCATGCCCCAAGTTACTTTCTCATTGGTTTTTGTAAGAGTTTTAGATGTAGAGTAACAAAACAACACATACCATAAGCACAATAGTTGTCCCCATTCCTAGAACATCCATAGATACTTGCTTATTGGTCACCTTCAAATCTAGCAATGCTATTGCTCTATGAGCTAGCACTGATGGTTGAGTTGCTTATGACACAACTTGGCCTTGTTGATGGGTTCTCTCATGGAACCCATCTGGCAAAATGTCAGAGAGTGAGCTTTTGCCCAAAACAGATCTAGGTATGATGACCCACAAAAAGTTATGCTCGCTCGTTATAAATGCAAGCTCCGGCTCTTGTGCTTAAGCAAACTAGAAGGAATTGTTTGGGGCATCGAGCAGATGTAGTAAAGCGTGTGATGAAGGAAGGGCATATATGATTTTGGTGAACTCACTACAACGCGATATGTCCCCTTGAAAATTTTCTAAATGGCCAAACGTTGTAGTGCATTTCATCATAACTTTCTCATCTCTATCCAGCAAGCTCACGACCTTCATGGCTTGCCTTGCTTGGTTATGCTTATTGTCGTGCGCTTCCCTCAGTTCCCTCTCTACTACCCACGCCACAACAAGTGGGCATCATCTTTCTGCCTTGAGCGTTCTTTACCATCTGCCATGTAGCCATACCCCATGATTGCACCCACTTCCTCTCTGCTCCTCTCGGTGTGGCTGCCTGGTGCTTTATTCACCTAGATGCTGCCTAGCACTTATTGTATGCCAACCTACGATGCAGGAAGAGAAGAACAAGGAGGAGATGTCGCTTTCAAGCCCAGCCCTTTGTTCACGAGGGCCAGCCTTTGCTCTACAGTGCACCAGCTAATAACCGCTTAACCACTTGTATGGCACCTTTGCTTTGGGCTTTAAGATCTTCATCTATGGAAGTAGATGGTGTTAGAATAATTGCAGGCACAAGTAGGCATGCTGCAAATTCTTGGCCTATCACCCTTGCCATCTAAATCTCTTCAAATGATAAGCCTATCATTGGCAGTGCTATTAAAGAGGTAAGGGCAAGGGAAATATGAACAAGTGGAATGGGTAAGGCTAAGGGTGGCAGTGAAGCCTGGTGGGGGTCTCATTGGCACTGCACTATCTAGGAGGGGTTCAGGTCATAGGAGGTTCCAAGTAACAAGGAGTGCCTACTTTGGCCTTTCCTCCTCCCAGCATCACCACCATTCCGCTGGTATTGCATCCTATGGCGAGGCGGCTTGATTAATGATCTATTAATCTTATCATTAATTGAGATTATATTGGGTGTTGCATGGGAAGATGTTGTCAACAGGACTAATGAGGGACTGATGAGCGGCCACTCACCCACAACGCGAAGAGGACCATCGGCGGATGTGGTCTGATGCTCCTCTTTGTGTTATGGTGACTTAAAGAGAGGCAGCGGGGCAACGACGCTATATATTATATTATAAAAAGATTAGAGATATAATGCAACAAGAAGAACCATAATAGAAAACCTAAGCCTAAATGTAAGAAGAGATATGGCCATAGCTCACCACAACGCGAAGAGGAGCATCAGATGTGGTCTAATGCTCCTCTTCGGATTGTGATGAATTTAGTCCGCCACAATGCAAAAAGAAGCATTGGATGTGGTCTGATGCTCTTCTTTGCGTTGTGGTGAATTGAGTCAATTTTGAGTTATTTAACTTAGCAACCATTTATTTCTTCCTTAATTTCTCTTTTCAGTCCAAATGGGGAATATCCACCTTGACCATCTCAATTTTGTTTTTTAATCTAATTCCATGAGATGTATATCTTAGTTCAATAAATTCTTCATTTTAATCATTCATGACCTAATATTTTAGTAATATTTCTTTAAGTCTACTAAGTTCAGACATAACTTAGCTACTCAAATGTCAATTTAGTCCCTTTACAAGAAAATGTTCCATTAATGCAAAGATTCATCTCGAATTTTTCACATAATGAGCCCTCCAAGAATTTGAATATGCATGTGAATAAATGTGGAGCAAGATAAATATTTAAAAAATGAAGGGGCAGGCACGCACTTTGCCAATTGTATTTGGGACAATACAAGTAGACACTCTGTGTGATATGCTTGTTGCAGCTACGGTGGCTTTTTTGGGTAGTCTAGGTAGGCATCCAAGGTAGTATTACTGTTGGACACAGTGTATGCATTTGTGCGGCTTGAGTGCATTTATCATGGTATGCAAGTAGCTATTTATGCATGAGGTAGATGCAGTAGTGGCCCTATGCTATTCTAACATGCAGTTGGTTTGTGCTTGAGGGGTTCTTGCAGGAATTTCCTTTCATCCATATCCCCTATTTTCCTTTCTCCTAGCAGCAGCTCTTCACCCCCAGGTCGGCGTAAGTCAAGACAATGGAGGACATCAATGTCACTCTCATCCCTGGCATACGTATTTATATCAGTGCTTGTCTGTGAACCGTGGACACAAATTGCACTCAAATGACTAACCAAGAAAAAATTTGGATAAATATCACTATAATGCGATATGCAGAAAACGACCATACTCGAACCCAAACATCGTGTTATACTGCATTGACAATCGAAAGAAACTACAACACACCAAAAAGGCTCAAACGAAAAACCAAAAAAAGAATCGAATGAAATTCACTACAACGTGATGGGAAGAGTTCCAACACATTGGCCCCCCACCAATATCACGATGTATTGAATTCATGTTAAAGGAAACTCCAACACATAAAATCAGCTCAAAGGACCAATAAGGACAAATTTTGAACAAAACTCACTACAATGCAATAAGGGGACTTCCAACACACTGAATACCCCATATTGCATTGTACTGCATTCACGAAATGAAAGGAACTCCAACATGCAAAATAGGCTTAAAGGACCACCAAGGACAATTTTTGAACAAAACTCACTACAACGCAATAAGAGGACTTCAAACACACTGAATCCCTCATATTGCATTGTGCTGCATTAACAATCAAAGGAACTCCAATATGCAAAATAGGCTTAAAGGACCACTAAGGATAAATTTTTTAACAAAACTCACTACAACTCAATAAGAGGACTTCAAATATATTGAATCTCCCATATCGCGTTGTACTACATTCACAATAAAAGGAACTCCAACATGCAAAAAAGGTGTTGAACAACTCTTAAAAGGCTCATGTTCATACAAATCCAAATCTTATGTGTTGTTGGTTTTTTGAGCAACTGACAACTTCAGGTCCAAATCAACACAACGCAATAGATGCCATTCCTTTCTCAATCTGGCCTCACATCGCGTTTTATTGAATTCCTTCCATCATCTTGTGGTATTAGTGTTCTTCAAGGCTAGTTTCTCATAATTGTTGATTATTTGTACACTATTGACCCTTTTGATAGGAAATCATCACAACGCGATATGTGGTATTGCTCTTTAACTTTGACTCTACATTGCATTGTATTTAATCCCTCAAGCCATTGTTGAGATTTCGAGCTCATCTAGTGAGGCGATGGACACTGATGACCCGCCTGGGGGATAGGCCCCACACTTACACCACTGGCATGGTTGGTGAGATCATGGGTGATATACGGCCAGTGGGATGACAGGCTGTGTGACAGCCATTCTAAAGACTGGCATAGTTATAGCACTAGCTCATTTAGTTGGGTTCAAACTATAGAGAACCCTAGTATATATTTGGTTGAGTACCTTTTCATATTGTGTGTACTCTTATCTTTGTATATGGTGTGTTGAGTGTTGTGTGAAGAAGAAGAAGATTTTCAGCCTCTCACCTTGTGTGCTCTCTTTTAGAGTTTTGTGAGTGTGTGTGTGCTTGCAAGAGCTCAAGCTCTCTTTTTCCCTGTATCTTTTCATAGTATCAAAGCCTGGTTCATGCGAAGGACTGAGCTGCAAGAAAGAGAAGCACAGAATCTACTCTTCCCTATTTGTGTTGGCGACTACACCCTTGTCGTCGAGAGCTCTATGGGAGGCACCAACAAATGATCTCTAATTGAGGAGCTTTCTTCGCGGGAGTAAAGCTATAGGGCAACTATACATGATTTTTCAGGTCGAAAATGCATTTCGGGCACTGCAGGTAAGTCATCAATTCTATGCTGCAGAACTCTGTTTTAAGAACTGCAGGAAGACAGATTGGTTGTGCAGACATTGTGTGTGCTGCAAGGAGGTCAAAAATTGCCATTGGGTGTATGTATGCACATTGAGGTCATTGGTTGTGACATTTGAGTGTAGTACAGTACCGCTGTAAAAAATACAGCAGTTTGTGCAGGACAAACTAGAGTGCTATTTTTTGGTAAATTTGTGTGTCTGGCAAGATGTCAAATGATGGCATAAACCAGATTGTTGCTAAGAAGCTTGACAAGAACAACTTCCATGCTTGGAGGTTCAGATTGACAATTTTCCTGATGGGAAAGGGTTACTGGGACTACATAGAAGGTGAGCATGAAGAGGCACCGGAGATACTGAAGATCAATCCAACTGCTGCAAATGTGAAAGAATTCAAGGATTAGAACCAAGGAGCTAGAAAAGTTATGTATTAACTCTCTATCAGTAATACAGGACACCATGATTGGGCACATACAGGATGCCCAGTCCCCCAAAGGAGGCATGGGACACCTTGGTAAAACTCTATGAAACGAATACCAAGGCATGAAATATACAGTTGAAGAATGAACTTCATACTGTGGAGAAAAACAGTGTCTATGAATGACTATGTGTAAGATTCCTCCCCCAACCCCTTTTTGATGTCTAGTATCTTCCCCTGTAATCAACCCTCTTCAGAAATATAAAGACCCTGTTGCTAACTATTTTAGCCTAGAGAGAGAAAAATTATTCTAGAGAGAGAATATTCAGATTTTGAATATTTTTGGATAGAAAAATATCTCTTATAATTCAGATGAGTTCCCCTGAAACAGAAATTCAAAAAGAATTTTCCAATGTGCAATTGGAATTAATTGGAAATAGGTATAAAGAACCTTAGTCTAAGGGTCTAGATTTTCAGAAATCTTTAGACTATGGTCCAATTAAGGTTCCTATGGGCCAATAGCATCAATCCATGTGTAGGGAAGAGATAAATCCAAATTTGTAAAAAGAAGATACCCAAAAATGAGTAAATGCTCACATAAGGTGAAGAGTTGAAAATGTACAAGGTTTATTAGTAAAAAACTATGAGCAATATTAAAATGATGCCATTATGACACATATGTAAGGAAGGGGAATTCTTTAAAGGAGGTGCATATTTCACATAAGATGAAGAGTTGAAAATGTACAAGGTTTATTAGTAAAAAACTATGAGCAATATTAAAATGATGCCATTATGACACATATGTAAGGAAGGGGAATTCTTTAAAGGAGGTGCATATTTCACATAAGATGAAGAGTTAAAAATGTACAAGGTTTATTAGTAAAAAACTATGAGCAATATTAAAATGATTCCATTATGACACATATGTAAGGAAGGGGAATTCTTTAAAGGAGGTGCATATTTCACATAAGATGAAGAGTTGAAAATGTACAAGGTTTATTAGTAAAAAAACTATGAGCAATATTAAAATGATTCCATTATGACACATATGTAAGGAAGGGGAGTTCTTTAAAGGAGGTGCATATTTCACATGCTTGAATGAGTTTTAAACTCATAAAAATTGAGATATTTCATCTCTCCTCTCTCCTCATTCAAGTCTAGTTCCAAAAAGTTAGCTTAACTGACCTAAAAATGGTCAAATATTGACCAAACTGATTTAGAAAATTCTAGAATCAGTTTGTTTGGTTAGGAGCTCAATTTTTCCTATAAATAGAAGCCTCCCCCTTGTTGAAAAATAGATAGTGTTTATGCATCGTTACTCTACTCCACCTAAGCCAAGAACTGTGAATTCATTTAATAATTCACTAGTTTTTGGAGCTTCCCTCTTTCTTCAATCCCCATTAGTGGCTCCATCAACATACTTAACCAATTGATTGGTTGGGGGCCTCTACCGTGAACAAAGAATCAAGCAAGTTGTAAGGTAATTAGTGAATATTGATCTTTCTATAATTTCTCAATGTTTCTCTCTTCTCAACCCCTCTCAAGCTTGAGAAGTTTAATTGGTATGGTTTTTTTTTTAAATGCTATTGAAGTTTGAATAGTAGTGAAGAGTTACATAATGCTATTGAAGTTAATTTTCATTTATGTTTAAATTCTAATGATTTTTTTGTAAATTCTCTCTCTCACTCAAGAAATGGTCATACTCATGACCCGTTCTCAATCCAAATCAAGCTTTTCATAAAGCTTTTCCTTAACCCAAGATTAAGCTATGCTTGAGGCCAAATTAATGGCTTTTTTCTATGCTTTTAGTTTATGTATATTAATGATTCAATCCATTATGGATTAATAATCCAATTAGAGATTATTTTAATTATTTTCTTAATGATAAGCATTATCCCTTAGAAATATTGAGATTTATTAATCATAGCAGCGGAGCTATGGCAAAATTTTTATAAAAATTATGCATAAAATAATCTCATTCAAAGCATAAAAAGAGGACTTCCTACCATATTCTAGGAATTATCATCCTAGATTAATTGAAAGAATCTCATTATAATCATGGAGAAATTGAATTTTAATATCATGCATAAAGGATAAGTTTTTATATCAAAAGTGTTATTTTTACCATTTTTATTTCATGCATAGAAGTATGCATAATGGATAAATTTTTATATCAAAAGTGTTATTTTTATCATTTTTATTTTCATGCATAGAAGTATGCATAATGGATAAATTTTTATATCAAAAGTGTTATTTTTATCATTTTTATTTTCATGCATAGAAGTATGCATAATGGATAAATTTTTATATCAAAAGTGTTATTTTTATCATTTTTTATTTTTCATGCATAGAAGTATGCATAAAGGATAAGTTTTTATATCAAAAGTGTTATTTTTACCATTTTTATTTCATGCATAGAAGTATGCATAATGGATAAATTTTTATATCAAAAGTGTTATTTTTATCATTTTTATTTTCATGCATAGAAGTATGCATAATGGATAAATTTTTATATCAAAAGTGTTATTTTTATCATTTTTATTTTCATGCATAGAAGTATGCATAATGGATAAATTTTTATATCAAAAGTGTTATTTTTATCATTTTTTATTTTTCATGCATAGAAGTATGCATAAAGGAAAATTTTTTATATCAAAAGTGTTACTTTTATCATTTTTAATTTTCATGCATAGAAGTATGCATAAAGGAAAATTTTTATATCAAAAGTGTTACTTTTATCATTTTTAATTTTCATGCATAGAAGTATGCATAAAGGAAAATTTTTTTATATCAAAAGTGTTACTTTTATCATTTTTAATTTTCATGCATAGAAGTATGCATAAAGGAAAATTTTTATATCAAAAGTGTTACTTTTATCATTTTTAATTTTCATGCATAGAAGTATGCATAAAGGAAAATTTTTTATATCAAAAGTGTTACTTTTATCATTTTTAATTTTCATGCATAGAAGTATGCATAAAGGAAAATTTTTATATCAAAAGTGTTACTTTTATCATTTTTAATTTTCATGCATAGAAGTATGCATAAAGGAAAAATTTTTATATCAAAAGTGTTACTTTTATCATTTTTAATTTTCATGCATAGAAGTATGCATAAAGGAAAAATTTTTATATCAAAAGTGTTACTTTTATCATATTGGATTTCATGCATATAGGTATGCATAAAAGATATTCTTTTTATACTAAAAGTGTGATTTTCCTCATAAATGGATTTTATGCTTAACTTAGATGCATAAGAGAAATTCTTTTATTCTAAAAGTGTAATTCCCTACCAAATTGAAATTATGCATAAGAAGATGCATAAAAGATTGATTTTAATTTCGAAAGTGTTAGTCTTCTTAAATGGAATTTATGTATAAATAAATGTGTAGAGAAATCTTATATCAAATATAAGAATTCTCTTTTTTTTTTAAAAAGATATGAAATGTGATAAGATGTGATAAGAGGTGTATGAGATGTGATAAGAATTGATAAGATGCGTATGGAAAGTGATAGGATGTGATAAGAGGTGTATGAGATATGATAAGAATTGATAAGATGCGTATGGAAAGTGATAGGATGTGATAAGAGGTGTATGAGATGTGATAAGAATTGATAAGATGCGTATGGAAAGTGATAGGATGTGATAAGAGGTGTATGAGATGTAAAAAGATGTGATAAGATGTGTATGAGATGTGATAAGATTTGATAAGATGCGTATGGAAAGTGATAGGATGTGATAAGAGGGTATGAGATGTAAAAAGATGTGATAAGATGTATATGGGATGTGTTAGGACGAGAATGGATATAATATGGTTGTATGAATGTGATGTGGATGTATACATGTAGATGTATATGTATGAATGTGAATGTTAATGTGGATGTGGATGTATGGATGTAGATACGGATGTGTATGTATGTATGTGGATGTGTATGTATGAATGAGGATGTAAAAATGGACGTATGTATATAGATGTGGATGTATGGATGTATGTATGTAGATGTGGATGTATGGATGTGATTGTGAATGAAGAGGTGGATGTGAATGTATGGATGTAGATACAGATGTGGATGTATGTATGTAGATGTGGATGTATGGATGTGATTGTGAATGAAGAGGTGGATGTGAATGTATGGATGTAGATACGGATGTGGATGTATGTAGGTGAATGTGGATGTATGAATGAGGATGTGAAAATGGATGTATGCATGTGAATGTGGATGTATGAATATGAATGTGGATGTGTGGATGTGGAAATGGAGGTATGGATGTATGAATGTAGATGTGGATGTATGCATGTAGATGCGTATGTATGAATGTGAAATTGGATGTATGATGTGGACGTACGAACATGGATATGTATGTAGAATAATGAATATGAAGATGTATGTGAGATAATGTAGTCTATATGAGTGAATGGATGAGAACGAGTACACACTGAATGGAATGTGGAATAAGTAATGTGGTCCGAGAGTGGATAATATGGAAAGACAAGAGTTCGTTATAGAAACTGTATTTGTGACTGTTTGTAAATGACTGTTTTATGTCAAGAATGCTGGAGAAGCATTTTGACCGTCTTAAGGATTAAGGTCATGAAGACTGAACTGATAAAGTTGCAACTGCTGACGGAGAGTCAATGGAGGACGTCTCGCGTAGCAAGGTCGATCGAGGTCTTGACCAGCCTCGGCTCGATTTAAATGGTGAGCTTCCGGTACGGTGGATGAGGGACCAAGGAAGCGGCCTATGAGTGAAGCGCTAGGTGACCTGCGAAGGATCCTAGAGGGTGCTGACCATACGGTGCTCGGGCTCTGGGTCGCCGAAGATACCCACACGTGCGTCGTGGAAGATATTGGAACAAGGAGTAAGAGTTGTTTTCTGAAACCGGGCATGGATCTAGTTGATTGACCTTGCTGGTCCTCAACAGATGAGTCCATGGCTCTTTTATATGGATCTGTGGGTTGATCTTGCTGATCTTCCACGGAGATTCCATTCTATTATATGAATATATTGCCGGTTACTATGAGCTAGGAACTATGGAAAAGGGCCCTGAGAGAACAGGTGGTGAGCGTTCTGGTTGCCAATGATGCCATAAGTACACCGATGAAAGAATGACTGGAAATAAGGATTCAACCAGAGACTTTGAGGATTGTCATCAGTGACATAATGGTTTTATTAAAGGATTGTTTTAAAGCTAGTTGATGCTAAGAAAAAGGCAATTTCATATTGGGTGTGTAAGTGGTATGACTAGTTTTATGTTTGCATGAACTTCCGGCTAGGGGGCCTTGGAACTCTTTTCCTTGGTACTCGGGACAAAACCTAACCAAATTTCAAATTGGATCCCATCACTACAGTGGTTGGGCGGTTGGCTAACCCATGGGATCGGATGGGGTTAGGCTGGACTGATGGATCCGTAAATCGAGATTTAATTTCTATTATTACGATAGATGAAGTAAATCCCGGATAGAAATTGTTCTATGGATAGGAATCAACGGCTGTGCCTCTTGATGGGGAAAAAAGCGTTGATCCCAATGATCCAAGTGCAAGTTCTTCCTTGATTTGACCAAGTACCGTTAAAGGTGCAGTCAGATCAGTTTGATCAGTAATGATCTTGACTACGTTAGAGTAAAGAGTTATCCTGGTGGAATCGCCCGTGCTTTCCGGGTAAAGGAAGTTTTTCCGGTTTCGGTTTTGGACAAACCGACGGATTAGTCTCTTGTCCGGATATCCGTGGGTGAGGCCCCGAGTGTGGGACCCTTGTTCCGCGTGAGAAGTGCTACTTCCGCTGCTAGTACCCTGAATCCGTTGCGCGGTGGGGACAGGGATCTCACAGTTGGTATCAGAGCATTTGGTTAATAAAGATCAATTGAGAAGACAAATAGGTCAGAAATTTATCAAGAAACACAAAAAGGTTGTAATTGTGTGATATAATTCATACAATTTGATATTCAAATTGAAATTCGTAATTTGGTAATTGGGTCTTCAGATGGAAGTACCGCAATTATATAGAATCCTTGACTTGCTTGAGGCCTAGACATGATGGTAATTACCTTATAATTCCAAGGGCCGTGACTATCCGTATATACCGAGAGTATAACTGCAGCTCTTTACTGACAGTATATACGAGTAAATCTAAGACTTGAAATTATAAGCGTTAATGCTATCCAGATGATGAATTTGAATGTGGTTGATATGATTTTTAATTCTGTTTGGGAACTGATGAATTGATTGGGATTCTGATTGAAAAATGATGATTTTTGAAATTTAGTTGAAATATAATAACTTGAGCAAAACCGCAATGAGGATGAATGGGACGAGTCCCTGTAATGATAAATGATGATAATGATTTCAACAAATCACTATGAGATTAGTGGATTGTGCTGTCAAAGTACTACTGTTAACACTTGACTCGGTATATCAAGTTAAGGGATGACAAATTGAAAACTTGCTTGACTGAAATTCCCGTGGAGGAATGTTCAGAAAGAAAAAATTTCGATCTGATGGACCATTATCGTGTTAAAGATATGAATGATATGATCTGAAATGAATTTATTTAATGATGAGTTCTATATAAGGGATATTTATCCCCGTATTCTGTTGGGTTGAACAGAATATAAGGAACCCTAGAATAAATTGGATATGAATGATATGATCTGAAATGAATTTATTTAATGATGAGTTCTATATAAGGGATATTTATCCCCGTATTCTGTTGGGTTGACCAGAATATAAGGAACCCTAGAATAAATTGGATCTTAAGAAAAAGAGTTGTCCTCTACTTGGCGAGATGAGGACATCTCGCACTTTTTTAAGTGGGGTAGAATGTAAGATTCCTCCCCAGCCTTCGAGGCATACAGGAGTAAGAATCTCCCTTTTTGATCTTAAAATTATTCCCTCTCAAAAATAAAAGAAAGATTCTGTTTAAAAAAAGGAAGACCCTTTCCCTAGAATACTTCTCAGGAGTCACGCTGTTTTAAGGATTCAGAACAATGAGTTCAGAAGTGAAAATCGGTGTTTTGGATACCAAGGTTTTGGTCTTCATTCGAGTACGGCACAAAAGAAGTTCTTTATCTATTGGGGAGTTTAAGAAGTTATCCCCCAGATATTGTGAGCCTTATCTGACTTCAAAGAAAGTAAGTGACTTAGCTTACGAGCTTCTTTTATCTCCTCATCTCAAAGTTCTTAATGCCTTCTATAGAAAATTGTGCCAAACCCAAATCATGGAAAGACGGTAAAACTTCAGTGGCAAGCTACCGTTGGCTTCTAAGTTACGCTAGCTCCTTCCTTTATATAAGTCGTAACTTTTACTTGTCGCTCACAGTAATCTTACTCCCATCGATCTCCTTTCTTCCTAATCTCCTTCATGGCTTGGCAACAAGAATTAGTTTTATCCATAATGATTCCTCACCTTCAAGATGCAAGTGAGTCTGTGAAGAAGGATTTTATAGAACAGTATGAGCGCTCACTTTTCCCTCACTTGGGAACTTCTGTAGCGCAGACCAAATGGCGGACCTATCAAGACATAACTAGGGTAACACCCTGGGGTCAGCAGCACTTTCGCAACAATGTCCGCTTGGCCATGGTTATTGAAGCCTTGGGTTTGGGTCCCCGATACTACTGCATCATGAGATCAAGGCATCCTGGGTTTTCTGAGCGGGTCTTCTTACTGGCGTGTTTTCTTCCTCATGAGAAGATATGCCTTTATCCCGTTTTTGGCTTGCCTCTCAGAGGTCCTTTTGTTAGAACACCTCATACCACAGAGATAGGCGCAGCAATAACCCACAGAATCATTCCCATAGATGAGTTACCTTATACTTGTGCAGCTTGTGAGGACTGCTTTTGTGACCATATGATGGACGGGCTTATGGAAGTGTAAAGAGTTCCTCTATCTTTACTGTATAAGTTCCGAGAATGAATAAAGTTTAAATCTTGTTCGTATTTTGAATATTGCTCTCTTTAAGACTTATCTTGGTGGTTAATCTTGATTAAAATTTTTCTCTAAGTCTCATATTCGTGAATCTTGCGAAATTATCACAAGTTGCGAGATGAGGACATCTCGCGTTTTTTAAGTGGGGTAGAATGTAAGATTCCTCCCCCAACCCCTTTTTGATGTCTAGTATCTTCCCCTGTAATCAACCCTCTTCAGAAATATAAAGACCCTGTTGCTAACTATTTTAGCCTAGAGAGAGAAAAATTATTCTAGAGAGAGAATATTCAGATTTTGAATATTTTTGGATAGAAAAATATCTCTTATAATTCAGATGAGTTCCCCTGAAACAGAAATTCAAAAAGAATTTTCCAATGTGCAATTGGAATTAATTGGAAATAGGTATAAAGAACCTTAGTCTAAGGGTCTAGATTTTCAGAAATCTTTAGACTATGGTCCAATTAAGGTTCCTATGGGCCAATAGCATCAATCCATGTGTAGGGAAGAGATAAATCCAAATTTGTAAAAAGAAGATACCCAAAAATGAGTAAATGCTCACATAAGGTGAAGAGTTGAAAATGTACAAGGTTTATTAGTAAAAAACTATGAGCAATATTAAAATGATGCCATTATGACACATATGTAAGGAAGGGGAATTCTTTAAAGGAGGTGCATATTTCACATAAGATGAAGAGTTGAAAATGTACAAGGTTTATTAGTAAAAAACTATGAGCAATATTAAAATGATGCCATTATGACACATATGTAAGGAAGGGGAATTCTTTAAAGGAGGTGCATATTTCACATAAGATGAAGAGTTGAAAATGTACAAGGTTTATTAGTAAAAAACTATGAGCAATATTAAAATGATTCCATTATGACACATATGTAAGGAAGGGGAATTCTTTAAAGGAGGTGCATATTTCACATAAGATGAAGAGTTGAAAATGTACAAGGTTTATTAGTAAAAAAACTATGAGCAATATTAAAATGATTCCATTATGACACATATGTAAGGAAGGGGAGTTCTTTAAAGGAGGTGCATATTTCACATGCTTGAATGAGTTTTAAACTCATAAAAATTGAGATATTTCATCTCTCCTCTCTCCTCATTCAAGTCTAGTTCCAAAAAGTTAGCTTAACTGACCTAAAAATGGTCAAATATTGACCAAACTGATTTAGAAAATTCTAGAATCAGTTTGTTTGGTTAGGAGCTCAATTTTTCCTATAAATAGAAGCCTCCCCCTTGTTGAAAAATAGATAGTGTTTATGCATCGTTACTCTACTCCACCTAAGCCAAGAACTGTGAATTCATTTAATAATTCACTAGTTTTTGGAGCTTCCCTCTTTCTTCAATCCCCATTAGTGGCTCCATCAACATACTTAACCAATTGATTGGTTGGGGGCCTCTACCGTGAACAAAGAATCAAGCAAGTTGTAAGGTAATTAGTGAATATTGATCTTTCTATAATTTCTCAATGTTTCTCTCTTCTCAACCCCTCTCAAGCTTGAGAAGTTTAATTGGTATGGTTTTTTTTTTAAATGCTATTGAAGTTTGAATAGTAGTGAAGAGTTACATAATGCTATTGAAGTTAATTTTCATTTATGTTTAAATTCTAATGATTTTTTTGTAAATTCTCTCTCTCACTCAAGAAATGGTCATACTCATGACCCGTTCTCAATCCAAATCAAGCTTTTCATAAAGCTTTTCCTTAACCCAAGATTAAGCTATGCTTGAGGCCAAATTAATGGCTTTTTTCTATGCTTTTAGTTTATGTATATTAATGATTCAATCCATTATGGATTAATAATCCAATTAGAGATTATTTTAATTATTTTCTTAATGATAAGCATTATCCCTTAGAAATATTGAGATTTATCAATCATAGCAGCGGAGCTATGGCAAAATTTTTATAAAAATTATGCATAAAATAATCTCATTCAAAGCATAAAAAGAGGACTTCCTACCATATTCTAGGAATTATCATCCTAGATTAATTGAAAGAATCTCATTATAATCATGGAGAAATTGAATTTTAATATCATGCATAAAGGATAAGTTTTTATATCAAAAGTGTTATTTTTACCATTTTTATTTCATGCATAGAAGTATGCATAATGGATAAATTTTTATATCAAAAGTGTTATTTTTATCATTTTTATTTTCATGCATAGAAGTATGCATAATGGATAAATTTTTATATCAAAAGTGTTATTTTTATCATTTTTATTTTCATGCATAGAAGTATGCATAATGGATAAATTTTTATATCAAAAGTGTTATTTTTATCATTTTTTATTTTTCATGCATAGAAGTATGCATAAAGGATAAGTTTTTATATCAAAAGTGTTATTTTTACCATTTTTATTTCATGCATAGAAGTATGCATAATGGATAAATTTTTATATCAAAAGTGTTATTTTTATCATTTTTATTTTCATGCATAGAAGTATGCATAATGGATAAATTTTTATATCAAAAGTGTTATTTTTATCATTTTTATTTTCATGCATAGAAGTATGCATAATGGATAAATTTTTATATCAAAAGTGTTATTTTTATCATTTTTTATTTTTCATGCATAGAAGTATGCATAAAGGAAAATTTTTTATATCAAAAGTGTTACTTTTATCATTTTTAATTTTCATGCATAGAAGTATGCATAAAGGAAAATTTTTATATCAAAAGTGTTACTTTTATCATTTTTAATTTTCATGCATAGAAGTATGCATAAAGGAAAATTTTTATATCAAAAGTGTTACTTTTATCATTTTTAATTTTCATGCATAGAAGTATGCATAAAGGAAAATTTTTTATATCAAAAGTGTTACTTTTATCATTTTTAATTTTCATGCATAGAAGTATGCATAAAGGAAAATTTTTATATCAAAAGTGTTACTTTTATCATTTTTAATTTTCATGCATAGAAGTATGCATAAAGGAAAATTTTTTATATCAAAAGTGTTACTTTTATCATTTTTAATTTTCATGCATAGAAGTATGCATAAAGGAAAATTTTTTATATCAAAAGTGTTACTTTTATCATATTGGATTTCATGCATATAGGTATGCATAAAAGATATTCTTTTTATACTAAAAGTGTGATTTTCCTCATAAATGGATTTTATGCTTAACTTAGATGCATAAGAGAAATTCTTTTATTCTAAAAGTGTAATTCCCTACCAAATTGAAATTATGCATAAGAAGATGCATAAAAGATTGATTTTAATTTCGAAAGTGTTAGTCTTCTTAAATGGAATTTATGTATAAATAAATGTGTAGAGAAATCTTATATCAAATATAAGAATTCTCTTTTTTTTTTAAAAAGATATGAAATGTGATAAGATGTGATAAGAGGTGTATGAGATGTGATAAGAATTGATAAGATGCGTATGGAAAGTGATAGGATGTGATAAGAGGTGTATGAGATATGATAAGAATTGATAAGATGCGTATGGAAAGTGATAGGATGTGATAAGAGGTGTATGAGATGTGATAAGAATTGATAAGATGCGTATGGAAAGTGATAGGATGTGATAAGAGGTGTATGAGATGTAAAAAGATGTGATAAGATGTGTATGAGATGTGATAAGATTTGATAAGATGCGTATGGAAAGTGATAGGATGTGATAAGAGGTGTATGAGATGTAAAAAGATGTGATAAGATGTATATGGGATGTGTTAGGACGAGAATGGATATAATATGGTTGTATGAATGTGATGTGGATGTATACATGTAGATGTATATGTATGAATGTGAATGTTGATGTGGATGTGGATGTATGGATGTAGATACGGATGTGTATGTATGTATGTGGATGTGTATGTATGAATGAGGATGTAAAAATGGACGTATGTATATAGATGTGGATGTATGGATGTATGTATGTAGATGTGGATGTATGGATGTGATTGTGAATGAAGAGGTGGATGTGAATGTATGGATGTAGATACAGATGTGGATGTATGTATGTAGATGTGGATGTATGGATGTGATTGTGAATGAAGAGGTGGATGTGAATGTATGGATGTAGATACGGATGTGGATGTATGTAGGTGAATGTGGATGTATGAATGAGGATGTGAAAATGGATGTATGCATGTGAATGTGGATGTATGAATATGAATGTGGATGTGTGGATGTGGAAATGGAGGTATGGATGTATGAATGTAGATGTGGATGTATGCATGTAGATGCGTATGTATGAATGTGAAATTGGATGTATGATGTGGACGTACGAACATGGATATGTATGTAGAATAATGAATATGAAGATGTATGTGAGATAATGTAGTCTATATGAGTGAATGGATGAGAACGAGTACACACTGAATGGAATGTGGAATAAGTAATGTGGTCCGAGAGTGGATAATATGGAAAGACAAGAGTTCGTTATAGAAACTGTATTTGTGACTGTTTGTAAATGACTGTTTTATGTCAAGAATGCTGGAGAAGCATTTTGACCGTCTTAAGGATTAAGGTCATGAAGACTGAACTGATAAAGTTGCAACTGCTGACGGAGAGTCAATGGAGGACGTCTCGCGTAGCAAGGTCGATCGAGGTCTTGACCAGCCTCGGCTCGATTTAAATGGTGAGCTTCCGGTACGGTGGATGAGGGACCAAGGAAGCGGCCTATGAGTGAAGCGCTAGGTGACCTGCGAAGGATCCTAGAGGGTGCTGACCATACGGTGCTCAGGCTCTGGGTCGCCGAAGATACCCACACGTGCATCGTGGAAGATATTGGAACAAGGAGTAAGAGTTGTTTTCTGAAACCGGGCATGGATCTAGTTGATTGACCTTGCTGGTCCTCAACAGATGAGTCCATGGCTCTTTTATATGGATCTGTGGGTTGATCTTGCTGATCTTCCACGGAGATTCCATTCTATTATATGAATATATTGCCGGTTACTATGAGCTAGGAACTATGGAAAAGGGCCCTGAGAGAACAGGTGGTGAGCGTTCTGGTTGCCAATGATGCCATAAGTACACCGATGAAAGAATGACTGGAAATAAGGATTCAACCAGAGACTTTGAGGATTGTCATCAGTGACATAATGGTTTTATTAAAGGATTGTTTTAAAGCTAGTTGATGCTAAGAAAAAGGCAATTTCATATTGGGTGTGTAAGTGGTATGACTAGTTTTATGTTTGCATGAACTTCCGGCTAGGGGGCCTTGGAACTCTTTTCCTTGGTACCCGGGACAAAACCTAACCAAATTTCAAATTGGATCCCATCACTACAGTGGTTGGGCGGTTGGCTAACCCATGGGATCGGATGGGGTTAGGCTGGACTGATGGATCCGTAAATCGAGATTTAATTTCTATTATTACGATAGATGAAGTAAATCCCGGATAGAAATTGTTCTATGGATAGGAATCAACGGCTGTGCCTCTTGATGGGGAAAAAAGCGTTGATCCCAATGATCCAAGTGCAAGTTCTTCCTTGATTTGACCAAGTACCGTTAAAGGTGCAGTCAGATCAGTTTGATCAGTAATGATCTTGACTACGTTAGAGTAAAGAGTTATCCTGGTGGAATCGCCCGTGCTTTCCGGGTAAAGTGTAAGATTCCTCCCCAGCCTTCAAGGTATATAGGAGTAAGAATCTCCCTTTCGGATCTTATAATTATTCCCTCTCTAAAATAAAAGAAAGTTTCTGTTTAAAAAAGGAATACCCTTTTCCTAAAATACTTCTCAGGAGTCACGCCTATTTTAAGGATTTAGAACAATGAGTTTAGAAGTGAGAATCGGTGTTTTGGATACCAAGGTTTTGGTTTTCATTCGAGTATGGCCCAAAAGAAGTTCTTTATCTCTTGGGGAGTATAAGAAGTTATCCCCCAGATATTGTGATCCTTATATCTGAATTCAATGAAAGTAGGTGACTTAGCCTACAAGTTTCTTTTATCTCCTCATCTCAAAATTCTTAATACCTTCTATAGAAAAATGTGTCAAACGCAAATCATGGAAAGACGGTAAAACTTCAGTGGTAAGCTACCGTTGGCTTCTAAGTTACGCTAGCTCCTTCCTTTATATAAGTCGTAACTTTTACTTGTCGCTCACAGTAATCTTACTTCCATCGATCTCCTTTCTTTCTTAATCTCCTTCATGGCTTGGCAACAAGAACTAGTTTTATCCCTAATGATTTCTCACCTTCAAGACGCAAGGGAGTCTGTGAAGAAAGATTTTATAGAGCAGTATGAGCGCTCACTTTTCCCTCACTTGGGAACTTCTGTAGCGCAGACAAAATGGCGGACCTATCAAGACATAACTAGGGTAACACCCTGGGGTCAGCAGCACTTTCGTAACAATGTCCGCTTGGCCATGGTTATTGAAGCTTTGGGTTTGGGTCCCCGATACTACTGCGTCATGAGATCAAGGCATCCTGGGTTTTCTGAGCGGGTCTTCTTACTGGCGTGTTTTCTTCCTCATGAGAAGATATGCCTTTACCCCATTTTTGGCTTGCCTCTCAGAGGTCCTTTTGTTAGAACACCTCATACCACTGAGATAGGCGCAACAATAACCCACAGAATCATTCCCATAGATGAGTTACCTTATACTTGTGCAGCTTGTGAGGACTGCTTTTGTGATCATATGATGGACGGGCTTATGGAAGTGTAAAGAGTTCTTCTATCTTTACTGTATAAGTTTCGAGAATGAATAAAGTTTAAATCTTGTTCTTATTTTGAATCTTGCTCTCTTTAAGACGTTTCTTGGTGGTTAATCTTGATTAAAATTTTTCTCTAAGTCTCATATTCGTGAATCTTGCGAAATTATCACAAGTTGCGAGATGAGGACATCTCGCGTTTTTTAAGTGGGGTAGAATGTAAGATTCCTCCCCCAACCCCTTTTTGGATGTCTAGTATCTTCCCCTGTAATCAACCCTCTTCAGAAATATAAAGACCTTGTTTCTATCTGTTTTAGCCTAGAGAGAGAAAAATATTCTAGAGAGAGAATATTCAGATTTTGAATATTTTTGGATAGAAAAATATTTCTTATAATTCAGATGAGTTCCCCTGAAATAGAAATTCAAAAAGAATTTTCCAATGTGCAATTGGAATTAATTGGAAATAGGTATAAAGAACCTTAGTCTAAGGGTCTAGATTTTCAGAAATCTTTAGACTATGGTCCAATTAAGGTTCCTATGGGCCAATAGCATCAATCCATGTGTAGGGAAGAGATAAATCCAAATTTGTAAAAAAGAAGATACCCAAAAATGAGTAAATGCTCACATAAGGTGAAGAGTTGAAAATGTACAAGGTTTATTAGTAAAAAACTATGAGCAATATTAAAAATATGAGATATTTTGGGTATCCAAAAATGAGTAAATGCTCACATAAGATGAAGAGTTGAAAATGTACAAGGTTTATTAGTAAAAAACTATGAGCAATATTAAAATGATGCCATTATGACACATATGTAAGGAAGGGGAATTCTTTAAAGGAGGTGCATATTTCACATAAGATGAAGAGTTGAAAATGTACAAGGTTTATTAGTAAAAAAACTATGAGCAATTTTAAAATGATTCCATTATGACACATATGTAAGGAAGGGGAATTCTTTAAAGGAGGTGCATATTTCACATAAGATGAAGAGTTGAAAATGTACAAGGTTTATTAGTAAAAAAAAAACTATGAGCAATATTAAAATGATTCCATTATGACACATATGTAAGGAAGGGGAGTTCTTTAAAGGAGGTGCATATTTCACATGCTTGAATGAGTTTTAAACTCATAAAAATTGAGATATTTCATCTCTCCTCTCTCCTCATTCAAGTCTAGTTCCAAAAAGTTAGCTTAACTGACCTAAAAATGGTCAAAAATTGACCAAACTGATTTAGAAAATACTGTGTGATCCCTGTTCCCACCGCGCAACGGATTCGGGGTACTAGCAGCGGAAGTAGCACTTCTTGCGCGAGGCAGGGTCCCACACTCGGGGCCTCGTCCACGGATATCCGGACAAAAGACTAATCCGTCGGTTTTTCCAAAACCAGACCCGGAAAAACTTCCCTTATCCGGAAAGCACGGGCGATTCCACCAGGATAATTTTTACTCTAACGTAGTCAAAACTCTTACTGATCAAACAGATCCGACTGCATCTATAAAGATACTTGGTCAGATCAAGGAAGAAACTTGCACTTGGATCATTGGGATCAACGCTTTTTTCCCCACCAAGGAGGCACAGCCGTTGATTCCTATCCATAGAACAATTACTATCCGGGATTTACTTTATCTATCGTAATAACAAAAGTTGAGTCTCGATTTACGGATCCATCAGTCCAGCCTAACCCCATCCGATCCCATGGGTTAGCCAACCGCCCAACCACTGTAGTGATGGGATCCAATTTGGAATTTGGTTAGGTTTTGTCCCGGGTACCAAGGAAAAGAGTTCCAAGGCCCCCTAGCCGGAATTTCATGCAAACATAAAACTAGCCACACCACTTACACACCCAATATGAAAATTGCCTTTTTCTTAGCATCAGCTAACTTTAAAACAATCCTTTAATGAAACCATAGTACCACTGATCACAATCTCCCAAATTATCCAGTTGATTCATAATTTTCCATCATTCCTTCATCAGAGTATCTATGGCATCATTGGCAACTAGAACGCTCACCACCTGTCCACACAGGGGCCGTTTCAATAGTTCCTAGCCCATAATACTCAACAATATAATCACTTATCAAGATGGACTCTCGTTGAAGATCAGCAAGATCAACCAACAGATCCATATAAAAGAGCCATGGACT
The DNA here is from genome assembly GCF_041138505.1 of Cibotium barometz. Taxonomy (NCBI): domain Eukaryota; kingdom Viridiplantae; phylum Streptophyta; class Polypodiopsida; order Cyatheales; family Cibotiaceae; genus Cibotium; species Cibotium barometz. The sequence goes on along the minus strand of NC_141055.1, from coordinate 21,771,790 downwards.
CATCCGTTGAGGACCAGCAAGGTCAGTCAACCAGATCCATACCCGGTTCCAGAAAACAACTCTTACTCCTTGTTCCAATATCTTCCTCGACGCACGCGTGGGTATCCTGGGCGACCCAGAGCCCGAGCACCGTATGGTCAGCACCCTCTAGGATCCTTCGCAGGTGACCTAGCGCTTCACTCATAGGCCGCTTCCTTGGTCCCTCATCCACCGTACCGGAAGCTCACCATTTTAATCGAACCGAGGCTGGTCAAGACCTCAGCCGACCTTGCTACGCGAGACGTCCTCCATTGACTCTCCGTCAGCAGTTGCAACTTTATCAGTTAGGTCTCCACGACCTTAATCACAAGACGGTCAAAATGCTTTCCCAGCATTCTTGACATAAAACAGCCATTTACAAACAACATTTACAAACAGTTTACAAATACAATTTCTATATTAACTCTCATTTTTCCACATTATCCCTCATGCAATCCACATTACTTATTCCACATTTCATTTATATGTGTACTCATCCAATCATATCATTTTCCATCTCTTCACTTCAGATTCCTTCACACCACATATCATATATTCACATCCATATCCACATCCATACATCCACATCCACATCCACATTCACATCCATACATCCACATCTACATGCTTATCTCCATTTTCACATCCTCATTTATACATCCACATCCCATATCCACATTCATACATACACATCCATATCCACATCCATATCCGCATTCATACATACACATCCATATCCACATCCACATGCATACATTCATTATCACGTCCTTATTCATACATCCACATCCACATACATACATACATACATCCACATCCACATCCACATTCTCATTCACATCTATACATCCATATCTACATGCACATTCACATCCATACATCCACATCTATATCCTCATTCACATCCATACATCCACATTCATGCATCCACATCTACATGCCTACATCCATATATACAAATCCACATTTACATCCATGCATCCACATCCACATCCTCATTCACATCCATACATCCACATTCATACATCCACATCCACACCCACATTCACATCCATACATCCACATCTACATGCTTATCTCCATTTTCACATCCTCATTTATACATCCACATCCCATATCCACATTCATACATACACATCCATATCCACATCCACATGCATACATACATCCACATCCACATTCCCATTCACATATATACATCCATATCTACATGCACATTCACATCCATACATCCACATCTATATCCTCATTCACATCCATACATCCACATTCATGCATCCACATCTACATGCCTACATCCATACATACACATCCACATTTACATCCATGCATCCACATCTACATCCTCATTCACATCCATACATCCACATTCATACATCCATACATCCACATTCATACATCCACATCCACATCCACATTCACATCCATACATCCACATTCATACATCCACATCCACATCCATACATCCACATTTATACATCCACATCCACATCCACATTCACATCCATACATCCACATTCATACATCCACATCCACATCCATACATCCACATCCACATCCACATTCACATCCATACATCCACATTCATACATCCACATCCACATCCACATGCATCTTATCATATCTTATCACTTCCCATATCTTTTATGCATACCTCTATGCATGAAATTCAATTATGCTAAAAGTAACACTTTTATAATAAAATATTCAACTTTTATGCATACCTCTATGCATGAAATCCAATATGATAAAAGTAACACTTTTGATATAAAGAAATTATCCTTTATGCATACTTCTATGCATGAAAAATTAAAAAATGATAAAAGTAACACTTTTGATATAAAATTTTTTCCTTTATGCATACTTCTATGCATGAAAATTAAAAATGATAAAAGTAACACTTTTGATATAAAAAAAATTATCCTTTATGCATACTTCTATGCATGAAAAATTAAAAAATGATAAAAGTAACACTTTTGATATAAAAAAAATTATCCTTTATGCATGATATTAAAATTCAATTTCTCCATGATTATAATGAAATTCTTTCAATTAATCTAGGATGATAATTCCTAGAATATGGTAGGAAGTCCTCTTTTTATGCTTTGAATGAAATTATTTTATGCATAATTTTTATAAAAATTTTGCCATAGCTCCGCTGCTATGACTGATAAATCTCAATTTTTTCTAAGGGATAAAGCTTATCATTAAGGAAATAATTAAAATGATCTCTAATTGGATCATTAATCTATAGTGGATTGAATCATCAATATGCATAAACTAAAAGCATAGAAAAAAGCCATTAAATTGGCCTCAAGCATAGCTTAATCTTGGGTTAAGGAAAAGCTTTATGAAAAGCTTGATTTGGATTGAGAACGGGTCATGAGTATGACCATTTCTTGAGTGAGAGAGAGAGTTTACATAAAAATCATTAGAATTTAAACATAAATGAAAATTAACTTCAATAGCATTTATTAACTTATGTAACTCTTCACTACTATTCAAACTTCAATAGTATTTAAAAAAAAACCATACCAATTAAACTTCTCAAGCTTGAGAGGGGTTGAGAAGAGAGAAACATTGAGAAATTATAGAAAGATCAATATTCACTAATTACCTTACAACTTGCTTGATTCTTTGTTCACGGTAGAGGCCCCCAACCAATCAATTGGTTAAGTATGTTGATGGAGCCACTAATGGGGATTGAAGAAAGAGGGAAGCTCCAAAAACTAGTGAATTATTAAATGAATTCACAGTTCTTGGCTTAGGTGGAGTAGAGTAACGATGCATAAACACTAACTATTTTTCAACAAGGGGGAGGCTTCTATTTATAGGAAAAATTGAGCTCCTAACCAAACAAACTGATTCTAGAATTTTCTAAATCAGTTTGGTCAATTTTTGACCATTTTTAGGTCAGTTAAGCTAACTTTTTGGAACTAGACTTGAATGAGGAGAGAGGAGAGATGAAATATCTCAATTTTTATGAGTTTAAAACTCATTCAAGCATGTGAAATATGCACCTCCTTTAAAGAACTCCCCTTCCTTACATATGTGTCATAATGGAATCATTTTAATATTGCTCATAGTTTTTTTTTTTACTAATAAACCTTGTACATTTTCAACTCTTCATCTTATGTGAAATATGCACCTCCTTTAAAGAATTCCCCTTCCTTACATATGTGTCATAATGGAATCATTTTAAAATTGCTCATAGTTTTTTTACTAATAAACCTTGTACATTTTCAACTCTTCATCTTATGTGAAATATGCACCTCCTTTAAAGAATTCCCCTTCCTTACATATGTGTCATAATGGCATCATTTTAATATTGCTCATAGTTTTTTACTAATAAACCTTGTACATTTTCAACTCTTCATCTTATGTGAGCATTTACTCATTTTTGGATACCCAAAATATCTCATATTTTTAATATTGCTCATAGTTTTTTACTAATAAACCTTGTACATTTTCAACTCTTCACCTTATGTGAGCATTTACTCATTTTTGGGTATCTTCTTTTTTACAAATTTGGATTTATCTCTTCCCTACACATGGATTGATGCTATTGGCCCATAGGAACCTTAATTGGACCATAGTCTAAAGATTTCTGAAAATCTAGACCCTTAGACTAAGGTTCTTTATACCTATTTCCAATTAATTCCAATTGCACATTGGAAAATTCTTTTTGAATTTCTATTTCAGGGGAACTCATCTGAATTATAAGAAATATTTTTCTATCCAAAAATATTCAAAATCTGAATATTCTCTCTCTAGAATATTTTTCTCTCTCTAGGCTAAAACAGATAGAAACAAGGTCTTTATATTTCTGAAGAGGGTTGATTACAGGGGAAGATACTAGACATCCAAAAAGGGGTTGGGGGAGGAATCTTTTGTGGATGTATGAATGTGGATGTATGGATGTGAATGAGGATGTGGATGTGGATGCATGGATGTAAATGTGGATTTGTATATATGGATGTAGGCATGTAGATGTGGATGCATGAATGTGGATGTATGGATGTGAATGAGGATATAGATGTGGATGTATGGATGTGAATGTGCATGTAGATATGGATGTATAGATGTGAATGAGAATGTGGATGTGGATGTGGATGTATGTATGTATGTATGTGGATGTGGATGTATGAATAAGGACGTGATAATGAATGTATGCATGTGGATGTGGATATGGATGTGTATGTATGAATGCGGATATGGATGTGGATATGGATGTGTATGTATGAATGTGGATATGGGATGTGGATGTATAAATGAGGATGTGAAAATGGAGATAAGCATGTAGATGTGGATGTATGGATGTGAATGTGGATGTGGATGTTGTTACCATATTATAGTAGTGATGTGTGTGAACACACTTAGGACCGCCGGGGCACTTTTTCCCTCACTAGGAGGTTTTTTCCCCCGTGCATTGTATATACGCCCATTATCTTCTAGGGCTTGTAATCTTTCATTTTTGGCACTCATAATACACTACTGTGTTGTGCTCAAGCTTCCTCATCTTCTTGAAGTTGTGTGTGCATTCCTGCAACCCTAATTCCAACAATTGGTATCAGAGCAGGCTTCCTCCTCCCGGGCAGCATCACCGGCACCTGCCGCTTCATCTCCTCCGATTGCGACGAGGTTTCACGAGCGTCTGCAGGTTAGTATATGCCGTGGGAGAGCCCATAGGGCTTGGTAATTTCAGAATTTTGATCTGAAGTCATTTCGCCCTCCGTTTTTGCATTCCAAGTACTGCGTAGGCAAAATCGTCCTACTGTGCAGATTTTCTGTCAAGATTAAAATCTGCAGGACAGGTGCCCATTCGTCTGTTTTGGGCTGTGCTACATAGCACAGGTCGATTTTATACAAGTTTACCTCTTACAGACAGCATTTACATCTAGTAGTACAGTCATTGGCCATGGCTGACAACAATGATGTATTCCGCATGTTGGCTGCTGAGGATAAGTTGGATGGCACCAACTATCCATTGTGGGCATATATGATGCGACATGTATTGGTAGCAAAGGGGTTATGGAATATTGTGCAGGGTATTGATGCACGTCCTATTGTGGCTGGGAATGCTGCAAACACATCAGAAACAGGTACTGTTGATGATGGTGCAGGCACAAGTGCTGTAGCAGCTGTTCGAGAACCACCACTTTCAGCAGAGCAGATTCGGTGGGATGGTAGAGATGCGCAGGCTCATGCCTTGATTGCGCTGTCTGTCAAACGTACCATTATCCCACATATTCGCTCTTGCAGGACTTCTAAGGATGCTTGGGATGTACTTGCCACATTGTATCAGGCAAGAAATGAGGCTCGTGTTGCTTACCTCCGAAAACAGTTGGAGAGTGAGCATATGAACGAAGGTGATTCTATGGATAGCTTTTTGACAAAGATCAAGGATTTCAAAGAGCAGCTCATTTCTGCAGATGAAATCCTGTCAGACAGTTCACTTGTGCAGACTGTTTTGAATGGTCTACCAGATTCTTATCAGGGTTTTGCTTCCACTCTTCGCTTGATGATGAAAGGCAATCCCAATGCCTTATCATTTGAGGAGTTAGTTTCTGTTTTGCTGCAAGAAGACCAGTCAAGGCAAAACAGGAATATTATGCGTGTCGCAGATCAAGCTTTCGTTGCTAGTCAGAGAAGCGGGAAAGGTAAAGCTGGCTTTTCTTCTAGTAAGCAGAAATCTGCAAATGCTGCGCAACCAAAGAAGGAAGACAAAGATGAGAAGAAGGGTGACAAACAGAAGACATTTTGCAAGTACTGTAAGGGAAATGATCATGTCATCAAAGCGTGTCCTAAGCTGGCTGCGAAAGAGGCTAAGAAGAAAGAGGCTGGTATGGCTGTTGCAGATGCCTCTCCTTCTAACAATGAATCTGCTAATGTTGTGCTAGATACAGAATGGGCATTCAATGCGCAGTGCAGTTATGACCCATCTTTGCATGACACATGTATGTCTGCAGTAGATTCAGATGTATGGTACTTTGACAGTGGTGCCACTAAGCATATCACCTCGCAGCGCAGTTTATTCACTTTCCTTGAGTCTGCTCCCACAGGGAATACTGTCACTTGTGCCAATAACTCCTCTTATCCCGTTAAAGGAGTTGGAAAGATTGTGCTGAATGTTGCAAATGGCAACACCTTTACACTTTTTGATGCATTGTATGTGCCAGGGATCAAAAAGAATCTGCTGTCAGTCTCCGCATTTGCCAAAACAGGTTTGGTTGTAAAATTTGTGGATGACAGATGTACTGTTCATGATCTCTCTTGTGGTGACATCATTGTAGCATCTGGTTCACTATGTCGAGGGCTGTATAAGCTCAATATGGATGGCAAATGTGTAGAGGATTCAGCATGTGCTATTATGGATACGCAGGCTATTTCAGATGCAAAACTGTGGCATGCACGTTTTGGTCATCTGAATTTTGCAAGTTTGCTGCGCCTGCAGAAATCTGAAATGGTGTCTTCTTTGCCTAAGCTTGAGGCACCTGTCAAGCATGTTTGTGAGGGCTGCATATTGGGTAAAATGCAGCGTGCTTCCTTTCCCAAAGATGGATCAGTGAGAGCTGAACGCAGATTGCAGCTTGTTCACAGTGATGTTTGTGGTCCCATGCAAACTCCATCATTTGGAAACTACCTTTACTTCGTGACTTTCATTGATGATCTTACCAGGCATGCATGGGTATATCCTTTGAAGGCAAAGTCCGAAGTGTTTTTGTGCTTCAAACAGTTTTTGGTTATGGCTGAAAATGTGTCAGAAAGTAAGATGGGCACCCTCCGTTCAGATCGAGGGGGGGAGTATATGTCTTCAGAATTTAATGCATTTCTGGCTGAGCGTGGGATAAAACACCAATGTACAGTGCCGTATACACCACAGCAAAATGGTGTGGCTGAGAGAAAAAACAGGTCTCTCATGGAAATGGCAAGATGTATGGTTAAGAGTCAAAGTCTACCACATGGTTTTTGGCTTGAGGCTGTCATGTGTGCCACTTATGTACTAAACAGGTGTCCCACCAAAGCATTACAGGTTGTCACTCCATATGAGGCTTGGCATGGCCGCAAGCCATCTGTTGGCCATTTACGTGTTTTTGGTTGCCTGGCATATGCATTAGTGCCTGTGCAACATCGCAGAAAATTGGATGACAAAGCTGTCAAATGTATTTTTGTTGGATATAGTGCTGAGAGCAAAGGCTATCGTTTGTATCATCCACAGACAAAGCGCATTTTGGTTAGCCGTGATGTTGTATTTGTGGAAGATGCAGTTCAGCCCTTGGTTTCATGTACTAAGGAGACAGATCTCAGCTCACGTGATGTCTATGATACATTGTTGCCTCTTTTCAGTGGTGCACAGTCAAGTGCAATACCTCATGAGGCAGTTTTTCAGCCTATGCAGGCTTTAAATGATGGCACAGATCAGCCTATATCTGATGCAGATGTGCATGATGCACTTGAGGATGAGAGACAAGAGATTGAGGGCTCTAGGAATATGCCTAGATGGCTGGTGCAGACTTTGCGTGACAGCAAGTTGGATGCCCCTTTGTCTAGTCGCACTCGTTCTGGCTCTCATGGTGCCTCTTATGCGTCAGATTGTTATGCATTGGCTGTTTCTAGTATGTGCGATGAAAGTGAGCCTGTTTCATTTGATGAGGCACAAAGTTCAGAAAATTGGATGGCTGCTATGCAAGCAGAATACGATGCTATTATGAAGAATGGTACATGGTCTTTATGTGACTTGCCCCCTGGCAAGAAGGCCATTGGCACTAAGTGGGTATACAAATTGAAGCGTAAGCCTGATGGCACAGTGGATCGCCATAAGGCTAGGCTTGTTGCAAAAGGTTATGCTCAAGAGAAGGGCATTGATTTTGATGAGACTTTTGCTCCCACATGTCGTATGACCACTGTTCGTAGCATCTGTGCATTAGCAGCTCATAATGGTTGGAATGTACATCAGCTGGACATAAAGACTGCGTTCTTAAATGGAGATTTGCATGAGGAGGTGTATGTATCGCAGCCTCGTGGTTTTGTTCAAAGAGGGCAGGAAAACAAAGTGTGCAGGTTAAAAAAGGCTTTATATGGTTTAAAGCAAGCTCCACGAGCTTGGTATGAAAAAATACATGCATATTTGACTGCACATGGGTTTCAGAATAGTCCAACAGAAAGCACTTTGTATGTTAAACGTGTGGATGGTGTACATCTAATCATTGCTCTCTATGTCGATGACATGCTGCTCACAGGACCAAATGAGAGTCATATTGCTGATTTTAAGGCTGATTTGAATGCCTCTTTTGAGATGTCAGATTTGGGGCAATTGCATCATTATTTGGGGGTGCAATTTAAGCAGTGTGATGGAGGTATTGCTTTGTGTCAGACAAAGTATATTGAAACATTGTTGCGGAGATTTGGCCTTGAAGACTGCAAGCCTATTGCTACTCCAATGGAGACAGGTTTGAAGTTGAGTCTTCATGATGCTGGAGATCACTTTGATGTCACACTCTATCAGACAGCTGTTGGTTGCCTCATTTATGTATGCATTACGAGGCCAGATATTCAGTTTGCAGTCTCACAGGTGAGCAGGTTTATGCATAGCCCAGGCATTAAGCATTGGCAGGCAGTGAAGCGTATCTTTCGCTATTTGAGTGGTACTCGGCATCTTGGGTTGTTTTATCCCAAGGGGGGATCATTGCCGCCAGATTTACATGCTTTTTCAGATTCTGACTGGGCTGGTTGTTATGACACACGCGTGTCCACGAGTGGTTTTTGCTTCATGCTTGGAAGCTCATGCATATCATGGTTGAGCAAGAAGCAGCCTACTGTGGCCACTTCTAGTTGTGAAGCTGAGTACAGGGCAGCTTTCACAGCTACGGTTGAGTGTGTGTGGCTCAGACGCCTTATGGCTGATTTGGGTGTTGGGCAGCCATCTGCCACCACCATCTTCACTGACAGTCAGAGCGCATTGGCAGTTGCGCGGAACCCAGTGTTCCATGCTCGTACGAAGCACATTGAGGTGCACTACCATTATGTCAGGGAGAGACTCTCTGCAGGAGAGATCAGTTTGGCTTATGTGCCAACACAGGATAACCTTGCAGACCTTTTCACAAAGGCTCTGCCTCGTGAGAAGTTCGAAGCTTTTCGCAAAGCTTTGGGCTTACTCCCTTTTGTGGATTCGTCCACATAGCTAGACACTTCCCTATACATGAGTGCTAGCTCTTGTTCACCGCATCACTCCAGGGGGGATTTGTTACCATATTATAGTAGTGATGTGTGTGAACACACTTAGGACCGCCGGGGCACTTTTTCCCTCACTAGGAGGTTTTTTCCCCCGTGCATTGTATATACGCCCATTATCTTCTAGGGCTTGTAATCTTTCATTTTTGGCACTCATAATACACTACTGTGTTGTGCTCAAGCTTCCTCATCTTCTTGAAGTTGTGTGTGCATTCCTGCAACCCTAATTCCAACAGATGTGGATGTATGGATGTGGATATGGATGTGAATATATGATATGTGGTGTGAAGGAATCTGAAGTGAAGAGATGGAAAATGATATGATTGGATGAGTACACATATAAATGAAATGTGGAATAAGTAATGTGGATTGCATGAGGGATAATGTGGAAAAATGAGAGTTAATATAGAAATTGTATTTGTAAACTGTTTGTAAATGTTGTTTGTAAATGGCTGTTTTATGTCAAGAATGCTGGGAAAGCATTTTGACCGTCTTGTGATTAAGGTCGTGGAGACCTAACTGATAAAGTTGCAACTGCTGACGGAGAGTCAATGGAGGACGTCTCGCGTAGCAAGGTCGGCTGAGGTCTTGACCAGCCTCGGTTCGATTAAAATGGTGAGCTTCCGGTACGGTGGATGAGGGACCAAGGAAGCGGCCTATGAGTGAAGCGCTAGGTCACCTGCGAAGGATCCTAGAGGGTGCTGACCATACGGTGCTCGGGCTCTGGGTCGCCCAGGATACCCACGCGTGCGTCGAGGAAGATATTGGAACAAGGAGTAAGAGTTGTTTTCTGGAACCGGGTATGGATCTGGTTGACTGACCTTGCTGGTCCTCAACGGATGAGTCCATGGCTCTTTTATATGGATCTGTTGGTTGATCTTGCTGATCTTCAACGAGAGTCCATCTTGATAAGTGATTATATTGTTGAGTATTATGGGCTAGGAACTATTGAAACGGCCCCTGTGTGGACAGGTGGTGAGCGTTCTAGTTGCCAATGATGCCATAGATACTCTGATGAAGGAATGATGGAAAATTATGAATCAACTGGATAATTTGGGAGATTGTGATCAGTGGTACTATGGTTTCATTAAAGGATTGTTTTAAAGTTAGCTGATGCTAAGAAAAAGGCAATTTTCATATTGGGTGTGTAAGTGGTGTGGCTAGTTTTATGTTTGCATGAAATTCCGGCTAGGGGGCCTTGGAACTCTTTTCCTTGGTACCCGGGACAAAACCTAACCAAATTCCAAATTGGATCCCATCACTACAGTGGTTGGGCGGTTGGCTAACCCATGGGATCGGATGGGGTTAGGCTGGACTGATGGATCCGTAAATCGAGACTCAACTTTTGTTATTACGATAGATAAAGTAAATCCCGGATAGTAATTGTTCTATGGATAGGAATCAACGGCTGTGCCTCCTTGGTGGGGAAAAAAGCGTTGATCCCAATGATCCAAGTGCAAGTTTCTTCCTTGATCTGACCAAGTATCTTTATAGATGCAGTCGGATCTGTTTGATCAGTAAGAGTTTTGACTACGTTAGAGTAAAAATTATCCTGGTGGAATCGCCCGTGCTTTCCGGATAAGGGAAGTTTTTCCGGGTCTGGTTTTGGAAAAACCGACGGATTAGTCTTTTGTCCGGATATCCGTGGACGAGGCCCCGAGTGTGGGACCCTGCCTCGCGCAAGAAGTGCTACTTCCGCTGCTAGTACCCCGAATCCGTTGCGCGGTGGGAACAGGGATCACACAGTTGGTATCAGAGCATTTGGTTAATAAAGATCAACTGAGAAGACAAATATATCAAAAATTTATCAAGAAACACAAAAAGGTTATAATTGTGTGAGATAATTCATACAATTTGATATTCAAACTGAAATTCGTAATTTGGTAATTGGGTCTTCAAATGGAAGTTTTGCAATTATATAGAACCCTGACTTGCTTGAGGCCTAGACATGATAGTATTTACCTTATAATTCCAAGGGCCGTGACTACGCGTATATACCGAGAGTATACTGCAGCTCTTTACTGACAGTATATACGAGTAAATCTAAGACTTGAAATTATAAGCGTTAATGCTATCCAGATGATGATTTCGAATGTGATTGATATGATTTTTAATTCTGTTTGAGAATTGATGAATTGAATTGGATTCTGATTGAAAATGCTGATTGAAAAATGTTGATTTTTAAAAATTAGTTGAAATATAATGAAACCACAATGAGGGGGAATGGGACGAGTCCCTGTGATGATATTCATAACTAGAATGATGATAACGAATTCAGCAAATCACTATGAGATTAGTGGGTTGTGCTGTCAGATTGCTACTGTTAATACTTGACCGGTAGATCAAGTTAAGGGATGTCAAATTGAGAACTTGCTTGACTGAAATTTCCGTGTGGAGGAATGTTCCGAAGGAAACTTTTCGGTCTAATGGACCATTATCATGTTAAAGATATGAATGATATAATCTGAATGAATTGTTATTTAATGATGAGTTCTATATAAGGGATATTTATCCCACTGTTCTGTTGGGTTGACCAGAATATAAGCAATCCCAGAATAAAAATTGGATCTTAAGAATAAGAGCTGTCCTCTACCTTGCGAGATGAGGACATCTCGCACTTTTTTAAGTGGGGTAGAATGTAAGATTCCTCCCCAGCCTTCAAGGTATATAGGAGTAAGAATCTCCCTTTCGGATCTTATAATTATTCCCTCTCTAAAATAAAAGAAAGTTTCTGTTTAAAAAAGGAATACCCTTTTCCTAAAATACTTCTCAGGAGTCACGCCTATTTTAAGGATTTAGAACAATGAGTTTAGAAGTGAGAATCGGTGTTTTGGATACCAAGGTTTTGGTTTTCATTCGAGTATGGCCCAAAAGAAGTTCTTTATCTCTTGGGGAGTATAAGAAGTTATCCCCCAGATATTGTGATCCTTATATCTGAATTCAATGAAAGTAGGTGACTTAGCCTACAAGTTTCTTTTATCTCCTCATCTCAAAATTCTTAATACCTTCTATAGAAAAATGTGTCAAACGCAAATCATGGAAAGACGGTAAAACTTCAGTGGTAAGCTACCGTTGGCTTCTAAGTTACGCTAGCTCCTTCCTTTATATAAGTCGTAACTTTTACTTGTCGCTCACAGTAATCTTACTTCCATCGATCTCCTTTCTTTCTTAATCTCCTTCATGGCTTGGCAACAAGAACTAGTTTTATCCCTAATGATTTCTCACCTTCAAGACGCAAGGGAGTCTGTGAAGAAAGATTTTATAGAGCAGTATGAGCGCTCACTTTTCCCTCACTTGGGAACTTCTGTAGCGCAGACAAAATGGCGGACCTATCAAGACATAACTAGGGTAACACCCTGGGGTCAGCAGCACTTTCGTAACAATGTCCGCTTGGCCATGGTTATTGAAGCTTTGGGTTTGGGTCCCCGATACTACTGCGTCATGAGATCAAGGCATCCTGGGTTTTCTGAGCGGGTCTTCTTACTGGCGTGTTTTCTTCCTCATGAGAAGATATGCCTTTACCCCATTTTTGGCTTGCCTCTCAGAGGTCCTTTTGTTAGAACACCTCATACCACTGAGATAGGCGCAACAATAACCCACAGAATCATTCCCATAGATGAGTTACCTTATACTTGTGCAGCTTGTGAGGACTGCTTTTGTGATCATATGATGGACGGGCTTATGGAAGTGTAAAGAGTTCTTCTATCTTTACTGTATAAGTTTCGAGAATGAATAAAGTTTAAATCTTGTTCTTATTTTGAATCTTGCTCTCTTTAAGACGTTTCTTGGTGGTTAATCTTGATTAAAATTTTTCTCTAAGTCTCATATTCGTGAATCTTGCGAAATTATCACAAGTTGCGAGATGAGGACATCTCGCGTTTTTTAAGTGGGGTAGAATGTAAGATTCCTCCCCCAACCCCTTTTTGGATGTCTAGTATCTTCCCCTGTAATCAACCCTCTTCAGAAATATAAAGACCTTGTTTCTATCTGTTTTAGCCTAGAGAGAGAAAAATATTCTAGAGAGAGAATATTCAGATTTTGAATATTTTTGGATAGAAAAATATTTCTTATAATTCAGATGAGTTCCCCTGAAATAGAAATTCAAAAAGAATTTTCCAATGTGCAATTGGAATTAATTGGAAATAGGTATAAAGAACCTTAGTCTAAGGGTCTAGATTTTCAGAAATCTTTAGACTATGGTCCAATTAAGGTTCCTATGGGCCAATAGCATCAATCCATGTGTAGGGAAGAGATAAATCCAAATTTGTAAAAAAGAAGATACCCAAAAATGAGTAAATGCTCACATAAGGTGAAGAGTTGAAAATGTACAAGGTTTATTAGTAAAAAACTATGAGCAATATTAAAAATATGAGATATTTTGGGTATCCAAAAATGAGTAAATGCTCACATAAGATGAAGAGTTGAAAATGTACAAGGTTTATTAGTAAAAAACTATGAGCAATATTAAAATGATGCCATTATGACACATATGTAAGGAAGGGGAATTCTTTAAAGGAGGTGCATATTTCACAAGATGAAGAGTTGAAAATGTACAAGGTTTATTAGTAAAAAAACTATGAGCAATTTTAAAATGATTCCATTATGACACATATGTAAGGAAGGGGAATTCTTTAAAGGAGGTGCATATTTCACATAAGATGAAGAGTTGAAAATGTACAAGGTTTATTAGTAAAAAAAAAACTATGAGCAATATTAAAATGATTCCATTATGACACATATGTAAGGAAGGGGAGTTCTTTAAAGGAGGTGCATATTTCACATGCTTGAATGAGTTTTAAACTCATAAAAATTGAGATATTTCATCTCTCCTCTCTCCTCATTCAAGTCTAGTTCCAAAAAGTTAGCTTAACTGACCTAAAAATGGTCAAAAATTGACCAAACTGATTTAGAAAATTCTAGAATCAGTTTGTTTGGTTAGGAGCTCAATTTTTCCTATAAATAGAAGCCTCCCCCTTGTTGAAAAATAGTTAGTGTTTATGCATCGTTACTCTACTCCACCTAAGCCAAGAACTGTGAATTCATTTAATAATTCACTAGTTTTTGGAGCTTCCCTCTTTCTTCAATCCCCATTAGTGGCTCCATCAACATACTTAACCAATTGATTGGTTGGGGGCCTCTACCGTGAACAAAGAATCAAGCAAGTTGTAAGGTAATTAGTGAATATTGATCTTTCTATAATTTCTCAATGTTTCTCTCTTCTCAACCCCTCTCAAGCTTGAGAAGTTTAATTGGTATGGTTTTTTTTTAAATACTATTGAAGTTTGAATAGTAGTGAAGAGTTACATAAGTTAATAAATGCTATTGAAGTTAATTTTCATTTATGTTTAAATTCTAATGATTTTTATGTAAACTCTCTCTCTCACTCAAGAAATGGTCATACTCATGACCCGTTCTCAATCCAAATCAAGCTTTTCATAAAGCTTTTCCTTAACCCAAGATTAAGCTATGCTTGAGGCCAATTTAATGGCTTTTTTCTATGCTTTTAGTTTATGCATATTGATGATTCAATCCGCTATAGATTAATGATCCAATTAGAGATCATTTTAATTATTTCCTTAATGATAAGCTTTATCCCTTAGAAAAAATTGAGATTTATCAGTCATAGCAGCGGAGCTATGGCAAAATTTTTATAAAAATTATGCATAAAATAATTTCATTCAAAGCATAAAAAGAGGACTTCCTACCATATTCTAGGAATTATCATCCTAGATTAATTGAAAGAATTTCATTATAATCATGGAGAAATTGAATTTTAATATCATGCATAAAGGATAATTTTTTTTATATCAAAAGTGTTACTTTTATCATTTTTTAATTTTTCATGCATAGAAGTATGCATAAAGGATAATTTTTTTTATATCAAAAGTGTTACTTTTATCATTTTTAATTTTCATGCATAGAAGTATGCATAAAGGAAAAAATTTTATATCAAAAGTGTTACTTTTATCATTTTTTAATTTTTCATGCATAGAAGTATGCATAAAGGATAATTTCTTTATATCAAAAGTGTTACTTTTATCATATTGGATTTCATGCATAGAGGTATGCATAAAAGTTGAATATTTTATTATAAAAGTGTTACTTTTAGCATAATTGAATTTCATGCATAGAGGTATGCATAAAAGATATGGGAAGTGATAAGATATGATAAGATGCATGTGGATGTGGATGTGGATGTATGAATGTGGATGTATGGATGTGAATGTGGATGTGGATGTGGATGTATGGATGTGGATGTGGATGTATGAATGTGGATGTATGGATGTGAATGTGGATGTGGATGTGGATGTATAAATGTGGATGTATGGATGTGGATGTGGATGTATGAATGTGGATGTATGGATGTGAATGTGGATGTGGATGTGAATGTATGAATGTGGATGTATGGATGTATGAATGTGGATGTATGGATGTGAATGAGGATGTAGATGTGGATGCATGGATGTAAATGTGGATGTGTATGTATGGATGTAGGCATGTAGATGTGGATGCATGAATGTGGATGTATGGATGTGAATGAGGATATAGATGTGGATGTATGGATGTGAATGTGCATGTAGATATGGATGTATATATGTGAATGGGAATGTGGATGTGGATGTATGTATGCATGTGGATGTGGATATGGATGTGTATGTATGAATGTGGATATGGGATGTGGATGTATAAATGAGGATGTGAAAATGGAGATAAGCATGTAGATGTGGATGTATGGATGTGAATGTGGGTGTGGATGTGGATGTATGAATGTGGATGTATGGATGTGAATGAGGATGTGGATGTGGATGCATGGATGTAAATGTGGATTTGTATATATGGATGTAGGCATGTAGATGTGGATGCATGAATGTGGATGTATGGATGTGAATGAGGATATAGATGTGGATGTATGGATGTGAATGTGCATGTAGATATGGATGTATAGATGTGAATGAGAATGTGGATGTGGATGTGGATGTATGTATGTATGTATGTGGATGTGGATGTATGAATAAGGACGTGATAATGAATGTATGCATGTGGATGTGGATATGGATGTGTATGTATGAATGCGGATATGGATGTGGATATGGATGTGTATGTATGAATGTGGATATGGGATGTGGATGTATAAATGAGGATGTGAAAATGGAGATAAGCATGTAGATGTGGATGTATGGATGTGAATGTGGATGTGGATGTGGATGTATGGATGTGGATATGGATGTGAATATATGATATGTGGTGTGAAGGAATCTGAAGTGAAGAGATGGAAAATGATATGATTGGATGAGTACACATATAAATGAAATGTGGAATAAGTAATGTGGATTGCATGAGGGATAATGTGGAAAAATGAGAGTTAATATAGAAATTGTATTTGTAAACTGTTTGTAAATGTTGTTTGTAAATGGCTGTTTTATGTCAAGAATGCTGGGAAAGCATTTTGACCGTCTTGTGATTAAGGTCGTGGAGACCTAACTGATAAAGTTGCAACTGCTGACGGAGAGTCAATGGAGGACGTCTCGCGTAGCAAGGTCGGCTGAGGTCTTGACCAGCCTCGGTTCGATTAAAATGGTGAGCTTCCGGTACGGTGGATGAGGGACCAAGGAAGCGGCCTATGAGTGAAGCGCTAGGTCACCTGCGAAGGATCCTAGAGGGTGCTGACCATACGGTGCTCGGGCTCTGGGTCGCCCAGGATACCCACGCGTGCGTCGAGGAAGATATTGGAACAAGGAGTAAGAGTTGTTTTCTGGAACCGGGTATGGATCTGGTTGACTGACCTTGCTGGTCCTCAACGGATGAGTCCATGGCTCTTTTATATGGATCTGTTGGTTGATCTTGCTGATCTTCAACGAGAGTCCATCTTGATAAGTGATTATATTGTTGAGTATTATGGGCTAGGAACTATTGAAACGGCCCCTGTGTGGACAGGTGGTGAGCGTTCTAGTTGCCAATGATGCCATAGATACTCTGATGAAGGAATGATGGAAAATTATGAATCAACTGGATAATTTGGGAGATTGTGATCAGTGGTACTATGGTTTCATTAAAGGATTGTTTTAAAGTTAGCTGATGCTAAGAAAAAGGCAATTTTCATATTGGGTGTGTAAGTGGTGTGGCTAGTTTTATGTTTGCATGAAATTCCGGCTAGGGGGCCTTGGAACTCTTTTCCTTGGTACCCGGGACAAAACCTAACCAAATTCCAAATTGGATCCCATCACTACAGTGGTTGGGCGGTTGGCTAACCCATGGGATCGGATGGGGTTAGGCTGGACTGATGGATCCGTAAATCGAGACTCAACTTTTGTTATTACGATAGATAAAGTAAATCCCGGATAGTAATTGTTCTATGGATAGGAATCAACGGCTGTGCCTCCTTGGTGGGGAAAAAAGCGTTGATCCCAATGATCCAAGTGCAAGTTTCTTCCTTGATCTGACCAAGTATCTTTATAGATGCAGTCGGATCTGTTTGATCAGTAAGAGTTTTGACTACGTTAGAGTAAAAATTATCCTGGTGGAATCGCCCGTGCTTTCCGGATAAGGGAAGTTTTTCCGGGTCTGGTTTTGGAAAAACCGACGGATTAGTCTTTTGTCCGGATATCCGTGGACGAGGCCCCGAGTGTGGGACCCTGCCTCGCGCAAGAAGTGCTACTTCCGCTGCTAGTACCCCGAATCCGTTGCGCGGTGGGAACAGGGATCACACATAAAGGAAGTTTTTCCGGTTTCGGTTTTGGACAAACCGACGGATTAGTCTCTTGTCCGGATATCCGTGGGCGAGGCCCCGAGTGTGGGACCCTTGTTCCGCGTGAGAAGTGCTACTTCCGCTGCTAGTACCCTGAATCCCCGTTGCGCGGTGGGGACAGGGATCTCACACTATGCATTGAAGATCAAGGGTATTGTGGAATCCCTTTCATCTATTAGCGTTTCAGTAGATGATGATGATAAGGTGGAAGTCTGTCTCTACATGGTCTTGGGCCACAATACAAGGCATTCAAGATGTCTATTCAGACTCGGGAAAACATTCCCAATTTAACAGATTTGGTGTCTATGTTGAAGACGAGAAGAGCTTGGGTGAAGACCAATAGTCTTCATAAAACAAAAACAGTTCAGAGCAACAGGCCTTCTACACAAGTTCAGGAAGAGGATGAGGTAGAGGAGGCCGTGGACGTGGCCAAGGAGGTGGCCGAACAGGTAATCGGAATTATGGCAGCAGTAGCAACAACAATAGTCCCAGAATTCACAATAATAACAACACGCAGGTGAAAGAGGCCAATTCATTCTTCAGAGGCACGGGGAGTCAAAGAGGTCATGGAAATTGGCAAAGGCAGTATAATGATACACGTGGATGCTTTTATTGTGGTAAGCTTGGACATGTGCTGGCAAATTGTCATAATAAGAAGCAGGCTGACATGCAAAATGAAAAATTGCAGCAAAACAACTATGCATCCTTGAGCAGAAATAATGAGGATAATGAAAGGTTGTTTGTTATGCAGCATGTCGTTAATGCCATGTCTGAAAATGTTGAAGCAGCACATAAAGATGATGTATGGTATGTTGATTTCAGGTGCTTCGAACCACATGACAAGTCATGCGGAGTGGTTCAAGGAGATGAAAAACCTTGAAAGACCAGGTTTTGTGGAAATAGGGGATGACACTGCTCATCCAATTGCCCATGTTGGAGATGTGCCATTGTCTATGCAGGATGGCAAAGTGAAGTACCTTGTAGATGTACTTCATGTTCCGAACATAACAAAGAATCTGGTTTCACTTGGCCAGATGATTGAGCAGGGTTTGCAAGTTTGGTTTAACCTTGATCGTTGTTATATTGAAGACTTTAAAGACAAGTGCAGGTTGGTGTTGCAAAAGGCAATAGAGTGGGCAGAATGTTCACATTGAATGTAAACATGCCTGAAGTGAGTGCTGCAATGTTTGCAAATGGTTCAGGAATTGTTGCAGACACAGACATTTGGCATAAAAGAATTGGACATGTGAATGTGCAGAGAATGAAGTCTATGCAGACTAAAGGAATTGTGACACGCCTGCCAAGTTTAAAATTGAAGGTATGCAGAAAATATGTGAAGCATGCCAATTTGGAAAGTAAACAAAGCATGTATTTTCACGTGACAGAAATGTGAGCAAAAATGCACTAGATGTTGTGCATTCAGATGTATGGGGTCCTACGAAGACCATGTCTATGGGAGGCTACAGGAATTATGTGACATTTATTGATGACCACACAAGGAAAGTGTGGGTATACTTCATGAAGGAGAAGAGTGAGGTGTTCACTCATTTTTAGAATTTTAGAATTATGGTTGAAAAGAAAACAGGGAAATATGTAAAGTGCCTAAGGTCTTAGATGGAGGGGGAGAGTACTTCTCCAATGAGTTCTCTAAATTTTTGAAGAAGAATGGTATTGAGAGATAGTTTACATGCAGATACACTGTAGCAAAATGGAGTTGCTGAGCAAAAAAACAGGCACATTGCTGAGATTGCGCAAGTATTTTGATGGGAGAAAAGAATATGTCGCATATTGGGCTGAGGCTGTTTCTACAGCAGTTTACATTATGAACAGGACTCCAATTGCAGCCATACATGATTGTAACTCCAGAGGAGAGGTTTACTGGCAGAAAACCTGATTTGTCTCTTCTGAAAGTCTTTGGATGCATTGCATATGTGCATGTGCCAGATGAGCTGAGAACTAAGCTAGGTCCAAAAGCTGAAAAATGTGTGTTTATTGGGTATTCCCTTGAGCAAAAGGGATACAGGTGTTATAACCCTGCTACACGTGAGTTGAGGGTAAGCAGAGATGTTGTTTTTGATGAGATGATCAGTTGGTATGCTACTAAAAAAGAGGCTATTGGGATTGATGTGAGTGGAAATGTGGTTGCACAGAATGCAAGTCAGCAATCACAGTCTTTGAGTGGACCAGGAGAGTCCTCATCTAGTGGACCAGGAGAGTCCTCATCTAGTGGTTCAGTTGATAAACCATGGAGTGGCAGGCTGCGTCATAATACCAATCTTGCAAATGTGATTAGTACATCACATAAAGGCAAAGAGAAACTGGTTGAGCCCCTTAGTATGCCTGACATTTCTGCAGGGCATTCTCATGTTGATGGAGAGTCTAGTGGCTTAGAGATGAGCCTTGATGAGGATCTTGGGAGAACACCTGGTGTAAAGAAGGCTATGGAAGCCATGAATGCAAAGATGCGAAGATCTGGGAGAGTGAAGAATCCTGTGCAGAGGTTTACCTATGATGGTTATGTGGCACATCACTATGCATACATGGCAAAAGTTATACAGGTTGTAGAGCCCACATGCATTGATGAGGCTGTTCAAAATGTGTGTTGGAGAGAAATCTATGGATGAGGAGATGGATGCACTATATGGAATTGCCTGAAGGCAAGAAAGCCATTGGATCCAAGTGGGTGTACAAAGTAAAACATAACAGTGATGGAAGCATAAGCAGGTACAAGGCTAGATTGGTAGCCAAAGGATATGCACAGACATATGGCATTGATTATGAGGAAACTTTCAGCCCAGTTGCCAAGATGGCAACAGTGAGAGTTTTGATAGCAGTGGCTGCGTCAAAGCAATGGTCTTTACATCAGATGGATGTAAAGAATACATTCTTGCATGGGGATTTACAACAGGAAGAGGTGTATATGTTGCAGCCACCTGGTTATGAGGATGTGAGTCACCTCGAGCATGTTTGCAGGTTGAGGAAAGCCTTGTATGGCTTAAAACAAGCACCAAGAGCATGGTCTAACAAGATATCTGAATATCTTGTTACTATTAGCTTTCATGTAGCCAATGCAGATTTCTCGCTGTATGTAAGACACAGTGATAGAGGGGTTGTGCTTGTTGTCATTTATATAGATGACTTGATCATTACGGGAGACCATGATGGAGAGATCTTTGATGTAAAGATCTTACTTCGACAAAAGTTTGAGATGAAGGATCTGGGGGAGCTTAGATATTTCTTGGGCATTGAGGTGATTAGGTCACCACATGGTATTGGATTACTGCTGCAGAGACAGTATGGCTTGGACATGTTGTCCAAGTATGGTATGATAGGCTGTAAGCCTATCTCAGTGCCATTAGATCAAAATAGCAAGTTGACTGTAGATTCAAGAGCGATTTTGGAGGATCCTACTATGTATAGACACATAGTAGAGGAAGCTTGATCTACATGACGATCACTAGGCCAGATTTGAGCTATGCTGTTGGGTTGGTGAGTCAGTTTATGCAGGTTCCTCGAAAGCCGCATTTGGATGCATTGAGACGCATACTGAGGTATGTGAGGTCTACTTTGCATTGTGGGCTATTTTGTGAAACTGGGACAGAGATATGTGTACATGGGTACACAGATGCTGATTGGGCTGGTAGTATCTCAGATAGAAGATCTACTAGTGGCTTCATGTTTTCTTTGGGGAGTGCTGTTGTGACTTGGAGCAGCAAGAAGCAGCCTACGGTTGCTCTATCCAGTACAGAGGCCGAGTACAGAGGTGCTGCTATGGCAACATGTGAGGTAGCTTGGTTGAGAAAGCTACTAGCAGATTTGGGTCTATCAGTGGATAGACAAGTTGTCATTTTCTGTGACAACATTAGCAGTATACAGTTAGCCAAGAACCTAGTTTTTCATGCTTGCACCACGAAGCATATAGAGGTCCACTACCATTTTGTCAGAGAGAAGGTTTTGGCAGGAGGACGTTGACCTTATTTATATCAGCACACAGGATCAGGTCGCTGACATCTTCACCAAAGCATTGGGTACAGAGAACCTCCACAGATTCAGGGCTTTGCTTGGTGTACATGAGATGGAGTTGAGCTCGAGGGGGAGTGTTGAGATTTCGAGCTCATCTAGTGAGGCGGTGGACACTGATGATGACCCGCCTGGGGGGATAGGCCCCACACTTACACCAGCATAGTTGGTGAGATCATGGGTGATATGCGGCCACTGGGATGACAGGCTGTGTGACAGCCATTCTAGAGACTGGCATAGTTATAGCACCAGCTCATTTAGTTGGGTTCACACTATAGAGAGCCCTAGTATGTATTTGGTTGAATACCTTTTCATATTGTGTGTACTCTTATCTTTGTATATGGTGTGTGACAGCCATTCTAGAGATTGGCATAGTTATAGCACCAGCTCATTTAGTTGGGTTCACACTATAGAGAGCCCTAGTGTGTATTTGGTTGAGTACCTTTTCATATTGTGTGTACTCTTATCTTTGTATATGGTGTGTTGAGTGTTGTGTGAAGAAGAAGAAGATTTTCAGCCTCTCACCTTGTGTGCTCTCTTTTAGGGTTTTGTGAGTGTGTGTGTGCTTGCAAGAGCTCAAGCTCTCTTTTCCCCTGCATCTTTTTAGCCGTGTGGTCCTATTAGTGTTCCTGAAGGTTAGTTTCTCTTAAATGTTAATTATTTATACACTATTGGTTCTTTTGTTAGGAAATCAACACAATGCAACTACAAGTCTGTCCTCATATTGCATTGTATTGAATTCTTTAAGCCTCAGTGTCCTTATAAGGTAGTCTTATTTTGTTGACTATTTTTTTACACATCTATTTAGTCATGACATCAATACTTGCTTGTAGATGGATATGTTTGAGATTGAGGAGAAACTTTTAAATGAAGTTGTAGAGACTCCTCAAGAGAAATTGTTTAACTTCCTATATAGAGTAGACTAGCATCATCATCATCCCAAGGTAACACATGTTCTCTGTGA
This sequence comes from Cibotium barometz, assembly GCF_041138505.1. Taxonomy (NCBI): domain Eukaryota; kingdom Viridiplantae; phylum Streptophyta; class Polypodiopsida; order Cyatheales; family Cibotiaceae; genus Cibotium; species Cibotium barometz. The sequence continues at coordinate 21,748,811 of NC_141055.1, read as the reverse complement.
TGTGTCCATCAACAACTTGATTCTGGCTAGATGCTCCTTGAAGAGAAAGAGCACCACCTTCTGAATGCATTCACATGGAAATAAAACCAATCTAAATCTTTTAATTCATAAAAAAATCTAATTACTTTAATTAAATAACCTTATGCAAAAAATATATTAAAAAACATTGTAAGATTTTTTTGTTAACACTTTACCTAGGAGGAGATTTTAGAGGCAACAGAAATCAAGTGAAAAAATGCAAAAAGAAGAAAGAAGTAACATTTATATATCAACAGATAAACCAAAGATAACTCTTGAAATTTTATTATAGATGGAAAGGTAACAATCTCAAGGTGATTTCACAATGTGGTTCGATACAAACAGAGCAGGTTTTGGAAGCTTCACTCCTTCTTTTGATTTTCCTACCTTCTAACTTGGCTTTCTAGATTAACCACTAATTGGTCTCGACCTTGTAATTGGATTACAACATCTATGATGCAAGAGTGAATTCCATCACACATGTCTTGATCCAAGCTTTGTCAGTCGCCTCCTCATAGTCGCTATCTTCTATAAAATGAAATCGCATGCGTAATGTTTACCTCCCAATGAAATACCTGGTCATAAAAACAATCGATGCTAAAAAGTAACGGATGTCACCCTAATAGAATTTGCTACAACCACAAACAAACTTTATGTTTTGATTTCACCTTAATGTAACATCGGGCATTGTTACTTTGCATTCAATGGCAACTTCTACAAAGGTCCTCTTTACATCCCATCGCTCCCCTAAAAAATGGTTCATCCAAAGGGACCTCACTTGATATGTTAACTTTGTTTTCTTGACACCCTCACATGATGCAAACATCTATGCAAAGGCACATAAACATGCTACACAAGGACCTCGATTGCACCATTTTGCCGCCTACAGAACTCCACAATCCTACCTTTCCAATGCTTGTTAGGATCACCAGTCTTTTTGTTTTACCTTGAATGCTCCTCGCGAGGGTGAATGCTCCTCGAGTGATCTAGTTTGACTTCCTGAACCGTTGAGGGATCCAGCTACTATCAGCATCCTTCTTGTTAAGAAGCTCCACACTTTCAATGCCACAGATGTGTTTTCTCCTAGAGCTCATCTATAAAGGGAAAAGAGAACATTATTACGATTTTATTGAGCTCAACAATCTAAACAACCAAAAATAAAGCTTTAAATAAATGTTGTGAACCTTGCACTCCGTTTTCCTTGTAGTCGAGTTGACAAATAACCCTGTAAGTTTTCACAAATAACATCATGGTCAAGAAGATTAACGAACATAACAAAAAAAAAATAGAAATCACGATTAGCAAACATAGCTTAATGAAGTTTACCAGACTATTAAGATAAAATAAACAAGAGGCTAAGAGAAGAAGAAGAAGAAGAGATGAAGGATATGTCGGAAATAAGTGACGATGTAAGAGAGGCGGGAAATGAAGAGAACAAAGTTCAAATTATGGAGAAAGTCTTCAATCAGACTAGCTTTCAATCAGTCTGGCCTCTTTTCCTGATATTCCTTCTAACATATATTTTGGTAGGTGCTATTCAAGCCTGACATTCTTCTATTTTTGAGTTGAGCTCAAAATTGTGGGGACCACTCTGATAAAAAAGATACATGTTATATGGATCTAGAATCCAAGAACTCTCATTGGCTGGCCTTATATTATTTTACTGGGCTCTAAAAGGGCCCATTTAGAGCCCGAATTTTTCCTAATGAGAGGATTCTATTGGAGAGCAGTAGTGCTGCAGCAGCGGTAAGGCAAGGAGAATTCCTATATGAGGCCAATATATTTTATCACTAGAACCAAGACAGATGGAGAAAGGGCTTACTCTGAAGCAGATCTAGTGATGGTGGCTGTCATCTTTGCCTTTAAGAAGTTCGTCATACTTGCTTCCAAATCTTTTTACTTTGCTTACTTATTATTCTTTATTGCCTCAACTGATTTAATCGGGTCTTCCATCTAAGAGGTTGTCTAAGTGGTTAGTGGAGTTACAAGAGTTCCACTTCACCTGTATAGTAGAGGATAACACAAGGGCCACCTTGTCTGACATTTTAACATACAGACAAAATCCATTGGTACTGGGGGAGGATACAATGAAGCATAAGAAAGCACCCAAGTGGAAAGAACTTGAAGCAGAAGTACCCAATGCACATACCTTGTTTTTTTATGGATCCGTCAAGAGAAGCTCAAGGGTAGCCAGTTGGTGGAATTGTTTTGTTGAATGCAGAAGGTACAATGGTTTACCAAGAGGGGATCAAGATGCAAGTGCAAACCAGCAAACAAAGCTAAGTATGCCACATTGGAGTATGGGCTGAAAAAGGATTAGTAGATTGATTATCAAAGGGGACAACTTGTTAGTGATTAGGCAACTTCAGACTGCTATCCCTGAAAGGCTAAGAATCCCAAATTGAAGTAATGGTGTTTTCAGATCAGAAGGATGCTACAGAGATTCCAAGAGGTTTAGATCCAACATGTTAAGAGAGGTTTAAACCAAGCGCTAATACATTAGCAAGAGGGGGATTAGGCAAGGAACTGGAAGCACATGACTTGGCTATGGCCCACCCCGCCGCCTACATTGGAAGGGAAAGTCTTCGGGAGGTTTAAGAGTTCTTGCATACTGATATCCTGACATGGGTGGATTATTTAACTAGATGGGGGTTGAGGCCAGATGTGTCAAGAGAATTTCTGCAAAGGAAGTTGCCAAGTTTGTCTTTGAAAATATTTGTGCAAGATTTGGTATGCATTTAGAGTTATGACAGATCAAGGACCTGGTTTTAGGGGTCAGATTATTCAAGAACTGATGCAAAAGCTGCACATTACCCATAGGTTTTCAACCCCTTATTATCCACAATGTAATGGATTAGTTGAGAGGTTTAATGGGGACTTATGTACTATACTGACAAAGTGCCTTAAAGATCATCCTTAGCAGTGGGACTTACATGTATCATCTGCTTTATGGGATTACATAACCATGAGGATAGCAATAGAGTTTTCTCCCTATCACTTGGTTTTTGAAAAAGAAGCTTTGATGCTTATTGAGGTGGAAATCCCTAGTCTTCAATTTCTATTGAAACATCAGGAGGGGAACATAGATGAGTATAAAGAAAGGTTGTTGGACCTTCAGGAGCTACAGCGCTAGCCAAGGAGGAGGCCTTGGACCATTATATTCAACTGAGTAGCAGAAGAGCTGAGCTTTTCAATAAGAAGGTGAAAGATAAAGGCATCAAGGAAGGGGATCTGGTTTTGAGGTACAATAGCAAGGACAATACTTTTCAGACCAAATTTCAAATTAGATGGGAAGTCCCTTTTAAAGTGATACACATCTATGAGGATGGGACCTATCAACTTACTAATCTAAATGGTTAGCTCCATGTCAAGAGAGTTAATGACTACAAATTTAAGCTTTACTGGTGCAGGATCATGACACTTCAAAGAGATTCATAGATAGTGGAAGGAAGCTTGCTTGATGATGGAGTTGCTGTAGAAGGCAATGCAAAAGTTTGTTGGGATCTTAACACCTTTTTGCAGAGGAGTCTATAGCATCTGGTTGAGCATGAATGCTTCAGCCATGGGGGGGTTTCAGCAAAAGATGATAGAAATTTTTTGGGGCCAAAAGAATATGCTCATGGAGATGCTCACCCCAACCCCAAGAGGATAATAAAAAACAATAAGATATGGTTAAGGACCTTAGGGAATTTAGGTTTTTTGGTATATATATATATATATATATATATATATATATATATATATATGCAAGCTATAATAAGCTGGTGGCATGAGAAAAAATTAGAAATATTTGGGTAAAATAGGCGTACACATAAAGATAGAGGGTAGCAGTGCTAAAAAAAAAAAAGAGGAGACAAGGATTATTTTTGGAGAAGGGAAGCGATTAAAAAAAAGTGAGCGACTTTGTAGAGAGAGAGGATTCTGGCACCTGAGAAAGTGGATTAGAGATTCTTTTGTGGAGGAGTTTTTTTGGTTGTTGAAGTTGGAAGCATCTGCAACAAGTACAGTGACGAGGACGTTGGGGAATCTAGTTGAGGAGACTTGAATTCAGTTAAGGGGGTGTGCTAGAGGGAGAGAGTTCTGTGTGGGGGACTCATGTCCCAAAACCTCTCTATAAACACCATTATGAGATACTTGAATAAATCAAGGATTGCTCATAATATATTCTAGTCGTATAAGATAGTTGTAAACCTGCAGTGGTGGTTGCAGTATAATTTGTTCTTGATGCTTTCATGGGCTTGAGTCCTTCTTTGATTTCTTTGTGGTTATATTTGTGAGAGATTTTATTACCTTGATGATTATTGTATCCAATTGTTCTTCCCCTCAAATTGTTCAAAGTCTAAAACACACTGCGCTCTATTGATTTAAATCCACAGAAGGTAGAGTTTTTTGTGTTTAAGAGTTTCAATTACCTTAGGGTTTTGTAGAAACTGTTTGAGGAGATTTTATCCTCGAGAAGCTGTAAAGATGAAGCTGTTTAGGGTAAGTTTATTTTTGTCAAAACGGAGTTGGTTTTGTGTTAGCTGAAAGTTAGAACCATTAGCTGGGAGTGAAGGGACCTTGAGATGACTTTTCAGAGTGGGTAAGATGAGTTTCTTGGTCTGGTTTGACAGTCAGAGCCATCGGCTTGTCAGCAAACAGAAGGCTTACTGTTTTTACAGTGTGTCTAAGGCAGCAGCCTGACATAGTTGGCTAGTTAATTGTTTATAAGGGTTGGATTTGGTTTTGTTTAAGTGCTTAGAGATCCTTATGGTGTTAACTGACTCAGAGGACAGTGATACTGCGTTAGCTAGGTCAATTTTGTGTAGTTGGGTAGATTTTGCTCATTTAGATGCAGATGTAAGCTAGTAAGAGCCAGTAGAGAGCTAGTAAGGTGGTATCTTGCCTACTTGAAAGGTTTATGGGGGTTTATATATAGCTAACAGAGGACATTTTAAGAAGGGTCAGAATTACTATTGATTTTGGATGCAGAAGACAGACAAAGTTTAACTTGTCTGGGCTGGCTAAGAGAGTATATTGTCCATCTGTCCATCTTAGGTCAGCTGAGGTCAGTTGACTAGTTATGAAAGCTTTTGAGACTTTTTTGTGAAGCCATCGGACAGTGGAGGACACTTTGGGTTCTAGAGGACAAATGTTTGACAAGAAACAAAGAGAGGACGTTAGAGGCAGATTCTGAACCTTTCTATGTTCTCTAGAGAGCAGGTTTTTGTCAACCTGGTGTCTGCTCTGCTGCTGGAGTCAGAAGAGGCTCTGAATTGATATAGATCAGAGACATTAGAGATAAGTGCTAACCATAGAGGACAGCTGAGGTGGCAAGTGAAGTCATTAGGGTGGCTAGGGGGTAGTGAAGTATTCTTTTGGAAAGAAGCAGTTGAGGACGAGGGGATAGTGATTGGGTGCTCTAGTGAATATTGGTGTTGTTTTATCACAAGGGTGTGGTGCTTATAAAAGACCCCTCTCATAGTGGTGTGCTTCAAACGTAGCTATAGAGGCAGTATCTCCTGAGGCCATCATCGTATTGTTCTTATGGGCGCAAAAGATCTTGTGGAGTACCCAGAGGCAATTTTCATTGTTATTATTGTAAAGGCCTAGGCCACCATAAGTCTGAATGTCCCATCTGGAAGCACCATCAAGGGGAGTTACAAGAACATCAGGCAAAGGGGTCTACTTCTCAGGCTCCGGCAATTAATATGGTGCAGATTGAGCCTGTTCCAGTGGAAGACAGTCCACCAATGGCTGTACTGGCAATGACACATTCACAAGAGTCAATGATGAAGGAAAGAATACTTTGCCCCACAGGAAAAAGTATAAACCCACGGATTGGTGGACCAAAAGTGTGTCCATGACTAGGTTGCCAAATTGGTGCAAGATGCACAAGAGGCGGTTTGGAACGAAAAGCAAAGAAGCACAAAAAGAAAAGTACGATTTTCATGCTTTCTTCTAAAAAGCCTGACAACAAAGGCCAAAGTAAGAAGCAATTGTGGATGGCCTAGGAAGAATCCGACCTCCGTGTGAGGAACTGATAATGGATGAAGGGGGCTGGAAAGTGCCAGTATGTACCAGATGCATGAAAGAAGTCTAGTTGGACGAGGAAGGCTAGAAAGTGCCTGTCACACTAGATGCGAGAAAACCGTCTAGTTTGAGGACACCTTGCCAAAGAGGTGTGATTACAAGTCCAAGGAAGCAGAAAGCTTTAGCCAAATAGGGGTCCAAACCCCAGAGTCAATAAACCAATTCAAGCACCAAGATACTATCCACACTAGTTAGAAGTCTAGAAAGAAGAAACAATCCGGAAGTGGAAGTATGATCTTTGGGAGGATTTGAAAAATATGAAGCTGGATAAGAAGCTGGAGGATCAATTGCTAACACTAGTACCCAATTACCGAATACAACTAATCCGGAAGCTTATGGGAGAAGATGGCCTAGTTAAGGTTCCAACCGAAGTGTTTCATGCTCCGGAAGATAAAGAGGATCAGTCTTCTTTCAAAGTCTAGCCAGCCATGGATTGGGATGAAGCAGTTCCGAAAGTCACAGTTTAGATACAGGGTAAGACCATCAAGAGAGTGGTTCTTGATGGTGGCAGAGTTGGAGTAAATATCATCACGGCTAAAACCTGCCATGAACTGGGCATCTTGGATGAACTAGAACCGACTCCATTTCTTATCTGAATGGCATATCAGTAAAGATGTGACTTCCCAGTTGCTTTCATTATTTTGAAGATGGAGGGCGTGGTTGAATCTTATCCCAATGTTGTTGGGTACACCATGGTTAAGGCAAGCAAAGATTAAACACAATTGGGTGACTGACTCGGGGGGGTCACTCGTATAAATATGTAAGTATCACGTGGGTTCAACAGAAGGACATTTTAAATATTTAAAACTTACAGAAATATATTTACAAAGGGGATTTATTTATTGTATTTTAAAAAAAATTTACAGATTTGAATAGGAAAGGATACATTATATTCACTAAAAAATTCACAAATAAGGGACTTTTTAAATAGGCCTTGAACGCACGTGATATAGAGGATTTACATATAGTGACCCCCCCGAGGTGACTGATTAGATTACGTTCCGAAACCGGAAGAAGAAAGTTCGTGTATAAGTGGTATCCCGTGATATGTTACAAGAATCTGTGCGCACAATCTGTGTTGAAGGATTGAATTGACTGGAAAGAGTTGATGTGGATGAAGAGGAGGAAATCCGTAACCAGAATCCAGATTTAGTATCACTATTTGAAGTGAATGTGGATAAGATTATTTCCCATTATAGTCCAACTCCGGATATGATCCAGCCTTCTGCGTTGGAGAGCTCTATCCTAGATGATGGAGGTGTACCGAAGGAAGTTCAAGCTCTCATACCAGGCAAAAGAAAATCATGAGAAAGCAATTAAGCACAATCATAGGGTTATAGTAGTAGATGAGCTGGAAGACATGAATCTGGGAGATGAGGAGGAACCAAAGATAGTTCATGTCAGCAGTAAGTTGGATGAGAATTTAAAGCAAAACTCTAGAACTTATTATTAAAATCATATGTGGATGTATTTGCCTAAAGCTACAAAGATATGAAGGGAGTTGATCCTTAGTTTTATACACCATATCAATCTCAAGGAGGATGTCGTTCTTGTCAAGCAACAGTGGTACCGCATGAATCTAAATTATGCAAAGTAGGTTAAGGAGGAAATTAATAAACTTTTGAAAGTAGGATTCATATATTTGATGGATAAGATAACATGGCTATCGCTGATCGTAATTGTGCCGAAGAATTGAAAACTTAGACTTTGTGTGGATTACTAGAAGCTCACAAATCCTTTTCCGCTTCCGTTCACAGATTGCGTATTAGATGCTATTCGAGCCATGAGATGTATCCTTCCTTGGATGGTTTCAATGGCTACAATCAAGTTTTGATGGGCCCAATGATCGTGAAAAGATAGCTTTTGTTACAGAATGGGGATCATTTGCTTCCAATGTGATGACATTTGGTTTGAAGAATGCTCCAGCGACATTCCAAAGAATGGTTCAAGAAATTTTCTATGATTACTTGGTTACATTTATGAAAGTATGTTCATCTCAAAAGACCTCAAACTCATCCAATCCATAATCTATGTTACACCAAGCAATAGACTTGGAACACATCCAATCCATAACTCCAAAATGAGCTTGTCTCGCCAGATATTCTACTTGCTTTTAGAACTCTAACACACTGGTCCCATGCACCAAAAGTCAAGGCTTCTGACATCCCCCTATTCCACCCACAAGCCTCCTCTAGCTAGAAGCACATGGGGGGAAACTATCTATATAATTATAAAAGTTGATCATCCATGTCCTCCGAGCACTAGAAGTATTAGAGTCATCATCTTGTATATGATTATTTCCCTTTTTTGAAAACTTGGCCAATCCTTGGCAAAGTGACCCTTCTTTCCACAAGAGTAGCAGCAACTCCATCCTATTTTTTACATTTTAGCAAGTGCTTGATCCTATCCACTAGGAGGGAACCTTACCTGCCCTTCTATCCACTAGGAGGGAACCTTACCTACCCTTCTATCCACTAGGAGGGAACCTTACTTGCCCCTGCGAAACAAGGATAAATATCTACTCCAAGGGGGGGAGAGGGGGGGGCATATCCATGGCAATAGCAAACCTCTATAAGCAAGCCTTTGTGCCACCGCCGATGATCTCAACACCACCAATCTCCAACAGTTCTTGAGTAGTAGGAACCACAAGAACCAATCATCCCCCTTAAAAATTTGAAGTAGAGGAGGAGAGGGAAGCTGGGGAAGAAGATGAACAACAAGAGCCACTTGTCAGGTTGCAACAAGCAAGAAACATACCTCCAGCTACAATACAAGCTATAAAAACATCCCAACAATCACGAATGCAACCCCCCCTAGATTGCACCTGGACTCCACAAGGAAAACATAGGGCGAAAGCATCAAGAGATGAAAATTGTTGATGCAATGAAACACAACCACCTTCAAGCTCCAGAAATAGTGTAGAAAAACACACATATTGGCAACCAGGTACCTAGGTGTTAGATACTAGCCACAAAGAGGAAGGCACCCGGAAAAAATGTTGAAGGAGGCCCAAAACTCACAAAAAAACACTACTGAAACACAACCACTGACAACCTAGCCTGCTTCAAACTCCACTAGAAAATGCAAATGCAAAAGCCCAATGTTGGACCGCCACTGGGAGCCACCATAGAGGGGCAATTTGTAGAAAACGTAGATGAGCCACCATAGAGGGGCAATTTGTAGAAAACATAGATGAGCAATGAAAAGAAGGCTTTAGCAAGATGTGAGAAAGAGGGCCTGATCAGCAAGAAACCTGGGCGATGATACCATGATAAAATGTCACAATGCGGAAGCAAAACATAGGAAAGAGGGAGAGAGAGATAAATATATATCAGATAATGAACATCATATTATAGCATGAGGCTTTACAATGGCAATACCAGCTAGCAGATGGGTGTCAAACAATGTGCATGTGGGTGGATTGTTGTAAGTGAGGAGGGGAAGCCTTTATATAAGGATGCAAGAAGTTGGCCGGCCGACTGCCAGTATGGAGCTAGCCGACTGGCCCACGACTAGCATAAATGAGAAATATACACAATCCCCAAATAAAAGGCCATTTTCCCACACAAAAAGCTGCACAAAATTCTAACAACTAGCGCCATGCCCAAGGTTCCCATCCCCCAAACATGGCACTAGAGCCTTGTGTGTGCCTAGGTTCCATATCCTCCCTAGCGTGGCACTAGTGCCATGCCGAGGATAATATTCCCCAATCATGGCACTAGTGACGTGTGCCCAGGATCCTATTCCCCAAGCATGGCACTAGTTCCATGCCCAGGGTTCCTATCCCCCAAGCTTGGGCCCAGCTTGGGCCCAATGCACGGATACCATATCCCCCCTAGTGATATGCTTAGGGTCCCTATCCCCAATGCATGGGTGACATATCCCCCTAGTGCCATGCCAAGGGTCCCAATCCCCCAAGCATGGCACTAGTGCCATGCCTAAGGTCCCTATCCCCTAAGCATGGCACTAAAGCCTTATGTGTGCCTAGGTTCCATATCCGTCCTAGTGCCATGCCCAAGGTTCCAATCCTCCAAGCACGGCACTATAAGGGGGATTTTTTTGGCGAGCAATTACGGTCGAGCAATTTTGCCAAATATGGCAAGCAATTCTTTAATAATGGGGGGCTCTCGGCCTATCACTCTCTCTCTCTCTCTATCACTCTCTCTCTCTCTCTCTCTCTCTATTTCTCTCTCTCTCTTATTTATCTTTTTGGATCTCTCTATAGCATAATAAATATTCCAATAAAGTGATACATCCCAATAAATTGATACAAGCTCATTCCAATAAAGTGATACTCCATGGAAATTGTTCCAATAAAATGATAACCCATAACATTTTTGCACATCCCATACATCTCTGAAGTGTAATTAGGAGCATGAGTTGTCCACTAAACCAATTCAGGGTAGGTTCATTCTCTATGTAGACATTCAGTTACCTCCCTTTCTTTCAAAATCGGTTGGTGAATAAACATATTTTCATTTTGGCTCAATCCCATTACTCTCATGTACATAAAGTACACGTGCTTGCATCCTAAGTAGGGTTTTTTTTGGTTGACCCTTCCCAAAAAATGTGGACATGAGCATGATGGATGCATTTTGATATGCACATCATAACTTCCCACATGAGAACCTTCTCCAAACGTCTCAATGGTGAAAGCCTCATGTTTGGAAGTTTGAAACACCTGCTCTTGTGTAACTTGTGCATTAATATCTAGTGATTTCTTGATCCTTTTGCAGCTTCTTTTGAAATGCATGTTCTGTATCTTGTGCGATGACCATCTTGTGACATATCATTGCATGTGGTGTTTTCTCTTCTCTAGGCACTTCTAGTTGACTTGAGCTCAATGGAGTTTGTTGCTCCCTTCCTAGTGGCTTACTCTGTAAGTTAAAGCCTGGAGCACCAATGTGTTGACCTCCTCAACTGTCAGATTTATGCCTTTAGCCCACTGGCCATATAGTAGGCACATTGTGTTGGGGATGGTCAATGTTTTCATGTATGCATGATGTCATTATTGCAAAACCACATCATTTGACTAGTCTTCCTAGCAACATGGGACCTTGTTGAAAACAATGATGGTGCAAGTACTCCTTTTGCACATCCAACAATCATGCGACCACACTTACTACTACTTATAAAACCTAAACACTTTACTCTATTGCCCTTTGGAGTTCTCCTAATTGCCCAAAATGTCTTATGTATGAGTGCTTCCGTTATGATTTTCTCACTCGATTCATTTCTTGTGTCCACATCCTCATCGATGAATTGTATTTTCCTATACGATGTTCAATAGACTTCCTATCTCGCACGTGCATCTCGCACGTTCATGTTGTACTCAGGTCCATGACTAGCATCATCATCCACATCAATTACATTACATTGTCGTCTCTTGCGCGAGCTAATTCCCGATCACCTGTCAAAGGAGTTGGGGCCTTGTACATGGGTGTACCTATAGTGGTACTCTTTACTGTCCTTACAACTTGTGCTGGGCTTGGAGTATATACATTTGACCTCTCAATGAGCTTGGAGTATATACATTTGACCTCTCAATGAGCTTTTTAAGACTTGGACCTACTCCGATACACTTGTCCCCATCATGTATGAATTTTTATTTGCACTCTATAATAAAGCATTAGCCATGTCTGATACGCATGCATTTGTAGAGAGTGTTATTTTTTGTTTGAGACCCTCCCCGGCTAACCAGCTTCCATGTTTAGACTCTAAGAAGTTTGTTCGTGGTGTACATGCTGATCACTACTCTTCTCCACCTATGCAATAGTTAGAGACATATTAGAAACATCATTAAAGACAATATTTTTTAAGACAATGATTCTTATACATACTGAAATCATTACATTTTCCCAATGTGCAATGCGCAATTCCCACCAACTCAACCAAAGGTCTATGGCACGTATATCTGAATCTCGTACATTTCCACTATGCTATCATTGTCAGATAAGTCGCACTTGAGCTAGTGAAACCTTTTTTGTTGACTTGGTCCCCACCACTTCTTGCATATGCTCTTATGCACGCTTTGGAAGGCCTTTATAACATACTTTGTGGTATGTATATTTAGGCTTTGTGTCCAATGGAATAAACATCATAAGCGTTTCCGACCTTTCATTTATTGTCCTTCATTTTAGACTTCTCTAATGGCATTCCAATTTTCTTGGGCTTCATCTGCCATGAAACCAAAGAAGTCTACCTTTTCGAATTCGTGTGTCACCATGACATTATTTATGCACTCCCAAAACAATACTTGGGAATTCTTGTCCTCCTCTTTCATCTCACGAGTTGCAATAGTTAGAAGCTCCTACAAGCTGCTGCAATTAAAACTCAATATGCTAAAAGAGGTAATAACAAAAAACTATTTTTATTCAAAAGTCATTATTACTAGCAATAGGCCATTGTTACTACCTTGGATCATAAATGTGACAAGCCATTGTTACCCAATCCATGATGCATCTAGTGTGGTCAAATTGGTGGATCCAAGCTCTTGTTGGATCAACATTCCCTGAATGCGTAATTTTATTGATGAGTTCGACACCTGAAGCTGGTCCTTTATATAGTAGACATCTTGTAAACAAAACAACGTTCAATTTTATTACCTTGACCTAGAAATCGGCTTCCATGGAAGGAGTCATAATTGCAATCCCTCTTCAAACGTAGCAAGTCATCATAGCTAAATGATGACTTAGGTGGTCCTTGGTGTGCGTGAGCTACTGACCTTCGCGAAACCTACAAGAAAGGAAATTTTACTCACTTTGTATAGATGGCCTTAACAAATGCTTATCTAATTTAACTCACCACTTCTTTCTTAGCTAGCAGGCCGAGCTCTTCTAGTACATTATTAAATTCTTTATGTCCAAGCTCATATCCTTGATTTGCTTCTCAGACTAATGAAGTTAGCACCAACTCTTTGTGGCAACACATATCTTCACCTTCCTTGGACCAACACTTGCATCAACTTTAATTACTCTTTGAACCATTTCTTTAGTCTTATCAAGCAATTCGTTAGATGTTTCGACCTGGACACTATGTGAATGAATTTTAGTGTATATTAGAAGCCGTGTTCGTCTTTCATCACTAGGCATGACATAATACACATAGCATGCACAAGATGCCTTACAAGTAGCTGGCTTTTTGCAATAGTGACAATTGAGCTTTCCATCATTAATGGATAGGACACCAACTGCACAAGTTTTCTTTATGCACCCTTTGAAACTAATTTCATTAGGGAAGCCATTGTTCAAATACCAAGGGCATGTGGTGTGTAAACAATGCATTTCACCAATTCAATGGCTTATCCTACACACCCCTAGAAAGTTAACATTCGATGTAGCTTCCTTTGTTCACATGTGACCATCATACTTATGATCCATGCTTGCTCCAAAACCCATGGTGGAAGAAAACTCAAATATTACATACTCATCATAGAATCTAGGAAGCTCATTCACCTAAAACACCCATGGTATACGTGACTCAAAACCTCTATCTCTCATGTACCAAAGAGAAACCGTCCAAAGGGTAGAAACTACTCAGGAAGCAGTTAATTGAACACTTTAGTGTTTCTATTATCGTGGACCTCACAAGGTGGTAGATTGCACAGTTTGGAATACTTCCATGCCCATTGTCACTGACCCCTTGAGACCCATGTGTGAATGATGTGGCATTGAACACATGTTCCAAGATTTTCCAAGACGAGTTGCGTCAATGCAACTCGTCTCACAAAATACAACTGTTAACATCTTAAGTGTACAAAATGGGCAATTGTCCATGGTGCCCTTGAATGTGCTTACATGTTTACAACCAAGGCACGAGAAATAAAAAAGAATACAAAAGACAATACCTCAACATGGGTAGAAGAACATGCTTTAAAGCAGAACCCAAAAGAGAAAACAAAACAATCTAAACCTAAGAAAGATAAGGGACTACAAACTATCGAAACCAAGGTCAAATTAAAAGATAGGGAAAAGGAGCCTGTAGAGGACATAAATCCAAAAGGGGACATAATCCCAAAAGGGCCAAAAGCTATACATGATGCAGAAGCATCCACCTCAAAAACCACCACACAAACCTTAAAACCCATATGTGCGACACAAGATACAAGAGCCCAAAAGAAAATTTGATCTCGTCGCATGGGCAAACATGATGAAAAATGATAATCCAAAGAAAGTCAAGAAATGAAAGAAGTTCTAGTATGTCACTAAGTGAGGATGAAACAAGTTCTGACTCTTCACTCAGTGCACCACATAGACCAATCAAGAAACTAGAACCCACCCAACCACCCTAAATAGATAATAATGATAACATGACATATGCGAAATGAAAAAAGCAAGATCAAGAAAGCATGCTTAGCTTGGTTGAATTTCTTACAAGATCCTTGGTTGTTGAGCCTCATAATGCCAATCCTAAAAAAGCAACCAAAAAACAAAGTTTAGAGGAGGACCGCTTCTCCTTTCAAGAGGAAGACACTCTCCAAAAGAATTATTTGAGACAGATTGCACAAACTATACACTTGAGAAAGCACATGAGGAATTCAATAATTCCCTGTTACAAGATTAAAACAGTCTCTCAGAACCTCATTTGGAGGAATGCTCTTCTTTGTAAAATGAAGATAGCATCACATCAGCACTTGCACCTTCAAGGGCTCAACATGAGTTATACCAAGACATAAAGAACTCCATAAAACAAGACTGTAAGGATTCACAAGTTTCCAAATAGACCTCATTAAGAATTGTCAGAGGGCCAAGTGTGCCAGTGTATGCATTGGGTACTCTTGAAAAAGCTGAGAGCCAAATAGGGGATGAAAGTGAATGGGAATATGAAACAGAAACAGGATCTGAAGCTGCAACAAAAACGAAAACATCCACAGTTCCTTTGGAAGATTCTATCATGTTATGGTTGGATTTCCCTAAAGGCAATGATGTTAAGCACAAATGCTCATCGATTAGCCCTCGCGCTAGTCATAACATCATGACAATAGAAACTTGGGTGTCATTGGGATAACCTAAACTCATCGCAATAGAAACTTGGGTGTCATTGGGACAACCTAAACTTATCGCAATAGACAATAGTCTTGCAAGTGGAGCCAATGGAAAAAACATTGAAGTTCCAGGTTACTTTAACTACACTACTCAAACAATCGATATCGATATGGAATTCACATTCCATGTTACCCTAGATTCCCTTGAGTATGATGTCGTCCTTGGTGGAACTTGGATAGGTGAATCGTTGTATTCAATAGATGAATCCATGCAAACAGTCACCTTAAACACTCATGCAGGCAATGTACACTTGCTATTATGCGAGGAAGAGACCTTGGAGGAGCTAGAACTTCCAACATATCTTACTGAAAAGATCCCTAGGATTCTGGTTGGATTGGAGATTTCACATAAAATCACCACAGCTCAAGCAGCACAGCTTTATCCAACACGAGAACACAATCTTATGACCCTTGAGCTATGAGATTTGTTAGGTCAACCAACACTCACAGCCCATCCAGAAAGAATAAACTTTACACAAGGCTTGAACATGCCATGTTTGGGGTACTTTGAACATACAATGTATATTGAAACTAACCCCCTCACTTGTAAGTTTTTTGTGGGTTTGAGTATGTGTTGGAAGCAGATTTGATCTTGGGACATAAATGGACTATTGCTGCCCAAGCACCACTGTGCTTTGCTAGTGATAGAGTCATCATGGTGGTCAACGACAAAAAGTTGACAGTACCATATTGCAAGGAAGAGGATCTAGCTTTAATGGATTTCTATGATGCTGAACACAAAAGGATATATGCCTCTTCTACAGAAGCCCCTCTACATAATGACCTACCATCTGCGTCAACGATCGAATCCAATAAAGCAACTAGTCCTTCAACCCCATCCTCACCTAGGACTCACCTAGGAAGTTCAATGCCAAAACCTCGCAATCAACAGCTATTCCTAAAGAAGTTCCCACAGCCCAACCAGCTATGTCTAACACAACAAGGAACTCAAAGGGAAGGCCCCGGAGCCTATGTATCTTCATCGACAAACCTCACCAAAGGAGACAACCACATGCTCAAAGGCCTCGTTCATCGATAGCCACTCCACAAGAGACTCTAGCCTCATCATTGTCAACAATGCCCATGAGTCTCAAACTTACGACTTCAGTGCCAACCAAAGTCAAGGAAGGCCCCAAACCTTCCACACATCAATCCAAAAGAAAAATCCACCAAGACAACCATGATCAAGATACCTTAATAGTATCAAGATGTGGGTGGAAAAAAAGCTACTTGTAGCTCAAGGCTACTATGAAGATGCCAATCAAATTTGGGTGCCTCAACAGTCAAAGCCTCTTCCTGAACGCAGCACTCAGAGGCCAAGGAAAAAGAAAAGTACTCCATAATACCATCCACAAAATCCTATGCGAGTTCCTCAAAAAACTCCATCAAGTCAATAAATGTGGGTACCAAAAACACTACCGCAGGCACAAGGGTACTACAAAAAAAAAACCAAATCTTGGGTCCCCCAAGCGCATCACAAAGTCCCCTAAGCGCCTGCACACAAACAAGGAAGCCTCAACACCAAGCACATAGGCCACCAGTTTATGTTGTTCATCAAAGATGGTGTTGGTGCATGTGCTTCAAGAACAAGGAGACTATGATGGTAACTCCATCATATGGTTGCCAAAATCAAACAATGTGAAGAAAACCTCACCACCGACTTCAACCCCAATAGCTTCACCTAAAGTTCGACAAGCATGGAGGCCCAAGCAACAACAAGCAAATCACTCAACCACTCTTGTGCATTCAGCACCAACACAAGAGCTTGTGTGTTTAAGCAAACAATGAGTAGTCTTCCCTACTGCCTTGATAACATTTGAGCAACAAATTTAAGAATCAATACCCACGTCTACAAATGGAGACTTATGAGCGCATCAAGAAAAAAATAACAATGCTCTTGTCAGCCCTCTGGAAGTGCACGTTGCTAGCAACAAGTTCTTGTCAGCCCTTTGGATGTGAAATAAGTGCACAAGAACTTGTTGCTGGCAAGTCAAGACGAAGTTGTCCCATAAAATCAAAATTAAAAAAACCATCAGGGTCAAAACTTGCAACTTCACGGAATTCCATCTCACGGAACTACACTTCATGGAATTCTAGTTCACGGCCTACACTTTCACGGGATTCCAGTTCACGGCCTGCACTTTCATGGAATTCTATCTCACGGAACTACACTTCACGGAATTCCAGTTCTCACGGCCTGGACTTTCATGGAATTACATCTCACAAAATTCCAATTCACGGCCTGCACTTTCACGAAAATATCATTTCACAAGATTAGGCCATCTCATGTAATAACCCTTCACGGCCAAAAAATCTACAATCTCACGAGTTTAGTCTCAAGGCTTAAGAACCTGCACTTTCACTATTTAAGCCTCATCTCACGGATTAAGCCATATCACACATTAACACTTTCCCAACGATCTTCAATAGCCATTATATAGTTGTTAAGCTTATTGCTTACTATTATTTTGGTTAAATTAATTTAGCAGCTGCTCCATGAGTACATATCCATATTCATGCACTGGAGAACATTTGTACCAAAGCCTCACCATCGACAACTTCCAGGTACATCCCTGGATGGGGGGCCATGGTGGGCGAAAGCCTGGTCAATGGTACAACTCATCGCCTGGAATTTTCCTTCAAATTACAAACCTCTCCAAACGACACTACCATCCTCACAAATCAATGATCTATCTATATTAGCCTCGCAAGTCGATGTAATTCTTTTAATCCTCACCAAGTGGCTAATTCAACACAAAGCAGTTGAATAATAGTCTATACTACTTAATTTTTGTACTTCATGTAAATCTACTTCATAAGAGCACTTAAATATACATAAAAACATAAAAAGCACATGAGTAGAAGATGTCAGGAATAGGTCCTACTCAACAACATTTAACAAGAATCCTGCCACACAAAGGGACATCATTAAAGGCCAATTTACTTCAAATGATGAATGTTGCTTCAATGAATCAAATGAGGAACTGAGAATCACCATCTCGTTCTAAGATTAAGTCTACGTTCCTCCGGATCCTTCCCTCTCTTCTCTCCCATTATTAACATTTCTTAGTGTCCCCACTAACAAAAATCACATGTAGCCTTGCCGATGATTGCCAAAAATAAATTAAGCAAAAAAAAGGAGCTCACGCATATAAAAATGCAATCATTCACAAAAAACCCCACCACCCACCCCGTTAGGAATTCCCAATACATTCATTAACTAGCTTTTTTTATTCCTTTAGGAGGAACAAAGACCATTGAATGTCACTAAACATCAAAAATCCATCGACAAAGCTTGTTCATTCTCCCCACACAAAGGTCTTCAACGCGATCACGAGGACGTGATCGCCATCGCCATCGGGAAAGGAAAAATGTTAACCCAATTCTAGGGTTAATAAGAGCTACCGCCATTATCTTACATCAAGAAGTCATGGTAGATACACCAAATGGTCACATTCAAGATATGAAGCAATAATATCCAAAGCTACAACTTGGACGAGTGCCCGTAATGGTGTGACGGAGTATTTATGGCAATTCTCGCTTTAAGAGCGTGTGGTAGAAAGTTAGGATGAAGTGCTAAGTGATGTACTTCATGGATATATTATGAGAGTAGTCATTGTAATAGCATTAGGCCTCTTATGAACCTAAAGTTCCCGGTCGGCCACAGTTTAAGTGATTGTGAACACTTATGGCCATGTATATAAGTGAATATCTCTCATAATACAACATACTCTCCTATTGTGCAATTGAGTGTTGATCTTTCTAATCTATATCCTTAATGCATACTAGTGAGTGTGTGTGAGTGAAGTGAGGTGAGAGGAGGGACAAGTACCCGTAGTGCAATGCAACGGTGTGACAACGCTCATGGGAGACACGGTGGAATTGCTTCTCAAGAAGTTGTAGAGCTTAGAGAACTCAAGGGTTACGAGCTCAGCCACCACTGGAAAGATCCTCATGATAGTTGTGGTGGTTCACTAGGTACTCTCTTTTTGGATGTGTTTCAAGGAGGGTTAGGGTTAGCCCATAATACCAAGGGAAGCTTCATATGTACCACGTGGTGCTACTTCTACAGCTCGGTAACTTTCTTACTATCCATCACCACCTGGAGCTACCAATAGAGCCCGACAACTTGCTTATTATCCACCAGCACCAATAGTAGATATGACACTAGCAATGATGCCATACCCTTATGGTATACCACAGCCTAACATGACCAACACATATCAGTATCCAATTTGGGAGGGACCTCCACGACCCAACACAAACCAACAAGATCATGCAACGTCAAGTAGTGCTGGTGCCTCACATGGAATATGAGTCATGGAGATGACCATGTCATTGGTTGCCAAAAACATTTATTGCTGTTTTCCATGGATTTTGTATTCATTGTCTCATGTATGGAAGTGACTTTTATCAATATCTTGCAAAAAGTGTGAAATGTGTTAGTGTGTACATGTGTTAATATCCCCATAGAGAGAGAGAGAGAGAGAGAGAGAGAGAGAGAGAGAGAGAGAAAGAGAGAGAGAAATATCATGTGTTACAAGTGAAATATCTTGCAAAAGTGTGAAATGTGTTGGTGTTTACATGTGTCAATATCCCGAGAGAGAGAGAGAGAGAGAGATGTCCTATGTGTTATAATTTCAACCAAGCACACTTACTTAAGAGTGAGATTGTGCCTTTTATCGATATCTTGCAAAGAGAGTCTACATGTGAATTGTGTGTGTGTGTGTGTGAGAGAGAGAGAGAGAGAGAGTGAGAGATAGTGAAAGAGAGTAGGGAACAAGAGGTACCTATGTGTTACAATTTCAACCGCTCCGCCAGTTTCGCAAAATTGCTTGCACCTAATTTCTCGCCAAAAAAAGCACCCGCACTAAAGCCATGCTTGGTAGAGAGATTTTACAGGGAAATTTTTGAAATTTAGGAGGGATCTTCAATTGTCAAATTCAAATTTAGTAGTGAGACTGGGGGTGGGAGGGAAACTTAAAAAATTGGAGAGAACAATTTGAAATTTGGGAGGGAAAATCAAATACAAATTTAATTTATAAATTTATAAATTTAAATTCAAATTGTTATTTCAATTTAAAATTTGAAATTTAGGAGGAAAAGTTGGAAGAGACATGGGTTTATGTGCCCAAGGAATAGCTCGAGTGCCATGCTTAGGGTATGGACTTAAAGGGTTGTGGACTAAGGCATGGCATGTGCCATGCCTACCCTAGGCATGGCTCTAGTGCTATTGTTGGAGATATGGACCCTAGACATGGCATTTTTTCCATGCTTGGGGGATATGGAAGCTATGGTAGGATACCATAGCTTGGGGGATATGGAAGCTATGGTAGGATACCATATCCCCCCAAGCATGGCACTTGTGTGGTGTGCCTAGGGTTTCCATCCCCCAAACATGGCACTGGAGCCCTATGTGTGCCTAGGTTTCATATCCCCCCAAGCATGACACTAGTGGCATGCCCAATGTCCCTTACCCTCAAAATTGGGCCCAATCCATGGATAATATATCCCCCCCCAGTGCCATGCCCAAGTTCCATATCCCCCAAGCTTTGGCCTAATGCATGGGTATCCCATATGCCCCCAAGCATGGCACTACTGCCACGCCCAAGGTTCCTATCCCCCAAGCATGGCACTAGTGCCATGCCCAAGGTCCCTATCTCCTAAACATGGCACTAGAGCCTTGTGTGTGCCTAGGTTCCATATCCCCCCAAGCATGGCACTAGTGCCATGCCCAAGGTTTCCATCCCCAAACATGGCACGAGAGCCTTGTGTATGCCTAGGTTGTTCCATACCCCCCCAAGCATGGCATTACTAAAATGCCAAGGGTCCTTATCCCCCAAGGCATTAGTATAATGCCAAGGGTCCTTATCCCCCTGCCATGCCTAGGGTCCCTATCCCCCAAGAATTGTACTAGTCCCATGCCCACGGTCCCTATCCCGTAAGCATTGTACTAGTCCCATGCCCACAGTCGCTATCCCCCAAACTTGGGTCCAATGCATGGATATACCAAATCCCCCCCTCCCCCCACTAGTGCCATGCCGAAGGTCCATATCCCCCAAGCATTGTGTACTAGTCCCATGCAAACAATTCTGTATCCCCCAAACTTGGGCCTACCAGTGTATGGATACCAAATCCCGCCAAGCATGGCACTAGTGCCATGCCTAGGGTCCCTTGGCATTAGTCCAATGCTTATCCCCGTCAAACATGGCACTAGTGCCATGCCTAGGCTCCATCGGCATTAATGTAATGCCAAGGGTCCTTATCCCCTAAGCATGGCACTAGTGCCGTGCCCAGGGTCCCTCTCCCCTAAGCATTGTACTAGTCTCATGCCAAGAGTCCCTATCCCCCAAATTTGGACCCCAATGCATGAATACCAGATCCCCCCAAGCATGGCACTAGTGCCATGCCCACCTAAACCTAGGCCCAATGCATGGTTACCATATCCCCCAAACTTGGGCCCAATGCATGGGTACCATATCCCCTAAGCATGGCATTAGTGCCATGCCCAAGATCCCTACCCCAAACATTTTGTGTTGTGTGCCTAGGTTCCATATCCCCCCAAGCATGGCATTAGTTCCATGCTTGGGGCTCCCATCCCCCAAACAGATTTAGGTGGGAAATTTTTGAAATTCGGGAGGGAACTCTAATTTTCAAAATTCAAATTTAGTAGTGACGCTTAGGGTGGGAGGAAAACTCAAATTTGGGAGGGAACAACTTGCAAAATCCAATTTTCAAATTCAAATTGAATTTGTTATTTCAATTTTCAAATTCAAATTCAATTATTAATTTGAAATCTGGGAGGAAAATTCGGACAAGACTTGGGTGTATGGGCCCAAGGCATGGCTCTATGCTTAGGGTATGCCCAAATGATTGTGGGGACCAAGGCATGGCACTAGTGCCACACCTACCCTAGGCGTGGCATGTGTAACCTAGGCATGGCATTGCCACTGGACCGTTTGCATGGGATATGGAACCTGTGCTTGGGTACCATATCCCCCCAAGCATGGCGCTAGTTCCCTTCATCATTCTCCAAATTGGCCCCATAAATCTCTCTCTCTCTCTCTCTCTCTCTCTCTCTCTTCATTATTCCCCAAATTGGCCATCAAAGTGCTATCTCTCTGTCTTTCTCTTATATATATATATAATTGGCATGCCTGGAAAACATTTCCACCATTCTTATATAGAGAAGAAGAACTTCCTTTTTACTCGTAGGCAAAGGCTTTAGTTTTTGCAACTTGTTTAAGTTGAAGTTGGCTTAACTTGTGCACATAGTTTATGGCAAAGGATTTGATGACATGTGCTGGACTGGTAACATGCTTTGGAATTGTGCCTCTTTACCGGATAGAGAGATGGTTTTTTAGAAGGCAAGGCATCACATGGGTGCTTGCAGAACATGTCATGGGTGCTTGCAGAACTTGTGTTAGTAATGCACCTTTTTTAGGATAACGCACGTACGCACGTGCTTCTTGTAGCGAATATATATATTTGCACAATGTTTTAAATACTTTCAGCTTTTTTTTTCTACTTTTCATTATAAGCCATTCTATAGATAATTCTAGAGAATAAGTTTCATACAAGACATAGATATTGAATTGTACATGAGTTTTATAAAAACAAAAAAAAATTTACATACTAAGTATGAGTTTTATAAAAACAAAAAAAAATTACCTACTAAGTATCATAAATACAATTTATCATGTATGTATATAAGAAATATATAAAGTTAAGATTTAACTTCTCTATATGAAAAAAAAAATATGTTGAAATCAAGGATTCAATTCTTGTGATGAAAAAAAAAATGTTGAAATCAAGGTTCAATTCTTGTGATGAAAGGGTTATGAATACTAAATACTCTTTATGATATTGAGTTAGTGAATCCTAGATTTAAATACATATAATACTTATGATCGATATGTTTTCCTTATGATCGATATGTTTTATTAGTGTTTGACTATGAAACTTTGTGATGATGACCCATCTAATGAAGGAAAAAGTGAAAATTGTGCCTATCTTTTCCAAGGGCAACTACCTTCTTATAGAAGACAATGGATATTGACATTACTAGAGCAAGATGATGTTGTACACTTGTCAAGCATAGACCCAAAAGCACGACCATAGGATAAGCATGTCTTAAAAGATTGTCTCTTGTTGGCAAGGATGTCGAAGACGATGCGAGACAACTGTAGTATACGTGTTGTAGTTTGTATTTATACTTTTTTACCCTTTGTCAGCAAGTGGGTCTATAGCTCAGTGGTAGAGCAATCGGCTGCAGTCCGATAGGTCACCGGTTCAACCCCGGTTGGGCCCTTTTGCCGCGGACTCCTTAATCCTGTGTATATTAGGATTAATATGCTCTCCTATTATGAGCGATAATGAGGGCTTCTCTTGAGCCAAGAAAAGGCCTACTTGTAAAACCTTTGTTTTCAGATTTCGCTCTGTAGAAGGAGCTGATATCTTTTTCGCTATGTAGAAGGAGCTGATATCTTGTTGCAGAGAAGAGCTACTGATATTGTATCGCCGGATCATTGTAAAGCACGAGTTTCAAACCAATCCACAGCTAGGAATACCTTTTCGAAATCCCTCATTTCATATAAGGGAGGGCCCTGAAAGTCTCAGGCCTTTTACCAGCCCCATTCCATCCAAACACATTTTGGTCCGCATGGGAACCTCCCCATTTAAAGAGCACATCCCAAAGTTTGTTTACTTTCATTTTCTCGAGATTTTTTTCCCCGAAAAGTTGAAGTCAAATTCTTGGGAGCATGTCTTGAGACTTGCTCATATCTAAGTCTTTTGGTTAGGGAAGGCCAAAGCAACTCTCTCAGGTGAGGACAGTAGAGCGAGTGGGTTAGTGGTTGTATGCTTTAATAAATTCCCACGCGTGGGGTGCATGTGTCGGTACATCGGGCATGTGACTCCTTATTGCATGCATGTACACACTCATGATAGAAAGAGTCTGGGAACAAGAGGTGGTAGAGAATGGTGGCGATTGCCGAAACTTGGGAGTAAGGTATGCATGAAAGTAACCCCAGAGTTGGTAAGGAGTCCGGTAGGGCTTTTCTCTTTGTGCATGAAAGTAACCCCAGAGTTGGTAAGGAGTCCGGTAGGGCTTTTCTCTTTGTGCAGTGTGATTATCTTTTGCTCTAGTAAGCCTCCATCTAAAGCTGGAGCCGGCGTTGGTAAGTGGTTACAAGAGGATGTATTCCATTATAAGGTAGATCTCAAGTGTTTTATCTAGGCAAAGGGTTCTTCAATGTTCTGTTTACTAAGGGACCTGTCTGAACTTTTTGTGAAAGCACCTTTGTATATGGGGCATAGACTGATGCATGCTATCCCTTTTGATCCTCCAACAAAAGCCTTTAGGAAGCATGTCCTTTGTGGGTTGAAATAGTGGGGCTCCCTCCATGGCTTAGACCTGCCGCTAGGGGAGATTGCATGTGCCCTAGGATCAGTATTACACCTTCCAAAGGATGATGTTGGGGGTCGACAAGCTAGCTATGTGTGTATTACGTGGAATACTAAGGTGGAAACTCCTAAATCTTTGGAGGTTGATCTAGGCGATTTGGGGAAACTAGAGTTAGGCTTGAAATTCGGTCCTTTCCCTGGAGCATGTTTTAGGTGTGGGGGTTTTGGCCATATCGCTAAACTGCACAAGGGGGGATGCATGCAAAATCTATAAGTGAGGAGAAAGAAATAGGGGAAACTGGTGGGGACAACAGTGCTAAGGGTGTGGCGTCTAACTCAGAACAGGCAAAAGAAGGGAAAGAAAAATAAATTATATCTAGAGAGGGAAGAGATCAAGTAGAGGGAGGCTGGATAAAAGCCAAAGGGAAAGCTAACCATAGGCAAGCTAAGGATGAGGCAAGAAGAGCTCATAGTAAACCGGGGAGAGAAAGTAAGGGGAGAAAATCTCAAAGTGATGTGAATCCTTTGGTTTATTCAAATCCCTTTAGTCCTTTAAGGGAGGTGGACAGTGGAACATCTTTCTTCTGTACAAAGGTTTAATTGGCAGGTGGAAGAGGCTTGGAAGGAGATTCAAACAGATACTATGTTCAAAGGGATGATGAGGTGGACATGGTCCTTGAAACAACCTTGTCATGAGTAAGTCATTCGAAGTTTATGGGTGTACATGGAATGTAAAAGGGATTAAGGATAGAAAAAAGAGTGCTACTTCTTGGGGACTAGTTAAAGATTGGGGATTTTCTATTATGGCTATTCAAGGACATAATCTGTTTGGGTTAAAAACTTTTGAGAGAGACAAGTATAAGTACTGGACTATGACGTATGGGGGGTGTGAGGGCAAGATATAGTGGAGTAATGACTATTATCAAAAGCAATCTAGACCCTAGTATAGTTGCTAATCACCCTAATGGTAGGATTTTAGTAGTTGGGATTCAAGTTAATGGGGAGAAAGTGTGGGTAGTGAATATCTATGGGGCTCATAATCATAAGATAAGGAGTGGGATGTGGGAATGGATTGTCAATTTGAATATTCATGGTTACTACATCCTTTTGGGAGACATTAATATCGTTGAGAGAGGTCTAGGGGGAGTACCATTTTGATGGGACAAGAGAAGGGGAAATGGGATGAGTTGAGAGGAAAAATGGGATTGATGGATGGATGGAATATGGGAGATTGGGGAGCTGATCCTGGACACACCTATTTTAGCTTGCAATATCTTAGTTCTTCATCCAGGATTGATAGTCTTTTTTAACCAACAAGCTTCATGGGTCCCTCACACCTTGGGGTTGTCAGTTTAGTCTAGTACTTATCTCTCTGATCACATGCCCTTGAAATGGGGTTGGCACATAACTGATTGGGAAGAGGTCAAATTGAATCAATTTCCTACTAGGATGTTGAGACTCAATAACTTGTTGCTCAAAGATGACCTCTTTGTCCGCTATATTGAGGAAGCCATTGGGAGAATTAAAAAGAGAGGGATGTCTGAAGGTTCCTGGAGATCCTTTGCTAATGAGATGCATGGTATTATTAGGGCAGTTGGCCCAATTGAGAGCCAATGAAAGAAGACATGAAAGGAAGAGTTGGACAGATCAATTCGAAGCTTTGCAGAAGAAGAGACAAGTTGGGAAACTTTCAGAAGAAGAAATTAACCAGTATTTTAGGTGCCAATCAAGTTTGAAAGGGGAGGATGAAAAATGTGCTAGGAAAGAGGAGAAGTGGCTAAAATGGAAAAATTTCAATAACAAAAGAAAACTTGAGAGATATCTATTCAAATTGCCTGAGGGAAGAAATAATAGGAAAGTGGTGGGTAGGATCTTAGATGAAAGTGGGCAAGATCTAGGGGGAATTGATCAGATTACCAAAAAATGGGTAGAATTTCTAGGCTCCACTCTTAGCTTGAAAGAAGATTGCTCCCACAGAAGGGTGAATGTTGGGTGGCTCTTTTAAAGTTGGGAAGAGAGAAGGCTCCAGGATGGGACAGTCTGTCTCTTGAATTTTTTATTGCCTTATGGACATCTTTGAAGGACATTGTATGGAAAGTCTATAGAGAGGCCTTTAATTCTAGTACCCTGGATAAAGACTTCAAAGAAGAGTTAGTGAAACTCATCCCTAAACAAGTAGCCTGTAATAGATTCAGTCTCAGTGGAGATCCATCACCTTGCTAACTTTCATACATAAAATTCTTGCCAAGATCATTGCCCTAAGGATTACTCCTATTCTACAAGAAATTATATCTAAAATGCAATATGGTTTTATAAAGGGTAGGTCAATATATGACAATATCTATGCAACCATGCTTGGGAGAGATGTGGCGCAAAAAACTCAACAAAAATGTATAATGTTACAACTAGATCTGGAGAAGGCTTATGATAGAGTCCATTGGTCTTTTGTGGGGTAATGGAGAAACTAGGGTTTGGGACTAAGATGGCTACTTGTATCTATACTCTTACCTGGAGAGAACAATATAATGTACTGTTGAATGGGAGAGTGGTGGGGGGATTTGAAATCCATAGGTCTGTCTGGCAAGGTTGCCCCCTTGCTCCCCTATTGTTTGCTATTGCATCTCATCCTTTAATAGTGGTCTTGGAAGATGCCTATGTAAAAGGTAGAGTAACTGGACTAAAATTGAGAAATGGTGAATAGTTGGTGATTTAATGCTTTGTTGATGACTCATTTGTTGTTTCTGAAAGCTGATAATAACAATATGAGACATGCTTTGTCTATCATAAGAATTTGCAGATACATCTGGGTCTAGATGTAACATTCATAAATCCAGGATGATAAGCCTAACTAAGGACAATGACTTTGAACTAGAGAGGTGAGGATGTGAGGTCATTAGGAAAGGACAGATTGTCAAGCATCTGGGGGTTCCATTTGGGATAGAGGTCACAAACAAGAAATTGACTGATTGGGCCCTAGATAGATTTATTGTGAAGTTGAAGAAGTGGGAGGGAATTAGAATTCATTTTCATAACAAGATAGCAATGTGTAACACTGTGCTTAATATGTATATCATGTTTTTGTGTCCTATGCTAGAGTTTGGGAAATGCCACTAGAAGAAGATCGTGGGTCCTATAATAAGAGACTTCTTGTGGAGGAATGGAAAAGCTAGTAGGAGAAATACAATTTGGCTTGCCTGGGATAAGCTGTGTTTACCTAAGGCTAAAGGTGGCATTGGTATCTTCCATCTACCCTCTCAGACTGTAGCAACAAGGATTGCTTTGCTCCTCCTTAAATGCCCGCAATAGGAAGAATAATGGTAAGGGAGTTAGTTGAAGAAAATTTTTTCCAATCTAAAGGCAGGTGGCAAGGTTTAGGATGGAAGGATAAAGTGTTTTCTTATGCTCCTTTAAAAGTTATAGGCTCCCCATTGTGCAAGATGTTATGCAGTAAATGGAAGGAGTCTTTGGAGCTAATGATTTGGGATGGGTGATGTAGAGCTTCAAGGAATTCCATGCTTAGTTTGGGGTTATGTTCGTCTCACAAATTTAACCCCTTCTTAGCTCTTTAGGATGTCTACTGCTCTGCTTAAAAACTAAAGAATAAAGGGTTAATGCGGTTGGCAGATTGTTGGGACAGGACAACAGTGGGATGGAAAGAGTTTGAACAAATGAAGGAAGAGCTTGCCTTTTCTCCAAGGGAAGGGGAACTAGTGAGACAGGTACTGGTTCATGTTCAGCTGGGGTGGACTTCTACCGCATTTGATGAAATCCTGCTGGATTAAGTATTAGGCTTGGTTCAATGGGGCTAAAGTGCCCAAAGGGACAACTAGGGACTCGTATAGAGAATTAAGGAAGAGTGAAATAAATATAGAATATTGCAATAAAATACGGAGGGTGAATTGGATTCCTGGTAGCTAGAGGAAGAGATGGAAAGCTATATGGGAATGTTGCATTCATGTCAAATCTCAGGTTTTCCTATGGAGGATATGTATGTGGGCCTTGCCTATTGGGTTAAGCTGATGCAGAGAAGGTTTACTGGTGGGTGTTGTCCCAGGTGCAAGATTGCCCCATGGAAGATGGGAAACATGCCTTCTGGGATTTTCCAGCCATTAGAGGGGCATGGGGAAAAATTGGTAAATGGATTTGGCAAAGCATAGGAATACAAGGTCAATGGGGGGACTAGCTTTTAGGGAAATGGGGCTACTGATCTAATATTTAACAGAATCAGGTTTTGTTGTCTATGGGAAATATGGAATACTAGGAACTGTATTGTTTTCCAAAATGGAACTTCTCTTGGGCTGGATGTGACAGAGCTAATGTATAAATGTGTATATATGTACTCATCTATATATTATGTGAACAAAATAGATAAAGATGAGATGGTACAATCAATTCAGAATCTGTAGACTGGAATTACTTGATTTATCTACCTCCTTGGGGGACCATCATGCATACTAGGGAAGCCTAACAAGTGTTTGCTATGTTTTAGGGATATTTTGGTCTGGACTTGAAACCAAAGTAGGTGAATTTTGGTCCTAAAACAAGAAGGTGGTACCTTAAAGAAAAGCAGGTTGATTACACCTTTGTGGCCTTTATTGAGAATCATGTGGGGACAAGGCCTACAATCAAAATTTGGACAAGGACAGGGGAAGCCTTGGAGAAGCAATCTCCTAGAGGGTGCACAACTGAGGCTATGATGGAAGCTTGTATTCAGTTGGGTTATAAGATCTTTCGGGAACAGTCTTTATTTGTGTTAGAAGATGATAGATGGCAATTGATATGTACACTTTTGAATATGGTCATGTAATTTTTGGTGGATAGGAGCTCTTTTCAGTTGGGTTTGGTTGTAAAGCTAGTTTTGAAGTAATATATATAATTATTATTGGTCCCCAAAAAAAGAGACTTGCTCATCTCTTAAAAAATCCTTATTTGCACTTATGATTGCTTGTATACATGGTCTAGTTATGCGAATAGCCACAATTGTAGAACCGTGTTGATACATGTAAAAATGCCTAGGGTTCTAAATGGAGTTTTTTGTGGGGTGCTGGAAATTGGGTTGTTGCTTAGCATAGCCTCTCTGGATGCTTAGAGGAGGAGTTTCACAAGATCCATCCTAGTCTTCATGCTAGGGGGTTGTAACTCTGAACCCAATCTTTTGGAGTTGTTTCCTATTGTACATCTCATGACACGCAATCTTTGCAAATGATTTACAAAAGGGATTCTAATCCTTCATTTAGTCCTCTTTGTTCCATATCTTCACATCAGGTCTCATGCCAATAGGGTTCTCTATTAAGGCTAGAAACGTATAAACCGGTTGATTCTCCTTCAAATACCATCTAGTTTTAGGTCCAAACTTTAACTTCTCTTCAAGTCTTTCCCTATAAAACCCTGCCACATGCCATAATTTGTTAGGTTGCCCTAGTATGTACTAACATCTCAATAGCCTGAAAGAAACTCAGTCTATCCCAGTAAGGCCTACAAAAGAATTATGATTCATCTTATTTGCATAATATATAGATCAACATTGATGCACACATCTATACATCAGCTCTTTCCCATCTTGTAAGGCCTGCACTACTCAACAAAAGGATTATCATTCATCTTATTTGCATAATATATAGAGCAACATTGATGCACACATTTATACATCAGCTCTACCACATCTAGCCCCTGCCTTGAACCTTTTTGAAACACCAGCCAATTCTTGGTGTTCCAAATATTCCAGAGACAGCAATATCTAATAATACTAAAGACTAAATTAATAGCTCCTTCAACTTCAGTCAATCTCCCCAACAACCAGTCCCCCCAAGTCCCCTTTACTCCTTGCAAGACAATACCAATCCTGCCCCACAATCCCCTAACAGCAGGGCAACCCCAGAAAGCATGTCTACCATCTTCAATTATTGTTCCACATCTACGGCAGGCTCTAGATGTAAAGTTCCTCTATAATAGTTTTTATCCAATGGGAAGAGCCCACATACAAGCCCTCCACAGAAAGGTCTGAGCCTTCATCACTGGAATATCTAACTCCCAGAGTAGCATTCTCCATCTCTTCATCCAGGTATTAGGACTGCAACTTACTCTCCATATTTTGTTGCAATACAACACATTTATCTCACTCTTGATCATCTCCTCATACAAACACCTGGCAGCAGTCACCCTATCCAACTTAACCCTATTGAACCAAGGCCAGTTCTTCAACCAACAAGCCTCATTAAAAGAAGTGGAAATCTAGCCCTGCTCAATTTCCTCTAGGGCATGCTTACCACCTATAGATCCCTCTACTGTAGGCCAAATTCCTCCCTTATCTATCGCAACTCCTTCCATCAAACTTAAGAGCAATCCCAATAGTCTCCTAGCCTTCTCAACCCTCTGTTATTCAACTTCCTAGCTATTCTTGCATTTAGCTGAGCTAAGAGAGGAGTGAATTTGTGGGTCCACCATAAGCCTAGACTGAACAAAGAGTTTCTTGAAGCCCTGGTACAACCATCCCACTTCATCAAACCCATCACTTCCTTCCAGTTCAAACATAGAAACTTAAAAAAGGGGGAACTTTGAATTGTCAAAGGGGCATGGGACATCAACTTAGCTTTCCAATCCAATCCAAGCAACCTACCTTTGAACTATACACTAGACTCTTCAATCACCTCTCTAACCATCCTAGCCCAAATTACCTCTTGCTGCTGCTGCAGAAGACATTTAGGTAAGCTAGTTGATACCCTTGCTTTGGCATGAATAGGCAGGTGTAGAATCCCAAGTCCTCCAACCCTTTTAGGAAAACTTACATTCTCCCAAGCCAACCAAGCTAAAACCTTCATGTCATCTCTACAATTTTTCCATATAAACTTCCTGACTAGAACCATGATCCTCTTCCAATGGCACTTTATGAAATCCACCATAGGACAAAGAAACATAATGTATGCATTTAATACTATGCTAGCAATGACCACCCTATCATGAAAGGGCACCCTAATCCCTTCCCATTTTTTAATCTTATCAAGAAACCTCTCAATTGCCCAATCAATTGCATCCTTGTTGTTCACCCTAACTCCAAAAGGAACTCCCAAATGTATAACAATTTTTCCCTTCCTTATTACAACCTCACACCCCAATCTTTCCATGCCAAAGTCATCATCCTCAGTTAAGCTAATAATCCTAGATTTGTGAATGTTGCATCTAGATCCATAAGCACCACCAAATAATTGGACAATTTGCAAACCATACCTTAGATTATCATTATTAGCCTTAGGAATAATAATGAATCATCAACAAAACATTGAATCACCAACTGCTCTCTATTCTTCAACCTCAACTGAGTCACCAGCCCTCTTCCACAAGCATCTTCTAGAGCCACTATCATGGGGTGAGAAGCAATGCCAAATAGAAAGGTGGCAAAAGGGAATCCTTGCCTCACAAATCTTTGATTTCAAATACCCCCACTAATCTTCCATTTAGAAATAGTTTGGAGTAACCCCCCCAGCAGTAAGAAATGCAAGTGGCCATGCTGTTTCCAAATCCCAACTTTTCCATGGCTTTGGCTACAAAGAACCAGTGAACCTTTTCATAAGATTTCTCTAGATCTAGCTAGAGAATTACACACTTCTGACTTCTGACTTGTTCTCTGATCCACTTCCTTACCCCCCCAGCAGTAAGAAATGCAAGTGGCCATGCTGTTTCCAAATCCCAACTTTTCCATGGCTTTGGCTACAAAGAACCAGTGAACCTTTTCATAAGATTTCTCCAGATCTAGCTAGAGAATTACACACTTCTGACTTGTTCTCTGATCCACTTCCTTACCCACCATCAAGGCAAAAAAAAATGTTGTTATATATGGACCTTCCTTTGATAAACCCATATTTCTTCCTAGAAATCACCTCTTGCAAAATAGGGTTGATCCTCGTAGCAATGATTTTTTCTAGAACCTTATAGACCATAGTAAGTAGGGCAATAGGTCTCCAATGGTGGTTGAAATTGTGAGACAAGCAGCTTGTTTAGGGATTAGTTTCACAATACCCTCCTTCAGATCACTATCCAGCCTCCCCTGTAGGAGGGCAAATTATTTTTTACATGTGTTACACACCAGATCCTTGAGAGAGGGCCAAAAGTTAATGAAGAATTTCACATAAAACCCATCCCCCCATGAGAATTCTCCTTCCCAAGCTTCTGTAGAGAGTAAACCAGCATTCTTTTATCTCTAGTTCTCTTTCCAACCAATTAGCTCTATCAGTCTCCACACTTTTACTGACCATGCCTAACAAACTGCTCTCTGCCCTCAAACCAGCATTCTTTTATCTCTAGTTCTCTTTCCAACCAATTAGCTCTATCAGTCTCCACACTTTTACTGACCATGCCTAACAAACTGCTCTCTGCCCTCAAACCTTCTTTAGGAGAGCTGTCCTCCTTTAGGCTGAATGTGACCCTAAGAAAGTCCACCCATTTTAGACAAATCTGATTGATATCACCAATCTCTTGGAATATCGCATCCCTAATCTACCCTATTACTTCCATGTTCCCTTTCTCTTTAGCTAAACCAAATAGGTATTTGGCTAGCTTCCTCTTGTTATTAAAAGCTCTCCGCTTGTCTCCCTTTTCTCTTTCCCTAGCTAACTTATCGTCTTCTCTCTTCAGTTAAGCCTAGCACTCAATGTATTGATTGACCTCTACCTCATAGAGACCTCCAGCCTATCTCTTTCCTTATAAATTCTCCAACAACTCACTCCAGACCCTCCTCTCCCATGTCTTTGCCTCAACGCTTAGTTTAACTACTCTCTTGATAGTTCCATGCATCTCATTGGCAAACCTTCTCCAAGATCCATCCATGCCCCCCCATACCTCTCAATGTTCTAATAGCCTCTTCAGTAAGGGAAACAAATAACTCATCCTTCAGTAAAATATTATTCACCCTTAGTAAGGAAAACAAACAACTCAACCTTTAGTAAAAGATTATTCACCCTCAGCTTCCTTGTAGGGAATTGTCTGAGCTTATCTTCTCCCCATTCAGCCACATACCACCCCCATTTCAAGGGCATATGGTCGGATAAGGCTAAACATGAAGACCCCCAATGCAAGGAAATATGGTCAGGTAAGGCTGAACAAGAATCCACTTTAGAAAAGAAGGTATGAGGTACCCATGTGGCTTGGGGTGACTGAAGAAAACCCTATCAATTCTTGATGAAGACCCAAAGTATTGGAGGCTAAAGTACATATGCCTAGGTTCAGATCCCCAAGCCCCCATCTCCCTTCCATCAACCAAACCCATCTTTGCTCTAAGGCTTTCCCACTTCCTTTTCTCTTGAGCCATCAAAGCCATACTCCCCCCACACCTATCAACATGTTTCTCTACCATATTAAAATCTCCCATAATGATGCAAGGGCATTGAATGTCCAACTTAGCAATACATTCCCACATCTTACCTCTTATCTTATGGTTATGAGCTCCATATACATTGACTATCCACACCCTTTCCTCATCTACTTGAATTTCAACCAAAAGGAAAACCTTCTATAGAAGGGCATGAAATGCTTCACAAAGTCACAATTTTGTAGCATTTTAGTGTACCTATTCATTGAGTCCAACCAATCAAAATGATAGTACCTCAGGACTGCATCCTTTGATTTTTTATCTTGCAAAAGTACACTAGGGCCTTGTATAGATCTTCATCTCTTATACATGGGATTTTTAAGGCCATGAGGAGGACTGTCTCTAGCATGTATAATCATTTCCCAAAGGATGTGATAGCTCATGCTTTTAAAAAAGGTCTCACATTGTGCAAAAAGAAAACTCAGTTAGGTACCTCCAATCTTGGTCAAGTACATCTTGAATAAAGTATGCCATGCTTGTGCTCTGGTACAAAATACTGTTACCATTGATTTGGGTTTTTGAAAAGAATTGTCGTTCTATCCCAAAGGGGTGCTTCTGCCTCAATGTTTATTTTGCGAGGGCAGGTTTGGGCTCATCTTCTCTGGATTTGGAAAATCTAAAGCCTAAGTCTATTATTGAACCATAAGACCATCACGACACGTACAAGCAACACTTATGTTAAGTATCTTGTGACTTTCAAGAATCATCCTATTAAAGATGCCAAATGGATGCCATAAAAGGTTTTTTTTTTTGGTTCTTACCAAAATCTCATCTACTCTTACCATCCATGCAATTAAGGTCAATTACAACTTGAGCAAGAGGCAATGTTAGTCATAAACCTCTATGGGGATACTCCTTATTTTATTTCATTTTGGATGCGCCTTTTATTTATATCATTTACCAAGATTAATGTGTTTAATTAGCTATGTGTGGTGCTGGTACGATATGGTCATCAGGATTAATGTATGATATGGTCAGGATTAATGTGTTTAACCAACTATGTAGTATTGACTAATATTATTTTGGATGTAGGTGATTGAGTGGCAGATTATGTGTTAATCGTAGGTGGAACATGTGTTTAACCACTATGATATATTTTGAAAGACATGTGAATATCTTTTATGGTTTCATATTTTGGTATTAATAGTTTAATAAAGTTAAGGTCCCATACCTTTGTACATACCAAATAGTATTTTATACTTTTGGTAGGCCCAAGACTTTTAATTGTAGCTTGCTGTATATTTGTAGAGTTTTATGCTAAAAAACTCAAAAGCACTTGGGCTTTGTTTTATGAAGTTATTTTTTTGAATAAGAATCTTTTTCTAATACATATAAATATGGGTGTGTGGTACAAGGGCCACACTCATCCATCAACCCAATCTTGTGTTGACGGTGATCTCTACTCTATTCTCCATCTCTCTTTGTTTATTTGATTTTTTAAATTAAGGTTTATGCTTTTAATTTGTGCAAGTATACATTATGCTCTAATTTTTGTGATTGAGAATTAGAGTTCCTTCTCCAAATGTCATAAAGGTCATAATGGCTCTTGCTATGGCATTGATTCTCCTCCAAAGCCCATAGGTATCATGGCACATGGAAAGTTGTTAACTCCCATCATATTCAAGGAATGATGAGAAAACCACTTGTGGTAGCCCTTGTGCATGCTTGTCTAGCCAGTATGGTCTATGGCACACAAGCTACATGTTGCAAGTGTCATATTAGTTTCACTAGTTCTAGATTGCTCTTGAGAGTCTTGTGTATCAAGCTTAGTTAGCTTGCTATATGCATCAGTTTCATCAAGATCACACTCTTGAAACGGAAACACAAATGTTTCAATAGTCTTTGATTAATTAAGCATGATAGGTATAGGCTCAAGCGGCTATGCCATCCTTATAAAAAGGACTAGTTTTGTGGCTCTTGGGCTGTGGCTATTGCTATGGGCATCTTGAATATATATTGGGCTTTATGTTGCATGTAATTGGAGTGGTGGTGCTTGGATTGCTTGGGTTTACCTCGGCAAGTAGCTAAGGGGTTTCAATTGTTGAGATTGGTGGTATTTAGTCTCATGGCCCTAGTGACCACAAATATTATAATAATCCTAGAATTGAATTGTGTTTTCACTCTATGGAGTGGGCACTTTGTCACACAAATTTTGAGCAAGTAGCTTGGCAAGATCATCTGCTAGATTTCTCCAATTGAGCCCATTGGGCCCTAAGGCTTGCTCTACATGCAAATCACCAAGGATTCAAAGTGGACAAGTTGAGCTATTGCTTACGTGTATTGTAATTGACTTAAGGTTGTCATCAAGGTATACTGCCAAAGTAGTTTCAGATTCCCACTCATGTGTTAACCCATTCCTAGGGTTAACAAGAGCTACCGCCATTATCTTGAAACAAGGAGTCAAGGTAGATACACCAAAAGGTCATACATTCAAGATTTGAAGCAATGGTATCCAAATCTACAACTTGGATGGGTTCCCGTAATGGTCTGATAAAATACTCAAGGCGATTCCCACGTCAAGAGCATGTGGTAGCAAGTTAGGATGAAGTCCCAAACAAGTGATGTCCTTCATAGATATATTATGAGAGTAGTCATTGTAATAGCATTAGGTCTCTTATGAGCCTAAAGTGCCCGGTCGGTCACAGTTTAAGTGAGTGTAAACACAGATCTATATAAAAGAGCCATGGACTCATCCGTTGAAGACCAACAAGGCCAATCAACCAGATCCATGCCCGTGTTCAGAAAACATCTCCAACTCATTATTCCATTTTCTTCCTCGATGCACGCATGGGTATCGGTGACCCAGAGCCCGAGCACCGTATGGTCAGAACCCTGTAGGCTCCTTCGCAAGTCACCTCTAGTGCTTCATTCATAGGCCGCTTCCTTGGTCCCTCATCCACCGTACCTGAAACTCACCATTGAAATCGAGGTTGGTCAAAGACCTCGGCTGACCTTGCCACGTAAGATGTCCTCCATTGACTCTCTGTCATCTGTTGTAACTATTTCATTTAGGTCTCCACGACCTCATTCACAAGATGGTCAAAATGCTTCCCCAACATTCTTGACATAAAACGGTCTTTTAAAAATAGGTTTCATAAATACAGTTTCTAACGAACTCTCATCTTTCCACGTTGTTCCACATCATTTCTCGTTATTCCACATTCTTCTACATCAATTCACATTGCTTATTCCACATCCAGTCATATCCATTCCCATCGTCCATCCATTCTCATCCAATCACATCATATTATATCTCATCACATCTATCCACATCTATCCTCATCACATCATGTCACATCCATCCACATCACATCTCATCTATTCACATCTATCCAGGTCCACATCACATCACATCACATCTGTCCACATCACATCTCATCCATTCACATCTACCCAGATCCACATCACATCACATCACATCTATCCACATCATATCTCATCCATTCATATTCATCCACATCTCATCACATCCATTCTTATCACATCACATCCATCTACATTCATTGAGATCCACATCACATCTCATCACATCCATTCTTATCACATCACATCCATCTACATTCATTCAGATCCACATCACATCTCAACACATCCATCCACATCACATCTCATCCATTCATATCATGTCACATCCATTTACATTCATTCAGATCCACATCACATCTCATCACATCCATCCACATGATATCTCATCCATTTATATCACATCACATCCATCTACATCACATCCATCCACATCACATCTCATCCATCTACATTTATTCAGATCCACATCACATCTCATCACATTTATCCACATCATATCTCATCACATTTATCCACATCACATCTCATCCATTCATATCTATCCAGATCCACATCACATCACATCACATCTATCCAGGTCACATATACCCATATCCATATCACATCCATTCACATCACATCACATCCATTACAATTATTGAGATCCACATCACATCTTATCACATCCATCACAATTATTGAGATCCACATCACATCCATTCACATCTCATCTCACATCCATTCACATATCATCACATCTCATTCTCATCCATTTACGTCACATCACATCCACTCACATCTCATTACATCCATTCACATCTCATTACATCCATTCATATCTCATCACATCCATTCACATATCATCACATCTCATTCTCATCCATTTACATCACATCACATCCACTCACATCTCATCACATCCATTTGCATCTCATCACATCCATTCACATATCATCACATCACATTCACATGCATTTACATCCATCCACATCTCATCACATCCATTCACATCTCATCACATCCATTCACATATCATCACATCACATTCATATCCATTTATATACATCCACATCTCATCACATCCATTCACCTCTCATCACATCCATTTACCTCTCATCACATCCATTTAGTATGGGTTCTCTACTTTCGATATACTGATAGAACTTTTCTAACATATCATCACATCACATTCATATCCATTTATATACATCCACATCTCATCACATCCATTCACCTCTCATCACATCCATTTACCTCTCATCACATCCATTTAGTATGGGTTCTCTACTTTCGATATACTGATAGAACTTTTCTAAGTTTCTGCTGCCAATCACTTGGCTTAGTTAAGGGTAACTTTTTCTTGATTCCATTAAATCTAAGTATCAGAGTGTTGTTGAAGGTGTTGAAGGTTTAAAAAGGGAAAATAAACCTTATCAGAATTTTATAGTAAAAACTCAAAAAGAGCATTTACGTATTGTGTTTTATTCCTTAAGCATCATTAATGAGAATTAAATCTAAACTTTCGTTTTCTTATTGGATCTTTGATCCTCCCAGGGATTCCAGATTCCCTTTTCTGTTTAAGAAATTATCCAAGTTTTCTCGATGGATATTTTCACATTCTTTCTCAAATTTCTCAAATAAGATATATTCAATATTCTTCTTTTTGAATAAAAGATTCATGGAATTTACAAAAATCAATTCTACCCATATTTCTCAATAAAAATGATAATACTCAGAATTCCACTTTTGATAAATATTCATATTTTAAATTATGCCAAAAATTCCTCTTTTATCATTTAATTGTTTGGATCTCGAATATCATGGGAATTCCTCTTTTTGCATAAAATTAAATTTATAAAAAATTACTCTTTTCTCTTAATAAAATTTTTATGCATAAATACAAAAAGTATTCTTTCATGAATATGATAAAATCATTCTTTTTGCTTACAATTTCTAAACCTAGAATATGGTAGGAAGTCCTCTTTTAGCATTATGCATAAAAATAAAATATGTTGTTTTTTTCTAAAAAATTTACCATAGCTTTGTTGCTGTTATAACTGATAATTCTCAATTTTTCTAAAAGAATAAAATCTTTTAATGAAAATATGATAGAAGCTCTTTTTTTTAAAAAGCTTAAAATCAAACTATGTATACATATCATAATTTTAACCATAATTATGATTATTCTCCTTGATAAGGCTAATTTAAGCATTCCTCCTTTCCCAAATTATTAGGATAATCCTTTTCTCATTTAGAATGAGTTAAAGTAATTCTTTTCTACTCATAAACAATCTAAAAGGAATTAATCATTATTTTTACTAACTCAAAATCATGAAAATATCAATTCTCATCCTCTAGCTCATCAAGCTTAGAGATTAGATTTAAAACAAGAGATTATCATTGAGACGCATCCTTTTTCTAAAGATCTAGCCATAAAGATGACTAATCTTTTTGAGAGAGAGAGAGAGAGAGAGAGAGAGAGAGAGAGAGAGAGAGAGAGAGATTTGCTTAAGGAAAGCATTATAATTAAGCATAAAGATTAACTTAATCTTAATTAGATATTAAGAATCTTAGGGAAAGCTTGATTTGAATAAAAACCATCATTTTGAAAGCTTCTCAAGCTTGAGAGGGGTTGAGAAGAAGAAAGTCATTGAAATAATTGAAAAAATCCATAAAAATTAATCTTATCTCCAAGTTTGGCTTGATTCTTTAATTAGCAATGAAGTCCCCCAACCAATCAATTGGCCACTAAGAGGAGAAGAGAAAACCTCCAAGAGTTGGAGAGAGAGAGAAGCTCCAAGCTCCCAGGAGAAGAGGAAAAATAAGGGATAATAGAAATATGATTATTTTAAGATTGTCAGGTGATATCAATGGATGGCATTGATCAAAATCGTGATGCCTTTTTTGAACCATCGGATAAAGTAAACTAGGGTCAATAAACTAGGGCTGGTAAACTAGAGGTGAAAAACATAGAATATAATGGCTTGAAACCACATGATTTTGATGTTTGAAGGTATAGTGTAGTGATAAGATGTTTTCAATGGTGACCGGAGGTCTCGAGTTCAAATTCTCTTTTGCACATAACATTTTGCTCTAAAATGTTTTGAGTCCCAAACCCAAATTCACCCTCATTCCATGATGTAAACTAGGAAGTAAATTATGCCCGCTTAGTAAACTAGAAAGTAAATTATGCTCGCTTAGTAAACTAGAAAGTAAACTAGGAAGTAAACTAGGATTGCTTAGTAAACTATGCTCGTTTAGTAAACTATGATCACTTAGTAACCTAGTTTACTGGCCGTAGTTTACGTTATCCGATGGTCCAAAAAAGGCGGCGTGGTTTTTGATCAATGCCATCCACTGATATCACCTGACGACAAGGGTTTTTAAGACCCTGTGGCACTTAGTCTTGAGGATAAACTAGGTTGACTTCACGACTGAAATCTGAAAGCCTTCCCTAACCTCACCAATCCATAGCTATAGACCTCAAGAAGTCAACAATTCCTATTGGGTATCACCTGCTTTTATCAAGCCCAACTACTGTCAATCCTTGTGAACGCTTCATTGTCGCTTTTGCCAAAGGAGCTTTCCCATGCCTAGGGTGTTTTCTCTTATGTGAAATTGTTGGATTGATTGTGCTATGTATGCACCTCAAGTGCTTTTGGAATGTGTTGAGTGGAGGCTGAGTGAGGCCAAGATTCTAAGAATCAAGGCTGGAAGTTGTAAAAGTTTCATATTTATGGGAAGAGAGGAGGATATAAAACAAAGACTTAATGTGCCTAAACTTAAAAATTGAAGGCCTAGGTGCTATCATGGCCTTTTTTTGAAGCCCACTATTAAGGAAAATTTTCTTTTATGGCCTTTATTTGCAAGCTTCTTTTAAATGGT
This sequence comes from Cibotium barometz, assembly GCF_041138505.1. Taxonomy (NCBI): domain Eukaryota; kingdom Viridiplantae; phylum Streptophyta; class Polypodiopsida; order Cyatheales; family Cibotiaceae; genus Cibotium; species Cibotium barometz. The sequence goes on along the minus strand of NC_141055.1, from coordinate 21,707,742 downwards.
AGCCTTCACCTCAAGAAACTGGCTTTGATGCCCATTGCAGCCTTCAAGTTTTAGGCCTGATCAATGCCCAAAAGAACCATCCAAAATCTGTGTAGAGAAGGAAAGGAGTTGATTATGTTGCTAGGCTTTTGTGTTGAAGATGAAAATTCTTGAGCATCATAGATGTGGCCTTGTGAGGGAGAAAGATATCTCTGCATGGAGCATTTCAAGAAGTGGAGCTATATGTGTGTGTGTTATTATGTTTATATATATGTATGTGTGTGTATATATACATATACATATACATATACATATATATGTATATGTATATACATATACATATATATATATATATATACATATACATATATGTATATACATATGTATACCATATATATACATATATGGTATATATACATACATATATATATATATATATATATATATATATATATACATATATGTATATGTATATATATACATATACATATATGTATATGTACATATACATATACATATATGTATATGTACATATACATATACATATATATGTATATGTATATGTATATATATATATATATATTTGCACACACACGCACACATACATACATACATACATACATATATATATATGTGTGTGTGTGTGTGTGTTTATTATGTTATATATGTGTGTGTGTGTGTTTTATTATTATGTTTTTTTGGTTAAATTTTGTTCAAACGAATGAGGAAAGTACTATTCTCTTAACTAGGCCAAAACTGGTGACATTATCAAAAATAAAGTTTATATTTTTTAAGGTAAGAAAACTTAAAGCAGCCACCCATATCATTATTGACTACCGTCGTGTGACTTGATTCCTTTGTTGGAGGGCACGGGGAGAGCATTTCTTTTATTGGTCAAAGATGAGAAGAAATGTCTACCACCATATAGATTGCTCCTGTCAAATTTGTCAAAAGGTTGAGGTTCCGTATTCAAAGTAGGCAAGCTTACTTCAGCCTTTGCCTACTCTAGGAGGTCCTTTCAATGACATAACCATGGACTTTTTAGGGCCACTACTACAACCCGGAACATAGAGTGCACTATTATGGATTAGTTCAGTAAGTTTTGCATTCTCATTCTGTGCAAGCAGATAGTCACGTATGCAGAGGATATTTCCCGTGCCTCTTTATTCGCCATTGGTATCCCATATGTGGTTTGCCCCATGGGAACTATTACATCAGATAGAGATCCCAAATTTACTTCCCATTTTTTAATGGCATTCTTGATAATTTTGGGACAAAGCTATGATGTATTCCATTTGTAGACAGACCATTAGACAGAGATGTACAATGAGCTCCCCTTTGATGTTCTCAAAGCACATTTCCACAATCAACAGTCAAAGTGGGAACACCATCTTCCATTGGTACAAGCAATCATGAAAATCTCTCATTCATCTAGTATTAGCCGGACTCCTTACAAGATATCATTCGGTCGCCATTTCTCATCTCTTCTTATGAGGATGGTGTCACCTTTATTAGAGGCCAATAAGACATATGAGACTTTTTCAGAGATCATTGAGTCAATTAAGGAGCGCCTATCCAAAGCCTAACAAGTCTAGGAGATAACAACTACAAATAAGGGGTTGGGTGTATCATGAAGCAAAGAAGCAAGTGGGAAAGTGTTATGCCAAGCTCTCTTTCCAAAGCTTTGGCCCCTTTCCTATTACAAAGAAGATCAATATTGTCTACATAAAGTTGAAGTTACCAAGAAGTTGGACTATGCATGATGTCGTTCCTGATTGAAGCCCATATATGTCTTGCATTGTGAGATGTACTAGAGAAACAACAACTGAAGCGATTGCCAAAGCTGAAATCATTGAGCCTGAGCAGGTTCTTCTCCACAGGTGGAAACATGGTTTTGGTCAAAGACTCGTAGAGTTCTATACAAAGTTTAAGGATTGAGGCCCTTTCCACCCATCACGAAGTCGTTTGGCTTAACGAGGAGTTCTTTCAAAAGTACCCACTAGTTATTAGTGGACTACTTGGAGGCCATGCAACTGCCACCAAGCTAAGCAGGGGAGAATCACATGCACCCATGCATTGAGGTGCTATGTGATGCACTGGGTAGTCATCATAGACTTGGTTAATTAAATTACTGAACTAAAATGAGTAATTACAAACTCAACAGCTAGACTTTCTCAAATTTACATAAAAGAGCACACATTTAGAGCAACAACAGAAAGGAGACCATAGGATCAAGTTAATTACCTATTAAATTTAGAATACAAAGTACAATGCAAATACATCTCACCAGTTTGGAACTCACGAGTAGACTCAAACTTGAGAGAGGTGCACATTAGCCGATCCCAGATCATTATAATCTAGTAAGTCGTTGAAGCTGCAATCCCCTCCTGCGCTGGAACTAGCTAACATGTCAGGCAATAAAGTGGAGTGCGCCGCTGCCTTTGAACCCTTCTCATTCTCCTTTGACCAATGCTTTCAATATTGGGGGTTCTCACAATGCTCAAGAAGATGCAAATTAGTGCTCACAAAAATTCGATCATTGGTCTTTTGAGTGCCAAGTTGGTTTTGCTTCTTTGAAGTAATATGGTAAAATGGGCTTCATAGTTGCTCCAATTAGGAGGAGCTGACTGCTTGGCTTATAATCTTGATAGCCAACTACTGCAACTCTGGAAAGTCTACCCCAGAGTTCTCCCACCAAACACATGGATCAGTGTTGACTCTTCCAAACCTCCTTCTACAAGCTCTGTAATCTACCAGCTGATCCTTTATAGTTCTCTACTTTGTGATTGGATGAGTGTTGACTCTTCCAAACCTCCTTCTACAAGCTCTGTAATCTACCAGTTGATCCTTTATAGTTCTCTACCAGTTGATCAAGTCTCTCCAAAAAAAAATGTATTTGTTGGCTTATTGATAGACAGTGTTAACATGGAACTTCTCTTAAAAATTCGTTGGGAAACCCAACGTTGAGTCAACGTTTAGAATACACTTTTTTTATTAGCTGCATGTAACTTCGAAGGCTAAGAAAAATGTTTTTTCTTAAAAAGAAACTCTCGAAATGATTATAACTCAAACGATTAATTGAAATGATTTTTTTTAAATAAAAAAAAGGAAAATACGATTTAGGAAATGCCGTACGTGATATGGTGTGCGCTTTTGCCGCACAGGTCGTAGCTGGGGACTTGCCGGACACCGTATGCGAGCCACGAATGGCTGCAAGCATACAACCAGGAAGGCAAGCTCAAAACAGAATGCAAAAGGTGTGTCACTCACTGCTTAACTGCCGCCTTGAAGGATTCCCGCGTCGCAGCCGTGAAGGAAGAGCCGCCGCCGCTCTACCGCCTCGCCGCCATCGCCGTGCCGCTACACAGTGCGCTCGATCGCTCTCTCACTCTCTCTCTCTCTCTCTCACACACACGCAGGAGAAGGAAACCAAGGAGATAAGGCAAGAGCACTCTTGTATTCACAACACATGAGAATGAGGATTTTAGGGTTACATTTGACTCTTATAGGTGACTTGGCCGTTCACACTTGGGCGCCCATACATGGCCGGCCGATCCTAACCCTTATCCTACTGATATTCAAGGTGCGCCTCTCATCGGCGATCACCCAATCCCTTCATCCTTAACATATGGTGCCGACAAGCCCGGCCCATGACTCAGAATATTTAAATTAATGACGTAAAACATAATACGTCTCAATGTCCGTCATAGGTTAACATGCCCCCCTTCCTGATGAAGATTCCATCCTCGGAAGCTATGGTATGGTAAGCTCGAGAGGGTTGTTGTGGTAGACCGTCTGCAAAACAGGGAAGTAGAGTGAAGGTATGCTGGAATTCAAAAGATATAAAGTGTATAAATTCAAGCATGTGAGACCACAATAGATGTTGCTATGAGAACTTAGTTTAAGGGTCACATGAGTGAGCTAGTGTAGCAAATTAATAGGAGTTTAAAATTATTGAAAGGAATTTAAGAGTTAGCAAGGTGTCAAAGGTTAATCAAGGTTTATAACTGGCCTAAGTCAAGGAAAATAACCAAGCTTAATAAATAAACAGATGACCACACTGTGTCTACTCTAAGAACAAGTTAATACCAAGAGTATAGGGACACAAGAAACATTAGAGTTCAGGAGCCTTTTGCCCTTTTTTTTTTTAATGCACATGACAATTTTTACACACAATGGCGACCTTCCTAAGGCAAAACTAACATCGATCCTGGTACCATGTTTTACACAAGGCATTATCCAGGAATCTATTAGTTCACCTTAGGCAAGGCTACCCCCTACCAACCAAGGCATCGGTCTAGAGTAGAATACTCCTCGCCTACCAAGTATCAATAAGGCGATAGGCCAACATTAAAGCACATCATAGACTTGTATTGCCATTTATTGTAGGCCTTTTTTTTTAAATCTATTTCTTTTGATCTTTGCTCCTGAACTATAATTTGTCTTGCATCCTTTCAACAAAGGGGTAATAGCTATGTCCTAGAGGTCAACACACACATGGCCAGGTGTCAAACATTAAGATGGTTTGACCCTAGACCTAAGACAATCGTATTCCAAGGTTAACTAAAGACATCATGCTGCCTAGGAATATTTCCAATAAAGTTAAGCTCATTAATGATTTACACTAGCATGCAAGCAACTTCAAAAACTAAGTAGTACATTGACAATTTCCATGTGGTCATGCATTATAGTTTATGCAATTGATTGAACAGAAAAAATGGAAGAGAGTGGGTATGGAAGAATTACACCTGTATTTTGGAGATCTCCTTGATTTGACGAGACAGCTTGCAATTTGATGTAGATATATTTTGATGAACGTTGCGGCAGTCTCAAGACTTGAAAGCGAACCCACCTCAAACTTTTTAACCTGTACAATCAACTAACAAGCACTATACCTCGAGAGGCACATCAGTGTGAAAAATTAAAGACTCGTTTAAGGAATCCAAACTAGAAAAAACTTGAAAACTCTAACCTACCTACCAGTCACCACACTACTACTGAGGATACGGTAAGAGGATGTTGTAGAGTCCTGGCTCTAGCCCTAAGGCTAAGCCTCTATCCGCATCATCCAAATAAATAAAGTCAACCTCAGTAGTGCCATGAGTTTCATCCGTCCATTCATCATTGTCAGATATTTCCGTTTCATTTTCCCATCCACATAAACTCATCAAGAATGTAACCATGCAAGGATAGTCATCTTGTGGAAAGGGAAGGCATTGGACTATCGGGGATATTTTCTCTACGGAGTAGGGGTCAGTCATGGTCAATAGGCGAATTAGCCATTCTAATTCCTCAATATTTTCCTCTCTGGCTAGTACATCTATATGATCCCATTCAGTTTCAATTACAGGATAGCACATGTGGAATATCTGAGAAAGGTACAGATGATACCTCTCACCAAAGGTAGGAGTGGATGAAGTGTATGATGATCGGGCATCTGCCATATCTGCAAACACAGATATAGCATCAGTAGGTTTATGACAAGACAATCTAGTTCTTGATTGTATACGGATATTTCTCTTGTTTTTGTGCTCTTGCTCTTTTTACTATTTTTTGTTTTTCTTTTCTTTGTTTTTCTGTGTATGAAGCTATATATATACATCCCCTTGAATTTGGCAATTACATGGTCAGGGGAGAAGGCTAAGGAGGAAGCATTAGAATGTCGAGCGTGAGTACATGCTCCCCCTTTCCTTGGGTAGATCATATTATTTGCAATGATGTTGCAGCCTCTTGGAACCAATTTGTCCAGCGGATCATAGGTTGTGATGTGGGCAGATAGTTTTTATGACCCTTGTGGCCACATCCAATTGTAGAGATGGTAGGGTACGCTCCCATTGACGAATGGAGGAAATGGTTTCCGATGATACTATTACAAGGGGAGACGTAGACTCATCGATTTTTTGTTGGGTGTTGGCAAGAGTAGGTGTAGAGCATGTAGAAACTTCTATATCAGCGTGTGCCTGGCATGAGGAGCTAGAAGCTTCATGTGGCTCCCCCCTTCCTGAGCTAGGTGGTAATGATCGATATCGTTTGGGAATCCAAACTAACTCTGGCAGAAGTGGTGTGGAGCACTCTGTTACCTTTCCCTTACCACGATCTTGAATTATCGTTGGGGTGGCAACAATTGGTTTGCAAGGTTTTACAGGTGATGTAGAGGGATTCAGCTTATGTTTAGGGACCCAAATCTGGTCATTTCCCTCGTAGTACCCTTGGGCTACTAATAATTTTTTAGGGATCCATCGCGATGTTACATTGCCCTTTCTCGGGTGGGTAGCTGCTTTCCTTTTACGAGGCTTCTTGGTGGCTGAACGAGATTGAGCAGGGGAAGTAGCTGTTAACGAAGCTTTGGGGACCCATTTGTATGTACTCTTTGGCATAGTAAGCGAAGCTTTAGGGACCACCTTGCCTGTTTCCAGTCTTGGCGTTGAAGCGTTAGAGGGGTGGCAAACAATCAAAGATGGTTTTGCCACTGGACTTGGTGATTTTTTGTTATCCATCATTTTGTCCAGAGTCGATGGCTTAGGAGCGAGATTTTGAGCGGTCAGACCTAATGTTGGTTCTTGCGTCGTGACTCGTCTGGTTGCCCAATCGATATTGCATTTGGTGGCCATCATCCATTTGCGCCCTAAGTTTACAGTCCCTTCCATGGTACCAGCAGGCATAACCAAAAAGCTTTGAATTATGATTCCCTTGTCATAAGCAACCGGAGTGTGCAGAATTCCTGAGACAGGGGTTTTCTTCTTGTTGATTCCTTGAACTTGGATAGAGCTCTTGGATAAAGGTGGTTTTCCCAGTTGACACCACACGCCATATGATAGCAAATTGTGTTGAGCTCCTGTATCCAATAATGCATTATACAGCACCTCCCCGTAAGGACTCTGTAACTCAATTGGGTATCTTAGAGGTGGGTCAGATTCCAGTGCATCCTCCTCTGCTTCCTCGAAAAATACTTGCGTAATTCCTAAGTTGGCTTCTCGTTGTCTCCTAGCACGTTGTTGACGTTCTTTGGCTTCGACTCTTGCTTGTATCTTTTTAAGCTCAGCTTGTTCTTTAGCTGCCTTCTTTTGATGGATTGCGTGTAACTCCTCCTGGCTCAGGGGGTCATAGTATCTTTTGAATTTACTCCCATTAAGGAATCCAATGGTTTCAACTCCGTCGAGAGTCTCCACTCTGATGGTACCTTGCGGTGTAATTTCACATACTCTATACGGTCCCTTACCAGCATATTTGAGCTTCTTCTTTTCGTTTCGCACTCCATACATCAGGACTTTATCCCCAACCTTGATGTCCTTGTCCTTTAGATGGTGATCAAACCATTTTTTCCTTCTATCCTTCTCCACAAGGGCATTGTATACAGCCAATTGTCTTTCTTCGTTTAGCCGCTCAAGGATATATAGACGCTCTACTAAGGGATTACCATCCCAACCCTCTTGAGTAGCAACACGAAGACTAGGAATGACAAATTCCCACGGCATGACTGCTTCTTGGCCATATACCATTTTGAATGGTGTGCAATTAATAGCCACTTTGTACGCAGTACGATAGGCCCATAAAGCTGTCGTGAGCTTTAGATCCCAATCCGTGCGATGAGCTTCAACTGTCTTTATCAAAACAGAGATTAATGTCTTATTTGTACTCTCGGCTTGGCCATTCGCTTGCGGATAATAAGGAGTAGATTTATGATGGGATATCATGAAATTTGTTGTGAGCTCCTTAATCACTTCATTTATAAAATGCGTACCATTGTCGCTCACAAGTTCAAAAGGACAACCGAAGTGTGTGATTATATTTTCAAAGAGGAACTTGGCTGTTGTCCTCGCATCTGCCTTACGTGTCGCTTTCGCTTCAGCCCATTTGGTCATATAGTCAGTGGTGGCCACAATAATATAGCGAGATTGTGTGTTTCTGGCTGCTGGGCTAATCGGACCTACAAAGTCTAAACCCCACTTTTCAAATGGTTGGTTTACTTTGATTGGATGTAGGGGAATTTTATCTTTCTGTTGGGGTTTCTTGTATCGTTGGCATTCATCGCAACCCTTCACAAAGAGTGATGCATCTTGGAACATAGTGGGCCACTAATACCCTGATTGTAAGATCTTTCGCGCAGTTAAGTCTCCTGAGAAGTGACCACCGGCTACGCCCATATGTGCCTCTTGCAAAATGTATAGATACTCATCCTCTCGGGCACAACGCCTAAGAACGTCATCCTTTCCTCTTTTATAAAGAGTTCCGGCTATCAGGCAATAGGGTTCGCATTCTTTGATCAGCTTTCGAGCTAGATCTTTACGAAGCTCCTTGGGTGGAAAGCCATTAACCAAAAAGTTAACAATCTTCTCACTCCATTCAGGCATTGTCTCCACCATGAACAGGGAAGTGTCCGGTAAGTCATCATCAACCCCCGTAGGAGCCTCACCATTAGGTATGCGAGACAAATGATCAGCCATAACATGTTTTTTGCCAGGTCTCACAACAACAGTGAAATCAAACTCAAGAAGAATCAATAGCCATCGTGTGATTCTTGCTGTGGAGCATGGTTTGTTTACCAGATACAACAATGCTTGATGATCCACATAGAAAAAACTTGGTGGCAAGGAGGTAATAACAAAATTTCCTTACTGCATATATCATTGCCAACCCTTCTCGCTCCGTAGTGGTGTAGTTCATCTCAACATCGTTCAACTGGCGACTGGCAAAGCTAATGGGGTAGTCTAGCTTGTGTTCTCCAGGTTGAGTTAACACACACCCAATAGCAAAGTTTGATGCATCAATATGCACATGGAAGAGTAAATCCCAGTTAGGCATTCTCAAGATTGGAGCACTCGCCAAGGCCTTCTTTAATAGCTCATAGGCACGATCACATTCTTCGGTCCAAATAAACTCGATGAGAAGCTTATACAATGGTCGAGCTATCTCGGCGAAGAATAGAATAAATCTTCGATAATAACCAACGTGGCCCATAAAGCGTTGGACTCCCTTGTAGTTGGTGGGTGGGGGTAATTCCAGAATGACCTTGATTTTACTCTCGTCAGTGGAAATCCCATTTTTGGACACTATATGCCCTAAGATAACTCCGTGTTTAACCCAAAATTGGCATTTGAAAGGATTCAAGGAGATGCGATATAATCTACACCTTTCAAATATTTTTCGTAAACACATCAAGTGCTCATCCCAAGAGGAATGAACACAAAGATCATCTAAGAAAGCTTCACAGAAGTCCCTTAGATATTCCTTAAAGGCCGTGTTTATTAATCGTTGGAATGTTGCAGGTGCATTGGTCAAGCCAAAGGCCATGACGCGAAAAGCAAACACTCCAAACTCCGTGATAAATGCTGTTTTAGCTTGGTCCTCTACTGCAATTGTGATCTGATTGTAACCCGAGTACCCATCTAAAAAGCTATATGCCTCCTTGCCTGCCACTCTTTCAAGCACATGTTCAGAATATGGCAAGGGGTAATGATCCCTTCTGGTGGCTGCATTAACCTTTTTGAGATCAATGCACACTCTGAGTTTCCCATTCTTCTTTGGTACGATGACTATCGGAGAAACCCATTCTGAGTGCTCAATAGGGTGTATGAATCCACATTTTACAAGCTTTTCAATTTCCTCTTGTACAATCTTTGCGTACTTAGGATTCATTGGGTAGGGACGTTGTTGGACTGGTTTAGCAGTGCTAATCATTGGAATCATGTGTTGCACCATCGAGGGTGGAACACCCTTCATATCATGATATATCCAAGCAAATATGTCCTTGAATTCGTTAAGAAGCTTCGTAAGTGCAGCTTCTTCCACCTTGGTGAGGTCTTGAGCAATAAAAACTGGTTTAGACTCCTCACCCGGATCTGCTAAGTCTATCTCCTTAACTACCGCCGCAGGGCCATCGTAGACACCGCTACTCCCATTGGTAGGCGTTCGTTGGGCTTTTGTGTAGACTACTTTACGTTCCCCTGTGGTGAATGATTTGAAATGCTCGGGTGCAGGGTGTAAGTCTACTGGTTCTTGTTGTGCCAGACTTTTTTCTTTCAATTCCGCTTCCTTTTGTTGTTGAGCCAACTCTTGGTTTTGCCGCCTTCTTGCAGTACGACTTAGTTTCGGCTTCTCTTCGATTTCTAATTGGGCAACGTCATGAGGTTGCGGAATACACCACATGACACTTTGGAGGTATTGTCCCCAATTATCCGCTATCTTCCGATGGCTCCTACATAACTAAGCCATTCTGCAGTGGATCTTTCCTTGTTTATTGCAGTGCGTACATTAGCTCGATAGCGTTGGCGCTTATGTTTCGTTTTCTTCTTACCAAGTTTTTGATTTTTGTTTCTATCAGATTCGAACTCACTTGGTCGATTTTAACTTGTGTCCCCCTCACTTTCGGATGAACTGCAGGAGGTCACTGTCCTAGGCCTTGAGCATCTTGCTTCCACATTTGGGTGAATATTTGATTCATCCCTCTCATCAGCAGTTTCTTCTTGAGATTCAGATGACTCAGAGTTACATTTGTTAGAGTCTTCGCTACTGTCATTGTCAAGGGAGTTTGCCATTTCCTTGCCATCAGGAGTCAAGTGCATAACACCTATCATGTTTATTGGCACTAACGGTGGCATATCTTGCCCCTCAAGGTGTTACCCAACTTGTACCTCTATTTCCCCATGTGTCTATGGTTGCCGCTAGGTGTACCCAATCCACGTTATCCGACTCAGTCATACCCGGTAGGACATCCATATAAGGAGAATCTTTCCCATCATCAGTCTCTTTTTTGCATGTATAGCAATACCTTAATGGGGCGGAATGAACAGTGGTATCCGATCAATTATCGATGATAACCTTACTTCCTAAAGGATGTGCACGACCATTCTCAAGATCAACTCGAATGACAGAGTCCTGGAATTGTAAGTAGACATGGTTTTTCGACTAGTCATGCACCATTTACCTTGTATCCCAGGACCTTGATCTTAAGGTCCCTTAACATTCCAATAGGTTTAGCAATAGTTCTGTTTGCCATCTTAACCACTATGTTTGTGACTTCGAGGTGAGGCCTTCCCATAGATTCCCAACAGTTTTTAGTCACAATGCTCACTCCAGCACCACCATCAAGGATTCCCTTTAGAGTTAATCCCTTGGTAGTAATGGGGAGGGTGGCATTAGATTCGTCACCTTCAAAGTACTGTCCCAACTTGTTCACAGGTATTTCCACGACCGAATCTTCATCAAAGTTGGGTTGTAGATCCCAATGCTCCCCTTCATCTTGAAGCGTGTCGGGTCTATCCATATTTGCAAATTGTGGTAACCCCGCCTTTAGTTCTCCATTGAGAAATGCCCGAAGAGTTAAGAATAGCTCAGGATCTCCGTATAATTTGGATATGATCGTGGTTCTGATCTCGGAGGACATGAAATCCATTAGCTTGGACACATTCAACGGTACTTTTTGAGACATCGCCCCTTGACTAGGGACTGGTGAAGATGGAATCACTTCCTCTTCGATGGGGTCAGGCATTCCCTCACTAAACATTCCTTCCAGCAAGAAGGGTGTTTGCCCACTTCCGGATGTCCTATCCTCACTTTCTTCCTGAATGATACTAGGTATAGCTAACGGTTTATGGTTCCGCCGGTGAGGCTGAACTTGCGTTGGAAACAGTGTCTGGAATTTTGATTTTACTCGGGTTTGGCTCCAATTCTCTTTGTGTTTCTTCCACCAAACCCCTTAAGTGTTGCACTTGTTCAATCTCCTCAACTGGGTTTGGATAAGTTCCAATCTTTTTCTTAAGGGTTTTTGGCCCACAAGGCTTGGGGAGTCTCAGTCAGATTGGGTGGTCGAGAGGGCATTAACTGACTTGGTTGTGGGACCGAGGAAGTTTCCTTCTGTTTTCCCTTATTTATGTACTCGCTTGATTCTCCTTCATTGAGCTCCTGAGTGGGTTCCTCCCTTAAGGTAGTGGCTTTGGTCCCCATGGTTTCTATTGAATCAGAATCATCTTCAGGATCATTCATATACACGGGGTCGTCTCCTGTCCCTATGTTAGTCTTTGAACTGGGCTTAGAGCTCGTGGCATTAAGTGATCTCTTTCGTCGTGTTTTATTTTTCTTTGCCTGAGCGATTGATGCAGTATCCCTCTCTTCAAGAATGTAGTTTTGATTTTGAAGCATTGATCGTGTAACTACATTCGCGGGTACAACGGGTGTGGTTCCTCGTGCTTGGTTGGTGACCTCAACCAAATTCAATGGCGTAATCTTGGGTGCATTAGGATTATGTGGACATTGAGCGATCAAATGATCTATGCCACAACGATTACATGTGAGTACCGGCATTCCTGATGTGCTCCCTTGACTTGGTTGCATTTGAGTAGCGATCTTCTGTAGCCTATTAGGGCACTCCGCTACACGATGCGGTCCTCCACACTCGTAGCATTGAAGAGGTGGTCTCCTCGCCAAGGTATTAAGGTTTTGCCCTCTTGTGGCGAGAGTAGCCGCTTGATATACCGGCTTGACTTGCCCGAAATGATCCTCCATGTAGTCTGGGGAATCATTTCAAACATATCAATCCCGTATGGAGCAGTGGGGTCTATCTCCTCTTCATAATCCCCACATGCACTATGTGACTCACAACCCATCTGGTTTATTGGGGTAATCCTTGGATGTGGAGGTTGTGGTCCTAGCACTGGCGGTGGTAACGGCACAGACTGGACTACATTCGGATTCCTTGGAACTATGTACTGTGACGGTTGCTCGATAGGTTGTGCAGGCATTAGCGCGGGTACTTGAGGTGTGTTTGACCAAGCTAGTGGTGCCTGGTTTGCCAACATTCGCTTAAGTGTTAGGCAGTCTTTAGATTGATGGCCATACTTACCACATGCATTGCAATTCCCATTTAATTTGACTCTAAATGTGGGACATTCACTCGTGCTATGTGGTCCTAAGCACACCGAACACCATTGTTGCTCTCTTCTTGGGTACATATGGCTATTCTGAGGAGCTCGATTACCCCTAAAGTATTCTTGGAGAGCCTTAGTAAGGTCGGTCATCACAGACATTTCAGATATCTTGGGCTCCTTGGCAATTGGTTTTACCGTCATTGGCTCGTGCCCAGATACTTGCGAACTAACGGATTTTGTTTCTGAAGACACCTTTTTACCTACAATCATCAAGTTGTCTTCTAACTGGATTGCATTGGTAGTGACTGCTTCCCACGTTGTAAGACCTCTAATGACTAGGCCATTGTAAATGTCCTCGTGGCGCAATCCTCGGATGAATCTATCGAGGAGTTGGTTGTTATTGAAGCGTTCATCGGGAGTGCAGCGAGAATTTAGATGCTTCAATCGACTTATAAAGTCTCTCACTGACTCCCCTTCCTCGCGTTCAGCTTTTTGGAGTTGAGATGCTACCCCCCACCAAAGCACACCCTCGCGTATGTATTCTTTCAAGAACAATCTCTTGAGAGTGGGGTAGTGAGTGCGCTCTTCAACCCTTAAGGTTCGATACCAATCTTCGGCCTTCCCACTTAAGGTTAAGCCTAAGGCTTTACACTTGTGCAGCTCATTGTGCTCTTCCAAGGAATCACACACGTGTTCAAAGACTTCAATGTGCTTCCTAACATCCTCGTTACCACTGAAGTTTTGAGTGAGCTTAGCCACTTGTACTGCCTTGCTTCTAGGTTCTCTCTCAGGCATACCTCGCATGTTTTCTGCAATGGATCGTCCGATCGTCTGAGCAAATGCTGTGAGATCACCTAAGTGAGCAGGCATAGTTGGTGGAGGCACTTCTGGGATAGCCTGGCTGATAGGAGTTGGCGTTGGTTTGAGTAGGTTGGCAAATGACGTAGGATATGATATGTGACTAGGCCTAGCTCCCCTTGGATAATGGTTATGATAAGGCGGTCGTGGAGCATACGCCATTGGCATACTAAGAGGCATAGGAGCTACCTGAGCATAGTAGCGATAGGTACATAGGGTCGATAGGCACTGGCACGCACTGTTGTAGGTACTGTTCCACTAGGTAGCGGTGTCGTACTAACTACAGCGGTAACAGGTGCACTTTCAGCTATGCTCATCATTGGGGTAGGCATTGCGGATTCCCTAATGGAAAGTTGAGCCAAGGTTGGAAAGCTAAAGTTACTACTCGTGGGCTCAACCTGCATTGAGACTTTGTTTAGGGTTCTCAAACACAACACAACTAACTACTTCTGACACAGCAAAGACACCCCCATTAGGTAACACTAACTTCAATTCCCACATCAGGCTAAACACAAACAGAGCATAGAGAACACGGATTGAGCAGAGATTTGCTAAACAAGATAGAGAATAACAGAACAGAACTGAAATACCATGTTTGATTGATCAAGATGAATCGTACATTGCTTTCTTCTTCTTCTTCTTCTTCTTCTAAAAGACGACTACAAAGCCCCTATAAATAGGCGACTTCAGACAGTTTTAGACGGATGTAACTAGAATGTCACAAGACACTAACAGATGATATCCGACTAACCAGATCATAACAAACTCCGACTGATCAACAATCCGACTGAGTAGAATTCCGACTGAGCAAAGATACATATATCCGACTAAGCAACTATTAGGTAACTATTAGGTATTCTATCTGTAGTTCAACACATGGCACAGCCCGGTGGTTGATTTCAAGGAAATCGGACTTGAATTCACAATCCCTTGATCAGAAAATACTGGCCACATGACAAAATTTGATGCTGCTTCTTCAAATGTCAGGTACTACATCACTTTGCTGCTCAGCCTGCATCCCTTCAACAACTGGAACCTCCTTCAAAACTTCAGTCTTCTCTGCTGATTTATCTTCCACTGAAGTCTCCACTGGCTGCTCACTCTGACTTGCTGTTTGCACACTCAAATTTATAATAGGTACTTCCACCTGAACTTCTGGTTCCTGAAACACTTCCTCCACAGTCCTATCACTCTGAATCTTCACACTCTGCATCTTTTTCAGTTCCTGTACCTGCTGAATCCAGTACTCACGTTCTTTCTTCAACTGTCCAACCTCTTCTACCAATCTTGCCTCATGCTGAGTTACAAACCCTGTTTTCATAACATCATAGGGATAATTTATCATTGTAGACATCCTCTCCTTGATCATTCCCCAAGAATCCTGCATAGTGCTATGCATTTGTTGCTTCAGAATCTGTACATCCCCTTGTGCCATCAGCACTCCATTTACATCCAACTCTTCATTCAGCAACATCTGTTTTTCCAGCACCTGTACCAATGCTGAACTTGCCCAATCCAAATGTGGTGGTTTTCCTTGAAACTTTTTCAACCTGAACCCATTAATTGGTTTCTCAACCCTAGTTCCAAAAACATCAGCCACAATAAAGGTTCCTTGTCCCAGATCTTCAACAATTTGATAAGGCCCTTTGTATCTCAGTGTTAGCTTACCAGGATGAGGTCCCAACCTGGAATTGTACACCATCACCCAATCACCAACCTAAAACACCTTAAATTTGACATTCATACTCACCCAAGCCTGTCTTCTTCTTTGAATCACCTCAGTGATGTAAGAACTGACTAATCTGTCCTCTTCCAACTGCATCAAATACCTGCTCCTGTACTTCACTGACAAACTTGGAGACATTTTCTCAGCAGTTACTCTTAAACTTGGTACCACAAATTCCATAGGCACAACTGCTTCTAATCCATATACCAACCTGAATGGTGTCATCCGTGTTGTAACTTTAAAAGCTGTTCTATGAGACCACAAAGCAGAGTCCAGCTTCAAGTCCCAATCTTTCTGGTTGTCCTGCACAATCTTCTTTAGGATCCTTACCAATGTCTTGTTGGTACTCTCAGCTTGTCCATTCGCCTGGGGATGATAAGCTGTAGACTTTTTGTGCATAATCATATGAGTTCTTGTCAGTTCAGAAATTACATCATTCAGAAAGTGAGTTCCCCTATCACTTACCTGTGAGATCCCTGTTCCCACCGAGCAACGGATTCGGGGTACTAGCAGCGGAAGTAGCACTTCTCGCGCGGGACAGGGGTCCCACACTCGGGGCCTCGCCCACGGATATCCGGACAAGAGACTAATCCGTCGGTTTGTCCAAAACCGAAACCGGAAAAACTTCCTTTACCCGGAAAGCACGGCGATTCCACCAGGATAACTCTTTACTCTAACGTAGTCAAGATCATTACTGATCAAACTGATCTGACTGCACCTTTAACGGTACTTGGTCAAATCAAGGAAGAACTTGCACTTGGATCATTGGGATCAACGCTTTTTTCCCCATCAAGAGGCACAGCCGTTGATTCCTATCCATAGAATAATTTCTATCCGGGATTTACTTCATCTATCGTAATAATAGAAATTAAATCTCGATTTACGGATCCATCAGTCCAGCCTAACCCCATCCGATCCCATGGGTTAGCCAACCGCCCAACCACTGTAGTGATGGGATCCAATTTGGAATTTGGTTAGGTTTTGTCCCGGGTACCAAGGAAAAGAGTTCCAAGGCCCCCTAGCCGGAAGTTCATGCAAACATAAAACTAGCCACACCACTTACACACCCAATATGAAATTGCCTTTTTCTTAGCTTCAGCTAACTTTAAAACAATCCTTTAATGAAACCATAGTACCACTGATCACAATCTTCTAATTTATCTGGTTGATTCATAATTTCCATCATTCCTTCATCAAAGTATCTATGGCATCATTGGCAACTAGAACGCTCACCACCTGTCTACACAGGGGCCTTTTCAATAGTTCCTAGCCCATAATACTTGGCAATATAATCACTTATAAAAATCAAGATGGACTCTCGTTGAAGATCAGTAAGATCAACCAACAGATCCATATAAAGAGCCATGGACTCATCTATTGAAGACCAGCAAGGTCAATCAACCAGATCCATGCCCGGTTTCACAAAACAACTCTTACTCCTTGTTCCAATATCTTCCACGACGCACGTGTGGGTATCTTTGGCGACCCAGAGCCCGAGCACCGTATGGTCAGCACCCTCTAGGATCCTTCGCAGGTGACCTAGCGCTTCACTCATAGGCCGCTTCCTTGGTCCCTCATCCACCGTACCGGAAGCTCACCATTTAAATCGAACCGAGGCTGGTCAAGACCTCGGTCGACCTTGCTACGCGAGACGTCCTCCATTGACTCTCCGTTAGCAGTTGCAACTTTAACAGTTAGGTCTTCATGACCTTAATCCATAAGACAGTCAAAATGCTTCCCCAGCATTCTTGACATAAAACAGTCATTTACAAACAGTCACAAAATATAGTTTCTAAATTGAACTCTCGTCTTTCCACATTATCCCTCCTTAGTCCACATTACTTATTCCACATTCCATTCAATGTGTACTCATTCTCATCCATTTCCTCATATCGACGACACATTAATTCACATACACATTTCCATTCACATCCATACATCCACATTTATATGCATACATCCCTTTTTCACATCCTCATTTATACATCCATATCCCATATCCACATTCATACATACACATCCATATCCACATCCATACATCCACATCCACATCCACATCCACATTCACATCCATACATCCACATCTACATGCATACCTCCATTTTCACATTCTCATTTATACATCCACATCCCATATCTACATTCATACATACACATCCATATCCACATCCATACATCCACGTCCACATCCACATTCATATTCACATCCATATATCCACATCTACATGCATACATCCATTATCACGTCCTCATTCATACATCCTCATCCACATACATACATACATCCACATCCACATTCCCATTCACATCTATATATACACATCTACATCCACATACATACATACATCCACATCCACATTCCCATTCACATCTATACATCCACATCTACATCCACATTCATATACATCCACATCCACATTCCCATTCACATCTATACATCCACATCTACATCCACATACATACATACATCCACATCCACATTCCCATTCACATCTATACATCCACATCTACATCCACATTCCCATTCACATCTACATCCACATTCATATACATCCACATCCACATTCCCATTCACATCTATACATCCACATCTACATCCACATTCACATACATCCACATCCACATTCCCATTCACATCTATACATCCACATTCCCATCCACATTCCCATTCACATCTATACATCCACATCTACATCCATATACATATATACATCCACATCCACATTCCCATTCACATCTATACATCCACATTCACATCCACATTCACATACATCCACATCCACATCAACATTCACATTCATACATATACATCTACATGTATACATCCACATCACATTCATACAACTATATTACATTCATTCTCGTTCTAACACATCCCATATACATCTTAACACATCCTAACTCATCTTAACACATTCTATCACATCTCATACACATCTTATCACATCTTTTTACATCTCATACACCTCTTATCATATCCTATCACTTTCCATACGCGTCTTATCAAATCTTATCACATCTCATACACCTCTTATCACATCTTATCACATTTCATATCTTTTTTAAGAGAATTCTTATATTTAGTATAAGATTTCTCTACACTTTTATTTATGCATAAATTCCATTTAAGGAGACTAACACTTTCGAAATTAAAATCAATCTTTTATGCATCTTCTTATGCATAAGTTCAATTTGGTAGGAATTACACTTTTAGAATAAAAGAATTTCTCTTATGCATCTAAGTTATGCATAAAATCCATTTATGAGGAAAATCACACTTTTAGTATAAAAAGAATATCTTTTATGCATACCTATATGCATGAAATCCAATATGATAAAAGTAACACTCTTACAATAAAATAATCAACTTTTATGCATACCTCTATGCATGAAATTCAATTATGATAAAAGTCACACTTTTATAATAAAATAATCAACTTTTATGCATACTTCTATGCATGAAAATTAAAAATGATAAAAGTAACACTTTTGATATAAAAAAATTTCTTTTATGCATACTTCTATGCATGAAATTAAAAATGATAAAAGTAACACTTTTGATATAAAAAATTTTCTTTTATGCATACTTCTATGCATGAAAATTAAAAATGATAAAAGTAACACTTTTGATATAAAAATTTTTCCTTTATGCATACTTCTATGCATGAAAATTAAAAATGATAAAAGTAACACTTTTGATATAAAAAATTTTCCTTTATGCATACTTCTATTCATGAAAATTAAAAATGATAAAAGTAACACTTTTGATATAAAAATTTTTTCTTTATGCATACTTCTATGCATGAAAATTAAAAATGATAAAAGTAACACTTTTGATATAAAAAAATTTATTTTATGCATACTTCTATGCATGAAAATTAAAAATGATAAAAGTAACACTTTTGATATAAAAATTTTTCCTTTATGCATACTTCTATGCATGAAAATTAAAAATGATAAAAGTAACACTTTTGATATAAAAAATTTTCCTTTATGCATACTTCTATTCATGAAAATTAAAAATGATAAAAGTAACACTTTTGATATAAAAAATTTTTCTTTATGCATACTTCTATGCATGAAAATTAAAAATGATAAAAGTAACACTTTTGATATAAAAAAATTTTCCTTTATGCATACTTCTATGCATGAAAATTAAAAATGATAAAAATAACACTTTTGATATAAAAATTTATCCATTATGCATACTTCTATGCATGAAATAAAAATGGTAAAAATAACACTTTTGATATAAAAATTTATCCATTATGCATACTTCTATGCATGAAATAAAAATGGTAAAAATAACACTTTTGATATAAAAATTTATCCATTATGCATACTTCTATGCATGAAATAAAAATGGTAAAAATAACACTTTTGATATAAAAACTTATCCTTTATGCATGATATTAAAATTCAATTTCTCCATGATTGTAATGAAATTCTTTCAATTAATCTAGAATGATAATTCCTAGAATATGGTAGGAAGTCCTCTTTTTATGCTTTGAATGAGATTATTTTATGCATAATTTTTATAAAAATTTTGCCATAGCTCCGCTGCTATGACTGATAAATCTCAATTTTTCTAAGGGATAATGCTTATCATTAAGGAAATAATTAAAATAATCTCTAATTGGATTATTAATCCATAATGGATTGAATCATTAATATACATAAACTAAAAGCATAGAAAAAAGCCATTAATTTGGCCTCAAGCATAGCTTAATCTTGGGTTAAGGAAAAGCTTTATGAAAAGCTTGATTTGGATTGAGAACGGGTCATGAGTATGACCATTTCTTGAGTGAGAGAGAGAATTTACATAAAAATCATTAGAATTTAAACATAAATGAAAATTAACTTCAATAGCATTATGTAACTCTTCACTACTATTCAAACTTCAATAGCATTTAAAAAAAAACCATACCAATTAAACTTCTCAAGCTTGAGAGGGGTTGAGAAGAGAGAAACATTGAGAAATTATAGAAAGATCAATATTCACTAATTACCTTACAACTTGCTTGATTCTTTGTTCACGGTAGAGGCCCCCAACCAATCAATTGGTTAAGTATGTTGATGGAGCCACTAATGGGGATTGAAGAAAGAGGGAAGCTCCAAAAACTAGTGAATTATTAAATGAATTCACAGTTCTTGGCTTAGGTGGAGTAGAGTAACGATGCATAAACACTATATATTTTTCAACAAGAGGGAGGCTTCTATTTATAGGAAAAATTGAGCTCCTAACCAAACAAACTGATTCTAGAATTTTCTAAATCAGTTTGGTCAATATTTGACCATTTTTAGGTCAGTTAAGCTAACTTTTTGGAACTAGACTTGAATGAGGAGAGAGGAGAGATGAAATATCTCAATTTTTATGAGTTTAAAACTCATTCAAGCATGTGAAATATGCACCTCCTTTAAAGAACTCCTCTTCCTTACATATGTGTCATAATGGAATCATTTTAATATTGCTCATAGTTTTTTACTAATAAACCTTGTACATTTTCAACTCTTCATCTTATGTGAAATATGCACCTCCTTTAAAGAACTCCCCTTCCTTACATATGTGTCATAATGGAATCATTTTAATATTGCTCATAGTTTTTTACTAATAAACCTTGTACATTTTCAACTCTTCATCTTATGTGAGCATTTACTCATTTTTGGATACCCAAAATATCTCATATTTTTAATATTGGTCATAGTTTTTTACTAATAAACCTTGTACATTTTCAACTCTTCATCTTATGTGAGCATTTAAGGGACTCACCTTCCTTACATATGTGTCATAATAAAATCATTATACCCAAAATATCTCATATTTTTAATATTGCACATAGTTTTTTTACTAATAAACCTTATACATTTTCAACTCTTCACCTCATGTGAGCATTTACTCATTTTTGGGTATTTTCTTTTTACAAGTTGGATTTATCTCCTCCCTACACATGGATTGATGCTATTGGTCCATAGGAACCTTAATTGGACCATAGTCTAAAGAATTCTGAAAATCTAGACCCTTAGGCTAAGGTTCTTTATACCTATTTTCAATTAATTCCAATTGCACATTGGAAAATTCTTTTTTGAATTTCTGTTTCAGGGGAACTCATCTGAATTAGAAGAGATATTTTTCTATCCAAAAATATTCAAAATCTGAATATTCTCTCTCTAGAATATTTTTCTCTCTCTAGGCTAAAACAGATAGAAACAAGGTCTTTATATTTCTGAAGAGGGATTGATTACAGGGAAAGATACTAGACATCAAAAAGGGGGTGGGGGAGGAATCTTACATTCTACCCCACTTAAAAAATGCGAGATGTCCTCATCTCGCAAACTGGGATAATTTCGCAAGATGCACGAATATGAGACTTAAAGAAAAATTTTAATCAAGATTAACCACCCAGAAACGTCTTAAAGAGAGCAAGATTCAAAATAAGAACAAGATTTAAACTTTATTCATTCTCGGAACTTATACAGTAAAGATAGAAGAACTCTTTACACTTCCATAATCCCGTCCATCATATGATCACAAAAGCTGCACAAGTATAAGGTAACTCATCTATGGGAATAATTCTGTTGGTTATTGCTGCACCTATCTCAGTGGTATGAGGTGATCTAACAAAAGGACCTCTGAGAGGCAAGCCAAAAACGGGATAAAGGCATATCTTCTCATGAGGAAGAAAACATGCCAGTAAGAAGACCCGCTCAGAAAACCCAAGATGCCTTGATCTCATGACACAGTAATATCGGGGACCCAAACCCAAAGCTTCAATAACCATGGCCAAGCGGACATTGTTACGAAAGTGCTGCTGACCCCAGGGTGTTACCCTAGTTATGTTTTGATAGGTCGGCCATTTGGTTTGCGCTACAGAAGTTCCCAAGTGAGGGAAAAGTGAGCGCTCATACTGCTCTATAAAATCCTTCTTCACAGATTCACTTGCGTCTTGAAGGTGAGGAATCATTATGGATAAAACTAGTTCTTGTTGCCAAGCCATGAAGGAGATTAAGAAAGAAAGGAGATCGATGGAAGTAAGATTACTGTGAGCGACAAGTAAAAGTTACGACTTATATAAAGGAAGGAGCTAGCGTAACTTAGAAGCCAACGATAACTTGCCACTGAAGTTTTACTGTCTTTCCATGATTTGGGTTTGACACATTTTTCTATAGAAGGCATTAAGAATTTTGAGATGAAGAGATAAAAGAAGCTTGTAGGCTAAGTCACCTACTTTCCTTGAATTCAGATATAAGGCTCATAATATCTGGGGGATAACTTCATATACTCCCCAAGAGATAAAGAACTTCTTTTGGGCCGTACTCGAATGAAGACCAAAACCTTGATATCCAAAACATCGATTCTCACTTCTGAACTCATTGTTCTGAATCCTTAAAACAGGTGGGACTCTTGAGAAGTATTCTAGAAAAAGGGTCTTCCTTTGTTAAACAAAACTTTCTTTTATTTTAGAGAGGGAATAATTATAAGATCAGAAAGGGAGATTCTTACTCCTGTATACCTCGAAGGTTGGGGAGGAATCTTACATTCTACCCCACTTAAAAAAGTGCGAGATGTCCTCATCTCACAAGGTAGAGGATAACTCTTTTTCTTAAGATCCAATTTTATTCTGGGGTTCCTTATATTCTGGTCAACCCAACAGAATACTGGGATAAATATCCCTTAGAACTCATCAACAATTCATTCAGATCATATTATTCATATCTTTAACATGATAATGGTCCATTAGACCAAAAAATTTTCTTCTGAACATTCCTCCACGGGAATTTTAGTCAAGTAAGTTCTCAATTTGTCATCCCTTAACTTGATCTAACGGTCAAGTATTAATAGTAGCAATCTGACAGCACAATCCACTAATCTCATAGTGATTTGCTGAAATCATTATCATCATTCCAGTTATGAATATCATCACAGGGACTCGTCCCATTCATCCTCATTGAGGTTTCGCTCAGCTTATTACATTTCAACCAAATTTCAGGGATCATCATTTTTCAATCAGAATCCAAATCAATTCATCAATTCTCAAACAGAATTAAAAATCATATCTACCACATTCGAAATCATCCTCTGGATAGCATTAACGCTTATAATTTCAAGTCTTAGATTTACTCGTATATACTGTCAGTAAAGAGCTGCAGTATACTCTCGGTATATACGGGTAGTCACGGCCCTTGGAATTATAAGGTAAATACCATCATGTCTAGGCCTCAAACAAGTCAGGGATTCTATATAATTACGGTACTTCCATCTGAAGACCCAATTACCAATTACGAATTTCAGTTTGAATATCAAATTGTATGAATTATATCACACAATTACAACCTTTTTGTGCTTCTTGATAAATTTTTGACATATTTGGCTTCTCAGTTGATCTTTATTAACCAATTGGCTCTGATACCAACTGTGAGATCCCTGTTCCCACCGAGCAACGGATTCGGGGTACTAGCAGCGGAAGTAGCACTTCTCGCGCGAGACAGGGGTCCCACACTCGGGGCCTCGCCCACGGATATCCGGACAAGAGACTAATCCGTCGGTTTGTCCAAAACCGAAACCGGAAAAACTTCCTTTACCCGGAAAGCACGGCGATTCCACCAGGATAACTCTTTACTCTAACGTAGTCAAGATCATTACTGATCAAACTGATCTGACTGCACCTTTAACGGTACTTGGTCAAATCAAGGAAGAACTTGCACTTGGATCATTGGGATCAACGCTTTTTTCCCCATCAAGAGGCACAGCCGTTGATTCCTATCCATAGAATAATTTCTATCCGGGATTTACTTCATCTATCGTAATAATAGAAATTAAATCTCGATTTACGGATCCATCAGTCCAGCCTAACCCCATCCGATCCCATGGGTTAGCCAACCGCCCAACCACTGTAGTGATGGGATCCAATTTGGAATTTGGTTAGGTTTTGTCCCGGGTACCAAGGAAAAGAGTTCCAAGGCCCCCTAGCCGGAAGTTCATGCAAACATAAAACTAGCCACACCACTTACACACCCAATATGAAATTGCCTTTTTCTTAGCTTCAGCTAACTTTAAAACAATCCTTTAATGAAACCATAGTACCACTGATCACAATCTTCTAATTTATCTGGTTGATTCATAATTTCCATCATTCCTTCATCAAAGTATCTATGGCATCATTGGCAACTAGAACGCTCACCACCTGTCTACACAGGGGCCTTTTCAATAGTTCCTAGCCCATAATACTTGGCAATATAATCACTTATAAAAATCAAGATGGACTCTCGTTGAAGATCAATAAGATCAACCAACAGATCCATATAAAGAGCCATGGACTCATCTATTGAAGACCAGCAAGGTCAATCAACCAGATCCATGCCCGGTTTCACAAAACAACTCTTACTCCTTGTTCCAATATCTTCCACGACGCACGTGTGGGTATCTTTGGCGACCCAGAGCCCGAGCACCGTATGGTCAGCACCCTCTAGGATCCTTCGCAGGTGACCTAGCGCTTCACTCATAGGCCGCTTCCTTGGTCCCTCATCCACCGTACCGGAAGCTCACCATTTAAATCGAACCGAGGCTGGTCAAGACCTCGGTCGACCTTGCTACGCGAGACGTCCTCCATTGACTCTCCGTTAGCAGTTGCAACTTTAACAGTTAGGTCTTCATGACCTTAATCCATAAGACAGTCAAAATGCTTCCCCAGCATTCTTGACATAAAACAGTCATTTACAAACAGTCACAAAATATAGTTTCTAAATTGAACTCTCGTCTTTCCACATTATCCCTCCTTAGTCCACATTACTTATTCCACATTCCATTCAATGTGTACTCATTCTCATCCATTTCCTCATATCGACGACACATTAATTCACATACACATTTCCATTCACATCCATACATCCACATTTATATGCATACATCCCTTTTTCACATCCTCATTTATACATCCATATCCCATATCCACATTCATACATACACATCCATATCCACATCCATACATCCACATCCACATCCACATCCACATTCACATCCATACATCCACATCTACATGCATACCTCCATTTTCACATTCTCATTTATACATCCACATCCCATATCTACATTCATACATACACATCCATATCCACATCCATACATCCACGTCCACATCCACATTCATATTCACATCCATATATCCACATCTACATGCATACATCCATTATCACGTCCTCATTCATACATCCTCATCCACATACATACATACATCCACATCCACATTCCCATTCACATCTATATATACACATCTACATCCACATACATACATACATCCACATCCACATTCCCATTCACATCTATACATCCACATCTACATCCACATTCATATACATCCACATCCACATTCCCATTCACATCTATACATCCACATCTACATCCACATACATACATACATCCACATCCACATTCCCATTCACATCTATACATCCACATCTACATCCACATTCCCATTCACATCTACATCCACATTCATATACATCCACATCCACATTCCCATTCACATCTATACATCCACATCTACATCCACATTCACATACATCCACATCCACATTCCCATTCACATCTATACATCCACATTCCCATCCACATTCCCATTCACATCTATACATCCACATCTACATCCATATACATATATACATCCACATCCACATTCCCATTCACATCTATACATCCACATTCACATCCACATTCACATACATCCACATCCACATCAACATTCACATTCATACATATACATCTACATGTATACATCCACATCACATTCATACAACTATATTACATTCATTCTCGTTCTAACACATCCCATATACATCTTAACACATCCTAACTCATCTTAACACATTCTATCACATCTCATACACATCTTATCACATCTTTTTACATCTCATACACCTCTTATCATATCCTATCACTTTCCATACGCGTCTTATCAAATCTTATCACATCTCATACACCTCTTATCACATCTTATCACATTTCATATCTTTTTTAAGAGAATTCTTATATTTAGTATAAGATTTCTCTACACTTTTATTTATGCATAAATTCCATTTAAGGAGACTAACACTTTCGAAATTAAAATCAATCTTTTATGCATCTTCTTATGCATAAGTTCAATTTGGTAGGAATTACACTTTTAGAATAAAAGAATTTCTCTTATGCATCTAAGTTATGCATAAAATCCATTTATGAGGAAAATCACACTTTTAGTATAAAAAGAATATCTTTTATGCATACCTATATGCATGAAATCCAATATGATAAAAGTAACACTCTTACAATAAAATAATCAACTTTTATGCATACCTCTATGCATGAAATTCAATTATGATAAAAGTCACACTTTTATAATAAAATAATCAACTTTTATGCATACTTCTATGCATGAAAATTAAAAATGATAAAAGTAACACTTTTGATATAAAAAAATTTCTTTTATGCATACTTCTATGCATGAAATTAAAAATGATAAAAGTAACACTTTTGATATAAAAAATTTTCTTTTATGCATACTTCTATGCATGAAAATTAAAAATGATAAAAGTAACACTTTTGATATAAAAATTTTTCCTTTATGCATACTTCTATGCATGAAAATTAAAAATGATAAAAGTAACACTTTTGATATAAAAAATTTTCCTTTATGCATACTTCTATTCATGAAAATTAAAAATGATAAAAGTAACACTTTTGATATAAAAAATTTTTCTTTATGCATACTTCTATGCATGAAAATTAAAAATGATAAAAGTAACACTTTTGATATAAAAAAATTTCTTTTATGCATACTTCTATGCATGAAAATTAAAAATGATAAAAGTAACACTTTTGATATAAAAATTTTTCCTTTATGCATACTTCTATGCATGAAAATTAAAAATGATAAAAGTAACACTTTTGATATAAAAAATTTTCCTTTATGCATACTTCTATTCATGAAAATTAAAAATGATAAAAGTAACACTTTTGATATAAAATTTTTTTCTTTATGCATACTTCTATGCATGAAAATTAAAAATGATAAAAGTAACACTTTTGATATAAAAAAATTTTCCTTTATGCATACTTCTATGCATGAAAATTAAAAATGATAAAAATAACACTTTTGATATAAAAATTTATCCATTATGCATACTTCTATGCATGAAATAAAAATGGTAAAAATAACACTTTTGATATAAAAATTTATCCATTATGCATACTTCTATGCATGAAATAAAAATGGTAAAAATAACACTTTTGATATAAAAATTTATCCATTATGCATACTTCTATGCATGAAATAAAAATGGTAAAAATAACACTTTTGATATAAAAACTTATCCTTTATGCATGATATTAAAATTCAATTTCTCCATGATTGTAATGAAATTCTTTCAATTAATCTAGAATGATAATTCCTAGAATATGGTAGGAAGTCCTCTTTTTATGCTTTGAATGAGATTATTTTATGCATAATTTTTATAAAAATTTTACCATAGCTCCGCTGCTATGACTGATAAATCTCAATTTTTCTAAGGGATAATGCTTATCATTAAGGAAATAATTAAAATAATCTCTAATTGGATTATTAATCCATAATGGATTGAATCATTAATATACATAAACTAAAAGCATAGAAAAAAGCCATTAATTTGGCCTCAAGCATAGCTTAATCTTGGGTTAAGGAAAAGCTTTATGAAAAGCTTGATTTGGATTGAGAACGGGTCATGAGTATGACCATTTCTTGAGTGAGAGAGAGAATTTACATAAAAATCATTAGAATTTAAACATAAATGAAAATTAACTTCAATAGCATTATGTAACTCTTCACTACTATTCAAACTTCAATAGCATTTAAAAAAAAACCATACCAATTAAACTTCTCAAGCTTGAGAGGGGTTGAGAAGAGAGAAACATTGAGAAATTATAGAAAGATCAATATTCACTAATTACCTTACAACTTGCTTGATTCTTTGTTCACGGTAGAGGCCCCCAACCAATCAATTGGTTAAGTATGTTGATGGAGCCACTAATGGGGATTGAAGAAAGAGGGAAGCTCCAAAAACTAGTGAATTATTAAATGAATTCACAGTTCTTGGCTTAGGTGGAGTAGAGTAACGATGCATAAACACTATATATTTTTCAACAAGGGGGAGGCTTCTATTTATAGGAAAAATTGAGCTCCTAACCAAACAAACTGATTCTAGAATTTTCTAAATCAGTTTGGTCAATATTTGACCATTTTTAGGTCAGTTAAGCTAACTTTTTGGAACTAGACTTGAATGAGGAGAGAGGAGAGATGAAATATCTCAATTTTTATGAGTTTAAAACTCATTCAAGCATGTGAAATATGCACCTCCTTTAAAGAACTCCTCTTCCTTACATATGTGTCATAATGGAATCATTTTAATATTGCTCATAGTTTTTTACTAATAAACCTTGTACATTTTCAACTCTTCATCTTATGTGAAATATGCACCTCCTTTAAAGAACTCCCCTTCCTTACATATGTGTCATAATGGAATCATTTTAATATTGCTCATAGTTTTTTACTAATAAACCTTGTACATTTTCAACTCTTCATCTTATGTGAGCATTTACTCATTTTTGGATACCCAAAATATCTCATATTTTTAATATTGGTCATAGTTTTTTACTAATAAACCTTGTACATTTTCAACTCTTCATCTTATGTGAGCATTTAAGGGACTCCCCTTCCTTACATATGTGTCATAATAAAATCATTATACCCAAAATATCTCATATTTTTAATATTGCACATAGCTTTTTTACTAATAAACCTTGTACATTTTCAACTCTTCACCTCATGTGAGCATTTACTCATTTTTGGGTATTTTCTTTTTACAAGTTGGATTTATCTCCTCCCTACACATGGATTGATGCTATTGGTCCATAGGAACCTTAATTGGACCATAGTCTAAAGAATTCTGAAAATCTAGACCCTTAGGCTAAGGTTCTTTATACCTATTTTCAATTAATTCCAATTGCACATTGGAAAATTCTTTTTTGAATTTCTGTTTCAGGGGAACTCATCTGAATTAGAAGAGATATTTTTCTATCCAAAAATATTCAAAATCTGAATATTCTCTCTCTAGAATATTTTTCTCTCTCTAGGCTAAAACAGATAGAAACAAGGTCTTTATATTTCTGAAGAGGGATTGATTACAGGGAAAGATACTAGACATCAAAAAGGGGGTGGGGGAGGAATCTTACATTACCAGTTCTACGGGACACCCAAACCTGGTCATGATATTGTGATACAAGAACTTTGCAACACTTGCAGCCTTGTTATCCTTCAGAGCTACAGCCTCAGCCCATTTTGTACAATAATCAGTAGCAACAAGGATATACCTGTTACCTCTTTGAGTTGTTGGTTTGACAGGTCCCACAAAATCAATTCCCCACTTCTGAAATGGTTCCAAAGGCAAAATAGGATGATCTGATATCCTATCTGAATTATCTGGATGTCCAAGCTTTTGACAAATCACACATCTCTTGGCATATTCATGGGCATCTTTCAAAACTGTAGGCCACCACAAACCAGCCTGCAATATTTTCTTTCCTGTAATATCCCCTGAGAAATGTCCTCCTGCTGTTCCTGAATGTGCTTCCTGAATTACTGCCTTCTGCTCATACTCAGGTACACATCTTCTTATCACCTGGTCAATTCCCTTTTTGTACAATGCTCCAGCAATCACTAAGAATGGTCTACTCTTCAAAGCAAACTTCCTTCTCTGATCTGGAGTAAATTTTACTGGCATAAATCCCTCAGTTAAAAATGTCAAAAACTGATCATACCAGGAATCCGACTCAGCAGCCTGAACTTCAAACAATGGGGCATCTGGTAGATCATCATCCACCCCACTTGGTGCTTCTCCAGTTTCCAACCTGCTAAAGTAATCAGCAATAGCATGCTCTTTTCCTGGAGTATGGACAATCACAAAGTCAAATTCCTGTAACAAAAGCATCCACCTGGCTAATCTTCCTGTCAACAATGGCTTCTTAATCAGATACAGCAGGGCTTGGTGATCCACATGAAATATTACCCTGTTTCCCAACAAATAATGCCTGAACTTATTCAAGGAATATACCATACCCAAAGCTTCTCTTTCAGTCACAGCATAATTCCTTTCTGCAGATGATAATATCCGACTGGCATAAAATACTGGCCTGTACCAGCCTGTCACCCTCTCCTGCATCAGAATTGCCCCTAATGCTACATCTGAGGCATCAACAAAAATATGGAAAGGTAGAGTCCAATCTGGTGACTGCAAAACTGGTGCAACAGCTACCATCTTCTTCAACAATTGAAATGCCTTCTCTTGAGGCTCAGCCCACACAAAAGCCACATCCTTCTTAGTTAAATGTGTCAATGGTGCACAAATATTGGCTAAATATCTGAGGTACCTGGCATGCCATTTGATCTGACCCACAAACCTCATTACTTCCTTCACATTGGTAGGAGACTTTGCTGTTTGAATAGCCTCAACCTTCTTCACATCAATTGCCATGCCTTCCTGTGAGATCACATGACCCAACAAAATCCCACTCTTCACAGCAATCACACTCTTGTAAGGGTTCAAGGCCAGTCTGAACTGCCTACACCTCTCCAAACACAACTTCAGATGAATCAGATGTAAGTCCTTCTTACCAAAAACAGAGAAATCATCAACAAATACTCTCATGAAGTCTTGTAAAGTGTGGCTCAAAAACCTTATGTGCCACATAATTGAATGATGGTGGTCCATTTTTCAAAACAAAACTCATGACAGTAAAATCATATGCACCAAACTCAGTGATGAAAGCAGTTTTATGCTGATCCTCCTCAGCAACACTAATCTGATTGTAACCTGAAAAGCCATCCAGAAAGCTATACATTTCATGACCTGCTACAGCATCTAACACTGCATCACAAAATGGCATTGGAAAAGGATCTGTTATGGTTGCTGCATTGAGTTTCCTGTAATCAACACATACTCTCAGCTTCCCATTTTTCTTAGGCACCACAATTATTGGAGATAACCATGTCACCTGGCTCATAGGTTTAATGAACCCTACTGCCAACAACTTATCTATTTCTTCCTTCACCTGCAATGCAAAATTTGGATTCATCCTATACCTTTGCTGCACCACTGGAACTGCATCTGTTCTTAAATTAATCCGATGCTGATGTAATGCAGGATCTATACCCTTCACCTGAGAATACTCCCAAGCAAAGACATCTATATAGTCCTGTAACAACTGCAAAAGATCCTCCAAAAATTGTCCTTCCACCTGCACACTTACTTTCACCATCCTTGGTTCTGCATCTGTACCCAAATTCAGTTCCTTAAGATCATCTTCTTTAACCCGACTGGACGTGCCATACTTCTTGTCATAAATCCTTACAGCCATCTCTCCTGCCTCCTTTTGCTCTTGTTCCATCTGTTCCTTGGTAGCAATCTCTGTTGTCTGTTCCAGCAACTGTCTGAACACTGTCCCTTCAATCTCTTGACCTGGCAAGAACTCAGACTCTTCCTGATTCTGATATTCCACAAGCTGCAATATTCTTTCTACATCAACATCAAATAGTGGCACCACTGTTGGATTAGCCATTAAAAACTGTTCCTCCTCATCATCTTCTATTTCTTCAGCAAGATTAATTGTCTGTGCAAACAATGGCTTTTCTTTAAGAGACATATTTCTCTTACCCTGCATGGTTACAGTAATCTTCTTTTTCCCCTTGGTCAGAACCACCACATTCAATCCCCAATCCTGTTTAACTTTAGCCATTCTAAACCAAGGCCTACCCAGTAACATTTCATAAGGTGATAGTGATTCTGACATTCTGATTACCACAAAATTTACCAAGAATCCCATACCTGCAACTTCAATTTCCTGCTGCTTCAGAATTCCCAATGGTTGCACCCTGGTTTGATCTGCCATTTTCACCTGAAATGGTGCTGGGGCTAAACTTGCTGCACCCATTTCTTTGTATACAATTTCAGGGAGAATGTTAACCCCTGATCCTCCATCCAAAAGAACTTCATCAAACACCCTGCCCTGGTACTCAACCTTAATGACAGGAACCACAAAGTCAACATCTGCTGGATCAATGCTATTAACTGCTGGAACCAAAGTCGGATTATCTCCTGACTGCTGATCCTGAAGTCTTTTAAGCAATCTTTCCTTAAATGCTGGAACCAAAGCTAACAACTGATCTAATGACAATTGCAAGGGAGAATTTATGAGTACCTCAAACCAATCTTTGTCCCTTTCATCCTTCATCTTCACATTGCTTTCTGACTGATGCAGAACTAACTCTTCTTCATCCTCCAACTCCGATTCTTCTTGCTTGTCCAGATTCTTCAAAATTCTTCTTTGTACCTGGTCCCTGATGCCTTTTTGTTCCTTCCAATCAATTGGTCCTTTCTGTTTAGACCTGGTAACAGTCAATACCTCAATATCCTCAATATCCTCAGTATGCTCTTTGCTTTGCTGCTCCTGTATGTTTGGACCTTGCTTTACCTGTACCTGTTCATCTGCTAATTGAATCATGATTACATTTGCTTGAGCTGCTGGTTGATTCTGTTGTTGCTGCTGCCCCTGCTGGTTATTCTGATTGTACCTAATCACTGGGACACCTCTTTCTTCTCTATGTTTCACCCATAAGGCACAATTTGGCCCTATCCAATGATCTGGTGCTGAACAATAAACACAAGGCATGACTCTTGCCTGTCTTCCTTCATTGTTTTCCTGTTCCCTCCATGGTGGTCTATCAGATCTTGCTCTCTGAAATCCTCCTCTGCCCCTAGTTGGAGCAGCCTGGTTTGCTGCAACCTCACCCCTGCCTCTACCTGCATAAGGTGTAGTCTGACCCCTGTTCTTGGGATTATACCAACATAAAGCTGTCTTATGCCCATCCTTGTCACAAATTTCACAGAACGTCTTTTCTTTTGGTGCTGCAACAGAATAACCTATCTTTCTCAATTTACTTACCAAATCCTCCTCTTTGGATTGCTTTGCTTTGGTCTTGTGCTTTTTCTTTGTCTTCACCTCTTCTTCCTCACTGTCGGATCCTGCTTCTGAATCCTCCTCCTCAGAATCTGATGCTGACTCTGGCTGGTCATCTGAATCCGAATCATTCTTTCTGGTGTGTTTGCCCTTGCCGCTTCCAAGTCTTTTCTCTACTCTAGCTGCTGCAATTACCAAAACATTAATTCCACCTGCAATATCAATGCTAGCCACTGCATTTTTCAGCCCACTTCTCAATCCTTTCAGAAAATAACCTGCCAGCATCTCATTGGTGGGTCTCTCATTTCCCTGTAACCTTTCAACCAGAATTCTGAATTTCTGAGCATAGTCCTCTACAAGCATCTTCTTCTGTCTGATGTCTCGGAGTTTTCTTAAAATGTCTGTTGGAGTCTTTTCCCTCCTGAATCTCTGTAAAAAGGCTGTTCTAAGATCATGATATGTTGGGAAGTGTGGTATCCCATATTGGCTAAACCAACTCATGGCCTTCCCTTCTAGAGTTGCTGCAAATTGCTGCAATTTAACTGCATCATTATACAACACAGGATACCCATTTGCTTCCCATTTTGTCTCAAACTGAGCTACATGACAATCAGCATCCTCCTTAGATCCTCCGCTGAATTTAGCTGCTTTCACCCTAGGGTTGGGTAGTTGTTGAGCCATCGGATTTGGCTGAGGTGGTTTCCTAGGTCTTTGCTTGGTAGCCCCCCTTAATGGGTTGAACTGAAGACTCCTTCTAACTCCTGCAGACCTTCCTGTCAGGATTAGGGCGCCTAGAAGTCCCCCCACTAGCCTCTTCTCTGGTGCAACTGAACTTTCCCCCCCTTGGCCTATAACAATTTCTTCAGGGATTTGGTGTTCCTGATCATCTTCACCCTTGTCATCATAATGAAACGGGTCAGTGTTACCAATTCGGGCCTGAGCCCTGGTATAGTAAACCCTTCCTACTCTTCTGTCCCCCTCTGACATTCATTTCCCTTCTCGTAACAGAACGGGACCAGCGGGATCGCCAATGTGTTTAGGGTTCTCAAACACAACACAACTAACTACTTCTAACACAGCAAAGACACCCCCATTAGGTAACACTAACTTCAATTCCCACATCAGGCTAAACACAAACAGAGCATAGAGAACACGGATTGAGCAGAGATTTGCTAAACAAGATAGAGAATAACAGAACAGAACTGAAATACCATGTTTGATTGATCAAGATGAATCGTACATTGCTTTCTTCTTCTTCTTCTTCTTCTTCTAAAAGACGACTACAAAGACCCTATAAATAGGCGACTTCAGACAATTTTAGACGGATGTAACTAGAATGTCACAAGACACTAACAGATGATATCCGACTAACCAGATCATAACAAACTCCGACTGATCAACAATCCGACTGAGTAGAATTCCGACTGAGCAAAGATACATATATCCGACTAAGCAACTATTAGGTAACTATTAGGTATTCTATCTGTAGTTCAACAGACTCCAGGCAAAATAACATATGAAGGGTCTCCAATTGTGATAGGGTTGGTTGTTTGGCCTTGCCCATATCCAAAAATCTCATAGGGCCAGTGGAAACTAGGTTCACTCCCCTATTTTGCCTCTCAAATTGGATAATTCTATGAATCACCTCACATATCATGTGTTGTTGCTCCTCTAGATTAGTGGCACTAGAGATGTAGATCGTAGGACTTCTAACCAACCTACATGGTATGTGTAACCCGTGTATAGGTCCGTTAGAGTCTCTGTGTGTAGATCATATTCCCAATTTTCATTGAGAAATATCCCATCTAGACTTGGTGTGCCAAATGGTTCTCTTGAAGTGGACGCAATGTCACTTCTTATGGATTGGCTTCTAGGGACCTCTACTTTAGGAAGAGCATCGGAATGTGGTAGCTCAGTAGGGCCCTCATTAAACGAAGTGGGTAGAATATCCACATGGACACTCTTTGGGAGGGTAGGGTCTACATAAGATGTGAATGGCGAATCCACTACCCCTCCTTCTTCATTTACCTTGCTTGTCGCATGTTCAGAGCGTGTAGCTCTACTAAAAGTCTCTATTAGACGACTAAACATGCTAGATCCAGGTTGTGGGGCCCACACTGGCATGTTTTGGCTTGTCTCCTCAGGGTTCTTGGTAGGGTGTCCTTCCATGGCTTCTGAGTCAGAAGATGAGTCACTATCCACTATTCGTGGATCTTGGGTTGCACTCCCTTGGGTTCCAGCCGAAGGCCAAGATGCTAACGTGGAGGGATGGTGTGAGCCTGCGTAGTCTGAAATGCTTTCTAGTGGCTCAGACTCCAGCACCCAACCAGAGCGTAGATGCATGTGACGTGGGTACCCTACGTGCGTTGGTAACTACCCTTGAAACTCACACAAGTGGTTTCTTAGGTGTTTCGCACCCCGTTTTTACTTGTTTTTGTGTTGTTTTTAACCCGTTTTTGACCCCCTTACTTACGGTCGAACTTGGACTAGGACGTGTGATAGCTCGAAACGAGCGTATCGTTCAAAGGATCCTAGTGTGCTTTACAGCACCGTGTTCGCCTATCTAGAGCTCCTGTAGTCCTCAAAACAGTCCGTTTCCCTTGGGGGGGAAAGGGGCAAAAGCCTATTTGCTTGTGGAGGAAAGGGTGAGGGCTTTATCCCACATGCTCACTTTACTCCTTGGGGAGTGGGCCACATATAGGGCACAACTTCCCATAAGCTCTCACTTGAAAGAAAGCTATGGAGGCTCACTCTCCTATATATATATATATCAAAAGACCGAGACCGACGAGACCGAGGCCGGGGCCGGGGCCGGGGCCGGGGTCGTGGGTCAATTGGGGTTCTTTCTTTTCAAAATTTTTTTCTCCAATTAGAAAATCTTTCCTCTCTACACGTTTGGTTCTTTCTTTGAAAATAAAATTTAATTTTTTCTTTTTTATTTTTTATAATTTTTTTATTTTTTATTTTCTGTTTTTTTTGTGAGATAAGTTTTCTGGGGTTTCCTTAGGGTTCAGCCTTGGCCGCGGCGCAGTTCGCACACACAGCACAGATCTGGGGATTTAGAAATTCCTCTCGCACGCAGAAACCAGATAACAGAACGCACGCCCACACGCGGAGCGAAAATATAACAAAAGAAACAGAAATGCAGTAGACAAATTGCAGAAACAGATTGCAAAACACAGAAACACCTTAACAACAAACACACAGTCGCTTTCCTACAATGTAGATTAAACTTCACGCAGCAGCCGAGCTGCAAACTGGAGCTTGGTGCAGGGCAACTCCCCGGCAGCGGCGCCAAAAATGTGCGCTTTTGTCGCACAGGTCGTAGCTGGGGACTTGCCGGACACCGTATGCGAGCCACGAATGGCTGCAAGCATACAACCAGGAAGGCAAGCTCAAAACAGAATGCAAAAGGTGTGTCACTCACCGCTTAACTGCCGCCTTGAAGGATTTCCGCGTCGCAGCCGTGAAGGAAGAGCCGCCGTCGCCGCTCTACCGCCTCGCTGCCGTCGTCGTCGTGCCGCTACACAGTGCGCTCGATCGCTCTCTCACTCTCTCTCTCTCTCTCTCTCACACACACGCAGGAGAAGGAAACCAAGGAGATAAGGCAAGAGCACTCTTGTATTCACAACACATGAGAATGAGGATTTTAGGGTTACATTTGACTCTTATAGGTGACTTGGCCGTTCACACTTGGGCGCCCATACATGGCCGGCCGATCCTAACCCTTATCCTACTGATATTCAAGGTGCGCCTCTCATCGGCGATCACCCAATCCCTTCATCCTTAACATATGGTGCCGACAAGCCCGGCCCATGACTCAGAATATTTAAATTAATGACGTAAAACATAATACGTCTCAATGTCCGTCATAGGTTAACATATGGGCGTTTCCTGTGGGGACGGGATAACATGGCCATTTTTGCCGTTTCAGGCCGGTACCACCCCCATTTCAGGCCTCCGTTTCCAATGTTTCCTGTAACTATTTTATGAGCGTCAAAAAGTCACATGAAGGCCAGTCGGTACACGCCTAGTCAGCCCTAGCATTATCATGATTAATATTAGGTAATTTTTGGTTTTTGCGAGTCTTGACAGTAGATAAGTGTAGCCTTATATTCCTCATTTTATATGTCAGATTTGAAGAAGCAAAAGTCATTCACAACATGTGTGCTTGTACATAAGTGAATATCTCTCATAATACAAGGATACTCTAAGAAGCAAAAGTCATTCACAACATGTGTGCTTGTACATAAGTGAATATCTCTCATAATACAAGGATACTCTGCGATTGTGCAATAGAGTCTTGCTCTTGCTAATCCCTCTCTCTAATGCATGCTAGTGAGTGTGTGTGAGCGATGTGAGGTGAGAGGAGGGATGAGTACACATACTGCAACGCGACGGTGTGACAACTCACTTGAAATCCAAGCTTTAGAGGCTCACACTAGGGCAAGATGAAGGCTATGGTGGGTGGAAGGTGATGTGAGCCATGGATTAGGGTGGAGAAATGTTGCTAATGACCAAGACAATGAAGGATTAGTGCAAAGCAAGATGACCACGACTTAGATAGGATAGAATGCCATCTCTTCTCATTACTTGAGGCTCTTAATATAGCCAAATGGTTACATATCATGTGGACTCCATTGATGCCACCTCATCCAAGAAATATCTCAAATATCTCCTCTCTAAGGCTGTTCACACACCTTCACACCCCCCCTTGATACATTCTCCTTGTGCATCTAGGCATCTTGACATAACATACAACTAAGAATCTTAGCCTTAACTAGGCATCTTGGCCTCTACATCATTCTGCCATGCCTACATCATCGGTGCCATTAGCAGGTAGAAAAAATACAATAAGATACAAGGGGTAGGTGAAAACTCCATAGCTTAAAAGAAGTGCTTCCATATCCTCCTTTGGAAAGGAGGCCTCCATCACATTCGCTTGTTGAGGTCGATTCTTTGATCAGCAGTTGCTTTCTGTGTGTCCGAGTTTCCCACATACCGTACATTCAAGCTTTTATTTATCTTTGAATTTGCATGTGTTGAATGTGTGGCCTAACTTGCCACAATGATTGCATCTTGGCTTCAATTCCCTTTTACCTGCATAGAATGCCAATTCCTTTGATGAAGATGCTCCATTTACATACTTGCTCTTCATCTTTTGCTCATGTTCAAGTAATGAAGCTTGTACATCATTCAAGGTTAGAGTAAAGTTGTTAGACAAGATTTCAACTATGTTACCATACTCTTCTTTCCTTTCATAGCTAGCAATCAAGATAGCCTTAGCTTCACCAATGGTGGCAAGATGTTGCTTAATGCTTTTATACTTGTTGGTGTGACTTGTTAGATCAAGGCTATTCCCTAGGTTGAGTTGATACATTTACATGAGCAAGTGGACTTTGGAGTGTTTTGCTTGTGTGCCAAACAACTTGTTTAGCTCCTCCCATGCCTCCTTGGCCTTCTCAATCCCCGTGATATGATGAATGACCTCATCATCCAATGCAAGTGCTTTGAGTCCCAAGGCCCTCTCATTCTTCTCAATCTATGCAGTTCCTAGGCTTGCTTGAGTGTCCCTCCCTTGGATTATGCCCCAAAAGTTTTTCTTCATGAGTGCGTACATGATTTTTGATTTCCATGTGTGGAATCCCATACCACTAAACTTGACAATGTCATCTTATGCCATGATGATGAGTAGTGGGTCTTACCAAAGTCCCCGTTTATGCGGTGGTACCTTGGCAGTGTCTATGCTTTACAAACAATGGTTGAGTTCAATGAGATGTGTACAACTGATGAAAGGCATACAATTAATCAAGACTTAGCACACAATTCTTACTGAGTTAAAACCTCATGTAACAATGCCCAATCAACATGCAAAGGCTTAGACTCATACAAGGTTTAAAAAACACATGAATGTGTATGATGAGATAAGGTTGGCTTCTTGTTGTAATGAGTTGAGCATTGAGGCCTTGAGTTTTGTGTGAATGGCAAATGACATCCAAAATCCTTTTACAAACCACTTAGAGTGACTCAGAACTTGTGTTTAACTTTGGATTAGTCCTTAATCCACTATCATTAAAAGAGTTTTAATTAAGCACTTCATAATACCTTCAAAAATGGTTGTGGACTGAGCATGCCTCTGCTTTTTCACACAATGCGAGTAGCTCCTTGCATATTTTGGGGAGACCTTTCATGATCTTGTAGAACACCCCTAGGTTCAACTCTTCTTTGGTCGAATGGTTGCGTAAACACTTGTGCTGGCCGTGCTGGAGATTTTCCCCAAATCGACTATGTTTGACCTATTTTGCTAATAGCATCATCTAGAGCCCGCCAGCACCTAATTCCTCCAAGATGGAGGTCGCCTTGAATTCTTGTAGCTCCCTCTAAGAGGGTTTGGAGAGTTATGCTTCATGGAAGGAGAACAAAGCAAAAAACCAGTGGGGGGTGGTCAGGCTGCCATAAGAGCTTGAAAGGGATAAGCTGAAGATTAAGGCTAGATTAATGAGGAGATTAGTGTTAGACCTCAAGTGAATGATTTTGGGGAAATGATGGAGGGGATTCAAGGATTAGTATTGCTCTGATACTAACTTAAAATCTAAGATTTGGGTCTCACACTAGGGCAAGATGAAGGCTATGGTGGGTAGAAGGTGATGTGAGCCATGGATTAGGGTGGAGAAATGTTGCTAATGACTAATACAATGAAGGATTAGTGCAAAGCAAGATGACCATGACTTGGATAGGATAGAATTCCATCTCTTCTCATTACTTGAGGGCTCTTAATATAGCCAAATGGTTACATGTCATGTGGACTCCATTGATGCCACCTCATCCAAGCAATATCTTAAATATCTTCTCTCTACTAGAGGCTGTTCACACGCCTTCACCCCCCCCTTGATACATACTCCTTGTGCATCTAGGCACCACATTTTCAACAAACGCTCATAGGAGACATGATGGAATTACTTCTCAAGGAGTTGTAGAGCTTGGCGACCTCGAGGAGGTTTATGAGCTGGGCCATTGGAAAGATCCTCTCACGAATAGTTGCAGTTCACCAGGTAATCTCTTATTGGATGTGTTTCAAGGAGGGTTAGGGTGAGTCATTAACATCATGATCACTCCACTCATCATTAGGCCATTGTGTATTGTAACGTTTCTTAATCCTAAGAGATTGGCTTGCAATGTGAGTTTAAGTGCTTTAACAAATTGATGTGGTCATGCATAGATTCTTGTTTTTCTACAGTTAATTGCATGAATGTACTTCATTTAGGACTAATTTTATTGCGAGAATTGATTAACAATTCCTGTGAGCAAGGCCTAGGTGGATTTTTTAAAACTTGCGAATGCATGTCTAAACCATTAGCCCTCAATGTGTTTTAAGGGTTTAATTTGACCCCTTACACCATAGAGTGTGCAAGTTTGGGAATTTGTCCTCCTCTTCATGCTTCATCTCTAGGATCTCAATGCCAATTATGGCTAGCACTAGAATAGTTGTAGGCACATATAAGTGTGCTGCAAATTCTCTTCCTATCACCCTTGCCATTAAAAGTGCTTCAAGTGACAAGCCTACCAATGGTGGCATGATTTCCATAGCTTTCCCCCCCGACATACCTTGTAGGCAGTATCACATGGTTTTCACTTCCTAACATGCCTGTACGTTATATATGGATGTGAATGAGCACTTTAGTGGTTAACTTGCATGTTTTGCACCGAAGTGCATATACTAGTAGTCAAGTGTGTGTGAACACAGCTTAACTAGTGTGTTCTGACTCAAGGTAATTGGCCCACTTATACTTTATTTAGTGCTTGGACATAAAAAATTTTCATTTGCCTTGGGCCCACTCTACCCAAGCAATAAGGCGTTAAGCGTCAAAAGGTTTTATTTTTTGAAGTTTATGTTTTCGAAATTTTTATAACTTTTAAAAAAGATTATGAGGAAAGATTAAATAAATTAGCAAGGGAGAAAGAAGAATGAATAGAGGGAGAACTTGATAGGAAGAACGAGAGAGTTATTTCTTTTTTGAGTATTTTTAAATAAACTTTTGATTTTTTGCCTCTTTTATGTTTATATGAGAGAGATAGAGAGGTATGTGGGTACAAGTGGGAGAGGAAGAGTGTGAACTATCCTCCACATGGAAATGTCGCTAGGCTGCATGACCCTTTGACTTGTCCACAAAACCCCCACCCTTTGATTTTTTGCCTCTTTTATGTTTATATGAGAGAGACAGAGAGGTATGTGGGTACAAGTGGGAGAGGAAGAGTGTGAACTATCCTCCACATGGAAATGTCGCTAGGTTGCATGACCCTTTGACTTGTCCACAAAACCCCCACCCTTTGCATCATATTTTTCATGCATCCCACCTTGCCCATTGAGCATACTATACTGATTTTCACCTTCATCTAACTATTCTCCCCCATGACAAAACGTTGCTTCTAGCTTACATGACCCTTAGACTTGTCCATGTTGCATAAACCCTCCTCCTATCCATGAAAGTGTGCTTTGCCTAAATCTTCTAGCAATTTGATGTCTTTTTCTGTAACCTTTTATTCAGATAAGCTCTTAGACCAAAGGAAAGGGCTTCGAGAGCATAATGAATAAACCCTACCATCATCTTGTCCATCCTAAGCCCCTGTGGATTTATCTTCTCTTCTATTATAAGTCTTCTTACCTAGACTCACTCACATGCAAAAAGGAAAAAAAAAAAGAACTTTGGTAAAGCAAAAAGTGTGTAACAAAGTACTAAATCATGACTTACCAACACATGTTTGCTAATACAATAGACTAGTGCTATATAGCATTGGTAGTACTTAATCATGATGCAACATTCCAAACACAGCTATGCTATATAGCACTCACAATACTTAATCATGATGCAACATACTAAATACCTGTATGCAATATAAGAGTAATGATATATAGCACTAATAGTGCTATATAGTAGATCAATGTTGTAGGATAATGATCACGATGCAACATTCCAAACATAGGTCTGTTGTATAAGACCAGTGCTATATACTACTGTCAGTGCTATATAGAACATCGGTGTTTTATAGCACATATTTTCTATTCAAGATAGTTATCTAGTCTTTCATTATGGAGCATACCGATTATTTAAAAAAAGAGGAGCGCTTCACCATAAATAAAAACTAAACCATTCTAACCATTATAACTGGATATGTGTCAAGATGCACATAGCTCCAAAAGTTGCACAAGACTAGTGAAAGAGAGTGAAATCCATTTGATAGCAGTCAGCTTATGAAAGGCCAAGCCAACATACGATACATACTTTTATATGCATATAATCAAGACAACATATGAATGGAAAAATAATATTTCCTTTAGGAAAGAAGGTACGTGAAACTTCTTGGATGCATCCTTGAGACTTAACCAGATTGTACATAGTTCTCGCATTGATAGCAGTCAGCTTATGAAAATTCAACCTAACATACGATACATACTTTTATATGCATATAATCAATACAACATATTTTACATGCTTCTGCCCATAGAAGACCATGTGCACATGCTGATAAACATGTAACATCAGGTATATAATGTTATTTGACTCAATGCCAAGATACACATATAATCCCTAAACCCTAAAGTGAAAGCACTTAAGGTTAAGCCCAAGCCCTAAAACATTAATAGTCTCATAGAGCTCCAAAATATCTAAGAAGACAAATTTAGGAATTTTGGGAATTATTGGAGTCCCATTTCTTATAGGATTGGTTGGAAACTCGGTATTTTTGTGTAGTTTGAGCTAACATCTATTTGTTGGTGCACTCTTTGTGCCATTAGATTATATCTTGACACAATTATTTGGCGTATTTGTTTGTACTTGTATAGATACATACGTAAATGCAACAATATTGGAAGGACAAGGGAAACATGACACTAAACTTAATTGAGATTATACAACACCTTTCATATGAAGAAGATAATGTTAAATACTATCTCCACTTTGAGACATTGAAGTAAAAACATGGGATTTATTTAATTTGCCAAAAGAATTCTAAATATCACTTAAAAAGGAACCTTAGAAATGAGAGATCTCTAAAGGGTGTGGTGTTAGAAACAACAAAACAAAAAGTAAATCTCAATGACAGTAACAATGTGCTAAGTTTACGATTGATCCACAGATAAAAACCCATCTTAGACATTATATCAAGATTATAAATCATGAAATATATACTCAAATTTGAGGGACATTGAAGTAAAAACATGGGATAATAATGCCAAAGAACACTTGGAAAAGGAACCTTAGAATTGAGGGATCTCCAAAGAGTGTGGTGTTTAGAAACACCAGAAGCAATCAAATTTCAATGAGATTGTTACATTCAAGTTTACAATTCATCCGAAGACAAAAACCCTTCGTAGACACTTTGTCAAGATAATAATTGAGTACAAATTGTATCTCAAACATAGCGTTTTCTCATGTATTGCTCCAATACATACAAAGTTTCTCTATCATAAGTTGCTTCATTTACTAAAGTGTTGCAAGTATACTCCCGTTTGTTCTTTGCATAAATCCAACCAAGTAACCATGCGCTGATTGTTGTCTCCAAAAAACTTTGAAGCTCCTCTATATTTTGATTCCACATCTTTGGAAAAATCAACTAGGTTCCGAGCATATTCCACATTACATTGTAGAGGGTATCATAAAAAATTAGCGTGTTATTTCCATCCAGGTCATGAAAAATTCTCCATGCTACTACATCCAAGTTTTTGTGGTATACAAATTGATATCCAATTAGAAGATCCATCTTTTGACATGCTGCCTGCCTTGCTACGACCTTAAACTTTTGATGGTGTCGAGGAAAGCACAACTCAAGAATGCGTCGAGTCCTTTGTAGTCTATTAGTACTCCAGATCCATACCTCAAACCATTGCATAGTACAAAAA
This sequence comes from Cibotium barometz, assembly GCF_041138505.1. Taxonomy (NCBI): domain Eukaryota; kingdom Viridiplantae; phylum Streptophyta; class Polypodiopsida; order Cyatheales; family Cibotiaceae; genus Cibotium; species Cibotium barometz. The sequence continues at coordinate 21,663,403 of NC_141055.1, read as the reverse complement.
TCAAGGAAAGTGAATGCATCTTTGGGAATCAAATGCCAAACACTTGTATTCTCTTCCACAAGATGCATATGTTTGGCCCAGTTTGGACATACATCACCATGTTGCATCTCAATGGTATTAAGTAAAACACCATTGAGTTCAAGTATCAATACTCTTCTTTGTTTCCTTATTGTATCTGGGGGTGGAACTCTTTTGCTTCTAGGTACATGAGTCACCAATGATTAGTGCCACCTCAATAGTAAGTTTTCTGTACACTTAAAATCAAAGCTATATGCTTCAACATATCCTGTTGAAAACAAAATGTATGGTTAATGGACACTCAAAATTTTAAATAAATATATTATGTGCCAACAACATAAATTAATCCATGATATGGATGGTCTTAAACCTTCATAGACAAATGCTCCAATACCTCAGAAGTTCAACCAAAAAAATAAAAGAGCGAGTATATTGTCGATGCTAAATTTCATCAAATTTATTGAATATGATGTATAAAAGATTTTCATTATTGAGATAATTGAGTCTATCCAAATTAAATTATAATATTCATAGCCTTACACCTTGACAAGGCAATATCTTCAATAAAAAACAAACACATCTTCATTGTTGCAAACAATCGAATTGCAAATATTGACAAAAGAGATAATCAAATGACAATAAGTTTGGAGTACAATGGCATTTGATTACTTGATACAATAGTGTAAAGATTTGGCTCATACAATCTAAAAATTAAACCCATCTAAGCACATTGTTTTGGCCAAAGCCTAAGTCTATCTTATGGGCTTTTAGTACAAAATGGCTCCAAACATTCTGCACCCAACAAGTCTTGATATTTGTGTAGATCCCATACTTCAAACTACACGTTTAGACCTCAGCAATGGTTTCCTTCGACTTGCAGCAACAACTAGTATGGGTTAGGTTGGAATCTAATTATACTGTCACTCAATGTTTAATGAAACCAGACATTATCCTACCCATAAGCTCAAGTAAGCATTTTGTAGCCTTGATATGTATGCTTTTGCTGCTGCTGCTGCAACTCCACTTATGAGATGACCACGATCATATCCCAAGCGAGTAGCATAAGTAATAGCGTGTTGATCACTCAAAATCCTTGTTCTGTAACACACTTTTAACAAGCTTAGCTGGTCTTTAGATAGTAATGGTACTCGAGCTTTGGATGCCAACATTGCTAGATCCTTGTTTATGGATTCTACTTCTCTTTTTTTCCCTCTTGATTGGACATACTTTAGCTTATCACCATACAATGGTAAGTGTGAAGATGCACAAGATGAGTTTTTCACTTCATCTGAGTATTCGTTGAGCTCTTCTCGCAAAAATTGGGAAGGTGAATTGGAGCCATTCTTCCTGTATATCTTGAAAATCGATAAATAAATTATGACCATGTGTGATAGGAGATTGATCTAGCGGATTAAGAAAAATAATAGACCTAATGCCATTTGTATTATTTAGATTTAAAAGGTAGGGTAGAAGGTCATTGCACAGTAGGTGCCACGTAGTTGTGTCCTCCTTGAAAACTTTCAGGGAAGAGACAGTTGTCTTTTGGATTAACACATTCCTTGAAAGGGCTATCATCAATAAGCAATGTATTCTTCTTATTGCAAATATCTTGGCACTGATTCCAAACCTTGAGTAAAGGTTTAAACATAGCCTCAACAGTAGGCTTATTTGGCCTATATACTTTTCGAAGATTATGGATATAACTTTCTTCTTGTCCCCACACCATAAAGAAATGACATTTCTTATGTGCATACTGTTCAAGAGTGTTTACATAGGCACAAACATTCTTGTGTAGCATGGTGGACCAAATACCAACATGAAAGTACTGGCAAATCTCATCCAAAAATTCAAAACACCCGGGGCAAATAACAACTGTGGTGCGACCAATATCAATTCGAATACAATTTGTTTGTGGATGCCTCTTCTCTTCCTTGTTGAGTAAAACTCCATTAAGATCAAGTATAAGTGCATGTTTCTTTATGGTGATTACACAAGGAATATTTTCTGCATATGATACAGAAGAATGATAACACTTTAATGTGTTTACATACTTAACAATGTTAAAACAAGTGATCTTATATTATCAATGAGAGCTAATTACAACAAAACATCCACAAGTTTACTTTTGTTTCATGCTCCCATACTCATCTATGACAATGGCTCCTAGACTTGATTGCATTTCCCTATTGATTGGTGAAGATTGAAATACTAATCTATCTCCATCTCTCTCAAAAGAATATAAACTTCCTAGAGGCTTGCTCTTTTGTGTATCGGAACATAGCTCCTCAACACGTTGCTCTATTTCTTGCACACTTAACTTGTGATTCTTAGAAGCAATTGTACCTACAAAAACAACTCTCGTTGAGAAACATACTTTTTAACATACAAAATTGCTGAATAAATCATCTTAAATAACATCCTATTGAGAAAGATCTACCTTTAGTTTTCTTGGCACCCTTTGTCGCCTGCCGGCAGAGTCCTTGATTTCAACTATTCTCTCTTTATTCGTAGCATATGTAGCCTCGTCAATTTCTTCAACACCCTCTGCCCACCACAGAGTCCTTGATTTCAACTATTTTCCCTTTATTCGTAGCATATGTAGCCTCATCAATTTGTTCGACAATCTCTTCTTGTCTCTCCTTGGTTGCAAAAGTCTCTTGAAGCTCTTCATTAACTTTATCTTTATTCTCACTAATCTCAACATTAACTTGCAAATCAGGAATGTCCTTAGTCTCTTTAGTCCTATCACTTGAAGGCCTTGAAGATGTTTGCAAAGCTGAATCATCGATGTGATCTACCTCCACCATGTTGTCTTCATTATTTCTAGCATTTGAATCATGAGAGTTGATCTCTCTAGTAGGGCTTTCATGATGATATTCTAGTTGAGCAAGGTTATCTTCATCTTTTCCTTCTTTGTATATATCTGTAAGATTAAAATAAAATGCTTTTACTTTTAGGATTTAAATAATACACCAAGGCTAATACAATACTAATCATTTTTATATCTACACATATACTTTGTATCCAAACTTAGATTACTCAACATTGAGTGATGTACCATAATGAATTAGGAACCATATTACCTGCCAAGACTTTCACACAAGGGTTCAACTTGAGTTTGAGCCTCACTTACAAGGGCAAAGTAAAGATCGCTCAACTTGAGATTGTGCCTTGTGTTGGAAGAAATCCCCAAGGTTGGACATAAGTGGAGGTACGGCTCAAACTTAAGTTTGAGCCTCATTGATACACTAGGATATGGAGTAAGTGTAATTTCTTAATAGTAAGTGAGCATCATCATTTGTATTAGGCTCAAACTTAATTTTGAGCCTCACTCCGCTACACTAGGATATGGAGTAAGTGTAATTTCTTAATAGTAAGTGAGCATCATCATTTGTATTAGGCTCAAACTTAATTTTGAGCCTCACTCCGCTACACTAGGATATGGAGTAATTTCTTAATAGTAAGTGTGCATCATCATTTGTACCAAACGTTGGCATGAAATCAAGGATAATTAGAATAGAAATATTCACTTTAATAGAAAAATGTTAAAAGTGAATCCAAAAAAGCTAATGTATTAATCAAAAGACTAATAATTATTTCAACAAATCCACACTTTGAACAAGACCTATGTTAATATTAGTTGTTGAGAAGCTCCTTTCAATGATCACCATTCGTTGTACATTCATAAGCACTATCAGTGCACTTTTCTACCTTTATTTGATGTGCTATGAGCATGGAAAGCCTTGTTGACATCTGTATCCCCAATCTTCTCAATGGCCATAGCAACCTCAACATTGAAGCTTCCATGGCTTTTGCAGTATCCAATATATCATCACCATTCCCACCTTCATCATCATTTTCATGCCTTCCATAGTCTTCAAAATTGTCTTCGGCATCCTCATTGAATAGAGCATCATTCCCTTGGTCCTCTTCATTCCTTTGCACTGCATCTTCAAAGTCTATAGCATCCCCAACTTCTTTATCATCATCTATGTCATTTTTGTTGTCAATATCATCACCTTCGTCTTCCTCCTCTGTACTTGGTGGGTCGTCAATGTGAAGATTTTGAAGGTTCTCTTTTTCTACATCATCTAGTGTTTGCTTTTTTGTGCCATCACTTGCACCACACCACTCTTGCAAGGACGGATGACTGTCTAAAAGAGCAGAGCACTTTGATTCTAATGCCATCGCTTCCAAATCAGCTTTGCATAAAGCAATACATCGTCTCTTCTTTAGAAAGCTCTCCTCTAGCACAACTCCACCACAATATATCTCTACAACATAGCTATGTTCAGAACAAAACCCTGTGAGATGAGACCGTCAATAAAGCCTTTGTCGATGAATTCTCTATTTTGGCCACTAGAGCCTGAGATGAATACATTTTTTGTGAGAACCTTATCAATGGCCTCAAACTTGTCAACCTTGCTGATGAAAAGAATAATAGTTGCAATCTCAACTGTTCCAGATGTCTCGATGAATTCTCTATTTTGGCCACTAGAGCCTGAGATGAATACATTTTTTGTGAGAACCTTATCAATGGCCTCAAACTTGTCAACCTTGCTGATGAAAAGAATAACAGTTGCAATCTCAACTGTTCCAGATGTCCAGGCATCATCTTTTTGTGTGTGGATCACGCCAAATTCATAGTGCACCTTTGTTGATTGGCTAGAAATCCCTTCGATAAGCATTCCAATGGTGATGAAATCAACAAAACACACAAGAATATATTCATATTGTGAGTTTAGTGTGTTCAAAGAAAGTGCCAACTTGGAGAAAAATTCTGACAAGAGCTGCTCCTTTTTTGTACCATGTAGGTCCATGATTGCCAGTTGAAATGGTACATGCTCTTCACTACAGAAGGCTATAATCTTTGTCATATCAAAACTCACCTCCCTAATTGTCCAAGGAATAGACTCTTGTTGAGATACAATACCCATAGATGCTCTATATAGGTAATTGAGTAAAGTTACTACACTTTTTGAAAGTGAAGGATTTTTTTTTGAACGATTGAGAGAGTCCCTAACAAAGGACTGGATGTAGCTCCTCAATTGATTATACTCATACTCCCCTAGCTTATATGTCTCACACACATGTTCCCAAGTCATCTTTTCCCTTGTCAGATCAAAATAGAAGGCGGTTATTGCATCTTTGAGCACTCGATCTATTTTTAGCTTCCAAGCCATCTCCTCCAAATCCATTCTTTGATGGGTTTGCTTTCCCTTCTTAAGCAATATTCTATTGTCAAGAAGTGCTATTTGAATGTCCAAAAATTCACTCTTTTGAAGGCCTAAAATGCACCTAAACGACGTTGGGCCTAGCGTGACTGTTCCTGGTGCCTGCTGAATTTGCCCACTCTTCAAAGTTGGAAGTTTGGGATTTTGATCAAGACCTTTAGCTTGAGTTTCGCCCTTTTTATTTGGTAGCAAGCCTTTTGCATATAGCCTCATGATCTTAATCCAATTCTGCCATACATCATCATCACATAGAAGCAAGTGTAAATCATTTTTGACAAAATTCTTATGTAGTGTGTGCTGCTCCGTGGTCTCCACAAAGGCCTGCAAAGTTGCAAAGTAAGAAGTTAGCCCCCTTACTATAGATATCACAAAATATTAGGAGGAATCATGCATCTATGGGTTTTCAATCATTTGAAACTTATGCTCAAACTTGAGTTTGAGCCTCACTTGCCAGTGCTAAACTAGTATATAATGGTGATGCTCTATCTTAGGTTTGAGCATCACCTCCGTATGCAAATCTAGCACTTGCAAGTGAGGCTCCAACTTAAGTTCGAGCCACAATTAGATATGTAAGTGCTACACCATCACAGAGAGGTGAGACTTGAAGTTCAATTTCAAACCAAACTACTAAGTTTATGCAATTTGAGAAGAAGCCTCACATGCATCTTTCTTATGCTACTGCTACACTTGAAACTATAGATCCGTAAAAGATATTATGAAAAGTAAAGAAGAAGTAATGTATGTCTATGATTTACCAAGATATAGAAAAGAATCAAAAGAGTACCTTCCAAGACTCGCCCATCTTGGGTTGATTGACACCAGACAAAGGTTTACTAGGATGACCATTTGCATGCCATTGTGCTCGAGCTTGTAGAAGTTGATCAAGGAATGGCTCCTTTTGCATTGACTTTGCAACAAATAAATTTGCATCCTTGGAAATGTCACGAGAAATCTTGGGCGGACAATTTACAATTATCTTTGATCTCCTGAACCTAAATTGCTGACGCAGTTGAGGGGTCTTTTTAACCATATTTAGAGCCTGCAAGCTTTTTGCAGCACTAATGGAGTGTTGACCAGAGATAATCCAATATTTAACTTTATGAATATCTTCTTTTGCGAGTTTATCAAGGGGTTGTTTTGTAGCACGATTACAGGGCATCAAAATTGCAAGTGTCTCCTCTTGCTTTGGGTCATCAATAAAGTTGGGTCAAAATACGAACCCAATCCTTATTTAACCTTCTATACACATAGTTTGAAGGAGCAGGATAACATGTCATCACATCAATGCTGAAGACCTCATTTAGACCAAAGGGATAATATCCCTTCTTTATTTCTAATGAGATCATTGCTTTGCTACCCTTGTTTGGAGTCTCAACCTCCATTAGCTCGTCATTGGATGCATCTATCTCCTTTGAACCACTTGCTGGTTTTGTCCTTTGCCTCTTTGAAGAGATTTCTTGAACCTTTGTAGAGTGCTCCTTTCTCTTCTTTGCAAGTGCTTGCTCCTCTTCTTGCACTTGAGAGCCTGCCATGTCTTCAGTTGCTATTGTGCTTACAGCAAGGACTTTTGTTTTGTCACCCTCCTTTTTATGTTTTGAAGAAGTTGCATAGAAGTTGCACGAGCATTTCTAGATGCTTCAAGTGCACTCTTCATATGGCCGTGCCTTTTTTCTCCACAATTTTCCTAACTTGAGTGGTTGTTGTCTCCTTTTCAGGCATGGACTTTTTTCGTGAATCCAAAGCCTTCTTTTTGCATGCCTCACTGCTTTCACCAGGTCCTCCACATTATCCACCCCTGAGTCTTCTTGATTGGAAGAGTCAATGATCTTCAATCCTAGCTTTACAATAGAATTTCCTTTCCTAGTTTACTGCCAGTCATGTCTGCTGGGTGAAAAGTGTCCAATTATAAGCAAAACTTATTTGCTTGTAGTTTCTCCTTCTGGCAATACATTACATGTGAAGCATGGGTTTGCTCTCTTGCATCCACATCATCCTTTTTAGCGCCTACCACAATCCCCATATCTCTATATGATGTATCACCTTGAGACAGAAACAAATGGAGGACTCCTTTGAAGTTTGCACTAGCATTGTAGCTATCCACAAACCATTTTACTCCTTTGTTACTCAATTCGAAGGTTTTATCCACCTTAATTCTAGGAGTGACACTTTTAGCTTGAGTTGTTGTTTCGAGAGCATCCAGAGTAAAGATTGGTGCACCATGTGGTTGTGAGGTAGCGGGCGCTCTGCTAGCTTCCATTCCTGTGAAGCACAAAAAAAAATTCAAAACCTTAGAAAAAAATGGATTTAAATGCTACATATCAAATCAAAACCTATCAAACTTAAGAAACTTAATGCATGCTATAATTATTGATGCTTCACTTAGTTTTCTTGAATAGCAGGGGCCTCACTTACATTTACTTAATCTATACAGAAGCTTGACTTAAGCTGGAGCCTAGATCCAAGTTGTGCACTCATATGCTAGGGGTACGCTAGCATAGAGAGGCAAGGCTCAAACTCAAGTTTGAGCCTTAAGGCGAAGTTCCATGTATGGGAGGCTTGAACTTAAGCTGGAGTCTAGATCCAAGTTGTGCACTCATATGCTAGGGGTACACTAGTATATTGGAGCCTTAAGGCCAAGTTCCATATATAGGGGAAACCCGAACTTAAGCTAGAGCCTAGATCCAAGTTGTGCACTCATATGACAAGGGTACACCAGCATATAGAGACAAGGCTCAAGCTCAAGTTCGAGAGCCTTAAGGCCAAGTTTTATGTAGGAGAGGCTCGAACTTAAGCTGGAGCCTAGATCCAAGAAGTTGTGCACTCATATGCTAGGGATACGCTAGCATAGATAGGCAAGGCTCGAACTCAAGTTGGAGCCTTAAGGCCAAGTTCCATGTAAAGTTAAGCATGGAGAATGAGCCTTAACACATAAGTTCCATGTAGGGGAGGTTCGATCTTAAGGTGGGGTCTATATCCAAGTTGTTGTGCACTCAGATGCTAGGGGTGCACTAGCATGGAGAGCAAAGGCTCAAACTCAAGTTTGAGCCTTGAGGCCGGAGTACACTAGCATGGAGAACAAAGGCTCAATCTGAAGTTCGAGCCTTAAGGCCGATGTACACTAGCATCGAGAGCAAAGGCTCCAACTCAAGTTCGAGCCTTAAGGCCGATGTACACTAGCATGGAGAACAAAGGCTCAATTTGAAGGTCGAGCGTTAACGTCGGGGTGCACTAGCATGGAGAGCAAAGGCTCAAACTCAAGTTCGAGCCTTAAGGCCGCCGGGGTACACTAGTAGTATAGAGAACGAAGGCTCAATCTGAAGTTCGAGCCTTAAGGCCGAGGTGCACTAGCATGGAGAGCAAAGGCTCAAACTCAAGTTCGAGCCTTAAGATCGGGGTGCACTAGCATGGAGAGCAAAGGCTCAAACTCAAGTTCGAGCCTTAAGGCCGGGGTACACTAGCATGGAGAACGAAGGCTCAATATGAAGTTCGAGCCTTAAGGCTGGGGTGCACTAGCATGGAGAGCAAAGGCTCAAACTCAAGTTTGAGCCTTAAGACCGGGGTACAATAGCATGGAGAGCAAAGGCTCAATGTGAAGTTCGAGCCTTAAGGCCGGGGTGCACTAGCATGGAGAGAAAAGGCTCAAACTCAAGTTCGAGCCTTAAGACCGGGGTGCACTAGCATGGAGAGCAAAGGCTCAAACTCAAGTTCGAGCCTTAAGGCGGCCGCGGTGCACTAGCAATTTGAAGTTTGAGCATTAAGGCTAGGGTGCACAAGTATGGAGAGCAAAGGCTCAAACTCAAGTTCGAGCCTTAAGACCGGGGTGCACTAGCATGGAGAGCAAAGGCTCAAACTCAAGTTCGAGCCTTAAGACCAGGGTGCACTAGCATGGAGAGCAAAGGCTCAAACTCAAGTTCGAGCCTTAAGGCCGGGGTGCACTAGCATGGAGAACAAAGGCTCAATCTGAAGTTCGAGTGTTAAGGCAGCCGGGATGCACTAGCATGGAGAGCAAAGGCTCAAACTCAAGTTCGAGCCTTAAGACCGGGGTGCACTAGCATGGAGAGCAAAGGAGCAAAGGCTCAAACTCAAGTTCGAGCCTTAATTCCGGGGTGTACTAGCATGGAGATCAAAGGCTCAAACTCAAGTTTGAGCCTTCAGGCCGAGGTACACTAACATGGAGAACAAAGACTCAATCTAGGTCGAGCGTTAACACATAAGTTCTATGTAGGGGAGGCTCGAACTTAAGGTGGAGTCTATATCCAAGTTGTGCACTCAGATATGTGGACACATATACCATGTTTATATAGGAAACCCTTGTCATTTAGATTATATAATGTGCACAAAGATCAGTTTTACAGGTTCTCGACATATGTGAAGATACAAAAGAGAGCACCAAGAAGTGCAAACAATCTATGGTGAGCAACGATTGACAAATGGCACACTTAGCGTGCAATCAAGTAAGCGTTTATATTGATATAGACAATCAATTAAAGAAGGACTTACTTGTTGCGTAAAGTATTCAATTAGATGAGGGAACACACGAAACGCAGATGGGCGCACGAAAGTCTCCAATGTCGCGCAGACGTGACGGATGCTTGAAGTCTCCGATGGGCGTGTGGGTGTGATGGTTTTGCAAGAAACAGAGGTCAGAACCAACACAGACGTGTCGATTGTGGGAGGAAAAGAAACTGTTTGAAACGCAGGAGAACGCAGGGCTGAGCGAGCACTTCAGAGACAGGAAACAGAGATGATTATTGCATACGATGGTGATTACGAGCACTGTTGTACGCTTACCACACAGAATCACATTTGCTCACCACACAAAATTGCGTTTGCTCACCACATAGAATCGCTTTGGGTGCAAAATCACGTTTAGGGTTCGTAGGTCCTTTTGTTTGGTTCAAACGCGAGGTCGGTCGAGCACTTTGTTTCTAATTAAGGCGAGACATTCTTTTTTTTACATGGATGGGACGTGTGAGGTTGGTCGAACACTTTGTTTCTAAGACATTCTTTGGGAAGGCAGAAATTTGAATTTCAAAGTTGGGGGGAAGGCGGAAATTTGAATTTCAAACGGGTTGGGGGAAGGGAGAAATTTGAACGGGTTGGGAGGAAGGTGGAAATTTGAATTTCAAACGCCGATTGGGAGAGGGCAAAAATTTGAATCGAGGGCGAGGCAGCCGTGCGGTGCGGCGCGGGCGACCAGGGTGGGGCGCTGAGGAGCGCGACGTGGGCGGAGGCGGGGCATCAGCCTTGCGGTGCGGTGCGGACGAGCAGCCGGGGCGCCGAGGAGCACGGCGGGTGAGAACAGCAGCCGTCGGGGCAGCCATGCGGTGTGGCGAGGAGGGTCAGCAACAGCCGGGGCGCCAAGGAATGCGACGGGGCGGGCGTGCCGATCGAGGCGGGCGTCGATTGGCCGAGGAGCACGAGAAGCCGTTGAATGAGGGCGATTGGGAGAGGAGCATCGTCCTAGTGCGGCAGAAAGAAGGTTTCGGTTTCTTCCCCAACCAAGCCCAAGCCCAAGCCCAGGCTGCCCAGGCCCAGGTCTTTTGATTGTAGTTAGTTTCACTTTTGTTTATATACCCTTCTTCACCCACAAGCCCAAGCCCAAGCCCAGGCCCAGGCCCAGGTCCCAGGTCTTTTGATTATAGTTAGTTTCACTTTTGTTTATATACCCTTCTTCACCCACACCCCACTTATTCTTTGGGATTATCCTAGCTTCCCTCTCTATTCCTACTTGCTTGTGTAATAGACAAGGCTCAAACTCAAGTTTGAGCCTTGAGCTTGAGCTTGAGATTTCTTCTTTTCTTCCCTCTTTCCCCATACACCCAAATATACTTATAAACTATGCGATTAAAAATTCAACTAAAATCTATATAATGCACAATGGCTCAAACTTGAGTTTGAGCCTCACAAAGGAGAAGAGTCTCAAATCCAATGTCCATTTGCTCATTTCCATGTCACATTCTCTTCACTAGCATATTGTTTCTCTCTATTGCTTTCTCTTTGCCTTTGCTGCTGTTGTAACCACTCACCTTTGCCTTTTGTAGCTATGAAACATTGATGGCTAATTGACACCATACCTTGACTCAATATCCCAATGAAACGGTGTGGCCAGATGCAGAGGGTGATGAAGCCTACCTCTTGGGAAACTAGCATATACATGAGGTGAGGATTATCACTTCAATTGGGACCTCTTAATAGCAAACTAGCATATGAAGATGAGGCTCAATCGCGTGGAGCCTCCAAGCAAACTAGCATCTGTGGGTGAGGTTCAAACTTTACTTTTAGCTTCCTGGAAGCGAACTAGCATCCGCGAGTGAGGCTCAAACTTTTGTTGGAGGAGCCTACCCTTCTAGCTAACATATGCAAACTAATATATTATGCAAGTGAGGATGATAACTTTAAGTGGAGCCTCCTAGAGCAAACTAACATATGATGGTGAGGCTCATGGAGCCTCCTACTAACAAGCTAGCATATGCAGGCAAGGCTCAAGCTTTAGATGGAGCCTAGCCTCCTAGAAAACTAGCATTGATAGGTGAGATTCAAACTTTGGTTGGAGCCTGAACTCATGTTGAGATTGAATTACATTTATAGTTTTGTGTACTACCGTAAAAACATCGCTTCAATCTTTCTTAGATCTTGATTTTCTCAGGGATTGCAGGGTCTAAAACAAGGCGCTTCAGTGTTTCTCATTGATGGTTCTGCAAGGAAGGCACGCGGGGTTATTCATTCCATTGATGCACGCGAGGTTATTCATTCCATTGATGCATCTCAAACATGTGGTTTTCAATTCATTGGTGAGACATGTGCAGCAATACATGTTCAACAAAGCTTTGATGACACATTTCTCATTCCATTTGCCACAATGGATGCAAGAACAATGTCTCAAGCTGTTGGAAGCATCATCAAATGGCCATTGGTCAACCTTGTTATAGACAAAGACATTACTAATACCAAAGAGGATAATTTTGCGGAACTTCTTGTTGATCAAGAAGATCACTTTATAGATAGGGAGAGCTGGAAAGAGAAAAGTGTCATCCTCTGGGATGACAACACATCTACAAAACTTGGCAATGGAGTAATATTGCTGGTCCACCCATATGAGGCTATAAATTGTAGAGAATGAGGGGAGAGTAGTGAGGCAGTCCGAGGCGGGCAACAAGAAGAGGCAGTCCGAGGCTTATTTACATATGTTAGTGGTTAGTAGTTAGTAATCACTATAAAAGGTTAGTAGTACAATGTACAAATGGGTGAGAAGGGCCGAGAGGTTGAGTGAGAGGAGTAAAGATTTGGAAAGATCCTTTGTGTGGTTGAAAGCTTGAAGAAGCTTGGATTCACTCACGTGTAGATCTTTAAGTTAACCGTCGGTCTCCTTCTTGCATTCGACGGGCCACAAAAGTTGATTGAGGTGAAGAACATGGGGGTTTTTTGTAGATGGAAACCCCATATTTGCAGAGGTTAATATGATATATTCATGCTGAATTTTTATGTATTTTTTGAGATTGGGAAAATAATTTAGTAATATGGGAGTAGTAGGGAGAGAAATGGAGATGAGGTATGGACGTAGAGTAGATATGAGAGCAAATGGAGATGGAAGGAGAGGCCAAAGGTGGAGAGGGTGAGAGAGGACATGAAGTTTGCAGGTTTGATGGAGTGAGAAAGGAATAAGTGTGTAGGTGCTGAATGTGTAAGGGAGGTGAGAAGAGACTAGGTGTACCTTGCCAAAAAGTGGGCAGACTAGGGTCCAATAAAAAATTTCATATCTCACCGCCATTAGCTCAAAAAAATTCTCAAAAAATTTGAGCATATTCCTGAGCTCCCTAACTTTTGTCTTTTGATGACCAATCCAAATTCGGAGTGGAGGCAGGCGCAAAAAATTCAGCATAATAATGTATTTTCTGAATTTTCAAAATCTTTGTGTGGGTCCCCATTGGTGGAATTTCTTGATAGCTCCAAAGAGTGAGCCTCCTAATACATCATACCCTGACCTTAGAGACTCAAGTGTATGTGAACACTTGTATGGAGGAGATTTTTTCCATTTTATAAAGATATAATAAGAAAAAAAACAAGCTAGTACTTTAACTAGTCAACATATCATGACAATATGGTTATTATGATCGGAAAATAAAATAAACAAAGAGATCTAATTGTGAATAAAAATACTAAAATAAAATTTATAAAAATAATTGATATATAAAAAAGTATTTAATGAAAATATATAAAATATTTAATAGTAAAAAAAATATATATATAAATACTAAACTATGGAAGTCAAAAGAGAGGGAGACCCTCATTATTTTAGGGTAGATGAGAGAATAAAAGATGAAATAGTCTAAGGGAAAAAGTGATTTGGATAGTAGGCTTTCTACACGGTGTGGGTAGAAATGTGAGGGCATAGGATTTACTTATGCATGGTGAAGTTGAAGCATATATACAATGATGGTCCAAAAGTATTATGAAGAAATAATAATAATAATAATAATAATAAATAAAATATACTTAGGTTTTGTAATACACACACCTAATGAAGTATTTACATATTTGAGAAAATAGAGACCCCCATATTTAGGCCCTTATATGAAATGAAATATTTACACAAAATGGGCCGTAATAATTTTATTTATTTTTTATGAGTAGCTAGCAAAAACTTTTTTTTAATAATATAAAAAATATATAGAAGATATGGGTAAAGTCCCTAACGCACACACGCCTATTTACAGTGAAAAGGTATTTATGATAAAGAGTTTATGTGATTTTCCTTGGCCGAGGTAGCTCCCTGTGGCAATGTGGATAGTCGAAAAAACGGCTATCATTCAGTCCTCCCCCTACATGATGGTATATTCATGTACCATAATAAAGTAGGCCTTCTAAAGCAAGTGGTGTAATAAGGTTCTCTTGTCCATCTTTCTTCTGTTCCTCGTGTTTTGCACCACAGACATTACTCAAACCACAGAACTTACATGCCCTTTTATCTCCTTTTTGTGGGTGCTTTTGTGAGTCTGTCGGTAGAATGCGAGACTCAAGTATGGCTTCAGTCTGTAGCCATTAACCTTCTTAGAATGTTCTTTTCCATCCAAATCCATGAGCTGATAATAGCTAGAGTTGAAAACCTTCTTGACAATGTATGGTCCCTGCCATCTAGTTTCAAACTGGGCATCAAACCGGTTATCAAGCCGATTGTCATACTTTAGCACAAGATCTCCTTCTTTGATGCCCTTGTCTTTCAAAGTTGCATTGAACTTCTTCGCTGCTTATATGGCTTTTCTTCTATAACACTTGTATGCAGCTTCTCTTTTCCACTCTAGCTCAACTAAAGTGAGAAGTTGATCCACCCATGCATCTTGATCTCCTAGTCCACCTTTTCCATGTAGCTGCATTGTTGAGAAGTTGATCCACCCATGCATCTTGATCTCCTAGTCCACCTTTTCCATGTAGCCGCATTGTTGGAATGTTGAGCTCAATAGGCTACAATGCTTCTTGGCCACCATAAACCAAGTGAAAGGGCGTAAACCCCGTTGCTTCTCGGTAGGTAGTCTCGTATGCCCATAGTGCTCCATCAAGGAACTCGTCCCAAAGCTTCGTCTTGTTCTTCACCATCTTCCTTATGATTCCTGCAATGCCACCATTAGCCTTCTCTACTAACCCATTTGATTGAGGATAGTAGGGTGTGCTATGACGATGTGAAAAAAGAAGCTCTTCACAAACTTCGGTGAGCAAATCTTTTCTAAAACCAGGACCATCGTCAGAAACAATCTCCAAGGGTGTGCCAAATCTGCAACATATATGAGTGTAAACAAATTTGCTTAAGTCTTTTCATTCACCCTTGCCACACTTTGAGCCTCCACCCACCTAGTCATGTAGTCTATGGATGTACAATTTTCCATTTTTAGTTCTAGGTAGTGGACCCATAGCATCAATGCCCCATTTTTCAAATGGACCACTTGCAATGACGTGGACCATGTAGTAACCTCTTATTACCATTGACTTGGCAGTTATGACAACTCTTACACCAATGTTGGACATCCACATGTAAGCTTGGCCAAACATACCCAGCAAGCAAAATCTTTTTCACAGTTAGTTCTTGAGCAAAATGGCCACCACATGCTTCTTCATGCAAACCTTCTAAAATGGCTGGAATCTCCTTGGTTGTTGGTACTCTTCTACACACTTGATCTTTTCCTCTTTGGTAGAGGGCACATTCTAAGAACAAGAAAGAACTTGCCCTCTTCATGAGCCTCCTCTTTTGTGCCCTTGTGAAGTCTTGTGGGAATTCACCTTCCAAGACGTAGCTCACTATGGGAGCCAGTGTCTCCATTCCTTGGTACCGTGGTTGCTTAATAGCCGCTCTGCAGCCAAGACTACTTGCATTTCCTTCTTAGCACATGCAACAGCTTGGTGTGCAAGTAGATCAGCATCCTCATTTTGTTTCCTAGGAATATGATATAATTGCACCTCCTCAAATTGATTAAACAACCTACGGATAGCATGAACCTTTTGCCTTAATCTTTCATTCTTGTATGCCCAAATGCCTAAAATTTGCCTTACAATAAGAAGTGCATCCCCTTTTACCAGGAGACGTTGTATCCCTTGATTGATGCACACCTTCAAGCCATGAAGTAGTATGTCGTACTCTGCTTCATTGTTGCTAGTAGAACTTGGCAAGTTGACCTTCTCCTTCATAACCACCTCTCCATTTGGGTTGAGCAGCACCAGCCCTCCCCTTGCTTTACTTGTGGCTTTTCTAAAAGCTCCATCAAAGAACAAGGTGAATGCATTAGGTATAGTTTTGGGTGGTGGCAATGGTAGGGTCTTTACTTCAGGCACCTTAATCTCCTTTTCATGCACTCTCTATAAGTGAGAATCCCTGCCAATTGTGCACGCACACTATCTTCTACCTTGAAAGAGTATTGGAATTCTTGCAATTCTATAACCCACTTTGTGATTCTAGTGCTGAGAGTCATTTGAGAAGACACCCAAGGAAAAAAAATTTCTGCAGTGAGAATTACAAAAGGTTTTGGTAATAAGTAGGATCTAAATTTTCTCACCGCAAAGATGAGAGCAAGCATCATGAGTTCCGCTTCCGTGTAGCCTTTCTCCAAGACATTCATGACTCTACTAAACAAAGTAGATGGGCCGCATCCTAGTACTATGGGGATCTTGCTGTAACAAAACTGCACCTACTGTTTCCTTTCCAACACTAGAGCTAACAAAGAAAGTGTACTCCCAACAAGGAGGCATGAGTGTTGGTAGCTCTGACAAAATGAATTTAATGTTACAAAAGAAACACTTAAGATAGTCCACTAAGTCTTAACTTGGAGAAAATTTCCTATTTATCGACACCTTGACCATGTAGAGATTCAAGGATACGATTCATAGGTAAGACCTAGTCCTATCCCACAGGGGAAGCGTGATCTTCTAAAAGTCAAATCACCCATAGGGTAATGTATCATAAATTGGGCAACCAGTAGACTTGATTTCTAGAGGCAACGCTTTTTTTCCTCATCCATGCATGGCATAGTCGCTGACCTAGTCTTCTAGAGTAGATTTGTCCAAGAACCTAATTATCTAGCGTAGAGCTTTCACTTAATCTGTTGGAAAGCTACTCGACTAATCGGGTCCACTCGTCCGTAGGATGGTGCCATCGGGGCATTCCATCCTCCCACTTTCCACCCTACTCACGCGTCAATTTGTTTTCTAATTAATCCTATTTGACATAAATAAACATGTTCCTTAATTACGGCTCTTTTCACAAGGTTTGTTAAAACAACCTTTTTACACAATACAATCATGCCAAAGACAAGATATATATATATAAAAGTTGATACATGAATCAATTCCATACAAGACAAACCGGCTCTCTTATTCTTTTCCTTTTTTTTGCCGATGATCTAGAATTCGGCCTTCCAGCTACATGCTGGGCAAACCCCTATGGGACCATACACCTCATCGTCGTCAGTCGTCGCTTGCGAGGACTCAAGCCGTCCTGTCACCCTCTCAGGCTCCATCGCTCGATCCTCCCGCTCCTCAGAGGGATGTCTGCGCACTAGGGTGGGCTAATTCACTGCACTAGCCTGGCAGCATCACAATCACTCGCCTCAATCGGCGAACCTCATTCTCCCAATGGTATGAGGGATACCATGGGCCAACTCCGGGCCTTACTAACGTCTCCGCCGTCCGGCTATACAAGCACAAGAACGGGGCAGCGTCAAGGCAGAGATAAGTTGTACCTGTACCTTAATTTAACCAAGATAACAATCCATTTACTCAACTAAACCATAGGACTAGAATCCATGTTACCTTCTTAAGAAAACAATCCTTTTCACAAAGATTTTAGCATTTCAACTTGAGATTGCCGATAAGACATTCTTTATTTAGGCATATGCTAAAGAATACAAACTTTAAATAGTAAATCAATCAAATAGATAAATATTAACAATTAATAGAGAAGATGGGGCCACACCTCAACCCCTAAGAATGATATATAATTGAAAAACAAAATATGTATATACCTTATAGAAATTTATCTTTTATCGTTGCCTTTGTTCGTTAACAAGAGCTTTAGAACTTGTTGACATATGAGAATAGAGTCTTTTAATACCTTGTCTTACGATTGAAATCATCCAATCCTCCCCAAGCTTTATCTCCTCTTACTCGTACTGTGACTGTTCTCTCTTTCTAAGGTCTATGGCAAAATAGCCTTCTCTTATAGGGCTACGGCATACTATTCTTTCTCTAAAAGAAAAGCTATGGAGTTTTGGTCTCTTCCTCCGAAAGACCATAGCAATCTAAGCTTCTTTTCTATGATATTAGATAAGAATGAAGGGATGTATACATCTCAAACTCTAGGATTACCTTGAGGCTACTTGCTACCTTCTTACAGTTTTCCCTGTGTAGAGACCCTGACAGAATCAACAAATTGTTTCGGCCATAACTCTCTGATAAAAACTCAGAATATGGTCATATAGCCAGTCAAAATAACGGGAACGTATTTGGCCTACAAGCCATCATGGGTAGAATAGACAAAAACGTCTGTATATAGCCACAAACGCACCATCTTTAGAAACGCGTTATTTTTCTACATTTTTAGTATACATGGACTCTAAATATGTAAAAGTACTCTAAATATGACCTCTTATCATCTAAATTCGAATTTCTATTTTTGGAGATACTTATCTCTTAATAGAACTATTCTTGTCCTCTTAATTCTTTCAGGATTTTTAGAGCTAATATTTTTATTCTAACACTTTCCTAATGTTTCTAGCCTTATTGTCTCACTCTTCTCTAAGTACACTCTCTTTCCTTATTGAAATCTATATTAAAAGAGACACATACATACATGGCTTGGGAGGGACCTTACAACATGTGGTCTAGGAGTTTGGAGAACTATTACCTTTGGTGGTCAAAGATGTCATGTGAGCAGAGTAGCAATGAAGGAGGTAAGGAGGAGAGAGAGGTTGAGAGAGATGCAGGAGAGCTGATGTAGAAAATTGAAAGGTTAATCTTTAAAAAAAAGTTGGGGTGCGAGCATCAAATTTTAATGATAGGTATATGTGACATTTTTTGTGAATAGGTAGTATCCGTGTGAATGTCACATGTGTCTAATTACTAAAATTGCATCTCCTACAATGTTAGGGGTGGTTGCAAGATGAGGGTACTCACTTTCGTTCACTCTCTCTAAAATTGGGACATCCATGCATCTCGGGCGGAGTACCTCGATCGTGATAGTGCCGCGAATTAAAAGACGACACGTGCCTCCCGAGCCTAAATCGACATATCTCGATCGAGATGCCAACTAATGCCACGCTAGCAGGTCCGGGTTTCCAGGCGTCATCCATGTCACCAATACATGTCACCGCCACCACATTATCTCGATCGAGATATCTATGCCACTCGGATCCACATCAGGGCCACGCTGACTAGCACATCTCCATCGCCCACGTATCTCAAACGAGAAATTAACATCAAATCGCGACCATTCATTGTTCGAGGTAATGGGATACAATCTCCACCGTCCCCATATCTCGATCGAGATACTGAGATCAAATCTCAGCCGTCCAAATATCTCGATCGAGGTACAGAGATACAATCTATACCGTCCAAATATCTCGATCGAGATACGTAGATGCAATATCCACCGTCCAATTATCTCGATCGAGATACATAAACGCAATCTATACCGTCCATTCACGTACGTTGGAAGATGCGATCTCGGCCGTTTAAATATCTCGATCGAGGTATATAATGAATCTTGACCGTCGAGATACCTTGTCGTGGTAATGCCTTTAAATCGTGGCCGTCCATGTACCTCGAACGAGATAGTAATATCAAATCTCAGCCGTCGATCCTTCCCCAACCCTAAAATTAGGTGTGTATCTTGGCCGTATGTTACACTAACCCTAATATCCAGAGCGTTAATCTTGCAAACCCTAAATTGCATGATGTTACCGAACCTCGATCGAGGTTATAAAACCGAAAAACTTTTTTTTTTGCCTCATTCTCACAAGTCGTTTTCACTCTCCTTGCTCTCTTGATTTGGATTAGCATTAGTGAGCCCATTAGCATTGTTTTATAGCTTCATTAGTGCTACTTAGCACTAAGCATTAGACCCTTCACATTGGACCCTTCACATTAGACCCTTCACATTGGACCCTTCACATTTGGCTTAGGTTTTAGCATGGAGTCACACGAGGAGGGCCACGAGGAGGGCCGCTCATCTATTGTGGACCTCATCGCGGAGATAGACCGCAAGTTAGCGGCTATCCGTAGGAGTGCTAGAGACACTCCGTCTACATTACATATCGTGGCAGACTTGGAGGCGATGCTTGCATCCCTTCGTAGCCTTCACGATATTGTTTATGTAGATGAGTGGATAGCCCACCATCGCACTGCTCCTGTGTCACATGGCCTGACATATCGTCAGGTCTGTGATCTTGCTCCTATTAGGGATGGAGCCTACCTAGATCTTTTCCTCGATAGTCGTGGGATGAGGCCTGGGGCGGGCAAGCCCCTCACTATTTCGCGGTGTTCGCATCCTCGTATGGCGGCACATATCTATAGTCGATATGTTGCCGCATATGGGAGGATGCCGAACAACCGCCAGATTCCCATATACGGAGTTATATGCGGAGTTTGTCTTAGGGGAGGAGGTGGATTACACCAGCCATCGTCCGGGTGGTGGTGCTGGCCGAGGCCGTCTCCAGGACCAGGGTAGGCGGCCTCCACCAGCCCTTCGTGTAGCACCTACCACACAGATCCTTCATTTGTGCCATTGTCGATAGTAGAGGCTCTTGGCACCCAGGTCGGCATTGACGTACGGAGTACCACGGAGAGCATCCAGCACGTGGTGCGCCTGTTCTCACGATCTATACCGACGATCGACAGATGTCGAGGTATTTACATATATATTACGTCTTAAGTTTTTTTGGTCATTTATCTACATGTTTATATATACTTTTCTATATTTTTACATGAGCAGCATGGTTGATTGTGTCACGTAGGTTCCCACACCTACCACCCATTGAGAGGCTCACTCAGGAGTTGGTAGAGGCGAGAGCGGAGATTGACCGCCTCAGAGCTGCATTACAGATGGCAGAGGCAGCTACTGCAGAGGCACAGCTTCTGAGAGAGTCCGACATCCAGCAGGTAGGTTTCTCTTGCACGTAAAAGAGTTATAATTAAGGTCCTAAGTTATAAATTTCTTTAAGTAATACCTAATGAGAGACTAATCAATTATTTTAATGCTTTACTTTTTTGCGTAGGCTCGGACCGAGGTAGAGAGCTCCAGAGCTGAGGCATAGCATCATCAGATTATGGAGCAGATTGCCCAGCACAGGGCAGAGCAGCTGATGCTGCATGTTCGAGAGTTTCGTAGATCCTCGGACGTGACAGTGCCTTACCTACCTTTATATCCACGGCCTGTCAACAGAGGTTTTTCGACGACCTCTCCCGTAGGATGCACCACCCTTCCTACGTGATGCGTGCTGCTCTTTATGTATCGAGGACATTGATAGTACAGGTGGATATGCCCTGGGATGTGGACATATTTTCCACTTGTCTTGCATCACCCAGGAGCTAGTCCAGTTCTCAGCATGCCCATCCTGCCGTGCACGCGTCGACCTAGCGACATACAGGGTATTGGGCATCGATGATCTTCACCTAGGCCTCGTTCGAGTAGATGCCAGGACTGGCAGGCCTGTCGACTTTACATCAGCTATGGACTTGGGACTCGACGCCTTCGACGATAGAGCCCAGGAGCCTGAGGTGCCTCCTGAGATAGAGTGGAGCTCACATGAGTTCGACGCTTACCAGAGAGTCCTACATGAGAGCCAGGTCACAGAGCGCGTGGGTGGTGCTGGCCCTAGTGGCACCTCGGGTGATGGTGCTAGTAGCAGTGCTGCTTCTCATGAGCAGCGTGTCCTTACAGCAGAGGAGCTTACACGAGCAGAGTGGCAGACATGTACCATTGCAGATTATAGATTTTGGGTTTACAGACAGAGGTGTCTTGCATTAGCACGACGTGGAGAGAGAGAGAGGGCCATAGAGCAGCTTTTGGGACTCGTGAGCTCCCGAGTACACTGGCACCAGCTCACGATCCTGCCTTTGAGGCAGACCTCCCCGCAGACATTCGACGACCCTCGCAGCCGGCACAGCCTCCTCGACGTGCACAGCAGCCTTGACGCGCACGTCGACCGGCAGTTAGAGATGACGATTTTGATTGGGTTGCTGTTGATAGTGACTAAACTCAGACTAGCTGGGTTAGCTCACTTACATTGTACTTAGATTTTTGGGCAGTGACTAACCTCAGACTAGCTGGGGTAGCTCATTTTCATTCTGATGTACTTATTTGATGTTTATATCATTATGAGTTTTTTCATTATTAAGTATCATTACATTTTAGTTGATGTTCTTGATTTTATTATATTTTTTAACACTTTGGCTATCATATTGTTTGTTGAAAATCTCCATGCCATCGTACCCAAACATGCTCTGATGGGGACCAAACTTTGCAAGCATGGGGGGGCACCCACCCCCACATGCTTGCAAAGTTTGGTCACAATCAAAGCATGTTTGGATTGGTAATTAGCGCCCAGTGCAGGTTTTTGAAGTCTCTTGGTGCTTAAGAGGCCATGGAAAATCCGGGCCTTCCCCATACCATCGTACCCAAACATGCTCCGATGGGGACCAAACTTTGCAAGCATGTGGGGGTGGGTCCCCCCCAAATGCTTGCAAAGTTTGGTCCCCATCAGAGCATGTTTGGATTGGTAATTAGCGCCCAGTCCAGATTTTTCAAGTCTCTTGGTTCTTAAGAGGCCATGGAAAATCCGGGCCTTCCCCATACCATCGTACCCAAACATGCTCCGATGGGGACCAAACTTTGCAAGCATGTGGGGGTGGGTCCCCCCCACATGCTTGCAAAGTTTGGTCACAATCAGAGCATGTTTGGATTGGTAATTAGCGTCCAGTGCGGGTTTTTCAAGTCTCTTGGTGCTTAAGAGGCCATGGAAAATCCGGGCCTTCCCCATACCATCGTACCCAAACATGCTCCTATAGGGACCAAACTTTGCAAGCATGTGGGGGGGGGCCACCCCCACATGCTTGCAAAGTTTGGTCACAATCAGAGCATGTTTGGATTGGTGATTAGCGCCCAGTCCGGATTTTTCAAGTCTCTTGGTGCTTAAGAGGCCATGGAAAATCCGGGCCTTCCCCATACCATCATACCCAAACATGCTCCGATGGGGACCAAACTTTGCAAGCATGTGGGGGTGGGTCCCCCCCACATGCTTGCAAAGTTTGGTCACAATCAGAGCATGTTTGGATTGGTGATTAGCGCCCAATCCGGATTTTTCAAGTCTCTTGGTGCTTAAGAGGCCATGGAAAATCCGGGCCTTCCCCATACCATCATACCCAAACATGCTCCGATGGGGACCAAACTTTGCAAGCATGTGGGGGTCGGTCCCCCCCACATGCTTGCAAAGTTTAGTCATAATCAGAGCATGTTTGGATTGGTAATTAGCGCCCAGTGCGGGTTTTTCAAGTCTCTTGGTGCTTAAGAGGCCATGGAAAATCCGGGCCTTCCCCATACCATCGTACCCAAACATGCTCCGATAGGGACCAAACTTTGCAAGCATGGGGGGCGCACCCACCCCCACATGCTTGCAAAGTTTGGTCACAATCAGAGCATGTTTGGATTGGTGATTAGCGCCCAGTCCGGATTTTTCAAGTCTCTTGGTGCTTAAGAGGCCATGGAAAATCCGGGCCTTCCCCATACCATCGTACCCAAACATGCTTTGATGGGGACCAAACTTTGCAAGCATGTGGGGGTGGGTCCCCCCCACATGTTTGCAAAGTTTGGTCACAATCAGAGCATGTTTGGATTGGTGATTAGCGCCCAGTCCGGATTTTTCAAGTCTCTTGGTGCTTAAGAGGCCATGGAAAATCCGGGCCTTCCCCATACCATCGTACCCAAACATGCTCCGATGGGGACCAAACTTTGCAAGCATGTGGGGTGGGTCTCCCCCACATGCTTGCAAAGTTTGGTCACAATCAGAGCATGTTTGGATTGGTAATTAGCGCCCAGTGCGGGTTTTTCAAGTCTCTTGGTGCTTAAGAGGCCATGGAAAATCGGGGCCTTCCCCATACCATCGCACCCAAACATGCTCCGATGGGGACCAAACTTTGCAAGCATGTGGGGGGGACCCACCTCCCCACATGCTTGCAAAGTTTGGTCACAATC
The DNA here is from genome assembly GCF_041138505.1 of Cibotium barometz. Taxonomy (NCBI): domain Eukaryota; kingdom Viridiplantae; phylum Streptophyta; class Polypodiopsida; order Cyatheales; family Cibotiaceae; genus Cibotium; species Cibotium barometz. The sequence continues at coordinate 21,639,421 of NC_141055.1, read as the reverse complement.
AGAGCATGTTTGGGTGCGATGGTATGGGGAAGGCCCAGATTTTCCATGGCCTCTTAAGCACCAAGAGACTTGAAAAATCCGGACTGGGCGCTAATTACCAATCCAAACATGCTCCGATTGTGACCAAACTTTGCAAGCATGTGGGAGTGGGCCCCCCCCCATGCTTGCAAAGTTTGGTCCCCATCGGAGCATGTTTGGGTGTACGATGGTATGGGGAAGGCCTGGATTTTCCATGGCCTCTTGAGCACCAAGAGACTTGAAAAATCCGGACTGGGCACTAATTACCAATCCAAACATGCTCTGATTGTGACCAAACTTTGCAAGCATGTGGAGGTGGGTTCCCCCCCATGCTTGCAAAGTTTGGTCCCCATCGGAGCATGTTTGGGTGCGATGGTATGGGGAAGGCCTGGATTTTCCATGGCCTCTTGAGCACCAAGAGACTTGAAAAATCCGGACTGGGCGCTAATTACCAATCCAAACATGCTCCGATTGTGACCAAACTTTGCAAGCATGTGGGAGTGGGCCCCCCCCCATGCTTGCAAAGTTTGGTCCCCATCAGAGCATGTTTGGATGCGATGGTATGGGGAAGGCCTGGATTTTCCATGGCCTCTTGAGCACCAAGAGACTTGAAAAATCCGGACTGGGTGCTAATCACCAATCCAAACATGCTCTGATTGTGACCAAACTTTGCAAGCATGTGGGGGTGGCCCCCCCCACATGCTTGCAAAGTTTGGTCCCTATCGGAGCATGTTTGGGTACGATGGCATGGAGATTTTCAACAAACAATATGATAGCCAAAGTGTTAAAAAATATAATAAAATCAAGAACATCAACTAAAATGTAATGATACTCAATAATGAGAAAACTCATAATGATATAAACATCAAATAAGTACATCAGAATGAAAATGAGCTACCCCAGCTAGTCTGAGGTTAGTCACTGCCCAAAAATCTAAGTACAATGTAAGTGAGCTAACTCAGCTAGTCTGAGTTTAGTCACTATCAAGATAGAGATCTAGTCAGCAGCACCCTCTCTAGCTCTCAACTGCTCTAGAATGCTCTCATGGTCATCCACTCGAAGCCGAAAACGAGGGTGAGAACTGTGTTTTCGGCTCTGTACTCGAACAAGAGTGAGCCTGGTAGCAACCACTAGATGAGAGAACTGAAATGCCTCTAACTCCCACTTCCACTGCTGGAACTCAAGACTCCCCAGATGAAGTCGAATCTGCTGGTAGAACCGGCCTGCCACAATCATGCTATGGGCATCATAAGAAAACCCATGATCATCCACTGTATTCTGGTCAAGCATGCACTTTGGCCTAGTGCAACTCATCAGATAGTAGTCTACTCCCTCGCTATTTCCCTCACTGGCAATAACAGCAAATACATCACCCTCCTGTAGCAAATCTGTCAGGTCATCATAACTGACCATGAACACAGGACCTGTGTGCTCATCAGACACCACTGGGGGATGTGAAGGATGCTCGGGGGAGAGGAATGTCTGTATCCATGCATCTGCCCATCCTCTCGAGGCACAATGTGACCAATCGCCATCCATACATGCTCCACAGAAGCATGCAAACCGTCGTGTGTAAATCGTGGGGGCCGCCATGCACGTGCTCCTGATGGAATGTAAGCCCAAGGTGCCAGGTACTGTGTCACAATCATGGGAGGCTCTACGGTCAATCATGCCACCATCCACATGCCAAAAAAATCTCCTGACAATCCGAGCATCACGTTTGGGGTACGATGATGCTGCACTCCCACACAAATGTTGGGAGCACCACTCGACTACGTGGCCCGCATCTCTGAACCGCTGAACATCCTGTCTCGCAGCTGATGACGCCTCAAGGCACGTTTCACACACGCGCCCGCACCATCATGCTCTCCCTTCCCGTGACCAGTCTCAAAGAATGACCAAATCACTGGGATACTAGACTACACATGCCACCTATAAATCCATAAAAGATTGTCTTAGTTATTGTTTTCTTTAAGATGTTCTAGTGAATTTAGTTTAATTGTAAATGTAAGAAAGCCATAAGTACTACCTGTAGAGCCAATAGAATTGACGTGATGACTTGAACTGTGCGCCACAACCATCCGACCAAACCCATCGCTGGACATGTCTGATCCCACAATCTCCTAAAAAATCGTCATGGAGACGAAAACAGTGTTGCACAAAATGTGCATCATGTGAACGATCATCACTGATATAGAAATGATACTCTCGAATAATGACACGGGTCTCGGGGGTACTCGCTATCCCATCTACATGAGCCTCTGCATGTCGATAGCTAATGTGGACCAAAATAGCAACCTGGTGAGGTAAGCAATACATACGTTTAGGACACAAAAAATCAATTAAGTAATGTAGCTCAAACATAAAACAAATATTACAAAATATAACCATTACCTGCTTTGAGAAGTAATACTCAGATTGTATCTCCTGAAAAGGTGTGAAAGTGTAGTTCTCTGCAAAATCAATCATAGAGACGACCACACCAATAGGAAACTCTGCTAGGCATGCTCGGAACTGACGATCCTGCCACTTGGCACAATGACTGTGCCGTATGTAGGGGTAGATCTGCTCCCTAAATGTGGCTGTGAAGTGACAACGTGGTGTATGTTTGTCCACGAGCTGCAACTTCCTGGACTGTCCACCACTCTGGAGCTGGTGTGTCACATACTCATAACGTTGCCATGCCACTATCTCTTGGTCACTTGCATCAATATCTACCATCTGTAGATGTGCAAGTGAACCACATGATGTGCAATTGCTCTCCACACAAGGCATCCTATGGAACTGGGCATCCTCCGTGCGTGCACACAAAAGAGAGTGGATGAAATCACGTGGACTACGAGGCAACTCTCTATGCCCACTAAGAGAACGGAACACATCATAAAAAAGTTTGAACTCAACATGGTAGCGACAACAACATGTGTCACGCTGACGTGAGTACCTCACAAACCAAGGCTTACACCCCTCAAATGACCTTTGCCCAATTTTAAGCTCTGGATACGAAGCCACAAACTGAGAATACAACTCAGTTTGGGTCATTTCAAGAAAGCAAGCAACGTGCTCAATGAACACTCCTCTTGTCACTCTCTTACGCAAAGCTTTCTTGAAAACTGGCGATGCACGACAATTCTCCTCCCAAAAACTTTCTATCAAGGTTCTAGTGGTTTCATCTAGTAGGCGATCATGCCTAGCTACACGACCACTACTCGCCCACATAGCACCAACCTCATTGGCATCTAAACTTTGTCGCCTAATAGACCCAACTCTAAGTGCGTGTGGTGCTATGGAAAGGATGTGAGATGTGGCACTAACCTTACCCTTCATTTGGGAGCTACTTATGGCTGCCACAATAGTCCGTCGAGCAGCCAAAGCGTCCGCAGAGTTCCTCTTCTTGTTAACTATATAGGAATGACGAACACTTTGTAGCACCGCCATGCCAGCTCTCCTCTCTCTTCGACCTCCAATGTCAGAAAGCGCCCTGCAGTTGGCCATGTTGGGCAGATCAATCAAAGCATCAAGCACACATGCCTGTGATGAAGACGTGAGGTCTTTGAAATAGGAATGGAAGATTGCATGGGCACGACGATGTGCCCCTGACTTTGATAGTTCTTTCCTATCCACACGAAGGGCGCCCAAAGGAGGGGGGTGGGTTCTTGTAGAAGAGAGGACTCAAGAAGGGCGGGTTCATGTGGATTATCTAAACTAAGGGGTAGTGGGGGGGAAGAGGGCGAAGGGAGAGGAAGTGGAAGAGGAGGAGCAAGGCTTGGATCATCGCCAACGGAAGGTGTTGCTCGTTGACGTGCTCTCCACTCTCTCTTTCTCTCACGAGCTACCCTTCTCCTCTCCTCCTCTTGAACTTGGTGGATGGGGGGGAGTCTAGTCCTATCACGTTTCCGACTCCTACGACTTTAAGAACCCATTCTCAAGGAAGCTAAGAGAGAAAATATTATAAAGGCTCAATGATGGGATAGTACTAGAGATAAGTGTGGGATAGTACTAGAGATGTGTGATTATATAGGAAAAATAGGTTATCCACTTCAAATCTCATTGGATTTCCTATCTAAGATTCATTGGATAACTAAGATAAACATAAAGATAATTAAAGATAAACTATTATCCACTTAAAAATTAATATTATTTATAATATTTATTAACAAGTCTAAATATTTATCATTACTAGATATATAAATATATCTTTAAAGATATCTTTTATTTTATAATTATATAACTGCTTTTTTTAAATAAAGTATTTTTTTTAAATTTTATTCACAGGTTTATTCTACATAAAAAATTTTCAAGAAATATAAAATTAAAAAAATTATTTTTTTTAAATTAATAATATGATCTTTAATAATATTTTTATTGATCTAATCCCAAAATATAATCCTTTAAAATTAGTGATTTTAAATTCTTTTATTTAATAAGTTACATATATTTTATTATTTAAATTTTTATATTCTATTTCTCTAAATTACTAAATTAACTTTTCCAAAAATATGTTTTTGAAAAAAGAGGGGAGGTGGGAAGGAGATGCCACGTGTCAGAAGCGTGCATGACACGTGGCATTCTCTTGACATGTGGCACTATTATGGTTGATGTGGCAATTCCATGATGTGGCATGCCATGTCACCATGTGCGAGGTGGCATGCAAAGGTGGCAAGATGATGTGGCATAAATGATGACTAGGATGATGAGGTGGGGAGTCAACTAGGTTGACCATGTTGACATGGAGGGTGGAGGTGGCAAGCTGAGGTGGCAAGCTGCTTATGTGGATCCTCTCGATGCTCACGTGGACATAAAGTGGCATGCATATATAAGGTTTGTGCCTACCCAAGCCTCACACATGGAATGAAACCTAAGCTGTGAAGTTTACCAAGCCTAGATTTCCAAACCTAACTAGGATTGGTTTTAGACTTGAAAAGGGGAAAGTGGACACAATATGGGAATTTTCACTTGGGAGGATTGAAAATGGACCTTCCCATACTCAAATCAAGCCAAATTTTTTTTAATAAATTCATGGCAACAAGAGTATTGATCCCTTGAGTTTTTAGATTGAAAGATTCAATATTTAATTTTCTAGAATTAAATTACTATTGATTTAATGGGCCTCTGACAGTCATAATAAATTTTCCAAAGTAAATCTACAAAAATCAAACCGTTAGATTTGTAATTTTACCTTATACCCACATTATACTAATCTTTCCCAATCTAATCATCACTAGATCCATACAATTTGAGCATTTTAAATGGTAGATGTGGTGGGAGGATAAAATAGTATGTTTTTTAACAATTCTAATATCTTTTAAATAATATAGAAAATAGTAGAACACATCAAAAATTACTCGATAAATCAAGTTAAGCTCTATGTTATTTGTATTTGTGATATGCAAAGTGGGAACATCATATGAGTAATAATGTAAAAGTTATAGGCAATTTACTCACATTCACTATACCTGTCTAAACCTAGGAGGACAGGGCCTGTATACAAACTTGGTTCCCAAAGAAAAGGGGATTTGCAATTATTGGATATTCGATCAGATTATAGTTTTAGGTGCCCAACTTTGCATATGATGTTTCATTAGAAGACCTTGAAGTGAAACTCCTTGGCTAACTATGAGAGATTGGCTATTCTTCTTGAAAAAATGCCTGTTTTCCAGCTAAAGCCAAGGGCGCCCACGACATGAAACTAGATAACCTCATCTTGCAACCACCCTTAGCCTCCCCTTATACTAAGGTTTAAGCTTTAAAATTTAAAGTACAATGCAAGAAGAAGGTCCCTCTCATACCGTGGTATGTTCCCATGTCCACTCTGAAGAAAGCTGAAGAAGGAACACACACACGTGCATATGCACACACACACACACACACACACACACACACACACACACACACATATCCATAACATGATTTGGAGAAAAATGGAAAACTCAATTCAATATATCATGCCATAGATCAATAAGACTCTTTTTGGGTAGAACTAAATAAATAACTTCAGGTATACCAAAATTAGAGTTAACATTTACATTATGTTTCTTACAATTTTCCTACTTTTTCTAAGGTTTGATTTTCTTTTTTACTTTAGAAACAAATGTATTTAAATGCTTCAATCAATATATTTTGTCTAGGAAATTTGCTAACATGATTTTTTAAATTTACTATATAGATCCTAGATATATCTTGAAATTTCTAGGTAAAAAACCCATTTCTTATTATAGATACTTCTTATTTCTTACGAGATGCAACAATAATTCTCTAGGTAGATCTCCTTCTTTGGTAGAACTAAAACCCTTTTCCTACATAGAAATGTTTTTTTTTCTAAGATAGTTTTTTCCCTATATATGAAGTTTATTTATTTTTTTCTCTATATGGAGACTATTTATTTTATACATAAAAAGTGAAGTTTTTATATATATTTCTTTACTTGCGATCAAACATATTTTCTCTATATATATGAATATTAATTTACTAGATGTAAGGCGAGAACTCTACATAGATAATTACTATTTACTTTATAAAGACCATGTATTTACTATATGTAAGGTGAGTTTTCTATATAGATATTACCATTTCCTGGGTAATAAATATAGGAAATATGGTTTACGATATAAAATAATAAATAATCATGTAAAGATCTAGTAAACACCCTTGAATTTCTTATGTTGATAGAAATTTTCTATAGAGCAATGTGTCACGAGTCACTAGTCCCTTGTGTAAGACCACGTGAGCTCAAGGCATTGTTCATCATGACCAAACAAAGCACCATCCTCTTGCTTCAAAAGCTTCTAGAAGCACTCGACTTGGGACTGAAAAGTTCTCTAGCATGCAAAATAGGCTATAGTCCTCCTTTTTAGGAGAAACTCTTTTTGTGAAGTCATGTATCAGGCTTGAATTCTAAGGCGTGGTTTGGTGAAGAGTCTAGTCTTGGTCTTAAGATTCATTGGTTTTGTAAGAGCCTTTTCCCACCAACCTAATGAAATGACATGTTTCCAGGTTGGAGTTGGTTTCCTACTGGTTGTGATTTAGACGACATGTTTCCAGGTTGGAGTTGGTTTCCTACTGGTTGTGATTAAGACGACATTAAAGTGAAAAAGACAAATGCTTGGCATTTTTGAGGAGCCAAATGCTTGGAGGCCATTGAGAGCACCCTAGTCTATGACTCACAGTGCATTTGTAGGATCAAGGTAATATTATTCATACTCTCATGGCCACTTGGCCCCATTTACTAGGGTTGCAATCATAAAAGGCAGCCAATTTTGAGAGTGTGGGATCATGTTATTTTCTTTACCACTTCTCCTTTGGGGCTTTGTTGGTAGCACACAACCCCCGATTGGCTGAGATCGTCTCCTCATCAATGGTTTGAGATCTATATTTGTACTTTGTTTTTATTCTACTTAATAGAAGTCTTTTCTAGGAAAAATAAAAATATGTGCTTGTGGTTGTGAAGTGAACACATCACTTTGGGGATTGCTCAACTAGTAATAGATTACCAAAATGGATCAACGTGGAAACTAGACCTAACTTGGCTGTATGATTGGGATAGTTAGTTTTTGGTTTGGAAAACTTTGGCATGGTACTCTTTGCACTACATTATTAACTTTGTTGTAGGCTAACTTAACTATGCTTAGCTCACCTTCCCACAATAATGTAGAATATTTTGGAACTAATGCAATGAGGCCGAATACCTAGACACAGTTAGCTCACCTTCCCACAATAATGTAGAATATTTTGGAACTAATGCAACGAGGCCGAATACCTAGAGATGCTATCATTGCTTTGGTCAAAGTTCACTAGTTGAAGTGCAATTACCTATGAATGCCATCATGACCAAAATTTGACGGGTGTTTTACCTGTTAAGGCTAATTTTTCAAATAAAAAAAGGTAGAAAAATATTTACTATGTCAAAAAACATGCAATGCCCTAGAATTAGCTTTTCACTTTGAAATATAATAATTTTATATGCCTTTCAAATGACATGCCATTTTTTAAAAAGTGCTTTTTTTTGAGAGAGAGAGAGAGAGAGAGAGAGAGAGAGCGATATATATATATATATATATATATATATATACATATATGTATGTATACACACATTATATTAACGTATAAGTATGAATCGAATGATATATTTATTAATATGTCAGCCTAAATTATAATTAATTCTTTTTATATAAAGTTTTAGATTTAAAGGTGATAAGATTTGAGCCACAGTAAGATTTAAAGGTGATAAGATCTGAGCCTGCATTGGCCGTGTAGACTGTACTATGTAGTGGCTCGCATCCAAATTTGTGGAGATAACCAGTTGTAAAGCTAGACTCGTGTAAGGCCCTTTACAGACCACCTAAGGATGTCACAATACCGCCCAACATGTAGGTAGCCAAAAAGTGCCCTGTGCACTCTTGAATGGGCGTACCCCATTACACACCAACTGCCCATATGCTGCGTTATTAAAAAAGTGACTGCCCATGCATGGGCACCCCCTTTACACACCGCCCCTCGTTAACATGCATCTCAACTTTAGCATGTTAACCTGCGTATACATACAACATGTAAAGAGCATGAGTCATTGCATGCCTACTCCCAATCTGGTGCTCAACACATACGATACAAGTGCAAGTGCAAGTGCTCCTACTATCTTACTATACTATGGAAGAATGAATTGGTAATCAATGATCACTTACCCGTAACTTACAAGATTCTCCCAAACTTTATCAACACCCTGTAAAAGCAATTTTTATCCATACAAATAGAGAGTTGGGGACTTGAACCCCATCACCACAGTGACTGTGGCTACACCCTGCTCTCTTCGAGAGGAGGGGAGGGGATGAACTAGATTTATCTTACCCCCTCCCCTCCTCCCACCTACAAAAAAGAATGAGAATCAATAGGCATATGAAATTTAAAAACCAAATAAACATCCTAATTAAATAATCCAAAAGATATTTGGGAGATATTTAATAAAGCCAACAAAATATGATGTCTTAGAGAAAAACAAAATACCAACATTGTGTCCAAAGTCATAACATCCAAGCACTGTTTCATCCCTACTCACTATTGTCACTCTCATCAGCTGAGTCATGATTGTTGAAATTTGAGCAAAATGATGAGCTATGGTGGATCAAACACTAGAATCAACATGATTAAGAAAGTGATTAGCAAATGATTAACACGTAATTAGTGAATAATTAGCAGATAGATTAATGTAGGCATGGATACTCAAAAACCAGCAAATTCTCATTAGGGCTATGCCTCAATTTATAGTGTTTACATCAAGCATCAAATCCCATTGATTTCTCCATGATTCACTCCCTGAATATCTCCACCTTTTGCCTGATTCTCTCCACCTCTTCTCTTTTCCCTGAATATCTCCCAGAATATCTCCACACTCCTAAATTCCCTCATGCTACCCATTATTCTCTCCCAGTAGATTCTTCTCACCTTTTCACAGGTTCTTTCACAATTACATCTTCTCTTTTACAGCCTCTATCCAAGAGCTTGTTCCCACACACACCCTATTCACTTGTATATTTCAACACCTCCCCTCAAGTGAATACTCCTAGAACACCTAGACCCTATACCAAGTTTGCCTCCCCTTACTTGGTAGTCCGCGACCAGTGTCTACTCCTCCCCTCAAGTTATCTCAGCACATCTGGACCCTGTATCAAGTTTCTTTCTTACTTGACAGTCCGCGACCAGTGCCTCAAGTCCCTAAACTCCATAGTCCTTGACACTCTCTCTCTCTATGTGTCCAAGGCTACTATAAGTGCCCGCGACCTTGACTAAAGTGCTCACACATACATCTACCACGTGGCCTACATCATCGGTGACTCAGAGGTGGTTTTACTTTATTGGGGAAGGTTACATTGGGTTGTGGGCTCTCTCTCTCTCTCTCTCTCAGAGATTTTCACATGGCTCCTCACTCTTTGGAGCCTCATATCTTCTCTTCTCTTCAGTCTTCTTGTCGTGGCAGCATCTCTCCACGCGTCCGTCTCTTCTTCCAGTCTTCTCGGGGTAGCTTCTCTTCTTGTGGCAGCTTCTCTTCTCGTGTCCATGTCTTCCTTCAGGTCTTCTTCTCGGTGTGGATCCTCTTCTTGGGAAGAGATATTCTTCTTCTTTCATGGCTGGGGCCATGAGCTCGTCCGTCAGGTCATTTTGCTCCATGTGAGCAACATGTTTCAATGTTTTGCTGACAGTTCCTTTGGGCTTTTTATGTTTATTTTGTGTCATTATGCAATGCAAACCCAAATTTATGCGGGAGGTCTTACCTCTTGCCTTAATCTGGACAAGGGCAGTGTCTGTTCCCATTTTTACACTGATAAAATGTGCCCAATACATAATGCGTATAGCATTCATTCTCATGCACATTCCAAATGCAACTCTGGCTGTGAATAATCTTGAATTTGAGTGAGATTTACAGGCATTAACCAAGGGTTAAATGCAAAATGATGATTTTCACAATTTTATCAGCACAATTTTACCAGAAATTACACTAAATCAAGGGTAACCAATTTGTACGGGATGGTTGGAGTATCAAACCAACTCCGATTTGAAATCTGAAGTTATAGGGATCTGTATCAGATACCTAATGGTTAATTTGAACCCTCAATTGCACCAAAGTACAGTGATTAGCACTGATTAATCACTGATTAGCAAATTAATGCTCTGGTTTGTGTGCAGAAAACAGAGTATGCGGGGAGTCTAGATCTGATGCCTTCCACTTCAAATGAGCTCAAATGCTTTCAAAGGCATCAATAGCAATGAGTCTAGTAGAGGATTAAGCCAAGAAACACAAGATTTAACCAAATAATGAAAGCTTAATCTCTGTTTTACCAAAGTCACCTGCAGATTTGATGAAGAGCTTGGATCTCTCTGTAGACTTGATGAAATTGATTTCTGTCTTCACCAGCTTGTAGAGCATGCTTGATTACCCTTTGTGCTAAAAGGAATTAGCTCAATTTGATTTGATGGAGTGTAGATCTGCATTTTCCTCAGAAAAAACAGCGCTGGAAAAAACGCGGATTTCTCCTAAACGCCTTCGCGTTTTGCTGCGCCGCTTGATGAGCTTGTAGCTAGGGCTAATGACTAGCTTGTGTTAGAAGGGCATAGCCTAATGTTGACTGTGCATGGAGAATGGAGTCCTCCACTGACTGGGGGTGAAGGGGAAATGAAAAAACTCACTAAAAATTGATTATTTTGCTAATTATCTTACTAATCCTGATTAATTCACTAATGGGCTCATAAATCTAGTTGATTCTAGGCATGGCTCTGATACCATGTTGAAATTTGAGCAAAATGATGAGCTATGGTGGATCAAACACTAGAATCAACATGATTAAGAAAGTGATTAGCAAATGATTAACACGTAATTAGTGAATAATTAGCAGATAGATTAATGTAGGCATGGATACTCAAAAACCAGCAAATTCTCATTAGGGCTATGCCTCAATTTATAGTGTTTACATCAAGCATCAAATCCCATTGATTTCTCCATGATTCACTCCCTGAATATCTCCACCTTTTGCCTGATTCTCTCCACCTCTTCTCTTTTCCCTGAATATCTCCCAGAATATCTCCACACTCCTAAATTCCCTCATGCTACCCATTATTCTCTCCCAGTAGATTCTTCTCACCTTTTCACAGGTTCTTTCACAATTACATCTTCTCTTTTACAGCCTCTATCCAAGAGCTTGTTCCCACACACACCCTATTCACTTGTATATTTCAACAATGATCACCAAATACAATTCTCACATTTGTCCTCTCTCTCTCTCTCTTTATACATAACTCTAGCAAGATTGTCTCTCCTTGCAGCGCCCCCAACCTGGGATGAATCAGGCGGTGCTGTTTCTGATGATTGTACCCTCTGCATAACCGCTGAGGTCTCGGTCTGTACCAAAGCTATAACCTCAGCAAGACCCACTTGCAGCGCATTCTGAATGATTGGATCCAAAGCCTATGCATCATTGTTTGCTCTCTCCACCTCCGCTTGTGCCTCTCGAACCCAACCCTCATCAAATGAATCTCCATGCACAATGCACATGTTATGAAGGACCAAACAAGTGCTAACCATCTTCGGCACATTCTGCAATAACATGTCACATCTCTTCAATAAAATATGAAAGCAGGCTTTCAGCATTCGAAAAGCCCGCTCCAATACATAACGTTAGTGTGTTTACATGTTAAAACTTGAAATTAGCTAAAAACTTGATGGCAAATTCAATTACAATAAACATGTTAGAACACCATAATTTGCAGAGATAACAAAGTGAAATCACTCCTTTAAAACTTTTCACTACATCCACAAGGCCAGTCACAAACTGAAGTAAGATGGCCAAGCATTTGCAACTTTTGGGCTTCTGCTGCCTTGCGATCCGCAAGAGAGTCTTTGTGCTGATCCGCCATGACTTTGGCCGTGTTGGCCATGGTAAGAAGGGAATCCTCAATCTTCCGATCTTTTCGTGGTTGTAGATTGGGGACATTGCTCTGGGCGCTTCTATTTTCATAAAGGATTGTGTGCCCTCTCCTTCGTGTACTTCCCCAATTGGGCCGTCGGTGTAACCACCCACAATTGAAGCATGGGTGAAGCTAACCGCGTTTGCCCGATTGTGCATGTACTCATCAATGATATCAAACCATTGACATGTTACCCTTACAATCATTTCCAGAGATCAAATTATGGGCCTTGTCTTCTTGTAGTCTGCATACACATGACCCCATTTCTTTCTACAACCTTCAGAGTCTTTGTCACACTGGGAATAGCCCTGCAAGTTGAGTGGTAACTCTAGACCATAGATCAACCCCTTGCTTATGAGTTTTTCCAAACTCATCGTGCATTGAGCCTCGAATGTGAATGAGTTGAACAACCCATGCATCCTTCCAAACCTCCCTTTTTCATGTTTGTTCATCTACATTGGTCTTTGGTGTAGAGGTCTTTCTACCTCTCTTGGTCACGGGGGCTTTGTTGGAAACTTCAACCTCTTGCACCTCTGCATCATCTGATTGTTGGACTCTACATTTTATTGGAAGTTTTTTTGGAGCAGAAACCCCATCCACATCACTTCTCCCTTCCAGAGTCAAAGATGAGATGTCTGTCTCTGCTTGTGAGGGTTGCGGACTTTGATGCAGAGACTGGTAGCCGATTAGGTTAGGCCGTTGTATGGTGTAAACGCAAACAGTGAACCACCCAAAGGGGCAAAGGAACGTAGGATGCCTGAGAATATTGGGAGTATGAGGGCGTATACTCGCTGTCTTGCGAGTTTTGGGAATCCATTGGGGGATTACTGGAACGTCAAAATAAAGAGGTTAATTCAATTGCAAACACAGCATGTTGTAGAAAATAGATCACCTATGGAGATAGACGAATTCAGAACATGCAAAAACAACATCATGTTTTCTGTAACATGTGTAGTTTCTAGAGATGTAGAAAATGCAGAGATGTTGTTGAAAATACAGAGAGATGCAGAAAAAACAAAGATATCACACACTAAATGCTGGCTGGTGGCACGTGGTGTGCTGGGCCAATGAGTTCAAGAGCATGCAAAAACAACATCATGTTTTCTGTAACATGTAGTTCCTAGAGATGTTGCAGAAAATAAAGAGATGTTGTAGAGAATAGAGAGAGCAAGAAAACAACATGCTGAAAATACAGCATCTTGCAGAAAACACGGAACCTATGGAGAACATGCAAAAACAGACGAATACGGAGCATGCACAGAGTGTTGATAAAATCGTTTGCAGACGAACACAAAAAACACAGACGAATAGAGAACATGCAAAAACAACAGCATACTTTCTGTAACATCTATATTTTCTAGAGATGTTGCAGAAAATACAGAGATGTTTTAGAAAATAGAAAGAGCAAGAAAACAACATGCTGAAAATACATCATCTTGCATAAAACACAGAACTTATGGAGAGCATGCAAAAACAGACGAATACAGAGCATGCACAAAGTGTTGATAAAATCGCTACATACGAATACAGAACATGCAAAAACAACAACATGTTTTTTGTAACATCTGTATTTTCTAGAGATGTTCCAGAAAATAGAGAGATGTTGTAGAAAATAGAGAGAGCAAGAAAACAACATGCTAAAAATACAGCATCTTGCAGAAAACACAGAACCTATGGAGAACATGCAAAAACAGACGAATACAGAGCATGCACAGAGCGTTTATAAAATTGCTGCAGAACGAACACAGAAAATACAGACGAATACAGAACATGCAAAAACAACAGCATGTTTTTTGTAACATCTATATTTTTTGAAAACACAGAGAAGAAAACAACATGCTGAAAAACCAGCATGTTGAAGAAAATATGCAGAAAATACAGAGAGCATGTTGCAGAGATATTGTGATAATACAGAAAAATGCTGTAAAATACAGAGAGCAAGAAGGAAAAAACGCAGGTTACCTGGAGATCACTTTGCCTGATTGTGCATGCTGGGGAAATCGGTCTGCACTGATTTTATCAACGCTCTGTGGCGGGAACCGAGTAAGATGGTCCACCAACGATGCGCTAAGAAGTCGGATTAGGTGGAGCCCAAGTTTGGGCAGCCATGTCCCGCTGCCCACACACAATCGAAGGAGGGGCGATGCATGGAGGCCAGCATGGCCCGTAACCGAGGGAGAGCTCCGGCGGTGTGTAAAGCCTGCATGCACAGCTTGACCATTCATTGGTCTAGCACACCACGTGCCACCGGGCGACGTTTGGTGTGTAAAGGGCCTAAGAGTCGTGACTTGTGACCGTGTCACCGTGTGAATTAGTCAGGATTCAGGATTTTTATCGATGCGTGGAAACCTGCAGGTTGCAGCAGCAGCGGTGCAGCTAACAAGGCCTAAGTTGCTTTGAACTTGCACTATTGCAAAGGCTTGCAAGTTGCATACATAGACGGTGGCGGGCCACCGGCCCATAGCCCAGGGCTCGCTCCTTGGCTGAGCCGCGTAGACTCTCTGTGCGGCTCTAGCCTCTGGAGATTGGAGTCTGGGTAGTAAAACGGAAGTTCACGCTCCACAGCCTCCATGCCCAGTCGCCGCCCACGTTATAAGGATTGGGGTCTCCGCTATCCAGCAACAGCCGGCCATGCTCCACCGAGCACCATCTTGTCTCTGTAGTGCCATACAGCCCACGGGCGACGCCCACATAAGAACTGCCTTTGCACTCTCCTCGCTCCACGCCCATAGCAAGCCAACAAGGTAAACGATTAAACATCAGTATTAAAACAAAAGTAAATCCTTTTCTTGCATGCTGGTCCTGTCTGAGATGGACTGCTCTAGGGATGAGGTGGCCTGATTCTAGGGATGTTGAGGTTCTATTCAAGGAGTGTGAGAATCTAGCTATAGCAAGGAAAGGTTGTTGTAAATACCCTTCTTTTACATGGCTGGATTGCTCATCCCCTCTACTACAGGCACCCATCTCTCCATCTTGTTTCACATGGCAATCGTCATTGTCTCCAGATTGTTGTGCCTTATCTTCCAAGGAATCTGAACTTATCATGACAACCAACCGTAACTGCCAGTCCAAGCTTATTCAAAAGACACTCGGGGTCTATGCTACATTTTCTCTTCTCTTTTTGGCATTTAGCTTCCCCCCAAAAAAAACACAATCTGTGTAACAACCCCATCATGTAAATGGGATCTTCTTTCTCCTTTCTCCCATCAAAGAGGTCAACCCAATTAAAGAGTTGTGCCCTTGTTATTACTTTTATACAAGCTGCATACCCCTATTTTTTATGATGATCCTCATGTCTTAGGCTAGAACAATTGCATTTGAACTAGTACATACACCCTCTATGGAACCAGTTCGTAAGAAGATCTTTTAACTCCATGCCACCGGTAGAGTTTGCATTGGAAAAGAGTGTTGGAGGAGTTTTTCTATATTGCAGTCTGTACTGCAGTGGTACCCTTGGTAGTCATAGATGATAAAGTTGTCCATCTCATCTTGCATTTCCATCATGCTCATGCAACTTGTAGATTTGGTTTTCTAATAGCTATAGTACCGCTTGGGGGTTGCTAGAAGGGGATGTGCTTACATGTATCTGAGATGGCAACAATAAGGACCTTGGTTGATTTCCGGTGTTTCTTTTGTTTTGGCCAAGTTTGACAGTCGAGCTCCACCGTCCGAAGTCCTGTCCTACTCCTGGTATGGGATTATCTATTTGCTTTTGTTGATAAGGTTGCAAATTGACATGTCGAACTTCAGAACTTGATGCAAGATTATGATATTGTACACTTGAAAGTTTTACAAATCCATGCAATTTGATGGCTATCTAGAGGCCAAGTAATGGAAAGATTAATGCCTTCTATTTTGGAGCAATGGAGAATGCATGAGAAAAAATGGTACAATTATGATCTTTCAAGTCCAATTTTATGATGCATCTACTGGCCGATGTTTTGGTGGAATTGAATAAATTAAATACAGAGTTTCAAAGGGAGAACATTGATGTTACTATGATTGGAGTCTAGTTGGATTTGACATTTGAGAAGCTCACTAGAAGGTATATATCTTATGAAGGCCAATTTGGTGTTGGTTCAAAATAGCTTACTAAGTTTTTGAACATGTCAAAAGATGGAAATCTGTTACATGTTGATAATGCTAATGGGTTTACTCATAAGCATGTGCTACACTTTGTTTCAGTTCCAAAATTAGCTCGAAGAAAGAAACGGGGCAGAGCATCAAGTGATTCAGAAGAGGAGAATGCAACTCTTGATCTCAATGTACTGCCTCAGGATGCTTGAAGTGCAAGTGGTTTACTGAATGCATTTACATTGGAAGGACATTTGTACAAGATGTTTTGAATGCTTTAAACAATAGGTTTCCTGATTTTGGGGTTTTCAATTTGGTCAAGCTATTTAATCCATCTGTCTATCCTTTAGATGAAATTGAAAGAGAGAAAAGGATTGAAGAATGGTTGGAGAGGCTTATTGGTAAGGTTAATGTTGATGATTCAACAATTGACATTAGGAAATGTCTGGGTGAACGGGAGGATTTTGTTAGCATGCTATTCAGGGTTGCTAGGAGTAGAGGTATGCATGATGGTTGGGAAATTTGCAGCAGCACAAAGACTTGGCGGGACACATTTCCAAGATTGATGCATTTATGGCAAGCAAGCATAGTAGTTCCAGCAAGTACAATATCATGTGAGCGAGGTTTCTCTCGACAAAATACCATAAAGAATAGCTTTAGAAGTAGCTTGTGTCTGGAGACACTTGATGCATTGATGTTGTTATCACTTAATCCAAGTGGTGCATCACTTTATGGGAAAGATGTTTTTGATATTTGGTTACAAGGAAAAGACGAGAGGGTGATGCCATTAAAGTGATTTGTTTACTAATTCAATAAAGTGTAACATAACTAAACAGTAGTCAGGGTGTTTGGGCCCGATTTTGGCAAGTTGGACATGCAAAGCATCTTCATTGGACAACATGTTGGGCAACGTATAATTGGTACATAAGATGGTTGGTAATAGCACTTGAGCTATTTTGCCTTGAACACAACAAGTGAACGGGTTGTACTAGGGTGTTTAAGCCCATTTTGACAAGCTGGATAGACATTTAAGATGGTTGGGCAGCTAAACAAATCCACTTGAATATTTGGTCCTTGAAATTTGCTAACATGAATTTTTCTTATTTACTGTATAGATCCTAGATATATCCTGAATTTTCTAGGTAAAAAACCCTTTACCATGATAGATACTTATTATTTACAAGATGCAACAATAATTCTCTAGGTAGATCTTCTTATTTGGTAGAGAATTAAAACCTTTTTCCTACATAGGATCTTTTTTTCTAGATAGTTTTTTTCCCTATATAAACACTATTTATTTTTTCTCTACATGGAGACAATTTATTTTATAAATAAAAAAGTGAAGTTTTTAGATAGATTTCTTTACTTGCTAGATCAAACATATTTTCTCTAATTTTGAGGTCACCATTAATGGGATGGCGATTGGGGATTGTGTCTTGCAGAGATCAGCCTTAGTGCTACTCAGGGTTGGTGGTGGGATGGCAAGAAATCCTTTCATCACTTTGGTGGATCAGTCATTGACCCCTCACTGAGATGGAGCCCTAGGAGAAAGCATCTAGTGGTCACTTGTAACATGGAGCCCTAGGAGAAAGCATCTGGTGGTCACTATGTAACATGGAGCCCTAGGAGAAAGTATTTGGAGTCACTATGTAACATGGAGGGTGGTAAGCGCTGCAGGCATTAATGCTACACGCTAGCTAGCCATGCAAACTCCACAAAAAATGCATACAAACATGGAATGATTTGTGGGGGATAACAGATCGACCCAGTGGCTTGATTGGGAAGACATTGCCCAATAGTTTGGCCTATCCAGTTCATCCCTATTGGTGCTTCAAGCTGCTGCTCTACTGAGGTGCTTCCCCCACGATAGCCGACTACTATTAGTCTGAAGCTAGAGAACTGGTTTGTTAATTGGGCATCAGACATAGGGAAACCACTCCCAGATATGAAAGGAGCTGATATTCACACTTGCCAAGCCAATTGGTTTGGCAGACTAGGCCACAAGTGGAATCTACCGAGTACTGTGGAAACATGGGCTCGACGCACAGATGCAATATGGACAGTCACCCTGTGCCTCCAAGTCAATGTTTTCCTCTGACGACTGTTGCACCAAAAACTCCCTAACCGGGACAGGCTAGCTAACTGGGCCCAGTCTCACCGTTGTGCCCTTCTGCAATACACATAAGGAAATTGCCTTCCACATATCTA
Source organism: Cibotium barometz (assembly GCF_041138505.1). Taxonomy (NCBI): domain Eukaryota; kingdom Viridiplantae; phylum Streptophyta; class Polypodiopsida; order Cyatheales; family Cibotiaceae; genus Cibotium; species Cibotium barometz. The sequence goes on along the minus strand of NC_141055.1, from coordinate 21,620,674 downwards.
GGCCTGCCCAAGTGCCCAAGTGATGTGGAAAGGCACTAGGAGGTGGCTTGAAAGTTGAGGAACCCAAGACCAGTTTACTTGGAAGCAAGCCCTGCCGGGTGATGTAAAGCACCTCAACCTTACCTTGGCAGCCATTTGGCCTTGGATTTTCTACGGCGTTCTCTATCAGCTCTGGATATCTAGAAGTCAGCCTAGTATTTCATCGGTGCCCACACATACAACGCCTGGAGTGGAAGACATATACCTTTTTAGTTGAACCAAGGTTTCTCACAGACCCTTACAGTTCAGAGCTCCTGGACAGTGCTAAAGCACAAGTGTTGTGACTTTTTGCTTGTGTTGCCCCCACAGGCGATATTTACTTTGTCCTTGTAATTAAATCTTATTAATATAAATACATCTCTCGGTAAAAAAATATATTTTCTCTATATAGAGACTATTAATTTACTAGACGTAAGGTGAGCTCTCTACATGGACAATTACTATTTACTTTATAGTATTTACTAGATGTAAGGTGAGTTTTCTATATAGAAATTATCATTTGTTGGGTAATATGGTTATATATAAGAACTATGGTTTACTATATAAGATAGTAAAAAAGCATGAGAAGGTCAAGTAAATACCCTCAAATTTCTTGTGTTGATAGAAATTTTCTAGAAGTCTCTTGTGCATTGTCCATCATGGCACCATTCTCTTGCTTCAAAAGCTTCTAGAATCCACCAAGCACTCTTGACTTGGGACTTAAAAGTTCTGGTAGCATGCAAACTAGGCTATAGTCCTCCTTTGTACGAACAACACTTTTAGTGAAGTCATTGAAATCTAAGGCCTGGTTTGGTGAAGAGTCTAGTCTTGGTCTTGAACTTTGTTGGTTTTGAAAGAGACTTTTCCCACGAATGGCACCCAGTCCTGTGGGAAAATGCCTCTACGGGGAATTATGTGGAAAGAATGGCATGAAATCTTGAAATTTAAGGCCTGGTATTGGCTTAGATTGTGCCACGTAGGTAGAACGCGTTTTTACATGTGGCTGATGATGATTTGTCAACTTCATGTGTTTGGCACTTTTCAGCTTCTCAACTGCTTTGTATATTCTCTCTCTGTATTTCGCCATATCTATTCTATAGCCCTCCATTCGCCTTAACCCCCTTGTTTTGCCTCTTTCCAGAACCATCATTTGGCTTGGGCTTATCTTCACCCCAGCAACTGCGAATATGTACTCTGTTCTTTACGGTCCGTCCAAATGGATCAGAGAGATATGCAGTTATCACACCCAGTCATCATAATCACAAGGGATTCATGCCAGTCTTGCCAGCATTCTTTGAATCCCATCCTTTGGCAGTAGGCTTGTGCTACTTGCAGGAATCTCATCAGTCTACAGTGATTAAGAGGTCAATTGGGTTGTGCTTCAAAGAGAAGGTGACTGTGAAGCAAGCGATCATGGCAGAGATCCGTCTTTGCCAATCAGGTTGGTTGACGTTCAAGCTACCCTCGACAGCTCCGATGGGGGAATCTGCTTCATTGAGCCCACAGACTGGTCATTTCACACCCTCTCTCATACTTGGAGCAAAACTGTCCGGGACTTTTGGGGAGAGAGTTACAAGTGCAGAAGCTTACAACCAAGCATTCCACGGAGCCAAGTTAAATGAAGAACCGGGCGAAGCAGGAGCTTGCTATCATAGCCTCCTGGCATTCTTGAGGTTGCTAAAAGAGGAAGGAGTGAAGGCTTTCTGGTTTGATGCGCTCTGCATCAATCAGACGGATGTTAGGGAGAAGGACAGAGAGATAAGCTTCCAACAACAAGAATAGCCACAACAGAAACCTCTTTGGAAAGACGCATGAATGCATGATGGGGATGGTGTGCATAGGCAAAGATGACATGGGTTCAGAGCTCTACAAGACTGGGGTTTTCGCTTGTCCTACAGTCCATATTCGTCATGATCATCTATTCTTCCGTGATGTACCATACCAGACATGCTTGGTTGGTGGCTTCGGTGCAGATGTGAGAAGATTTGTCTCCGGCTAACCTTCTTTGTCTCTTATTAGCTTTTGAAGGTGCTTCCAGTAAAGTTGTAACTCTGATTTGTAACGAAAGTTCTCTATGTATAACTAGCAACGAAAATGCACAAAATCAAGCCTTTACACAAAAATAAGTGCTTGCTTATGATATCTACTTGCAATATTGCAGTCTACTATGTAAACAAAAATCCACCTCTAAATTGCACAAAATCAAGCCCTTTTACAAAATATATGCTTACTTAGGTAGACAATGTACTTGCAATACAGCAGGCAGCATGACGAATCAAACATTTACATGTTTATTTAGGGTGCGCACTTGCAAAGTTGCAGACAGCATGGGTTTATCACAGCACTCATTTTGGTGATGGTTATTATATAAGTAACGAAACAGTCTAGTGTTTTGGATGGACCATTTCTTTACTGGGCAGTGTTCATAATAGATGTAATATTTACCAACTTCTTCAGGCGGAGGGATTCTTCAGGCGGAGGGATTGCTTGGAGGCACACATACCCTCATGCAAAGAAGCTCCAAAATCCAAATAAAGGACCTGAAAGGTACCTGGATGTAAGCCTGATTTCCGAGCAAAGAGATAATTGTGTGGCTTTCAGGGCTGAAATTTAAAGGCCTACTTTAACCTTCAATTTGAAGGCCATAAAATAGCCTCAGGACTAAGTGCCACGGGGTTTTAAAGACCCTTGTCAGGTGATATCAATGGATGGCATTGATCAAAATCGTGACGCCTTTTTTGAACCATTAGATAAAGTAAAATAGGGTCAATAAACTAGGGCTAAACTAGGGGTGAAAAACATAGAGTAATGATAAGATGTTTTCAATGGTGACCCGAGGTCTCGAGTTCAAATTCTCTTTTGCACATAACATTTTGCTCTAAAATGTTTTGAGTCCCAAACCCAAATTCACCCTCATTCCATGATGTAAACTAAGAAGTAAATTATGCCCGCTTAGTAAACTAAAAAGTAAATTATACCCACTTAGTAAACTAAAAAGTAAACTAGGATCGCTTAGTTAACTAGGAAGTAAACTATGCTCGTTTAGTAAACTATGATCGTTTAGTAACCTAGTTTACTGGCCCTAGTTTACTTTATCCGATGGCCCAAAAAAGACGTTGCGGTTTTTGATCAATGCCATCCACTGATATCACCTGACAAGGGTTTTTAAGACCCTGTGGCACTTAGTCTTGAGGATAAACTAGGTTGACTTCAGGACTGAAATCTGAAAGCCTTCCCTAACCTCACCAAAATCGATAGCTATAGACCTCAAGAGGTCCACAATTCCTATTGGGTATCACCTGCTTTTATCAAGCCCAACTACTATCAATCCTTGTGAACGCTTCATTGTCGCTTTTGCCAAAGGAGCTTTCCCATGCCTAGGGTGTTTTCTCTTATGTGAAATTGTTGGATTGATTGTACTATGTATGCACCTCAAGTGCTTTTCACTACAAGGGATTGGGCTCATACCCGCGCTCCTAGCCGCTAAAAATGACTTGTGAAAAAAAGTAGCGGGCCCGTGTATCAGCGCGTGTATCATCGCGGCCAGAGACATGAGTGTAAAAGCGCGTGTATAGCACCTCTCAGACGCGCGTATACACGGGTGTATAGCCGCGTTTTTTTTAACAGACGCGTTGATACATGTGACTATACACGCTTTTTTTTTATTTAGACGTGCTTATACACGGATCTATAGCCGCGTCCTATTCAGTTCAAATGTCTCAGACGCGTTTATACCTGCGTCTATACACGCGTTTCTTTAATTTAGATACGCTTATACACGCATATTTAGCAGTTTTGACGCATTAATACACGCGTATTTTCCAGGGTATCCGCGTAGATACACGCGAGTTTTAGCAGTTCTGATGCGTTTATACACGCGAACAGAGAGCAAAAAAAAAATCCAGAGAGTGCTATTTGGTGCCTGAATACTGTTCCAGCATTCCAGCACCCAATAGCACTCTCTGGTTTTTTTTTTGTGCATTAGACCATCCCATTAGACCATCCACGAAGAACATATGCACGAGGGAGATTAAGACAAGAACGACATGAATGCATACATTGTCAATACACGATTCAAGACAGACATGAATGTAATACTATCGATCAATCAATTCAATATTACTATCAAAATTTCATACATGTATACAAGGGAGTCCATATCTCGAAGTAGCCCATGGCTTGAGTTTACAAAAAAATATATACAATCACATCCTCAATATGGAATGTAATACTATAAGTCTGAGTACTACTCAGACCCAGATGATGACTCGGTGCTCCCTCCATGCTCAGATGAGCTCACATCGGTCGGAATGTCCGAGGAGTAGTGCTCACGTCCACCCTCTACGGCGGCCGGTGGATCATCAGCAGCTTGTGCCTGTTCAAGTAATATATAGTATATAAGTATATATATATGCAATTCAATAAACCAAAACCATTTGTTTAGAATTTTCAAGTACCTGTCGACCGTATGGTCTCATGGCCATCTCAAACTGCGCGTCCGTAATACGTCCCTCGGCTCTGAAGATGGCCCACGTGTCACGTCTGCTATGCCGGCGAGCATACGCAGTATCGTGGGTTGTGGGCTTCCTCCCCGTAACCCGTCGCTGTATCATAATCAACACAATTTGTAAGATTAAAACAATCATAGAATCAATGAATTAAGTAAACAATCAAATAAAGTGGCAAGATACTTACGAACTCTGCCTCCCATGACTCGACGCCGCCAGATCCGAAATGCGAAGATCCAATGGTCTCCATCTGGATCCGTCGTGCCTCCACATGCTGCGTGCTCTTCACGCCACCCTCTGCTCGTTTCTTTGCCTCCTTCCACTCGCGTTTGTGTGCAGTGGGTGGCAGGTTTCTCGGCAGGATAGCCACCCGCAGCTACATTTAGCCGGTCATCGTACGCGAGTTTTTTAAGGTGAGATCTTTTATTACTTAAGATCTCCCTTATTCGCGTCCTTCCCCATACATCCGAGAATGTAGCATGTGGGGGATTGGGGTACTGACTATGTACAGCCTCTATCACCTCCCCAACTAATCGACTATTTTGATCTTTAAATTTAATAAAATAATTTTTATATGAGTTTGATACTACCCCACGCATGTACTCCATTACCTTCCTCCCCCTCGCATCCATCACTATCCCGCCCCTATCCGTCACATCATAGCAGACCACTCTCTCTATCTCTCTCATCTCCTCCTCTTCCGAACTGTCTCCTCTAACTCTTCTCTCTCTATCTCCTCTCTCACCGCGTGCCCTACTACCTCCCCCACCTCCCCCACCAAAGCACCCGCCGCATCCTCCACTCCCACTCTTCCTACTGCTGCGGGTGGAGTCACGACTGGGGGATTGTCTACGTGACGGTGGCTGTGAGCCCTGACGTGACGGTGGCTCTGAGGGAGCACGTGATGGTGGCTGTGAGGGTGTACGTGAGTGTGTCTGGGACGAGGTATGTCTCCTCGGTGGACGCGGAAGAGGAGAAGCTGCATGCCGTCTCGTCGGACTCAGAGGAATAGACGGCACTGGAGTGCCCTGGATACTCGCGGTAGGGGTATAGACACCAGGCAGGGAAGGAGGGGGATGGGCATACATATACTCTGTAAGCTCAACCGGACCAGGTTGGCGCCCAAAATGATTCATCATCTCCATCAGCCAATTGCTGTACGCAAATGGATCGGATGAAGAACCTGGAATATCCATAAAGAACCTGCAACAAACATCTTCATGTACATCATGGGCTGTCTCTTGACTCACACGAATATCATCATTCAAGTCAGTTGTGTTGCCTGCAAATCATGAAATCTGAAACGCCGCAGTCTCGTGCAGAAACGCGTGTATAGACCCGTCCAGAAACGCGTGTATACACCCGTCAAGAAACGCGTGTATGCACCCGTCCAAAAACGCGTGTATACACCCGTCAAGAAACGCGTGTATATTCGCGTGAACAGACCCTGCAGACAGGTTACACGCGCTTTTACACGCGTTTCTACACGCGACCTGCGAAAATTTTTTTTCGAAAAGACCGACCCCCGACAAAGACAGACAGAATGTCCTTATAAAAGGAGCCCCTGTCAGGATGCAGCAACCCAATCGTGTGCACAGAAGCAAAAGGACAAACCCAAAGAGCAAATAGCATAAAGAAATCTGACAAAAGAGACAAGGCACAGGACAAAGTGACTCACCTCTGAAAAAGTGAGTCCTCTCTGCTCCTTCTCTGCTCTCTCCTTCTCCCGTGTGTGTGCTCCTTTCTCTGCTCCCTCCTTGTTGTTGGAAGAGGCGAAAACAGGCGAAAACGCAAGCAGAGTCGATTTCTTAGTTCAAAATCTATATTTGGGGAAGGCGGGCTATTTTTAGTTTAAACATACCGTCGCGTTTATAAACGCGTGTATATTCGCGTGTATAGGGTTTTAGCTGCGTTTATACACGCGTTTTACAGAAATTACCCGCGTGGATACACGCGATTTTTAGGAAGTAGCCGCGTTAATACACGCAATTTTTAGGAAATAGCCGCGTGAATACACGCGATTTTTGTGCTTTCATTAAAAACATATAATGATTTTGTGTTTTCTGATTTGTACACAGGATGTCATCAACCTCTTCAAGCAGTTCTGGGGAAGATGAGACAATGCGTCATCGTAATCACGATGTGTGGTTGGGACAACGGATCAAATGTATGTGTAGTCAATGTCAAGGATGCATTGTACGAGCACGTCGAATTACCTTGAATCACATCTCCATGTATGGAGAATGGAATCAAACAAGTTTAGAGGTGAGTAGATGTAAATTGATGGTATTCAAATGACTCATGGTATTCAAATTAAATTAATAGAGTTGTAACATATAATTTGATAAATTGAAGCAGGATGCAGTACCACACCCTAACATGGTACCCTACGCGCGACGAGAGCACGTAAAGCGTCGACGAGATGATGCTGGAGCTTCGGGATCTATTGTCAGAGATGAGTGTGAAAGGGATGACAATAGCCCTGCACCCCACGAAGTTGTGGAAGAGGAGGTGCTTGATGATATGGTGCGGAATCTTTTTAAGGATGATCCCAAAGGTATGGACGACGATGATATGGAACAAGAGCATCTTTATAAGGCTTCATCGACACCGGTGTTTGAAGGGTGCACATTCTCTGTTTTACGTGCTTCACTTGAACTACTTAATATACAAACAGTTTATGGATGGAGCAATGCAAGTCTTGACGCATTGTTGAAGTAAGCATTCTAACTTACAAATTTGAATTAGTGGTTTAAGGTTTAGGATTTAAGACTAATTATAATTGATGATATTGGATGCAGGCTATTATCAAACATGCTTCCAAAGGAAAATAGACTACCCACCTCAAGAGACATAGCGAGGCGCTATGTGACATCTCTTGGAGGAATGGATTATGATAAAATACATGCATGCGTCAATGATTGCACTCTTTCGTGGGACGCATAAGGAGGCTCTACATTGTCCCACTTGTGGTGAAGCAAGGTACAGAACAGATATGAAGAGTTTTGATGTACCTCGTAAAGTCTTGCGACACTTTCCTATAATTCCTCGCATCAAACACATGTTCAAGTGCAAATCCATAGCAGAGCTCATGTCATGGCATTCCTCACATCGATCGGATGATGGCATGTGGAGAATTCCCGCAGACACTCCTGCTTGGAAGCATATTGAAGATGAGTGGCCCAGCTTTAAAACAGAGCCCAGAAACTTGAGACTTGGCCTGGGTATGGATGGAGTGAATCCATTTGGTTTCAAAAGCACCGCATACAGCGTGTGGCCAGTTGTGTTGGTGAATTACAACCTTCCACCATCAATGGCGATCAAGAAGGGACATCTTATGTTATCCCTTCTAATTCCAGGGAAACATAAAGTCAAGCATATGGATGTTTATCTTGAACCACTGATTGATGAGTTGGAGGAACTATGGAGAGGTGTTGCGGTGGTGGACATTAGTAGGCCTCCCTCCTCTCGACACTTCGACTTAAAAGCAGTGTTGATGTGGACAATGCATGACTTTCCAGGATACAGCGATTGTTCTGGTAAGAATTTTAATTACCTCCCTACTCTATTACTATTGGCTATATATATTAATTAGACGGTTTGACTTTATTATTCTAACTTTTATTTATATTTTAACAGGTTTGAAAACATCGGGTAAACATGCCTGTCCTGTTTGTGGCCCTTCGTTAGTACATGAGTATGCTGATGGTTTGTGTAAGACTATATTCGATAATCATCATCGATTTCTCCCCTCAGATCATCCTAAATATGTTGCTAGTAAGAGTAACATTCCTCCACAAACACTTCGTGCAAAAGATTGGAAGCGTATTTAGGAGTCTACAACTATTCTTCCTCCAGATGGCATGAACAGGTATAGTGATGTTTTTTCAATCTTGTTTTGTGTAGTCTCGAATTGGATTAAAGGTCACATAGAGCAATCCCTTGTGTAGGTACTCCATTTTTTTCCGGCTGCCATATTGGACCCATCTTAAGATCAACCATCTTCTTGATCCCATGCACATCTTCAAGAATGTGGGATCTGGTATTTGGGAACATATTACTGGTAAACGAGACTGTGGGATCTGCTTCTTTGTGTATGTTTTGGATGTCAAATGGCAAATGAACGTGGTGGAAAAAGGGCCTGATGCAACGATAAAACGCCATGCAAGTGGATATGTAACTATTGACTCTACAAAGTTCTGGCAAACAAAGAAAGATAGGCTCGTATTGCCACAACAATGTGAGCAGGTATGCATTTTTTTACTAATGTGTTTCATGTACATATATATCTAAGCTCGCGTACCCCTTGACTTTTGATATGCTAATTAATTACTGTACTGTGTGTATTTGAGTAGGTTATCTATCTACCAATGGTGCATGACATCAAATGGTGGTACGTCATCCCTATTGCACCACGTTCCAAAGTGATGTATAATACATTCACTGATATGGAGCATATGGAGGATGTAACAAGCCGCAATGAAGATGATGTCGAACATGCCATTGAAGATGTTGTGATCGATGATCAAGAAATAAGAGATGATCATGATAATGAGGATGAGCATGCCATTTCTCATGATCATGAGAATGACCCTACCATTGAGGATGATGGTGATGTTGATGAGGATGATCAGGACATCGATACCATTATCAATGGAGTACAGAATATCGATAGTGGAATAAATTTAATCGTAGCCTTACCAATTGATCAAATGGATATTGATGTTGATCGTTTGGCAAGGATGGATCTTATTGAAGATGAGATCGAACCCTAACCAATCCGTCACTGTATGTTCTAAATTGATGACATTTCCATCATCTCATATGCATGATTTATTTTTGAATATATTTCATTGTTGTAAATGCATGTAGTGGGATTGTGTAATGATGTATACTGTAATGTACTATGAGATGGTTTAAGGAAAATAGTTTTTAATTTTGTAAAGGAATTCAGTTTTTCTTCAGTTTTTCTCTGCCATGCGTGTATTAATCCGTGTATAGTAGCGTGTATTTATCCGTGTATAATAGCGAGTATTACCCCGTGAATATTATCGTGTATAGGTGCGTGTATTACTGCGTGTATATAGACGCGTTTATACACGCGTTGATTAATGCAAACATACACGCGAACTTAAATGCAAAAATACACGCGCCCGATTCTATTCAAATACAGGCGCGACCATACACGCGTTCGTAATTTATCGCATGTATGAAACGCGTGTATGGCAGCATTGTCTTGTAGTGTTTGGAATGTGTTGAGTGGAGGCTGAGTGAGGCCAAGATTCTAAGAATCAAGGTTGGAAGTTGTAAACGTTTCATATTTATGGGAAGAAAGGAGGATATAAAACAAAGACTCTTAATATGCCTAGACTTAAAAATTGAAGGCCTAGGTGCTATCATGGCCTTTATTTGAAGCCCACTATTAAGGAAAATTTGCTTTTATGGCCTTTATTTGCAAGCTTCTTTTAAATGGTAGCCTTCACCTCAAGAAAATGGCTTTGATGCCCATTGTAGCCTTCAAGTTTCAGGCCTGATCAATGCCCAAAAGAACCATCCAAAATCACTGTAGAGAAGGAAAGGTGTTGATTATGTTGCTAGGCTTTTGTGTTGAAGATGAAAATTCTTGAGCATCATAGATGTGGCCTTGTGAGGGAGAAAGATATCTCTGCATGGAGCATTTCAAGAAGTGGAGCTATATGTGTGTGTGTTATTATGTTTATATATATATATATATATATATGTATATGTATATATACATATACATATATATATATATACATGTATGTATATACATATACATATACATATATATATATATGTGTGTGTGTGTGTGTGTGTGTGTGTGTACATGTATGTATATATGTATATGTATATGTATATACATGTATGTATATGTGTATATGTATATGTGTATATGTATATGTATATACATGTATATATATGTATATACACACATATATATATATATGTATATGTATATGTATATACATGTATATATATATATATATATATATGTATATGTATGTATATATCTATACATATATATATATACATATATATACATATATGTATACATATGTATATACACATATATGTATATATATGTATATACATATATATACATATATGTGTATATACATATACATATATACATATATATATATACATATATGTATATACATATATATGTATATATATATACATATATGATATATATGTATATTATGTATATACATATATATCATATATGTATATATATATATATATTTTTGGGTTTTTAATAATTAATTAATTTGGGTTGATGACATTGATTAAAAGCGTTTTGAAGGTTTCTTTGGTAATCGGGAACACATGTCATTTTTTCAAACACGTCAGTTTGTACACGTCATCACCCACTCACATGCATAAACACGTGTTTTGTTAATGTCTGCATGCGTGCGGGTGCTCTGCTTTTTCTCCTCGTTTCTACTTCCTGCTTCGGTCTTTCGGTTTGTGGTCTTGGAGGTTGGGAGCTGCTCCTCCGATGACTCTTGCACAGCTCCATTCTGTGCTTCTTCCAATTCTTGCGTGCTCATCACAGATGCGCCTGCTGTTCCGACCACTCTTCGTTGTGGTGTTAACTTCCATAGGTGGATCCTGTCGTGTTAATGGCTGTATGCATATCCGTTGCGTGTTAATGGCTGCATGCGTATTTGGTGCACGTCTTTTTTCTGCTCGTTTCCCATTCCCGATTTGGTCTTTCGGTTTGTGGTCGTGTTGGCTGTTGGGTTTTTGATTGCCTTATGAACTCCGATCTTCATGGTCTTGTCGTTGACGTATACCATGAAGTCCGTTAGTGCGTTCCGACCACGATTTCTGCTCCGTTCATCTGTGTCCTCCATGTTTCTTTTTTTTGTAATGGCTGCATATGCATCCATGCATACACATGCATGTTTTTACAGCTGCATCGATGTCGCTAAACAATTAACACACTGTTCCTCTGCTTCCTTTATTCCTGCGTTCTCCTTGATGTTTCTTTTTTTGTACTGCCTGCATATGCATGGATCTTTCTACAGTTCAATCGATGTTAGTAATAAGTGATTAATACACTATTCATGTGCTTCCATGCAATTTCGTATAGTCAGATGTATGTCATATTTGCCTGAAGATTCAAACTATTTTTGACACATAGGTCCATTGCTGTAATGTCTATTGACCATTCATAATTCTTTCTTCTTGCCATACCGTGTTGTCTTATGCTTTTCCTGGATGTTGTGACTTCTAGTACTCGTCTCCTATATAAAGCATGTATGCTTACGATTGGTAGATATGACTTGTAAGCATACTTTGGTGTGGCCTTCTATTTGTGGATGATGTGCTGCTTATTTAACGACTTCGTTTGCTTGTTTCTTTACTGATAGAAATCTGCACTACTTATCTTCTCTAGTCGTCATGCCTCCTAGAAGAAGACCATTTCATGACATTAGCAATATAATGAAGATTGATTGACGACCTTGTTCTTCATCTATGCTATGTCGTGACACGGACCTTGGTCCTTCTTGTATGCCCTTGCTGTGTGATAAGGGTGAGCCTTCTGCATCTATTGTACCGAGGGGCAGTGCAATCCAGTACCATTAAGAATTGTAATGCCCCGAGAAGGCTCTTTCACTGTTTGCAATTTGCATGCAGTGAAGTAGAAAGCCCGCTCCTCAGGTGTGAATATCATCGATGAATCTTTCCCTTTTGTTCTCTGCACAGTTTACTTGAAGTCTTATTTGCACATTTGAATGTTGTTTATTTTGTAGGCTCATCTAAAGCTTCAAAGAAAGGCGAAAAGGCAATAGTGCCACCTTCTGTAAACCCTTTGCCCTATGATAGTAATACCGAATCCGAGCCGTCTGTTCAAAAGATTTTGTAGTTTTCCAGCAGGCGAAAGAACGAAATTGTTTGAACTCTCTATGACTGTAGCTATAGGAAATAGAGATATCAATGTTTGCTCATGGGAACTACGTGAAGAATTTGTGAGCATGGCATGCCTCAAAGGTTTGTTTGCCTTGAAAAAAGGAGGTACTCTTAATCATCTCCATTTCCAGATGGTCATAACTGTGATGGCTCCTTCACTAATCAGCATTGGCAAAGTGATCAAACGATACATGGGATGGGAGTCTTGTAAACCAGAAGGTGTCGTAGACATGTGTAGAGGTCTATAGCAGATTCGAATGCACACATTTGAAGGCATGGTCGGTTACTGCATGAAAGACCTCCATAAAACACATTTTAAATTCTTCTCGCACAACGTCTTCGTAGAAGAGATAACTAGATGTAGACAATTGTATACACTATGTGGACAAGATGATCTTAAAAATAAAGTCTGCTTATCGCCTGTAAATCTTTTTGAGAGAGCATATGTTTTCATGGACAACTATGTAGCTAACAAACTTGGTGCATCACTTCAGAGCATACTTCTCAAAATGTTGTGCACATGCAAGTAATACCTTGCGCTACGTCGTGGATAATACTGAAGACATGGAACGGGATGAGTAGAAGAAGGTAGGAATCGATTTGGAGAGTAATGAAAGTGTCTCACCTTACACAATGCATGGACATTAATGAGATTTTCTTTGCAAACATTCCTGTGTTGAGATTCAAGCTCGATGTCAGTGTGAGCCAGCTATGCTATGTGCTGGCATGTTAGGTAGGAACATGTGTGAGACATAAATGACCGCGTGTCCAGCTGGTCATAGTGTGTGGACATTAGCTAGGGTTAGTAGAGTGTGGACACAACTCATAGTGTATTGTATGGATTATGGATTATGGCATTATGCTTTGTGTGAGAGTGGAGATGGCTTCCCTCTATGGTTAGGGTTTACAATATACATTAGGGTTTGCTCTTGTGTGTGTGTGTTTCCTCCCCCTCTACTGTTCTTTCAACATGGTATCAGAGCCTTGTGCTGTTTATTAGGGTTTATGAGTGAGTGAAGGGTAAGGTCTTCTAAACATCCTTGAGCGGATTGCAGGTGATACAGGCAAAAACAAAGCAAGTTAGAGCAAATCAAAGCAAAGAAAATTTTTGGTTTTTGGAAGCTTTTCATTAAAGCTTGGAAACACTGATGTATGGTGAAATAGAAGTGATTCTGGCAAAAGACACATGTATTTGACAAAGAGGGATATATTGGCAACCCTTATGCAAGCCTTAAACAAAATTTTGGAGCAATTTATATGCATTTGATTGAGTGAAAAACTCTGGTTTTTGAGCTCTCATAAAACAGAGAAAAAGGAGTAAAAAATTGAAGCATTTGGAGCGTGTTTTTGGTAAAAAGCAAAGCATTGATGGGTCACACACTTGCCTAGGTGTGTTAGGCACTTAGTTTCATCATCAAATAGTATTACAATTACTCACAAATCCCTGTAGTGCAGGCGGCGCAGCTCCTACAGAGAAACAAGGCAGTTTTGTGTTCATTTTGAAGCGAGGAGATCAAATGCTCATTGGTTGCTTGTTATATTTCAAGTTTGCTTCAGCAATTGGTTACTATACACTTTGGAGAAGAGGGCTGTGTGATTGGATTGATGCATTATGCCTAATTGAGCTGGGAATGAGCTGATTAAACAGGCTGTCCACTGGTTGCAGAAAAACAGAGCAATTTTAATTGAGCAATTAATCTTTGGTCTTATACAATTAGATAAATTCCTCTTACATGGAGTTTATGGACACTATTGCTAAGCTAATGAATGCCTGGTTGCTCAATTTGGATAAATATTGAAGAAATTAGAGCCAAATTACTACTGGTTTTTCTGGTTTTTTCCAAAACAGAGAAAGGGGTTTTCAAAAATTGATATGTATACATGTCAGATGGTGTTGATACTCTACATTGAGGTTGTTTAGGTGTCAATACAAGTTGCCCATACTTGATTGCACCACTACATTGTGATTTGGAGCCTTGGAAGGCGTGTCAATTTAAGGTATCTCGGACTGTGCGAGTCAGTTCATCTTGGATGCATACAGGTTAATTTTCTACATCAAATTTGAAGATTGGTGGCTACTTTGGAGTATCTGGAACATTCATTGAAGTGTGGTTGAGCTGAGGAAGGCTCATTTATAGATTTGAAGTGTGCGGAAGGTGTATGCATTGAGCAAACATGTCGGATAATCCAGTACAGATTGTTGGTGAAAAGCTGGATAGGAAGAACTTCCAGGCATGGAAGTATAGGATAAAAAGTTTCTTGAAAGGAAAAGGTTTTTGGAATCTCATTACAGGTGCTGAGCCAGAGCCTGAGCTACCTCGACAACCTACACAGCAGCAGCTTATTGCTCATAAGCAATGGTCAAAAAGAGCATTCAAAGTGCTGCATTATCTGTCTATATGTATTTCTGATGCTATGCTCATACACATACAGGATGCTGAGAATCCCAAAGATGCATGGGATACTTTGGTCAAGATGTTTGATACAGATACGAGTGCTCGCAAATCTCAGTTGCGACAACAGATACACAATGTGAAAAGGAATAAAAGGAGCATACATGATTATGTGCAAGAAATCAAGAAGTTTACAGATGCATTGTCCACAATAAATGCCCCCATGCCTGATGATGATTTGGTGGATATTACCTTGTGTGGTCTTAGCAAGGAATACAAATCTTTTGATACATCTATCTCAGTGTGAGGAGTATAGGTTTACCAGACGTCGATGAGTTGGTTTCACTCTTGCTGGTTGAGGAAATCAAACTCAGTGATTCATTTTTGGATGCATCGACTAGCCATGATGACAATGGCAGGAATCAGGATTTCTATTCTCAGAGAGGTTTTAGAGGCAAGGGGAGATTTGCATCACGTGGACGTGGTGGTAATGGTCATGGATGGCAGGACAGGTCATCACAACAGAATTTTCAGCCTTCATATGGTGCTCGAGGTGGTCATGGATATGCACCTCAGAGAGGCAGAGGTAACCCCCGTGGTAGAGGACGTTGGCAAGGCCAATAAAATTCTATGCAAGATGTTGAATGCCATTATTGTGGGAAGTATGGTCATATGGCGAGAGATTGTTTCCACAAACAGAATGATTTGAGAGGGGGTAGAGCACAGCGTGGTGGTCATTATGGTGGAAATTATGCACAACATGGTGGAAACTATGCATCAAGCAGTAATGATGGCACTGCAACTCATTTGTTTGCCATGAAACATGTTGGATCGATGATGACAAATGCTAAGAATGATGATACTTGGTATATGGATTCTGGAGCATCAAACCATATGACATGTCATGGTGAATGGTTTGAGCATATGAAGCCTATGGATGTAAAAGGCTATGTGGAAACAGGTGATGATACCCAGCATGTCATTACACATGTTGGAAGTGTACCATTGGTCATACACAATGGTCAAACAAAATCTATGTCAGATGTATGTGCCTTCTATCACAAAGAGCTTGGCCTCAGTTGGTCAAATGGTGGAACAAGGATTACAGGTTCATTTCAACGAGCATGGTTGCTTCGTTGAGGACTTCAAACATGGATGTAAAGTCATTATTTACTAAAGGCAAGAAAGAAGGCAGATTGTTTAAGCTGGATGCTGGAATTCCTGAGTTAAAATCAGCCATGTTCTCAAAGAGCAGAAATGTGGTACAGGACATTGATATGTGGCATAAGAGGATTGGCCATGTTAATATACAGAGATTAAAGAACATGCAAACAAGAGGCATTGTCAGTGGATTGCCTAGGTTCAAATATGATGGACATATGCATGTTTATGAAGCTTGTCAGTTTGGAAAGCAGGCAAGGTTGCGATTACCTAGAGAAGGAAATATGAGTAGCAGGCCACTTGAGATCGTACATAGTGATGTATGGGGTCCTGCACAAAACCCATCTATCAAAGGCAATTTATACTATGTGACATTTATAGATGATTTCAGCAGGATGACATGGATATACTTTCTGAGAGAGAAGAGTGAAGTGTTGGAAAAGTTCATGGATTTCAAAGCTTTTGCAGAAAAGCAATATGGCTGTTGGATTAAATGTTTGAGAACAGATAGAGGTGGTGAATACACCTCAAAGGCTTTTGAGCATTTCTTGAGAAAGCATGGAATAAGAAGACAATTGACTTGCAGGTATACACCTCAGCAGAATGGTGTGACTGAGAGAAAGAATAGAGTCATATGTGAAGTGGCAAGGGCAATCCTTAATGAAAAGAGCATGCCAGATTACTATTGGGCAGAAGCATGTGCTACTGCAGTGTATATACTGAACAAAACACCTACAGCAGCCATTCATGGAAGCACGCCAGAGATGCGGCTTACAGGTTACAGGCCAGACATTGGACACCTCAAAGTTTTTGGATGCATAGCTTATGTACATGTGCTTGATGAAAGAAGGAGGAAGTTGGATCCTAAGGTAGAGAAGTGTGTTTGTTGAATATGCACAGGATCGAAAGGCATACAAATGTTATAATCCACAAACTAGACAAGTGGTCATCTCACGAGATGTGGTGTTTGATGAGCTTGCTAGTTGGTACAAAGCAAAAGATGAGGGTGTCATTGAGTCACTTGAGGCTGATGTGCCTGTCAACTTGCCACAAGCAAGTTCTAGTTCTACTACTATGTCTGGGCCAACAGCAGAAGCTAAGAGTAGCAGTGTATGTCCATGGTCAGGACATTTGAGGCATGAGAGTGTGAGCACTGGGAGTAGTGCTATGGATAAAGGAAAGAAGAAGGTCGAAAGAATTGGAATCACAGGTTATGAGTCATCTAGTTCAGAGAGTTTGGATGAGGAGCTTGGCATACCTGTTTTACGCACACCTGGTGCTAGGTAGAACAGATATGTGCCACCACATGCTAGAGTTACAAGTGTACAGAGTGACCCGCATGCATTGCGAAGATCCCAGAGAGTTAGATATCCAGTTGACAGATTGACATATCGAGATTTTGCTATGCACTATGCATATATGACATCTATGGTGAAGCATGTGGAACCTACATGCTATACAGAGGCTATTGGAGAGCATGTATGGAAGAAAGCAATGGATGTTAAGATGGACGCATTGGTCCATAATGATACATGAGATTTGGTTGCATTACCAAAGAATAAGAATGTTATTGGCTGTAAATGGGTTTACAAAGTGAAGTGCAAATCTGATGGTTCTATTGAGAGACATAAAGCAAGATTGGTAGCAAAGGGTTATGCACAAATCCAAGGATTGGACTATGATGAGACGTTTAGTCCAGTGGCTAAGATGGACACAGTGAAAGCAGTCATTGCTATGGCTGCAACTAATGGCTGGGAAATGCATCAAATGGATGTCAAGAATGCATTTCTAAATGGAGATTTACAAGAGGAAGTGTATATGGCATAGCCAGAAGGGTATGTACACCCTAGATATCTCACTCACGTATGCAAATTGAAAAAGGCATTATATGGTTTGAAGCAAGCACCTCGTGCTTGGAGTGATAAGATGAGCAGATATCTTATCTCACTTGGTTTTCAGACTTCTACAGCAGATTCTTCACTCTATGTGAAGAAGACAGAGCATGGGATTGTTTTACTCGTCATCTATGTGGATGACTTGATTATCACAGGTGATCATGGTGCAGATGTGATACATGTCTAGAAAGCTTTGAGTGGGCATTTGACATGAAAGATCTTGGTGAGTTGAGATACTTCCTTGGAATTGAAGTGGTCAAAAATCATGCAGGTACATGGTTAGTATAGCGCCAATATGCATTGGATATGTTGGCAAAGTATGGCATGACAGGGTTTAAGCCTATGAGTACACCTTTGGAGCAAAATGTGAAGTTGCGGGCTGAATATGGCGAGGAATTGGATGATCCATCTCGATGTACAGAAAGATGGTTGGTAGTCTCATATACATGACTATCACACGCCCGGATTTGAGTTATGCTGTGGGGCTAGTCAGCCAGTTTATGCAGAGCCCCAGAAAACCAGATTTGGAGGCAGTGAGATGCATTATGAGATATGTGAAGACCACTACACATTATGGTCTACTTTATGAGAGTGGTAAAAGCTTGGACATACATGGCTACACAGGTGCTGATTGGGCAGGTAGTTCATATGACAGGAGGTCTACTAGTGGTTATGCTTTTACACTTGGAAGTGCTGTGGTGAGTTGGAGTAGCAAGAAGCAACCTACAATTGCTTTATCCAGTACAGAGGCTGAGTACAGAGGTGCAGCCATTGCTACTTGTGAGGCTATATGGTTAAAGAGTCTCTTGACAGATTTGTGTGAGCCTATTGAAGGCAAAGTTGTCATTCATTGTGACAACATGAGCAGTATACAGCTGGCAAAGAATCCAGTGTTTCATGCGAGGACCAAACACATAGAGGTCCATTATCACTTTGTCAGAGAGAAGGTGCTGGATGGTACAGTTGATCTTCAGTATGTGAAGACTGATGAACAGGTGGCAGATATCTTTACAAAGCCACTTAGCAGGGAGAAGTTTGAGTACTTCCGGACTATGTTGGGAGTACATGGGATGAGCTTGAGGGGGAGTGTTGAGAGTCTTGATATCCCAAGCTCATCTACATCTTCATCGGCGCAGTACATCATGAGCTTGAGAGGGGCTGTTGAGATTCAAGCTCGATGTCAGTGTGAGCCAACTATGCTATGTGCTGGCATGTTAGGTAGGAACATGTGTGAGACATAAATGACCGCGTGTCCAGCTGGTCATAGTGTGTGGACATTAGCTAGGGTTAGTAGAGTGTGGACACAACTCATAGTGTGTTGTGTGGATTATGGATTATGGCATTATTCTTTGTGTGAGAGTGGAGATGGCTTCCCTCTATGGTTAGGGTTTGCAATATACATTAGGGTTTGCTCCTGTGTGTGTGTTTCCTCCCCCTCTACCGTTCTTTCAACATCCTGGTGGTAGACATTTTGATCCATTCTATCAACATGGAGATAGTGATGAAGATGATAATCCAAGGAATAATGAAAGAGATCTTGATATGCAGCCTGGAAGTCACAACAACCCTAACATTGTAGATGATAATGATGATAGCTCTCGAACTATAGTGCATCTTATCTGTCTGTGTGGGAGAGAACATGCAATTTCAAAAAATCTATCATGGATGGCGATGAGTTTGTCCCTCTATCACCATCCGTTTGTAAATATGTTGGTCTTACTACAGAGGAAGAGGGGTGCTTTCTATAATTTTCTTTGGTTAACTATTGTGTTAGTTTGTTGACTTATGTCATGTTTTCGTACCACATGCAAATTTATCCATCAATAAATCTTCAAGCTTGTTCATAAGTGTATATCGTATTTCTAATAATTGTTTTGCTTTCTTCAATTATGTGATGTTTTGCTATGTGAATTTCTCGAGTAATAATTCTGTAACCTTTGTCATGTAAATTTCTCCAATAATAAATCTACACATTTGTACCTTAATTTGTAACCTTAATGTATTAAAATATTCACATTAATTAGCTGCAATCATGTAGCTAATTAATGCACACCAAACAAAAGTTGTGAATATACACACCAAACAAAAGTTGTGAATATTCTTGCCTCCTAAATTTAAGAAGATGTGCAGAAAGAGTGGGATTGGTTATTCCAAGAGGAGGCCAAGAGTGTCACTTCCTATGTGGCCAAATTTTGGAAAGTTTTCCTCAATGTTACACCTTTCATGCATATATCGAAAGAGGAGAAGAGGAAGTTTGAGTTAGGCTTGCAAAGAATCATTCATAGTAGCTTAGGAGTACAGATCATAGTCTATAGGTCCTTACCTATTTCGGCCACCATTTCTAAGGACTTGCATGTTAATAGGCAAGGATTCAATTCTTACATTATGAGAAGAGAAGGGGTGGATACAAAGCATGGTTTAAATGCTAAGCTAGGGGGGTTTATGTTAGTGTTCTAGGTTGGCTAGCAAAAGCAACTTGAAGAATATAAATGTGAAGTCAAGGATTCAGTTCTTACATTATGTGCAGAAAAGGGGTGGATACAAAGCATGGTTCAAATACTAAGCTAGGGGGTTTATATCAACATTCTAGGTTGGCTGACAAGCAACTTGAAGGATATAAATGTGAAGGCAAGTGCTTAAGATGTGGAAGCAAGGAATAGGTGGCTCTAGATAGAATTTCAAGGTCGCAAAGGCTTAGGTATCACATTTTGACTTTGTACATTTTCAAGTTTTGTTAATTCATTGAGGCAAGTCAATGAAGTGTTTAGAGTATATGTAACAGCTATCTTCCTTGAACGAATGGGATACAACTCTATCAACAGGTTATATATATGGCAAAGTTTTGTCTTGGAATAAACTTTTACTGTGCAGACATGGATCATGCCATGTTTTGGGACTATTTTAGATTAGATCTTTGATTGATATAGTATATCTTCTTTTAGGCTGCTCTATGATCAAAAGTAAGTGAGTATTGTGGTACATAGATGCAACAGAAGGCTATGAGTAGCATCCCATAAAGTCATGGATGTGCATGGCGTTGCCTTGGATATGTTGGTTTTCATGCTCGAGGGATCATTGTACTTTTAAGGAAGACGTACATATAACGTGTACTTTTAAGGAAGACCTACATATAACGTGTGTTCATAAATACACTTTTTTGTGAATTTTGACTTAATAAAATGACCCCTTTTCTTTAAAAATTTACGTTTTTTTTTTCCAAAATGCCATTTAAAACCCCCTTATGTAAGTAGATGTTTGTAAATTTTTCTCAAAATCTTGGTTAAAAAACCCCCTCCTAATGATCACACATAGTAGACATGCACATTTTTAAGTGAACCCCCTAGTTTTCATGGTACACCAGGAGTGTTGGAGAGAGAGAGAGAGAGAGAGAGAGAGAGAGAGAGAGAGAGAGAGAGAGAGAGAGAGAGTCATGTGCACAAGGTAGTGCCATGGCTAATTCAAGATCTAATTCCAGCATTTAGCTCTAATCCAAGAAACAATATTAGGTGCATATTGCATGCATCATCATCAAGTTAGCATCCTATCGTGCATCAAATTTCAGCATATATCTATTAGTCATCGGAGCAATAGATGCTAGCAGCATCAGCCAAGGTTCCGGTGGCATTTATTAGTATTTATGGTAAAGAGATTGGCATTTTATATCACACACTTTATGTTAGAATACATAGAAGCTGGTGGCTGAGACAACCCCTAGAACTAGCCAACCAGCATCATATATAAGAAAGTAGTTCATTAGCTCATAAATCATCTTTCTCCATAGTACTTAGTATCCCTTTTGGGAAGGCCTATGGCCAAGCATACATGTAACCTTTTTCCATGTACATGTAATACATATACTGAAAACTAGTCTATCTCTCTCTCTTTTCTCATACATTTTTTGTTAAGGTTCCTACAAAGTGCACATCTCTAATTTTGGGCATACATCTTGGTTTTTTGTATGATTTTTTTACATAAGCTTTTGTGGGATGTAATTTGATCCATAGCTATGCATTAGAGTGTTTAAACTCTTTAGAAATTTCTTAATTTTTGTATTTTTTCCTTAAGCAGACTAGTTTTTTAATTAGTGAGGCTAATTAGGAATGCAAAATCTGAAAAAAACTAAAAAATGATCTCTAAGAGCACGTTAAATGCATGTGTTTGTGTTTGGAGGCTTTATTGAGGTGTTTTGTACTCACATCCATCATCAAACACAATCACAATGCATAGATTTGGCAATTAGGTGCTTATATTAAGCCTCTTTTTCCCTCTTTGTGTATATTTTGATTAATCAAATTGGAGGCTTAATTAGTCATTAATTATTTTTCGATGGGATGCAAATCAATGCTAAGATGCTTGGAGTCCATTTACTTCGATTAATTTTTGAATTAGCATCTCCCATCAGTAAATAATGAGTGAGTGGTTAATGGTAAATTTAGGCCTTTGTTAATTTTCCATTAGTCCTTAAGCACTTTTTCCCACAACTCATTAGAGGCCAACAGGATTGAATGTTAGGAATCCAAGTGGGGGCATGTGTAAGAATGAGGTGGGTGGACAAACATCTAAGGAAAGGGAGATGGGTTTGTCATAAGTCTTCATGAGGGGTGTTGACCTTTGCCTTATGTAAAAGATGTAACCTTTTACCTTGATTTTTTTTAAAATATCCCCCTTCTTTTATTTTTCTTCTACTTCAAAAGTTAATAAATTACTTTTTATTTGTTTTCATGTAAACATGTTTTGATTTTGTATATATATATATATATCTTTCCTTCTCTCTTCCTCCCTCTCTCTTCTCTCTTCCTCCCTCTCTCTTCTCTCTTCCTCTTCATTTTTTTAAAAAGCTTTCCTCTTTGTTGCTCAAGGGCAGACCCACACAATATTAGCTACCAGAACATGTGCAACACAATATTAAACCTCCAACAAAGAGTCAATGTCTAAATAAACGTATCTTATATTCTTTTTCTTTTTCATTTTCTCTCTTTGTCGGTCTCAAAAAACAAAAATAAAAAAATATTTTCTTTATTTTTAATTAATTAATTTATATATTTTTATTTATTAAAAAACTATCATTGTCACACATTTATCGCCGCCGCCTGTGTCGTCTTGCCCTGCCGCATCACCACCTATACCACCGCTGCCTGCTAGGTGAAAGCTATAAATACAACAATAGAAAACAAGTAAAATATTGGGACAGGAAGACATTTGAGCTATTGGTACCATGTAAGGACCGATGCGGTTTCAGCTTTTGATGCTCCTAGGGTTATGATGCATTATTATATGTGGAGGAGATTGACCTAGAAGATAGAGCTTCAATCACCCCGGATCTTCATACAACGGAGTGCACAATCACTCTTGGGAAACACAATTGAGTCGTCATATGTGGGTGATCGGTGAATCCATATATATATCATCAAACAATTGAGGACTCCATGGAGGAAGCAAGAAATAGAAGAGGCCATCAAACTGAATGCCCCACTACATCGAAAAGTATGGTAGATATTTACTACTTTGCAATGGGATTATCCAAACATAATCCAGTTCCTTATGAGGGAACACAAGCAAAGATTTACAATGGCACCAAGCGGTACTAATGGACCCTCACATTCACACACAACAATCAATGTAGAAGAGGGACTTCCTATAAATCACACACCCTAGTCGAGAGTTGTATGGTTCACTCATGAACCTGAAACAATCATGATAAGAGAACCTTCATCAGTTCTTGCCAAGACCTCTATGAGTAGAGTGGCCGAACAACTTGACTCAAATTATGAGAATGACAAAGACCTCAAAACAATCATGATAAGAGAACCTTCATCAGTTCTTGCCAAGACCTCTATGAGTAGAGTGGCCGAACAACTTGACTCAAATTATGAGAATGACAAAGACCTCAAAGCCGGTAAATGGCATGCACGTCTAGACATTGAGCATAGAGCAAGAATGGCTGGATATAACACTGAGGCTCCATTACCCTCATCTGTAGTAGCAAATCAATATGCTACTTTAACACTATAAGATATGAGATGAAATTCATAACTAAACCCTCAAGTAGGGCAAACACACTTTCTCATACGCATGAACCTAACATCCAAGGTTCTCAAGGAAGGGCTTTTGAAGTTCCAATAATCTCTAACCAAGGCGCATAGTACGTGGAAGAAAACTTGGCACTAGATGTACATGCTAGTGGTTGGAGATCAACATTTTGAGGTTGGCAAACACTCCACAAGAGATGTAGAAATTAGTTGAACGAGAGCCGTATATTCCATGGTGGATGTGGAAAATTTGTTGGGATCTCCAAAATTCCTAGCAGAAGCGGCTCAACGGCATGCACAACTAGAAGAAGAGACTCGACAAGCAAGGGAAATACCAATCTAAGGTATTCCTCTAGCAACAATTGTAAGGCCTATCCTAGGAAAAAGACGAAGGGGATAAGAGATACACAAACCACCTTGTATATACCCCTATGTTGACCATGCAAGACCAATTCTTTGAAGCTATGCATACCTCGAAAACTGAGGCTAGTAATGGATTGTGGTGTTCCACCACCCGCCAACTATCATATGATGCATCACCACCAGGGGTTGCACCTCGAATAATACTCCCTAGCAAAGACAACACCTAATGATCTTTTGGGAATGGTGAGAGAAGTAGGCAGGGGATAGATATTTAACTTGCAAACAACAGCAAGCGATTTGAGAACTAGTCAAGTGAGACCAATTCACATTGCCAAGCTCATGAATAAATTCATAGGTGATGTGAACTTATCCATCATTTGGAAACATTTGAGAAATTTTTTGAGACCCATGGCAATCTTGACAACCTTACCAAGGTTCATGCCTTCAATCTAACCTTAGACGGAAGAGCTAGACAATGGTATCATGGTCTTAGAAAAAGATAAATTCCGTGTTTTGAAGTCTCTTTTTATGCCAAGGTTTACACGGAGTGGTGCACATTGGAGTGTAGCGATATAATTGAGTAATCTAAAACAAAACTAGGGTGAATGAGTTAGAGATTACGTGTCGTGCACCAAGCACCTTAACTCATTTGTGAACCATGGGAAAAATTGAGTAATCTAAAACAAAACTAGGGTGAATGAGTTAGAGATTACGTGTCGTGCACCAAGCACCTTAACTCATTTGTGAACCATGGGAAAAATTGAGTAATCTAAAACAAAACTAGGGTGAATGAGTTAGAGATTACATGTCATGCACCTTAACTCATTTGTGAACCATGGGAAAAATTGAGTGGTGGAACAATTGTTACCAAAGTTTCGATTAGGTCTACACAAATAAGAAGTTGCATGATTATTTGGTTCTCAAGGACCCAAAAACCTTTGGAAAAGTGTTACACCGCGAATGGCAATATGCATGGATGATAATATGATGGAGATGGAGGAAGAAGTCAGTGAATCTTTGATCCATTAGTTATGTCTAAATTAGATACAATAGACGAACCTGTCTAAATTAGATACAATAGACGAACCTGTCTCTAAGGCAAATGAGTAGGACATATAACTATAGAAGAGTTTAGCAATGCTTTACTTGAGAAAATTAAAGTGTGTGAGGTGCAACCAGTTGGTAATAACCAACATCCAATACATGAGTTGGTTTATTGTGTTATATGTTGTCAGAACCACACAAGCACAGAGTGCCCTAGGCCCTAATTGTATTGTGCACATTGCCAAAGATTGAGAAGCTTGATAAGAACAACTTCCATGCTTGGAGGTTCACGTTGACAAATTTCCTGATGGGAAAGGGTTATTGGGACTACATAGAAGGTGAGCATGAAGAGGCACCGGAGATACCGGAGATCAATCCGACTGCCGTCGCGCAGATGTGAAAGAGTTCAAGGATTGGAACCAAGGAGCCAGAAAAGTTATGTATTCTATCAGTATACAGGACACCATGATTGGGCACATACAGGATGCCAAGTCCCCCAAGGAGGCGTGGGACACCTTGGTAAAATTCTATGAAACGAATACCAAGGCACAAAAGATATAGTTGAAGAATGAACTTCATACTATGGAGAAAAAGAGTATGTCTGTGAATGACTATGCATTGAAGATAAAGGAAGATAAAGGGTATTGTGGAATCCCTTGCATCTATTGGCGTTTCAGTAGATGATGATGATAAGCTGGAAGTTTGTCTACGTGGTCTCGAGCCACAATACAAGGCATTCAAGACGTCTATTCAGACTCAAAAAAACATTTCCAATTTCACAGATTTGGTGTCTATGTTGATTATAGAAGAGAAGAGCTTGGGTGAAGACCAACAGTCTTCATAAAACAAAAATAGTTCAGAGCAACAGGCCTTCTACACAAGTTCAGGAAGAGGACAAGGTAGAGGAGGCCGTGGATGCGGTCAAGGAGGTGGCCGAACAGGTAATCAGAATTATGGCCAGCAAAGCAACAACAACAACAGCCCCGGAATTCACAACAACCACAACAACACGCAGGTGGAAGAGGCCAATTCAAAGGCAGGTGAGTCAAAGAAGTCGTGGAAATTGGCAAAGGTAGTATAATGATACACGTGGATGCTTTTATTGTGGTAAGGCAGATTGTTATAAGAAGCAGGCTGACATGCAAAATGAAAAATTGCAACAAAACAACTATGCATCCTCAAGCAAAAACACTGAGGATAATGAAAGATTGTTTGTTATGCAGCATGTTGTTAATGCCATGTCTGAAAATGTTGAAGCAGCATATAAAGATGATGATGTATGGTATGTTGATTCAGGTGCTTCAAACCACATGACAAGTCATGGGGAGTGGTTCAAGGAGATGAAAAACCTTGAAAGACCAGGTTTTGTGGAAACAGGGGATGACACTGCTCATCCAATTGTCCATGTTGGAGATGTGCCATTGTCTATGCAGGATGGCAAGGAGGACAGAATCTCTTCACCAGGGTATTCAAGGGTTCGTTCATTCCCCGAATGGCCAGGTTCATTCCCCGAATGAACCTGGCCATCAGCTGTTCTTCATCCAGCGATGGCGCATAGTACTTAAGGAGGAGAGCAAACGTTTGGTGATACACTTCAATAGTTCTGCTCCCTTGGGTTAACTCTAAGAATTTATTCATCTTGGTTTTCAAAAAGTCAGGAGGACAGAATCTCTTCCGTTAGGTAAATCCTGAGATCATTTCATGTCTAGGTGTTCCGATCTAGATGGTTTGTCTGGCAGTGGTTTCTCCATGCCACTCTCGCTATTTCTACTATCTTCAGTCTTGCAAGAGCCATTTTATGCTTCTTGTTGTACCCGGTGACATCAAAGTATTCTTCCATTCCTTCGATCCACTTCTCCACAGCCTCACCCAAGTTTTTCTCTTCACCCTTGAAAGGCTCAGGCTACTGCGATCTATGAAGAGTTTTACAAACATCTGGGTCCAGTTCTTCCTCGTCAAGTTGGGGGTTAACATTCCCACCATGACAACCTCGATCCATGATCCTATCAATACAAAAATTTTTGCTAAGTCCCTTTTTTCCAAATTAACCAAGACGCTCAGGTGAAAAGACCACTTTATTTATAATTCAAATCCGACTTTAGATCCAACTGATTCTGTGAGACTGTTTATAGTTTGGTCAGCCCTAACAGAACCCTAGGATAAAGATCCCTTCTACAAGAAGAACATACAGAACTCATTACCAGAGAATAATTCATTCATATCCTTAACACAATAATGGTCCATTAGACCAAAAATTCCATCTAAACATTCCTCACAGGAATTTCAGTTATGCAGGTTCTCAATTTGTAATTCCTTAATTAGGTCCACTGGGTCAAAGGTCAAATAGCAACAATCTGTCAGCACAATCCACTAATCTCATAGTGATCTGTTGAAAGTCATAATCGTCTTCTAGTTACTAATATCATCACTGGGATTCTCCCCATTCATCCTCATTGTGGCTTTATTCAACTTATCTTCTTTCAACCAGAATTCAAAAATCGTCATCTTTCAATCAAAATCCAAATCAATTCATTAATTCTCAACCAGAATTCTAAAATCATATCAACCAGCATTTGAATTCATCATCTGGATAGCACTTTTGCTTATAATTTCAAGGTCTTACATTTACTCGTAAATATTGCCTGTAAAGAGCTGCAGTTATACCCATGGTATACACGGGTAATCACGATCCTTAGAACTATAAGGTAAATACCGTCATATCTAGGCCTCAAGTTAGGGATTCCACACAATTGCGGTAATTCAATCAGAAGACCCAATTTCCAATTTATGAATCTTCATTCTGAATATTAATTTGTATGAATTTCATCACATAATTATAATCTTTTAGTGGTACTTTATAAATTTCTAACATTTCTTGCTTCTTGGTTGATCCACTTTAGCCAATTGGCTCTAATACCGGCTAAAAGATCCCTGCCCCCTCCTCTGCGCAACAAAATTTGGGGTGCTAGCAACGGAAGTAGCACTTCTCGTGTAGGGCTGAGTCTCCCACTCGGAGCCTCGCCCACGAATATCCGGACCAGAGACTAATCCCTCGATTCTTTCCAAAACCGAACCCGAAAAAACTTCCCTCACCGAGCAGACATAGGCGATTCCTCCAGGAAAATTTATTCTAACGTAATCAAGAGCCTTAATTTACCCATTGACATTCCGACCAAACCCATAGGTCACATGGTCGGGTCAAGGGAGGAACTTGTACTTGGATCATAGAGGCCAACGCTTTTTTCCTCATCAAGAGGCACAACCGTTGATTCTTTTCTATAGAACAAGGATTATCCATGATTTACTTCAACTATCGTAACTTAGCAAAATTTAGTCTTATTTTATGGATCCATCAGTCCAGCCTAACCCCATCCCATGGGTTAGCCAACTGCCCAACCACTGTATTGAAAGGATCCATTTAGAAATTTGGTTATGTTTTGTCCCCGGGTACCAGGGAAAAGAGTTCCCAGGCCCCCTAGTCGTCGACGCTTCAAGCAAAATTTAAGATAGTCACACCAGTTACACACCCAATATAAAATTGCCTTTTTCATAGATTCAGCTCTCTTTAAAACAATCTTTTAATGAAATCATAGTATCACTGATCATAATCCTCCAAAATATCTAGCTATCTAGCTTGAATTCCAATTTC
This sequence comes from Cibotium barometz, assembly GCF_041138505.1. NCBI lineage: Eukaryota > Viridiplantae > Streptophyta > Polypodiopsida > Cyatheales > Cibotiaceae > Cibotium > Cibotium barometz. The sequence goes on along the minus strand of NC_141055.1, from coordinate 21,591,673 downwards.
CAATCATCGGTGTACCTATAGCATCCTTGGCAACCAGAACGCTCACCACCTGCTCACTCAAGGGCCTTTTCAATAGTTCTAAGCTCATAGTACCCGGAAATATAATCACATAAGAAAAATCTAGATGGACTCTCCATTGAAGATCACCAAGATTAACCAACAGATCCATATAAAAGAGCCATGGACTCTTCCGTTGAAGACCATCAAGGCCAATCAACCAGATCCATGCCCGTGTTCAGAAAACAACTCCAACTCATTGTTCCATTTTCTTCCTCGATGCATGCGTACCGAGAGCCCGAGCACCGTATGGTCCGAACCCTTTAAGCGCTTCACTCATAGGCCGCTTCCTTGGTCCCTCATCCACCATAATGGAAGCTCACTATTTAAATTGAACCGAGGCTGGTCAAGACCTCGATCGACCTTGCCACGCGCGTCCTCCATTGACTCTCCGTCATCTGCTGTAACTATTTCATTTAGGTCTCCACGACCTCATTCACAAGATGGTCAAAATGCTTCCCCAACATTTTGACCATCAACGGTCTTTTAAAAATAGATTTTATAGATACAATTTCTAACGAACTCTCATCTTTCCACATTGTTCCACATCATTTCTTGTTATTCCACATTCTTCTACATCAATTCACATTGCTTATTCCACATCGAGTCATATCTATTCCTATCGTCCTTCATCCATTCTCATCCAATCACATCATACTACATCTCATCACATCTATCCTTATCTATCCTCATCACATCACGTCACATCCATCCACATCACATCTCATCCATTCACATCTATCTAGGTCCACATCACATCACATCACATCTGTCTACATCACATCTACCCAGATCCACATCATATCACATCACATTTATCCATATCATATCTCATCCATTCACATCCATCCACATCTCATCACATCCATTCTTATCACATCACATCCATCTACATCCATTCAGATCCACATCACATCTCATCCATTCATATCCGTCACATCCATCTACATTCATTCAGATCCACATTACATCTCATCACATCCATCCACATCACATCTCATCCATTCATATCACATGACATCCATCTACATTCATTCAAATCCATATCACATATCATCACATCCATCCACATCACATCACATCCATCTACATTCATTCAGATCCACATCACATCTCATCACATTTATCCACATCTCATCACATTTATCCACATCACATCTCATCCATTCATATCTATCCAGATCCATATCACATCAGATCACATCTATCTAGGTCACATATACCCAGATCCACATCACATCCATTCACATCACATCACATCCATTATAACTAGTCAGATCCACATCACATCTTATCACATCCATTCACATCTCATCACATCCATTCACATATCATCACATCTCATTCTCATCCATTTACATCACATCACATCCACTCACATCTCATTACATCAAATCACATCTCATCACATCCATTCACATATCATCACATCTCATTCTCATCCATTTACATCACATCACATCCACTCACATCTCATCACATCCATTCGCATATCATCACATCCATTTACATCTTATCACATCCACTCACATCTCATCACATCTATTCGCATATCATCATCACATTCATTCGCATCTCATCACATCCATTCACATGCATTTACATCCATCCACATCTCATCACATCCATTCACATCTCATCACATCCATTCGCATATCATCACATCCATTCGCATCTCATCACATCCATTCGCATATCATCACATATCATCACATCCATCACATCCATTCGCATATCATCACATATCATCACATCTCATCACATCCATTCGCATATCATCACATATCATCACATATCATCACATCCATTCGCATATCATCACATCACATTCACATCCATTTACATACATCCACATCTCATCACATCTCATCACATCCATTCACATCTCATCGCATCCATTTAGTACGGTTTCTCTACTTTCGATACTGATAGAACTTTTCTAAGTTTTTGCCAATCACTTAGCTTAGTTAAGGGTAACTTTTTCTTGATCCCATTAAATCTAAGTATCAGAGTGTTGTTGAAGGTTTAAAAAGGGAAAATAAACCTTATCAGAATTTTATAGTAAAAACTCAAAAAGAGTATTCACGTATTGTGTTTTATTCCTTAAGCATCATTAATGAGAATTAAATCTAAACTTCTGTTTTCTTATTGGATCTTTGTTCCTCCCAGGGATTCCAGATTCCCTTTTCTGATTAAGAAATTATCCAAGTTTTCTCGATGGATATTTGCACATTCTTTCTCAAATTTCTCAAATAAGATATATTCAATATTTTTCTTTTTGAATAAAAGATTCATGGAATTTACAAAAATCAATTCTACCCATATTTCTCAATAAAAATGATAATACTCAGAATTCCACTTTTGATAAATATTCATATTTTGAATTATGCCAAAAATTCCTCTTTTATCATTTAATTGTTTGGATCTCGAATATCATGGGAATTCCTCTTTTTGCATAAAATTAAATTTATAAAAAATTACTCTTTTCTCGTAATAAAATATTTATGCATAAATACAAAAATTATTCTTTCATAAATATGATAAAAATCATTCTTTTGCTTACAATTTCTAAACCTAGAATATGGTAAACTATCAAGTGAAGTCACTAAGAGAGATCAGAGTGGCACAAAAATCTACTAATCTTCTCATCCCTCGACTGCCATTTATGCGGGTTGTCAGGGACATATCAGAAAGGTTAGTTGGCAGAATGAGAAACATAAATCTTGATAAAGTTCGATGGGAGTCACAGGCCCTTATGTGTCTTCAAGAGGCTGCTGAGGATTTTTTGATCGACTTTATGAATGATGGATACATTGCTGCTGCATTTGCTCATAGGATCACTCTCATGAGCAAAGATTTTGTGCTTGTGTCCAGACTTAGATACAAGTTTGACAAAGCTTTGGAACCCATTCCAAGTCAAGATATGAGGGCTTTTGAAATTCTAAATATTCCTCCAGCAAGACAACCCAAACAATCAGTTGTTATTGAAGATGTTTCGCATACTTATAGTACAAGAAAAGCTCAAGATATTAAAGAAGAAGTGGAGAAAGAGAGAGAGCAGGAGAAGATTACAGAGGATGCCATTCTTTCCCAGCAAGCTGAAATTCTTCATGCATCCAATTCAGAACTTTATCAGAATGTAACAGGTCAAATGATAGTAGATGTCTCCATGCATGGAGAGGATGAGGTTTATTGTGACATTGCCCCTGAAGACACAAGTATGCTTGTGAATCACAATATTGAGATATCTGACACAGTCCTCTTCATCTGTCTGAGGTTTGTGTGGATTTCCTTTTGTTTTCTTGATGAATTTCTCAGATTCTATATTTTATTGATATGTTTTGTTTATGTCTCCAGATGTCTTATGAGGGATCTTCCTGACTCAATGGCTATACAAGTGACCATTCTTGATCCCCTTGTTACACAGTGCCTTTTCAATAGGCAAGGGGATCTTGCAAGTTTTCTAAAGCACTTTGATATGCTGACATGCAATTACATTGTATACCCTTATGTTGAAGTGTAAGACTCACACTCAATTATCTTTTGTCCATCATTACAATATTCACAACTAATTGCAGTATTCATCTTATCATAGAGGCCATTGGAGTCTTATTATCTTCAATCTATTGGATAGAGATGTAATCTTTATGAATTCTTTAGCATCCATTCATGGGAGAAGTAAAATGTAAGAATCAACTTTACCATGGTTTATGTTCTAGAGCAATATTTTGTAAGTTTTCAATTGTTTGGTTGACCCTCAATATTTTATGCTTGCAGTGCTGCCAAACTTATCTTGAGTTTTCTAGGTTCCACCTATATGAAGACTACAAACTTGAAGATTTTAAGTACTACAATCAGGAAGTTCCTTTGCAGAAAGACTCAACATCTTGTGGATGGATGGTGCTTGCTAATGCTTAGAGATATCTTGAGTCAAGATTTAGAATGACAACACTTACTGTAAGTTCATGTAATGATAGCATTGATTGATTGGGTCAATACATTTAGTGACTTTCTCATATTAAGAAATTTTATCATTTTCTTTTGCCTTAGTTGCATGAATATCCAGATTCTTGGGTAAGTTGGGTAAGGGAGAAGGCAGTGTCTATGGTTTTGGAAAGATCTATCAATCCAGTTGATCCTGATTCCCCCTTTCCACCTGAGAAAGGAGCCAAGGGTATAACTTCAAAGAAAAGAAAAAAGGAGGAGAAGAAAATCCATGTCAAGGATGGCTCATCCAAAAAGAAAAAGACCTCTGCCAAAGAGAAGAAGGAAAGAAAGAAGAGCCCTACTAAGAGCAGATCTTCCAAGGGGAAAGAGAGCACTGCTAAAGAGAAGACACATTCTAAAGGGAAGAGCCCTCAGGCTACAGAGAAGAGCCCTAGCCCTCCTGCTAAAGAGAAGAGCCCTAGCCCTCCTGCTAAAGAGAAGACCCCTAGCCCTCCTGCTAAAGAGAAGAGCCCTATCCCTCCTGCTAAAGAGAAGACCCCTAGCCCACCTGCTAAAGAGAAGACCCCTAGCCCTCCTGCTAAAGAGAAGAGCCCTAGCCCTCCTGCTAAAGAGAAGAGCTCTTCACCAGCTCAAGAGAAGACTCCTATTAAAGAGAAGACCCCTGTCAAAGAGAAAACCCCAATCAAAGGGAAGACCCCTGTCAAAGAGAAGACCCCTGTCAAAGAGAAGAGTGCTACTAAAGGTCTTCCATTTCACTCATATTCAGAAGCGTCGTTCATCCAACAAAGAAAGTAAGAGGGAAAATGTTGGCTCTCCATTCAATTTCTTTTTCATGTTCCCCAAGAAGACTGCCAAGTCTCCAAAGCCAACCTCCAAAGAACCTTCTCCAAAACCAGACCCCACTGCCAAATCTCCCTCGCCAACACCTAAAGATCTCAGAGAAGAGCCCAACTTACCACCAGTTGAGGAATCCACTGCAAAGTCTTTCTTTCCAACACCTCAAGAGCTCAAAACACCGGAACTTGAACCTCAATCAGCCAAATTTGATCGAAGCAAACAGAAGAGAGAAAGATTCTCTAAAGATCCAGGGTCATCCCATGCCAAAAGAAAAGTTGATTTTGTTGAGTGATTCCACAAATTAGCTTTTGTTTTGTTCATTTTGTCCATATGAACACACCCTTTTTGGGACTATATTCTGTACTTAAATTCAGTATCAACAATTTGATATTCAACAGTTAAACCTTGTTTTGTGTTGCGAACAATATGTTGACCATTTTTGTGAAGAAGTCAAGACGAAATTTAGCAGAATATATTGATTACATTATTGGAGAAATCCTTTTTAGCTTAACACACTTGCCCTTGCAAGTGGCTCAAATACAACTTTTTTTGGGGGAAGACATGTGATGCATGAGGTTACACTCTCCATCCTTGTACTAACAACAATATCATCTACTTTGAATCTATATTCAGGTGATGTTTCGTCCAGAAACTCAAGCGACTCTCTTACATGTTGTAGTCTCCAGTTTGATGTTACTATAAGGTTCGTAGGATCTATGAATGGATAGACTATGATGTTAAATTCAAACTCTGGACAATTCTCTTCAGAATCCAAAGGGACCCAACTACCAAGCTTGCTTTTCCATCTCCTATAGTCATAGCCCAAAACTAGGGATTGACGACATAGTTGGTATGAGATAGACATAGAATTTGGGCTTACTCTACAACTGATATTGTCGCCAATATGAAAAGTTTCCTTGGTACTCCATCCTTCTCCAAGTATAGTGTCCAGATCAGTCGTAGATAGTCTTCTATTAAGCCACATCATTCTTGTCCTCTCCAATTCCATTGTATTGAAACATGCCACAAAGACATGTATAGGCAAGAACCATTGAATTTTTATCCTTCTTGAAATCCTTCCAGGAGACATAGATTTAAGAATATCATCTTTGATTTTGGATTTGAAGCTTGTTATGGTATTTGGATCAGGAACTTCCCATTCGAATGACATGAATGTGGGAATAGGTATGTCATATAATTCTCCATGAACACCTTCTCTTGATGGAACCTTGTATTCTGCAAAATACACAAATATATCCATTGATTTGTAAAATGAAGGTGGTTTGTCTGCATACATTACATCTGCAATCCCCTTGTGAATTGCTTTGAATGTGCCACTTAAGCTCTCAACAGGCTGCCACTCCACAGCTGTTGATGGAAAGATAACTGAAATTAAACAAACAACAAATATATCAGAAGGAGAAACATTGTGTTGTATCAAATAGATAAAGTTTTCTTAAATTACAGTAAGAATGGAGAATTGGATGTTCATATACATAAGCTCTACCACATCTAGCCCCTGCCTTGAACCTTTTTGAAACACCAGCCAGTTCTTGGTGTTCCAAATATTCTAGAGACAGCAATATCAGATAATACTAAAGACTAAATTAATAGCTCCTTCAACTTCAGTCAATCTCCCCAACAACCAGTCCCCCCAAGTCTCCTTTACCCCTTGCAAGATAATACCAATCCTTCCCCACAATCCCCTAATAGCAGGGCAACCCCAGAACGCATGTCTACCATCTTCAATTATTGTTCCACATCTAGGGCAGGCTCTAGATGTAAAGTTCCTCTGTAACAGTTTGTATCCAATTGGAAGAGCCCACATACAAGCCCTCCACAGAAAGGTCTGAGCCTTCACTGGAATATCCAATTCCTAGAGCATTCTCCATCTCTTCATCCAGGTATTAGGACTGCAACTTACTCTAAATATCCTCTTCCTCAGATTGATGAATTATTTAATCAGTTGCTTCACGCCAAAGTATTTTCCAAGATTAATCTCAAGTCCGAACATCATCAAGACCGTATTCGTGAAGGTGATGAGCACAAGACTGCCTTTCACACGAAGTATGAACATTATGAGTATTTGGTCATGCCTTTTGGGTTAACCAATGCCCTAGGAACTTTTATGAGTCTCATGAATGACCTCTTTCGACTATTTTTGGACAAGTTCGTGATTATTTATCTGGACGATATTCCGGTATTTAGTGCGTCAATCGATGAGCACAAAAAGCATCTACATCAAGTTTTTCAAGTTTTGTGAGAGTGCACTTTTTATCAATCCAGAGAAAAGTAAATTTTTCAAGACATCACTAGAGTACCTTGGACACATCATTTCAGCTGGTGGCACTTCCGTTGATCCTAAGAAGATACAAGTTATTCAAGATTGGCCAACACTGCAAAATATTCATGATATTAGATCATTCTTGGATCTTGTCAATTTTTATCATACAAAGGTCTTTAAGTTTTCGGATATTGCAGCACCTTTGACAGAGGTTTTAAAGTCAACCCCTGCTTCTCGATGGATAGATGATGCTTCTCACGCCTTTGACAAGCTAAAGGTGGCTTTGACAACAACCCCAATAATGGCAATTGCAGACCCCAAGCGGGCCTTGTTTGATAGTATGGACATCCAATTGGGCTTCTCATCAGCTTATCACCCTCAAATGGATGGGCAAAGTGAGGTTGTAAATTCAGCCGTGTTGGACCTCTTGAAATGTTATGTAGTGGATCAAAAGTCTTCTTGGGAGAAGTACTCCGTTTGTGGAATTTGCATATAACAACATGGTGCATGCATCTACGGGAAAGACCCCGTTTGTGATTGTTTATGGTGGAGGTGGTTTTGGTACCCATCCTTTGCACAAGGGATGAGATATTTGCAGCTGATGAGTATGTAAGAGACTTGGATATTGCCTTTGCTGAGTTGAAACTTGATATTGTGTTAATTCTTTCTATCTTTCGTGGTGCATATACCCTATCAACTAACTTTTTGTTGTAATAATTCTTTCTATTTGTTATGATCCTTAGTGCTAGGCTTCATTATGGTTGAGTCTGCCCTGTATCTCCGAAGCTCCAACAGAAACTCACTACACAGACCTTTGTATGACCTCTGGGATTTCCTCGATTTTGACGGAATGGAACCTGATTACTTTGGAAGGAAGGAGCTAGAGTCTGGAATCTTGGTCCGTGACTTCCCTACCCCGAAAACCTTGATCCAAAAGGAGTTGGGCAATCCATACTGCGATGTCCGAATCCTTGACAGTTCTAGCATTTAAATTCTTTGTTCAAGGGTGGAACTTCTGCAGTTGAATTCCACGGGATTGAGTTCCGGGAAAAAGACCTTTCTTCCATTCTAAAACTTCCCATATCTTCCATTTTGGAACTTCCCATATATTGAGTTTGACCTTGTTGTCTCTTGGGCGGTGGAAAGTTGGAATCACCTTCCGGAGCTAGAAATCTTTTGAAAGATGATGGTGCTGGCTTTGGTGGGACCTTAAAAACAAAGGCCTTCCCGAAATCCTTTGCCATACGTACGGCTTCAACCTAGAAACTGGCTTGGCATTCTTCACCAGGGTATTCAAGGGTTCGTTCATTCCCAAATGAACTTGGCCATCAGCTGTTCTTCATCCAACGGTGGCGAGTACTTAAGGAGGAGAAATTTGGACCAGTTTGGCTCCCTTTCTGATCTAGTTTGATCCAAGAGAGAGGAGAGATAAAAATATCACACCTTTTTTGAATTAAAAGACGCAACCACACATGTGAATAAATGCTCATACCTCAAGAGTCTCTCTCTCCTTACAAAGGTGTCAAAAATGCATCATTTCTCTAAAATATCTCATTTTTTAAACTAATATCTCTTAATTTTTAACTAATAAACCTTGTACTCAGTCAACTCTTCATCTTATGTGAGCATTTACTCATTTTTGGGTATTTTCTTTTAATCTTTGGATTTATCTCATCCCAACACTTGGATTAATCCAATTGGCCCATTGGAACCTTAATTGGACCATAATCTAATTTTTTTTTGAAAATGTAGACCCTTAGGCTAAGGTCCCTTATACCATTTTCAATTAATTCCTAATGCACATTATAAAGTTTATTTTGAACTTCTGATTCAAGAAAATCCATTTTAGACATTAGGAGAGTTTTTGTATCCAAGGATATCTCAATTTTGAATTATCTCTCTCTAGACATTTTCTCTCTCTAGGCCAAAACAGGGTAAAACAAGATCTTTCTTTCATTTCAGAGAGGGGCATGATTACAAGAACAGAAGGGTAGGTTCTTACACCTTTACATCTCAAAAGCTGGAGGGAGGAATCTTACATCCTACTCCACTTAAAAAACGCGAGATGTCTGTTGGAATTAGGGTTGCAGGAATGCACACACAACTTCAAGAAGATGAGGAAGCTTGAGCACAACACAGTAGTGTATTATGAGTGCCAAAATAGAAAGATAACAAGCCCTAGAAGATAATGGGCGTATATACAATGCACGGGGGAAAAAACCTCCTAGTGAGGGAAAAAGTGCCCCGGCGGTCCTAAGTGTGTTCACACACATCACTACTATAATATGGTAACAAATCCCCCCTGGAGTGATGCGGTGAACAAGAGCTAGCACTCATGTATAGGGAAGTGTCTAGCTATGTGGACGAATCCACAAAAGGGAGTAAGCCCAAAGCTTTGCGAAAAGCTTCGAACTTCTCACGAGGCAGAGCCTTTGTGAAAAGGTCTGCAAGGTTATCCTGTGTTGGCACATAAACCAAACTGATCTCTCCTGCAGAGAGTCTCTCCCTGACATAATGGTAGTGCACCTCAATGTGCTTCGTACGAGCATGGAACACTGGGTTCCGCGCAACTGCCAATGCGCTCTGACTGTCAGTGAAGATGGTGGTGGCAGATGGCTGCCCAACACCCAAATCAGCCATAAGGCGTCTGAGCCACGCACACTCAACCGTAGCTGTGAAAGCTGCCCTGTACTCAGCTTCACAACTAGAAGTGGCCACAGTAGGCTGCTTCTTGCTCAACCATGATATGCATGAGCTTCCAAGCATGAAGCAAAAACCACTCGTGGACACGCGTGTGTCATAACAACCAGCCCAGTCAGAATCTGAAAAAGCATGTAAATCTGGCGGCAATGATCCCCCCTTGGGATAAAACAACCCAAGATGCCGAGTACCACTCAAATAGCGAAAGATACGCTTCACTGCCTGCCAATGCTTAATGCATGGGCTATGCATAAATCTGCTCACCTGTGAGACTGCAAACTGAATGTCTGGCCTCGTAATGCATACATAAATGAGGCAACCAACAGCTGTCTGATAGAGTGTGACATCAAAGTGATCTCCAGCATCATGAAGACTCAACTTCAAACCTGTCTCCATTGGAGTAGCAATAGGCTTGCAGTCTTCAAGGCCAAATCTCCGCAACAATGATTCAATATACTTTGTCTGACACAAAGCAATACCTCCATCACACTGCTTAAATTGTATCCCCAAATAATGATGCAAATGCCCCAAATCTGACATCTCAAAAGAGGCATTCAAATCAGCCTTAAAATCAGCAATATGACTCTCATTTGGTCCTGTGAGCAGCATGTCATCGACATAGAGAGCAATGATTAGATGTACACCATCCACACGTTTAGCATACAAAGTGCTTTCTGTTGGACTATTCTGAAACCCATGTGCAGTCAAATATGCATGTATTTTTTCATACCAAGCTAGTGGAGCTTGCTTTAAACCATATAAAGCCTTTTTTAACCTGCACACTTTGTTTTCCTGCCCTCTTTGAACAAAACCACGAGGCTGCGATACATACACCTCCTCATGCAAATCTCCATTTAAGAACGCAGTCTTTATGTCCAGCTGATGTACATTCCAACCATTATGAGCTGCTAATGCACAGATGCTACGAACAGTGGTCATACGACATGTGGGAGCAAAAGTCTCATCAAAATCAATGCCCTTCTCTTGAGCATAACCTTTTGCAACAAGCCTAGCCTTATGGCGATCCACTGTGCCATCAGGCTTACGCTTCAATTTGTATACCCACTTAGTGCCAATGGCCTTCTTGCCAGGGGGCAAGTCACATAAAGACCATGTACTATTCTTTATAATAGCATCGTATTCTGCTTGCATAGCAGCCATCCAATTTTCTGAACTTTGTGCCTCATCAAATGAAACAGGCTCACTTTCATCGCACATACTAGAAACAGCCAATGCATAACAATCTGACGCATAAGAGGCACCATGAGAGCCAGAACGAGTGCGACTAGACAAAGGGGCATCCAACTTGCTGTCACGCAAAGTCTGCACCAGCCATCTAGGCATGTTCCTAGAGCCCTCAATCTCTTGTCTCTCATCCTCAAGTGCATCATGCACATCTGCATCAGATATAGGCTGATCTATGCCATCATTTAAAACCTGCATAGGCTGAAAAACTGCCTCATGAGGTATTGCACTTGACTGTGCACCACTGAAAAGAGGCAACAATGTATCATAGACATCACGTGAGCTGATATCTGTCTCCTTAGTACATGAAACCAAGGGCTGAACTGCATCTTCCACAAATACAACATCACGGCTAACCAAAATGCGCTTTGTCTGTGGATGATACAAACGATAGCCTTTGCTCTCAGCACTATATCCAACAAAAATACATTTGACAGCTTTGTCATCCAATTTTCTGCGATGTTGCACAGGCACTAATGCATATGCCAGGCAACCAAAAACACGTAAATGGCCAACAGATGGCTTGCGGCCATGCCAAGCCTCATATGGAGTGACAACCTGTAATGCTTTGGTGGGACACCTGTTTAGTACATAAGTGGCACACATGACAGCCTCAAGCCAAAAACCATGTGGTAGACTTTGACTCTTAACCATACATCTTGCCATTTCCATGAGAGACCTGTTTTTTCTCTCAGCCACACCATTTTGCTGTGGTGTATACGGCACTGTACATTGGTGTTTTATCCCACGCTCAGCCAGAAATGCATTAAATTCTGAAGACATATACTCCCCCCCTCGATCTGAACGGAGGGTGCCCATCTTACTTTCTGACACATTTTCAGCCATAACCAAAAACTGTTTGAAGCACAAAAACACTTTGGACTTTGCCTTCAAAGGATATACCCATGCATGCCTGGTAAAATCATCAATGAAAGTCACGAAGTAAAGGTAGTTTCCAAATGATGGAGTTTGCATGGGACCACAAACATCACTGTGAACAAGCTGCAATCTGCGTTCAGCTCTCACTGATCCATCTTTGGGAAAGGAAGCACGCTGCATTTTACCCAATATGCAGCCCTCACAAACATGCTTGACAGGTGCCTCAAGCTTAGGCAAAGAAGACACCATTTCAGATTTCTGCAGGCGCAGCAAACTTGCAAAATTCAGATGACCAAAACGTGCATGCCACAGTTTTGCATTTGAAATAGCCTGCGTATCCATAATAGCACATGCTGAATCCTCTACACATTTGCCATCCATATTGAGCTTATACAGCCCTCGACATAGTGAACCAGATGCTACAATGATGTCACCACAAGAGAGATCATGAACAGTACATCTGTCATCCACAAATTTAACAACCAAACCTGTTTTGGCAAATGCGGAGACTGACAGCAGATTCTTTTTGATCCCTGGCACATACAATGCATCAAAAAGTGTAAAGGTGTTGCCATTTGCAACATTCAGCACAATCTGTCCAACTCCTTTAACGGGATAAGAGGAGTTATTGGCACAAGTGACAGTATTCCCTGTGGGAGCAGACTCAAGGAAAGTGAATAAACTGCGCTGCGAGGTGATATGCTTAGTGGCACCACTGTCAAAGTACCATACATCTGAATCTACTGCAGACATACATGTGTCATGCAAAGATGGGTCATAACTGCACTGCGCATTGAATGCCCATTCTGTATCTAGCACAACATTAGCAGATTCATTGTTAGAAGGAGAGGCATCTGCAACAGCCATACCAGCCTCTTTCTTCTTAGCCTCTTTCGCAGCCAGCTTAGGACACGCTTTGATGACATGATCATTTCCCTTACAGTACTTGCAAAATGTCTTCTGTTTGTCACCCTTCTTCTCATCTTTGTCTTCCTTCTTTGGTTGCGCAGCATTTGCAGATTTCTGCTTACTAGAAGAAAAGCCAGCTTTACCTTTCCCGCTTCTCTGACTAGCAACGAAAGCTTGATCTGCGACACGCATAATATTCCTGTTTTGCCTTGACTGGTCTTCTTGCAGCAAAACAGAAACTAACTCCTCAAATGATAAGGCATTGGGATTGCCTTTCATCATCAAGCGAAGAGTGGAAGCAAAACCCTGATAAGAATCTGGTAGACCATTCAAAACAGTCTGCACAAGAGAACTGTCTGACAGGATTTCATCTGCAGAAATGAGCTGCTCTTTGAAATCCTTGATCTTTGTCAAAAAGCTATCCATAGAATCACCTTCGTTCATATGCTCACTCTCCAACTGTTTTCGGAGGTAAGCAACACGAGCCTCATTTCTTGCCTGATACAATGTGGCAAGTACATCCCAAGCATCCTTAGAAGTCCTGCAGGAGCGAATATGTGGGATAATGGTACGTTTGACAGACAGCGCAATCAAGGCATGAGCCTGCGCATCTCTACCATCCCAACGAATCTGCTCTGCTGAAAGTGGTGGTTCTCGAACAGCTGCTACAGCACTTGTGCCTGCACCATCATCAACAGTACCTGTTTCTGATGTGTTTGCAGCATTCCCAGCCACAATAGGACGTGCATCAATACCCTGCACAATGTTCCATAACCCCTTTGCTACCAATACATGTCGCATCATATATGCCCACAATGGATAGTTGGTGCCATCCAACTTATCCTCAGCAGCCAACATGCGGAATACATCATTGTTGTCAGCCATGGCCAATGACTGTACTACTAGATGTAAATGCTGTCTGTAAGAGGAAAACCTGTATAAAATTGACCTGTGCTATGTAGCACAGCCCAAAACAGACGAATGGGCACCTGTCCTGCAGATTTTAATCTTGACAGAAAATCTGCACAGTAGGACGATTTTGCCTGCGCAGTACTTGGAATGCAAAAACGGAGGGCGAAATGACTTCAGATCAAAATTCTGAAATGACCGAGCCCTACGGGATCTCCCACGGCATATACTAACCTGCAGACGCTCGTGAAACCTCGTCGCAATCGGAGGAGATGAAGCGGCAGGTGCCGGTGATGCTGCCCGGGAGGAGGAAGCCTGCTCTGATACCAATTGTTGGAATTAGGGTTGCAGGAATGCACACACAACTTCAAGAAGATGAGGAAGCTTGAGCACAACACAGTAGTGTATTATGAGTGCCAAAATAGAAAGATAACAAGCCCTAGAAGATAATGGGCGTATATACAATGCACGGGGGAAAAAACCTCCTAGTGAGGGAAAAAGTGCCCCGGCGGTCCTAAGTGTGTTCACACACATCACTACTATAATATGGTAACAATGTCCTCATCTCGCAACCGGAGGATAATCTCTTTCTTCTTCTTCTTCTTCTTCTTCTTCAATCACTTCCAGCATTATTGCCTTGAAGGTGGATGACCGATCTAGGAACCTCTCTCTTTGACATCCCCTATTATGAGGCGGAGGTCTTGCATTACTTTGCATTGAAGCTCATGCCAGTATTATCTTAAAATAATCATATTTCTATTATCCCTTATTTTTCCTCTTCTCCTGGGAGCTTGGAGCTTCTCTCTCTCTCCAACAACTCTTGGAGGTTTTATCTTCTCCTCTTAGTGGCCAATTGATTGGTTGGGGACTTCATTGCTAATTAAAGAATCAAGCCAAACTTGGAGATAAGATTAATTTTTATGGATTTTTTCAATTATCTCAATGACTTTCTTCTTCTCAACCCCTCTCAAGCTTGAGAAGCTTTCAAAATGATGGTTTTTATTCAAATCAAGCTTTCCCTAAGATTCTTAATATCTAAATTAAGTTAATCTTTATGCTTAATTATAATGCTTTCCTTAAGTAAATCTCTCTCTCTCTCTCTCTCTCTCTCTCTCTCTCTCTCTCAAAAAGATTAGTCATCTTTATGGCTAGATCTTTAGAAAAAGGATGCTTCTCAATGATAATCTCTTGTTTTAAATCTAATCTCTAAGCTTGATGAGCTAGGGGATGAGAATTGATATTTTCATGATTTTGAGTTAGTAAAAATAATGATTAATTCCTTTTAAATTGTTTATGAGTAGAAAAGAATTACTTTAACTCATTCTAAATGAGAAAAGGATTATCCTAATAATTTGGGAAAGGAGGAATGTTTAAATTAGCCTTATCAAGGAGAATAATCATAATTATGGTTAAAATTATGATATGTATACATAGTTTGATTTTAAGCTTTTAAAAAAAAGAGCTTCTATCATATTTTCATTAAACGATTTTATTCTTTTAGAAAAATTGAGAATTATCAGTTATAACAGCAGCAAAGCTATGGTAAATTTTTTAGAAAAAAAACAACATATCTTATTTTTATGCATAATGCTAAAAGAGGACTTCCTACCATATTCTAGGTTTAGAAATTGTAAGCAAAAAGAATGATTTTATCATATTCATGAAAGAATACTTTTTGTATTTATGCATAAAAATTTTATTAAGAGAAAAGAGTAATTTTTTATAAATTTAATTTTATGCAAAAAGAGGAATTCCCATGATATTCGAGATCCAAACAATTAAATGATAAAAGAGGAATTTTTGGCATAATTCAAAATATGAATATTTCTCAAAAGTGGAATTCTGAGTATTATCATTTTTATTGAGAAATATGGGTAGAATTGATTTTTGTAAATTCCATGAATCTTTTATTCAAAAAGAAGAATATTGAATATATCTTATTTGAGAAATTTGAGAAAGAATGTGAAAATATCCATCGAGAAAACTTGGATAATTTCTTAAACAGAAAAGGGAATCTGGAATCCCTGGGAGGATCAAAGATCCAATAAGAAAACGGAAGTTTAGATTTAATTCTCATTAATGATGCTTAAGGAATAAAACATAATACGTAAATGCTCTTTTTGAGTTTTTACTATAAAATTCTCATAAGGTTTATTTTCCCTTTTTAAACCTTCAACAACACTCTCATACTTAGATTTAATGGAATCAAGAAAAAGTTACCCTTAACTAAGCCAAGTGTTGACAGCAGAAACTTAGAAAAGTTCTATCAGTATATCGAAAGTAGAGAAACCGTACTAAATGGATGTGATGAGAGGTGAATGGATGTGATGAGATGTGGATGTATATAAATGGATATGAATGTGATGTGATGATATGTGAATGGATGTGATGAGATGTGAATGGATGTGATGAGATGTGGATGGATGTAAATGCATGTGAATGTGATGTGATGATATGTGAATGGATGTGATGAGATGCAAATGGATGTGATGAGATGTGAGTGGATGTGATGTGATGTAAATGGATGAGAATGAGATGTGATTATATGTGAATGGATGTGATGAGATGTGAATGGATGTAATGAGATGTGAGTGGATGTGATGTGATGTAAATGGATGAGAATGAGATGTGATGATATGTGAATGGATGTGATGAGATGTGAATGGATGTGATGTGGATCTCAATAATTGTAATGGATGTGATAAGATGTGATGTGGATCTCAATAATTGTAATGGATGTGATGTGATGTGAATGGATGTGATGTGGATCTGGGTATATGTGACCTGGATAGATGTGATGTGATGTGATGTGGATCTGGATAGATATGAATGGATGAGATGTGATGTGGATAAATGTGATGAGATGTGATGTGGATAAATGTGATGAGATGTGATGTGGATCTGAATAAATGTAGATGGATGAGATGTGATGTGGATGGATGTGATGTGGATTTGAATGAATGTAGATGGATGTGATGTGATATAAATGGATGAGATATCATGTGGATGGATGTGATGAGATGTGATGTGGATCTGAATGAATGTAAATGGATGTGACGTGATATGAATGGATGAGATGTGATGTGGATGGATGTGTTGAGATGTGATGTGGATCTAAATGAATGTAGATGGATGTGATGTGATAAGAATAGGTGTGATGAGATGTGATGTGGATCTTAATGAATGTAGATGGATGTGATGTGATAAGAATGGATGTGATGAGATGTGGATGAATATGAATGGATGAAATATGATGTGGATAGATGTGATGTGATGTGATGTGGATCTAGGTAGATGTGAATGGATGAGATGTGATGCGGATAGATGTGATGTGATGTGATGTGGACCTGGATAGATGTGAATGGATGAGATGTGATGTGGATGGATGTGACGTGATGTGATGAGGATAGATGTGGATAGATGTGATGAGATGTAATATGATGTGATTGGATGAGAATGGATGAAGGACGATGGGAATAGATATGACTGGATGTGGAATAAGCAATGTGAATTGATGTAGAAGAATGTGGAATAACGAGAAATGATGTGGAACAACGTGGAAAGATGAGAGTTCGTTAGAAACTGTATTTATGAAACCTATTTTTAAAAGACCGTTTTATGTCAAGAATGTTGGGGAAGCATTTTGACCATCTTGTGAATGAGGTCGTGGAGACCTAAATGAAATAGTTACAACAGATGACAGAGAGTCAATGGAGGACATCTTGCGTGGCAAGGTCGGCCGAGGTCTTTGACCAGCCTCGATTTCAATGGTGAGCTTCCGGTACGGTGGATGAGGGACCAAGGAAGCGGCCTATGAGTGAAGCGCTAGGTGACTTGCGAAGGAGCCTACAGGGTTCTGACCATACGGTGCTCGGGCTCTGGGTCGCCGATACCCATGTGTGCCTCGAGGAAGAAAATGGAATAATGAGTTGGAGATGTTTTCTGAACACGAGCATGGATCTGGTTGATTGGCCTTGTTGAGTCCATGGCTCTTTTATATAGATCTGTTGGTTGATCTTGCTGATCTTCAATGGAGAGTCCATCTAGATTTTTCTTATGTGATTTTATTTTCGGGTATTATGAGCTCAGAACTATTGAAAAGGCCCTTGAGTGAGCAGGTGGTGAGCGTTCTGGTTGCCAAGGATGCTATAGGTACACCGATGAAGAAATGATTGGAAATTGGAATTCAAGCTACATATTTTGGAGGATTATGATCAGTGATACTATGATTTCATTAAAAGATTGTTTTAAAGAGAGCTGAATCTATGAAAAAGGCAATTTTATATTGGGTGTGTAAGTGGTGTGACTATCTTAAATTTTGCTTGAAGCGCCGGCTAGGGGATCTGGGAACTCTTTTCCCTGGTACCCAGGGACAAAACATAACCAAATTTCTAAATGGATCCCATCAATAGAGTGGTTGGTGGGTAGTTGACTAACCCATGGGATTGGATGGGGGGTTAGGCTGGACTGATGGATCCCTAAAATAAGACTAAATTTTGCTAAGTTATGATAGTTGAAGTAAATCACGGATAATCCTTGTTCTATGGAAAAGAATCAACAGCTGTGTCTCTTGATGAGGAAAAAAGTGTTGGCCTCTATGATCCAAGTGCAAGTTCCTCTCTTGACCCGGCCATGTGACCTGTGGGTTTGGTCGGAATATCAATGGGTAAATTAAGGCTCTTGACTACATTAGAATAAATTTTCCTGGAGGAATCACCTATGTCTGCTGGGCGAGGGAAGTTTTTTCGGGTTTGATTTTGGGAAGAATTGAGGGATTAGTCTCTGGTCCGGATATTCCTGGGCAAGGCTCCGAGTGGGAGACTCAGCCCTGTGCGAGAAGTGCTACTTTCGTTGCTAGCACCCCAAATTTTGTTGCGCAGAGGGGGCAGGGATCTTTCAGCCGGTATTAGAGCCAATTGGCTAAAGTGGATCAACCAAGAAGCAAGAAATGTTAGAAATTTATGAAGTACCACTAAAAGATTATAATTGTGTGATGAAATTCATACAAATTAATATTCAGAATGAAGATTCATAAATTGGAAATTGGGTCTTCTGATTAAAGTACCGCAATAGTGTGGAATCCTTGACTTGCTTGAGGCCTAGATATGATGGTGTTTACCTTATAGTTCTAAGGACCGTGATTACCAATGTATACCATGGGTATAACTGTAGCTCTTTACTGGCAATATATACGAGTAAATGTAAGACCTTGAAATTATAAGCAAAAATGCTATCCATATGATGAATTGGAATGCTGGTTGATATGATTTTAGAATTCTGGTTGAGAATTGATGAATTGATTTGGATTTTTCTGATTGAAAGATGATGATTTTTGAATTCTAGTTGAAAGAAGATAAGTTGAATAAAGCCACAATGAGGATGAATGGGGAGAATCCTAGTGATGATATTAGTAACTAGAAGATGATTATGACCTTCAACAGATCACTATGAGATTACTGGATTGTGATGAGAGATTGTTGCTATTTGACCTTTGACCCAGTGGACCTAATTAAGGAATGACAAATTGAGAACTTGCATATCTAAAATTCCCGTGAGGAATGTTTAGATGGAATTTTCGATCTGATATTCTATTATTGTGTTAAGAATATGAATGAATTATTCTCTGGTGATGAGTTCTGTATGTTCTTCTTATAGAAGGGATCTTTATCCCATGGTTCTGTGGTGGGGGCTGGCCAAACTATAAAGAACCTCAGAATCAGTTGGATCTAAAGTCGGATTTGAATTATAAATAAAGTAGTCTTTTCACCTGAGCGTCTTGGTTAATTTGGAAAAAAGGGACTTAGCAAGAATTTTCATATTGATAAGATCGTGGATCGAGGTCGTCATGGTGGGATTGTTAACCCCCAACTCGATGAGGAAGAACTGAACCCCGATGTTTGTAAAACTCTTCATAGATCACAGTCTGGGCCTTTCAAGGGTGAAGGGGGAAACTTGGGCGAGGCTGTGGAGAAGTGGATTGAAGGAATGGAAGAATACTTTGATGTCACCGGGTACAACAAGAAGCGTAAAATGGCTCTTGTAAGACTGAATATAGTAGAAATATCCAGAGTGGCATGGAGAAACCACGGCGAGACAAACCATCTGGATCAAAACACCTAGACATGGAACGATCTCAAGATTTACCTAACGAAAGAGATTCTGTCCTCCCGGCTTTTTGGAAACCAAGATGAATGAATTCTTAGAGTTAACCCAAGGGAGCAGAACTATTGAAGTTTAAGTACTCGTCGCCACCACTGGATGAAGAGCCAGGTTCATTTGGGGAATGAACAAACCCTTGAATACCCTGGTGAAGAATGCCAAGCCAATTTCTATGGTTGAAGTCGTACGTATGGCAAAGGATCTCGCCAAGGCCTTTGTTTTTAAGGTCCCGCCGAAGCAAGCACCATCATCTTTCAAAATATTTCTAGCTCCGAAAGGTGATTCCAACTTTCCACCACCTAAGAGACAACAAGGTCAAACTCAGGATATGAGAAGTTCCAAAATAGAAGATATGGGAAGTTCCAAAATGGAAGAAAGGTCCTTTTCTCGGAACTCAATTCCCTAGAATTCAACTTCAAAAGTTCCATCCTTGAATAAAGAAGTTAAATACTATACCTGTCAAGGATTCGGACATCGTAGTATGGATTGCCCAACTCCTTTTGGATCAAGGTTTTTAGGGCAGGGAAGTCAAGGACCAAGATTCTAGACTCCAGCTCCTTCCTTCCAGAGTAATCAGGTTCCTTTCCGTCAAAATCGGGGAAATTTTAGAGTAGACCCTCTAACCAACCCTCAGCTTCAATGCAAAGTAATGCAAGACCTCTGCCTCAGAATAGGGGAAGTCAAAGACAGAGGTTCCTAGATCGGCCATCCACTTCCAAGGCAATAACGCTGGAAGTGATTGAAGAAGAAGAAGAAGAAGAAGAAGAAGAAGAAGAAGTCAAAGAGAGATTTTCCTAGATCGGCCGTCCACTTCCAAGGCAGTAACGCTGGAAGTGATTGAAGAAGAAGAAGAAGAAAGAGATTATCCTCCGCGGTTGCGAGATAAGGATATCTCAAGTTTTTTAAGTGGGGTAGGATGTAAGATTCCTCCCTCTAGCTTTTGAGATGTAAAGGTGTAAGAACCTCCCCTTCTGTTCTTGTAATCATCCCCCTCTGTGAAGTGGAAGAAAGATCTTGTTTTACCCTGTTTTGGCCTAGAGAGAGAAAATGTCTAGAGAGAGATAATTTAAAATTGAGATATCCTTGGATACAAAAACTCTCCTAATGTCTAAAATGGATTTTCCCGAATCACAAGTTCAAAATGAACTTTCCAATGTGCATTAGGAATTAATTGAAAATGGTATAAGGGACCTTAGCCTAAGGGTCTACATTTTCAGAAATTTTTAGATTATGGTCCAATTAAGGTTCCAATTGGCCAATTGGATTAATCCAAGTGTTGGGATGAGATAAATCCAAAGATTAAAAGAAAATACCCAAAAATGAGTAAATGCTCACATAAGATGAAGAGTTGACTGAGTACAAGGTTTATTAGTTAAAAATTAAGAGATATTAGTAAAAAAATGAGATATTTTAGAGAAATGATGCATTTTTGACACCTTTGTAAGGAGAGCGAGACTCTTGAGGTAGGAGCATTTTTTCACATGTGTGGTTGCATTTTTCATTTAAAAAAATGTGATATTTTTTCCCTCCTCTCTCCTGGATCAAACTAGATCAAAAAGGGAGCCAAACTGGTCCAAATCTTGTCCAAATTGAGTCAAACTAAAGCTGAAAAATTCTAGAACCTAGTTGGACGTGGTTAGTGGCCTCCCTCACCTATAAATAGAACCTCATTCCTTTGTATTTTTATATGGGAGCTATACCATGCCAGTATTATCTTAAAATAATCATATTTCTATTATCCAATAATTTCCTCTTCGCTTGGGAGCTTGGAGCTTCTCTCTCTCTCCAACAACTCTTGGAGTTTTCTCTTCTCCTCTTATTGGCCAATTGATTGGTTGGGGCCTTCACTGCTAATTAAAGAATCAAGCCAAACTTGGAGGTAAGATTAGTTTTTATGGATTTTTTCAATTATCTCGATGACTTTCTTCTTCTCTCAACCCCTCTCAAGCTTGAGAAGCTTTCAAAATGATGGTTGTTATTCAAATCAAGCTTTCGCTAAGATTCTTAATATTGAATTAAGATTAAGTTAATCTTTATGCTTAATTATAATGCTTTCCTTAAGTAAATCTCTCTCTCTCTCTCTCTCTCTCTCTCTCTCTCTCTCTCTCTCTCTCTCTCTCTCTCTCTCTCTCTCTCTCTCTCTCTCTCTCTTAAAAAGATTGGTCAAGTTTAGATTTAATTCTCATTAATGAAGCGTAAGGAATGAAAACACAATACGTAAATGCTCTTTCTGAGTTTTTACTATAAAATTCTGATAAGGTTTATTTTTCCTTTTTAAACCTTCAACAACACTCTTATACTTAGATTTAATGGGATCAAGAAAAATTTACCCTTAACTAAGCCACGTGATTGGCAGAAACTTAGAAAAGTTCTATCAGTATCGAAAGTAGAGAAACCGTACTAAATGGATGTGATGAGATGTGAATGGATGTGATGAGATGTGATGAGATGTGGATGTATATAAATGGATGTGAATGTGATGTGATGATATGCGAATGGATGTGATGAGATGTGAATGGATGTGATGAGATGTGGATGGATGTAAATGCATGTGAATGTGATGTGATGATATGTGAATTGATGTGATGAGATGTGAGTGGATGTGATGTGATGTAAATGGACGAGAATGAGATGTGATGATATATCAATGGATGTAATGAGATTTGAATAGATGTAATGAGATGTGAGTGGATATGATGTGATGTAAATGGATGAGAATGAGATGTGATGATATGTGAATGGATGTGATGAGATGTGAATGAATGTGATAAGATGTGATGTGGATCTAAATAGTTGTAATGGATGTGATGTGATGTGATGTGGATCTGGGTATATGTGACATGGATAAATGTGATCTGATGTGATGTGGAACTAGATAGATATGATTGGATGAGATGTGATGTGGATAAATGTGATGAGATGTGATGTGGATCTAAATGAATGTAGATGGATGTGATGTGATATGAATGGATGGTGATGTGATGTGGAAAACAAAGAAGTTAAATGCTATAACTGTCAAGGATTCGGACATCGTAGTATGGATTGCCCAACTCCTTTTGGATCAAGGTTTTTAGGGCAGGGAAGTCAGGGACCAAGATTCTAGACTTCAGCTCCTTCCTTCCAGAGTAATCAGGTTCCTTTCCATCAAAATCGAGGAAATCCCAGAGTAGACCCTCTAACCAACCCTCAGCTTCAATGCAAAGTAATGCAAGACCTGGACCGCCTCAAAATAGGGGAAGTCAAAGAGAGATTTTCCTAGATCGGCTGTCCACTTCCAAGGAAGTAACGCTGGAAGTGATTGAAGAAGAAGAAGAAGAAAGAGTTTATCCTCCGGTTGCGATATGAGGACATGTCACATTTTTTAAGTGGGGTAGAATGTAAGATTCCTGTTGAAAAATAGGTAGAGAGAGAGGAGACACACACACAGGAGCAAACCCTAATGTATATTACAAACCCTAACCATAGAGAGAAGCCATCTCCCTTCTCACACAATGCATAAAACCATAATCCATAATACACACAACACACTATGAGTTGTGTCCACACACATCTAACCCTAGCTAATGTCCACACACTATGACCAGCTGGACGCGGTCATTTATGTCTCACACATGTTCCTACCTAACATGCCAGCACATAGCATAGCTGGCTCACACACTGACATCGAGCTTGAATCTCAACAGTCCCTCTCAAGCTCATGATGTACTGCCATAGATGAAGATGTAGATGAGCTTGGGATATCAAAGCTCTCAACACTCCCCCTCAAGCTCATCCCATGTACTCCCCCTCTAGCTTATGATGTACTGCCATAGATGAAGATATAGATGAGCTTGGGATATCAAAGCTCTCAACACTCCCCCTCAAGCTCATCCCATGTACTCCCAACATAGTACGGAAGTACTCAAACTTCTCCCTGCTAAGTGGCTTTGTAAAGATGTCTGCCCCCTGCTCGTCAGTCTTCACATACTGTAGATCAACTGTACCATCTAGCACCTTCTCTCTGACAAAGTGATAATGGACCTCTATGTGTTTGGTCCGTGCATGAAATACTAGATTCTTGGCCAAATGTATACTACTCATGTTGTCACGATGAATGACAACTTTGCCATCAATAGGCTCACCCAAATCTGCCTAGAGACTCTTTAACCAAATTCCTTCACAAGTAGCAATGGCTGCACCCCTGTATTCACCCTCTGTACTAGATAAAGCAACTGTAGGTTGTTTCTTGCTACTCCAACTCACCACGGCACTTCCAAGTGTAAAGGCATAACCACTAGTAGACCTCCTGTCATATGAGCTACCTGCCCAATCAGCATCTGTGTAGCCATGTATATCCAAGCCTTTACCTTTCTCATAAAGAAGACCATAATGTGCAGTGGTCTTTACATATCGCATAATGCATCACTGCATCCAAATGAGGTTTTCTGGGGCTCTGTATAAACTCGCTTACTAGCCCCACAGCATAACTCAAATTCGGGCGTGTGATAGTCATGTAAATGAGACTACCAACCATCTTTCTGTACATAGATGGATCATCCAACTCCTCACCAAAATCAGCCCGCAACTTCACATTTTGCTCCAAAGGTGTACTCATAGGCTTACACCCTGTCATGCCGTATTTTGCCAACATATCTAATGCATATTGGCATTGCACTAACCATGTACCTGTATGATCTTTGATCACTTCAATTCCAAGAAAGTATCTCAACTCACCCAAGTCTTTCATGTCAAATTGCCCACTCAATGCTTTCTTGACATGCATCACATCTGTACCATGATCACCTGTGATAATCAAGTCATCCACATAGATGACAAGTAAAACAATCTCATGATCTGTTTTCTTCACATAGAGTGAAGAATCTGCTGTAGAAACCTGAAATCCAAGAGAGATAAGATATCTGCTCATCTTATCACTCCAAGCACGAGGTGTTTGCTTCAAACCATATAATGCCTTTTTTAATTTGCATACATGAGTGGGATACTTTGGGTGTACATAACCTTCAGGCTGTGCCATATACACTTCCTCTTGTAGATCACCATTTAGAAATGCATTTTTGACATCCATTTGATGCATTTCCCAACCATTAGCTGCAGCCATAGCAATGACTGCTCTCACTGTTCCCATCTTTGCAAACAGGACTAAATGTTTCATCATAGTCCAAGCCTTGGGTTTGTGCATAACCCTTAGCTACCAATATTGCTTTATGTCTCTCAATGGAACCATCAGACTTGCATTTCACTCTGTAAACCCATTTACAACCAATGACATTTTTGTCCTGTGGTAATGCAACCAAATCCCATGTGTCATTATGAACCAATGCATCCATCTCAACATCCATTGCTTTCTCCCATACATGCTTTCCAATAGCTTCTGTATAGCATGTAGGTTCCACATGCTTCACCAAAGATGTCATATATGCATAATGCATAGCGAAATCACGGTATGTCAACCTGTCAACTGGATATCTGACCCTTTGGGATCTCCGCAATGCATGCGGATCACTCTGAACACCTATCACTCTAGCATGTGGTGGCACATATCTATCCTGTCTTGCACCAGGTGTGCGTAAAACAGGTATGCCAAGCTCCTCATCCAAACTCTCTGAACTTGATGACTCATAACGTGTAATTCCAATTCCTTCAACCTTCTTCTTACCTTTATCCATAGCACTACTCCCACTGCTCACACTCTCATGCCTCAAACGTCCTGACCATGGATGTACAGTACTACTCTCAGCCTCTGCTGGCCCAGACATAGAAGTAGAACTAGAACTTGCTTGTGGCAAGTTCACATGCACATCAGCATCAAGTGACTCAATGACACCCTCATCCTTTGCTTTGTACCAACTAGCAAGCTCATCAAACACCACATCTCATGAGATAACCACTTGCTTAGTTTGTGGATTGTAACATTTGTATGCCTTACGATCCTGTGCATATCCAACAAACACACACTTTTCTGCCTTAGGATCCAACTTTCTTCTTCTTTCATCAGGCACATGTACATAAGCTATGCATCCAAAAACTTTGAGGTGTCCAATGTCTGGCCGAAAACCTCTAGCCGAAAACCTGTAAGCCGCATCTCTAGCATACTTCCATGTATGGCTGCTGTAGGTGTCTTATTCAGTATATACACTGCAGTAGCACAAGCTTCTGCCCTAATAATCTGGCATGCTCTTTTCATTGAGCATTGCCCTGGCCACTTCACATATGACTCTATTCTTTCTCTCAGCCACACCATTTTGCTGAGGTGTATACCTGCAAGTCAATTGCCTTCTTATTCCATGCTTTCTCAAGAAATGAATGCTCAAAAGTATTTGAGGTGTATTCACCTCCTCCATCTGTCCTCAAACATTTAATCCATGAGCCATATTGCTTCTCTGCAAAAGCTTTGAAATCCATAAACCTTTCCAATAGTTCACTTTTCTCTCTAAGAAAGTATATCCATGTCATCCTGCTGAAATCATCAATGAATGTCACATAGTATAAATTGCCTTTGATAGATGGGTTTTGTGCAGGACCCCATACATCGCTATGTACTATCTCAAGTGGCCTACTACTCATGTTGCCTTCTCTAGGAAACCGCAACCTCTCCTGCTTTCCAAACTGACAGGCTTCACAAACATGCATATTCCCATCATACTTGAATCTAGGCAGCCCACTAACAATGCCTCTTGCTTGCATGTTCTTTAACCTTTGTATATTGACATGTCCAATCCTCTTATGCCACATATCAATGTCCTCTACCACATTTTTGCTTTTAGAGAACATGGTTGATTTTAACTGAGGAATCCCAGCATCCAGCTTAAACAAGCTGCCTTCTTTCTTTCTTTTAGCAATGACTCTACATCCATGTTTGAAATCCTCATCAACGAGGCAACCATGCTTGTTGAAACGAACCTGTAATCCCTGTTCCACCATATGACCAACTGAGGCTCCATTTGACCAACTGAGGCCAAACTTTTTGTAATAGAAGGCACGTATAATACATCTGACATAGAATTTGTTTGACCATTGTGCATAACCAATGGTACACTTCCAACATGTGTAATGGCATGTTGAGTATCATCTCATAGCCTTTCACATCCATAGGCTTCATGTGCTCAAACCATTCACCATGACAATTTATATGGTTTGATGCTCTAGAGTCCATATACCAAGTGTCATCATTTTCAGCATTTGTCATCATAGATCCAACAACATGTTTCATGGCAAACAAGTGATTTGCGCTGCCATCATTACTGCTGCTTGATGCATAGTTTCCACCACCATGTTGTGCATAATGTCCACGATGTTGTGCTCTACCCCTCTCAAATCATTCTGTTTGTGGAAACAATCTCTCGCCGTGTGACCAAATTTTCCACAGTAATGGCATTCCACATCTTGCATAGATGTTTGTTGGCTTTGCCAACGTCCTCTACCACGAGGATTACCTCTGCCTTTTTGAGGTGTATATCCACGACCACCTCTAGCACCATATGAAGGCTGAAAATTCTGTTGTGATGACCTGTCCTGCCATCCACGACCATTACCACGGCCACGTGATGCAAATCTCCCCCTGCCTCTAAATCCTCTTTGAGAATAGAAAGCCTAATTTCTGTCATTATCATCATGGCTAGTAGATGCATCCTGGAAGGAATCACTGAGTTTGATTTCCTCAACAAGCAAGAGTGAAACCAACTCATCAAAGTTTGGTAAACCTGTACTCCGAACCGAGATGGATGTATCAAAAGATTTATATTCCTTGCCAAGACCACGCAAGGTAATGTCTACCAAATCATCATTAGGCATGGGGGCATTTGTTGGTGACGAGTGGTGATCAATGCAAGGATGCAACACAAAGATGGAAGCAGGAAAACAAGAGACTTGACATTCTTATTTAGGGCTCTTGTAGAGAGTTCCAAGTTGTGGGTGAGTGTAGGAGTGGGCTTGAGAATAATCCCACATGGGAAGTTTTGGGAGTTTTAGGAGTTTTAGTATAAATAGTGGCTCATTTGAGAGCTCACATACACATTGGGCTAAACTCATGCTTGAGCTCTCTTGAGACTAGCTCTCCCTCGTTCATAGAGGTGCAAGCTTTTTCTCTTCTCATCTTTATTCTCTAGTGTGCATGCTTCTTTGTTGATGCTTGTGGATTCTCTATTATGCTTTGTGTGGTAGTGGATTCAAGCTTAAGTTTCTCCATAGCTTGTATCTTATCTATGGGCAAAGCATTGCTTGAGTAGTGAATGAGAATGCATGTTTATTTCAATTTCCATTAAGCTTCAAGGTTTGTGTGAATGCTAGGGAAGTAGGTGATTGAGAATGAAGTATGCTTTGAGCTTGTGTATGCATTAGCTTAGCTTTCTTCTTGTATTGTATGCATGAATGAGTGGGTTGATGAGTGAATGAGCTATGGCAAGATTGAGCTTGTGTGTAAAGTCTATGTCAAGGTAGTGGTGTTCATAGCATCCTCTCCCGAAAGGGATAAGCTTCCATGCGGTTGAATCCCCTAGCAATGAAAGGAGTGTTTCCGTTGGAGAGCTAGGAGCGTAGTCTACTTTCCCATATTGCATACGTAGGGAGACAACCGTCTTTCCATTGGTGCCGCTGCCGGGGAGGAGAACCTACGGTTGGTTGAGGATCTTTGGCAGCCATTACATTCTAAACATTCTAAACATTCAGTGGATAACCTCCGAATCCCACCTTGCAGGCGAAGGTGCTTCAGCCTGCTGGCTCTACGGAAGGGAAGAGGACACGAAGGCGAGGAAGCTAAGGTGAAGGTGAGGAGGTTTCAGCTGCCGGCTGCAGCAGAGAAGGCAAAAGACGGCTGCAGCAGAGCAGGTGGCCGGTTCCAGCGCTGGCGGCGCTGAGCCGTCCGCCGACCAGAGCCAGAGCGACACCACCGGGTACACGAAGCCGGTTTGGAAGAAGGAGAAAAGGAAGGCCACCACGAACTACGTGCGCTCACAGCGATGGAGCTCCTGGTGATGCCAGCGGGACGCGATGGCGAAGGCCCACTAGAAGATGAAGAAGCTGTAGTCGAAGCCCGCCGTCTCGTCCAGAAAGCCCCGCAAGCAGAGAGAGCGAGGAGGAGAGGCCGGTGGCGTCAGCTCACCCGCACAGTAGAGAGAGAGCGAAGGCGGAGCTGAACGCAGCAAGGAGAGATTCGGAGACGATAAGGCTACAGCGCAGAGAGCGGAGGCGATAAGGCTGCAGCAGATTCGCGAGGATAAGGTTAGTATTTTATTTTTTATTTTTTATTTTTTTTTATTTTTTATTTTTTTAAAATCTGCATACTAATTTTCATGTTTTTTGCATTTTTTTAAAATAAATAAATAAAAAGTAAAAAAAATAAAACAATAAAAATAATTTTTTTTTAAAAAAATCTATAAATTATGTGTTTTCTTAGGAGTCCATATTTTCTGCATATTCTGTATTTTTTTAATTTTTTATAATTTTTTACATAATTAGTATAATCTGCATAATTAGTATTTTTGTGTAATTAGTTTAAAAAAATAAGAATATATATATATATATATAATCAAAAACTGGACACTGCAACGTGCTAAAAATAGTGTATGCATCTACACTTGGGAGCAATACTAGGGGGGTGTAACACTAGTGCACCATCTAGGGTAACCACTCAAGGGAGCGGCACTCAATCGGGCAACTTGGAGAGCATTCTCGAGACATCTTCGGAGTCTCAAACAGAGAGCCTCTCAAGAACCGAGAGTGATATTTCAATGGATGTAAACGAGTCATTTGGCATGAATGGACCATCCACACCCATTGGTATGGTAGATTCTGCTAATCCATTTGAAATCCCAGATGGGGAGTTGATTGACAACATGAGACTCCATTTCTTGTATACAAACGTGCATGGCGGTGAGATCTACAAAGATCCAATGAGCCGGTTTGTTGTTAAAATTGCAGACATTCATTCTGCGTTTGAACCAACACCATGGGTAAACTACCAAGACGATATGTACATGGGTAGAAATGGAGTATGCTACGAGGTCACCAAAAATCCTGAACAAGTGGATGCTTTGGGTGTACTTCAACCTAGCGCACAAGCAAAGCAGAAGAAGGAGCTTTCATCGGACCCAAATGTGCCAGGAACATCGCGCAGACTTGGTATGCCCATTTCTTTACTTGAAGAATTGTTTTCCGACAGGAATTAGGAGGATAGAGAAAGAACGGGAAAAGAAAAAGAGACCAAGAAAAACCCATGGGACATAGTAAAAGAAATTCCAGTAGTTAAAATCTATCAAGACGACCCAATTAAAGAGGTGTATAGGGATGTGGTAGAAACCTACTATGCAACCACTAAGCAGCTGAGCTTAGAGATTCCAGTCACGCATACAATAATTGTAGAGCATCTAGAAGGTTTCACTAAGCGTGTTCATGATAGATGGGGGAACGACTTTAGAACCCTTGAATGGCCAGAGGTTAGGGAAATGACATGGAAAGAAAGGCCCCTTTTCACTGAGGTGTCTACCTTAGACACGGCACATCCAGATGAATCTGCCTTTCATCAAGGAGAAACACTAGCACCACCATGGGCTAGAACCCCAAGTGTGACTTGACTAGCACCTTTATGCAAACAACTGCTAAAGGACCAGTCTTTCCAACGATTGATCCTATGAGGAGACCCAGGGCTATTAGAGAATCTAGGGGAGAAGAAAGACCACGAGCAAGTGGATATGTACCTCCAAGAGAACCCCATAGACCAAGTGAACTGACATTTGAAGAGCCTAGAGTTAGAGGCCGAGACTCATATAGGAGACATGACGATGAATATTCTAGAAAAGTGAGACCATCTACGCTGCAAAAGCTTATCAAGAAGTATGACGGATCCGGTGACCCATATGACCATATAGCAGCTTTTAAGCAAGCTATACATGCAAAGCAAGACACGGATACGCATACGCAAATCGAAGGATTTGGCTTGACGCTAGAGAGTAAGTCTTTATCATGGTTTCAGACTTTAGAGCCTGAGGCAAAGCGATCTTTCGATGGGCTAGAAAAGAGCTTTATAGCTGCGTTTTCAAAAATGGGAATTAAGCACAATGCGGTAGCTCAAATTTATGCTTTTAAGCAAAAAGATCAAGAATCTATGCGAGATTGCGTAAATAGGCTAAAGCAGTACATCAATTGATGCCTTGACGATGAGAAGCCAAGCCAAGGAAGATTAATTTCTATCTTCCTGGAAGGCTTACGAAACAAGACGCTGCACGCTCACTTGTATGCAAAGAAGCATGTTATCTTCAATGAGTGTTGCATGGATGCCATGGATTACGATGACAACTTTGACATGACTGGCATGGGAAACCAAGATAGTCATCCGAACGATAAACGTAGCTCTGGGAAGGGCTCTGACTCTAGTGTGCCATTAGTTAATCCAGATCAGATTGCCGAGATAGTATTGAAAAAGATGGGGCAATACTACAGACCTTCCTACCGACCCCAACCATCATACATGCATACTGTACCTACAGGCCCCTACATCTGTGGAGGATGTAGAGGTAGCCATAAAACCGAGCAGTGACCAACCTTCTCACCATTGGTTGGAAATTAACCAACAAAGAAGTGGTGCCAGCTTTGTAAATGGAACTACACACATGTGACTTCGGACTGCAATCACATTGCAAGGATACAAAGGGAACAAGCAACCAACTCTGCACCTAGATAGCAAGTTGTGAACCATGAGAGAACCTTAGTTGCTCAAGAGCAAGCACGCCCGGTGCTAGGAGCTCAACCTCCTCCACCTGGCACAGCTTCCTTTAGATATGTGGAATATGAGAATCCTGAATTAGGTATGGAGATGGTTAGCTCTCAACCATACTACATCGAAGTGGAGCATCGTCTTGTTGAACCCTACTTTGAGAACCCAACCGGACCAAGCCTAGTTCATGACTTTAATGGAGACCCAAGTTCTTTGATGCTTATAGGATCTCAGCCAACCAAGACTCAAGGTTATCCAGGACCATATCCTACAAAGAGACTATATCCCACGCAACAAACAGGACCATGCTATGAATGTGGTGGACCACATTATGAGAGAGAATGTCCATACAACAAAAGACCCCTCTTAGCTAACATAGGCACAACATCTACATTTCCACCTATAGAGAGGTTTTGCCAAGGGTGTAGCATTGACCATCTACCAAAGGATTGCTTGTTGAAGCCTGCGGATCCGGCAGCACAAAAAGCTAAAGCGCCCCTCAACTATGTTGAAGTGATTCCATCACCCACAACATCTGAGGAGGAGAACGAACTAGTGTCGCTAAGAGTAGTGACTAGAGCCCAAGCGCAAAATAATGTCAAAGAGGTTGTTGAGAAACCCTCTGAGATTAAGGTTCTATCCAAAGATGGAAAAGAGAGAACCACCATTCTCTATAGTAGAATTCTCAAATCAAAGGGTTCAAGAATTTGATGCTTTATCTCTACCTGATGATGCTTAGACTGTTGTCTCAGCTCGGAGCAACAAGCTCACATGCAAGACACTGCCCTCATATTTAGGACTATACGAAGCACATAGCCAAATCATGCGAGTACCATCAATGACACAACAACCTCATCAGGAACGAGACATAGGGAGTTTGCAAGCTTTAATGTCGGCACCAGTTACGTGTACCATTCCACTCACAGAGTTCTTAAAGCTTAGGCCAAGATTGTGGGGAGAAGTGGCTACACAATTAACTGAGCAAGGATTGTGGAACCAGAACATTCAGGTTAAGGAGTTGTTGAAGGCAAAGGCTTTTGAGCTAATGCTTAAAAAACACAGTTCTGTGATCCAGATGGGTATGACATTATTCTCGTAAGAATGCTAAGACCAATCTATGCAGAGGAACCTCAAGGTATGAAGCAAACAAATCATTATTGCTAGGAGATATGGTATCTATAGAGGAAGTATCCCCTCTTGAGTACAGCTCAGCTGACGAAGGAGATGAGGATAGATACTTAGAATCCTCTGATGGGAAGGATTCTGATGACGATGCCATAGTCCTTGAATCAGAGTTAGAGAAGATAAGATTGTTGTTAAAGGGCAGAGAGGTCTTGCTGAGTATTCCTAGTGACAAACCGAAACATAAGTTTTGCAAGAGTCACCAAAAGTTTCGCAAACAGGAAGTCAAGGAAAAGAGACAACAACAACAAAAAGAAAGAGAAGATGTGGATAAAGAGACTTTATTCCACCTCTAACCTTTGTAGGGAAGAACGAGTACTTGTACTACTTGGGAGCTGATGATTGCATCAAAGACAAGATGAAATGGAGATACGGCTTTCAATTAGTGCAAAAGCTAAACGAGAAGGAGAGTGACAACCCAAAGAAGAAGAGGAAATGTAAACTGAAGCTAAAATCTAAGGCTTCAGTGCATTCAGTCAAGACTGAACAAAGCACCATGACGAGAGTGGAGCGTAAAGCTCTAGTGCAAGAACAGAAGAAAATGCTAAAAGCAGCATGGTCTTCCATGAGTGATGACTCAAAGGAAGAAGAGGATACCACAAATATCCCCTCAAACTTTAAGAAATTCACCATACAAGATCAGAAAATAGTCTTGCAACAACCTATTCAACAGAAACCTGAGGAACCAGGAGTTTCCTATGATGGCGAATACCTTTTCCTGAGAACTTGATAGATCCCTTAGAATGGAACCATGTTTTAGCTACCATAGACACTTGTGCATTGCCAGTAGACTTGGCAGAACCAAGCGAAGAGCCAGGTAACGTGTGGATTGCCAAACAGACTTAACCCAAGTGGAGGAAGAATTGCTAATCTCTACTCTGAGAGAGTATCGAGATATATTTGCTTGGAGTTACAAAGACCTTAAGGGGGTAAATCCAAAGATCTGCCAACATACAATTCCCATGCGAGAGGATGCCAAGCCGTCCAAGTAGCATCCTTACACATATAACGATAATTTTGCCAAAAAGATCAAAGAAGAGATTGACAAGCTGTTAGGTAGCAGCTGAATTTATTTATGAGATTGAACATACAGAATGGGTTTCACCGATTGTGGTAGTACCTAAGAAGAATGGAAAACTACGAGTATGTGTCAATCTAAAGAAAGTAAATGCTGCTATTATCCGGGACCACTATCCGCTTCCACTCACTGATCATGTATTGGAGAGGGTAGCTGGTAAGAAGGCATACAGTTTTCTTGATAGATTTTCAGGCTACAACCAGGTATCTACTATTGATCCCAAGGATCAACATAAAATCGCATTTGCTACAGAATGGGGAGTGTTCGCATATAGAGTCATGCCTTTTGGTTTGACTAATGCTCCAGCCACCTTTCAGAGGCTGATGAGCCATGCGTTCAAAGAATACCTGCGATTATTTCTTGAAATATTCATGGATGACTTGTGTGTGCATTCCATCGACAGAGAAGAACACATAGAGCATCTCAAAAAAATCTTTGAGAAATGCAGAGTGTATCGCATATGCCTTAACCCTGATAAATGCAAGTTTATGGTGGTTAGGCAAGGGAAGATTCTAGGCCACATTGTGTCTAGGACTGGTATATCCACGGGGATGCGGAAAAGATAGTTGTTATTGTTGAGCTACCTAGACCTTACAATGCAAAAGGGGTACACGTTTTCATGGGTCATTGCAGCTACTATCGTAGATTTATCTACATGTACGCTAAAATAGCACGGCCATTGTACGCACTCCTTGTTGTATTTGAATGGACAGAGGATTGTGAAGAAGCCTTTGAAAAGCTAAAGAAAGCATTAGTGATGGCACCTATTCTCAAGTCGCCGGATTGGGATAATTTATTCCACGTACATATAGATGCTTCGGCTTTTGCAATTGGCTGTATTTTAGCTCAACCAGGCGAGAACAAAATGGACTTTCCAGTCTCATATGCTAGCCGCCAGTTGAATAGTGTTGAAAAGAATTACACCACCACGGAAAGAGAAGGCTTAGCTATGATCTATGCTGTGAAGAAGTTTTGGCATTACCTTTTGGCCAACAAATTTACATTCTTCGTAGATCATCAAGCTTTGCTTTACCTTGTGAACAAGCCATGTGCAACCGAAAGGATTGTACGCTGGTTTGTTATTCTACTTGAATTTGAATTTGAAGTAGGGTAAAGAAGGGAAAAATGCATCAACGGGCTGATCATCTTTCCAGGATAACTTCAAGAGAAGCACCCATTGGTATAGATGATGATATTCCTGACGCTACTCTATTCTTGGTTGAGACAGCACCAAGATGGGCAGCAGAACCCATCATTCAAGTTTTAACAACAGGATTTGTTAACTCCATTAGTCCCACCAATGAAAAGATAATGACCTTAGAGCATTGTGCTCCTTATAAACTTCTTTCTGGACGATTGTATAAGTTAGGAAAAGATCGAATACTTTGTCTATGCCCTGACCCTAATCAATATGATGAGATTATCTCATATGTCCACGTGAGCTTAGGAGGCAGACATGTCTCTGGAAAGGATACGGTCAAAAGAGTTTTGTGGGAAGGATATTGGTGGCCAACACTTCATGCTGATACAGAAGAGTACGTACGGAATTGTAAAATTTGTCAACAAAGGAAACCCATTCCTCATGTGACTCTATTTTATATTTCAACAACACCCAATTGGAGTTCGTACATTGTGAAGTATTTGACGCAAGGTCATACGGACGATAAGATGCCTAGGCATAGAAAGAGAGCCATAGAGGTAGAAGCAGCGAGTTTTCACATTATTGAAGGCCAGCTGTACAAAAGGGGCAAAGATGGAAACCTACGGACTTGTGTTTGTGAGAGTGACTACCTTAGCGTATTGACTCATGCACATTCAGGAGTTGGGGGTGGACATTTCTAGAGAAACAACTGCCAAACTTATACTATGGTCAGGACTATGGTGGCCTACGCTTTTTCATGATGCAACAGACTATGTCAAATGATGTGATCAATTTCAAAGAGCCAAACCTCCTACCAAGTATGAGGACATGCCATTGAGACCAATTATGGGGGTTAGAGATTTTGCCAAATGGGGAATTGATTTTGTGGAACCGATTAAACCACCAACATGCCATACACATGCTGAGTATATCATTGTAGCCACAGATTATCTTACGAAGTGGGTAGAAGCAAAAGCCACAGTAAAAAATGATGCTAGGACCACTGCAAAGTTTTTATACGAACGTGTTACACGCTACGGTTTACCTATTGAGATTGTGAGTGACCAAGGTGTGCATTTTATCAATGAAGTCATTACCTTTCTTTTGGAAGACTTTATGTTCATCCATAAGAGGTCAGCGCCTTATCACCCGCAAGCAAATGGTCAAGTTGAGAGCACAAACAAGACTCTTTGCACTGCGCTTACAAAGATTGTTGAGGGACATAGAACAGATTGGGAACAGAAACTTCACTCAGTTCTATGGGCTTACCGAATTGCTTACAAAACGTCCATAGGCACGACACCTTTCAATCTAGTTTTTGGATTGGACGCTATCCTTTCGATAGAATTTATTGTACCTACACTTCGAGTTGCGAAACAACTTGAGTGGACGGATCATGAATTCTCTTCACGGATCGATGAATTGGAGAGGCTAGATGAAGACAAGCTATTGGCAGTCATTGGCATGTATACTGAAAAACGACGCCAAAAGCGTTGGCATGATACGCATGTGAAGAAAGGTCGCTTCAGGAGAGGTGATCTAGTGTTGCGTTACACATTGAAGAAACAAAAACGAAAGCTGAAAATGCGAGGACTTGTCCCATTTGTGATCAACAAGCTTAGTGCGAGTGGTGCAGTAAGGTTGGAAACCTTAGATGGAGAGCTAATGACTAACTTCATCAATGGTAGCCGCTTGAAGCGCTATTGAGAACCTCTAACAGATGATATGCTGATATGCATACATGCTAGTCAGACACGTAAAAAATCTCAAGCTTTGTTACAAAGTCAAGCAAAAGAAGAAGCTAAGGCT
Source organism: Cibotium barometz (assembly GCF_041138505.1). Classification (NCBI taxonomy): domain Eukaryota; kingdom Viridiplantae; phylum Streptophyta; class Polypodiopsida; order Cyatheales; family Cibotiaceae; genus Cibotium; species Cibotium barometz. The sequence goes on along the minus strand of NC_141055.1, from coordinate 21,554,829 downwards.
AGAGTAGCACTAGCACGAGAGCGTCGCAAGGCAGCTATCATGGCCATCCACTTGAATGATGACTTTGTAGATCCCTTTCATATTGAAGTAAGGATCCCTACTCAAAGAGCAATCTTTGCAGCGTCTGCACTTATAGATTCGGGAGCCGACTGCAATGTTTTATCTTATGAAGCGTGGACATCATTAGGCCAACCTTTGCTCACCAATGCATCATTGAACTTCCAGAGTTTCTCTGGTGATGAAACCCCAGCCCTAGGCAAGTGCTGTATTAATATGTCCATTCAAGATCAATCTATGCACGTGACTTTTTATGTTGCTAACAAGAGCCAAGCAGTGGTGGATGTTGTTCTAGGCAGATCATGTATTAGAACCACCAGATGCGGTATGGACTGGAACTCATGACAATACACCTTGTTGGTAAATTCTACTCACCTTACAGGATCAAGTGCTTCGGCACTCCCATCTTTTCAAAAGATGGAGACCATCACTACTGTGATAGAGACAACCTCAAAAGATCCAATGATTTGGGTGAATAATGACAATGACAATACTCAAGGATGCCATATGCCAACATCTCTCTTATATGCACAAGGCTACAGAAGGGGTGAAGCACTTAGAATTCAAATCTAGTTACCTAAAGCAGCCCGCAAGCCAAGACCCAATGCTGCCAAGGAACATCCAAGGAATACAAAGCTAAAGAGGAGGTTCACCAAAACCAACAGTTCCACCTCCAACAAGACCACTCAACAACGGTGGATCCCAAAGAAGGTTCTGCAAGCACAAGGCTACCACGAGGGTGCTACTACCTTGTGGCTACCAAAAAAGAATGCAGGGACTACTGCAGCAAAACATAATTATGTTCCTGAATCTACTCAAGAACAAAAGCAGTCAATACCACCTCACTTACAGAAACCAAATCGATACTGGAAACCACGCCTTACCAAGCCTGAAAGAGTCCAGGTGGAAACACAAGCTGACGCGTCAATCGAACATCATCAGAAGGTCTCGAACAGGAAGGGATACTCCAAACTGACATGGGAAGAAAAAGACAAGTGGGTACCTTTACTCACTTCTATCTCAGAGGCAACACATCAAAAGGAGGATATTGCAACCAGATCAGAGTCTATTCCTCGAAACACAAGCAATGTCAAAGTTTGTCTTACAAAGCCGACAACTTTCAATCAGGCTCCTACACAAGTAGACTCCCTGACTATCAAGGAAAGAGCGTTCTTCCTATAACTCCAACTATTTGGAATGTCGTCAGTATTCTACTCTTTCCCTAATCCAATTACATTACCAGCCATAAGTCTACAGGCATAGGTGTTAGAGTTGGGCACTCTGAAGACCCAAGAAAATTTTGAAAGCCCAATGGGATGGCAAGAACACAGCTGCCATATGGTTGCCAAAGCTCAAAAGTGTTCAAACATCTCCATTCACACCTCCTCCTATTTGTCCCAATGCATTTCCTATGCCTATCGCTAAAATCTCTCCTCCGACTAAACTTCAATCTCTTGCATGTACTCTGAAAGGGGTACCAAAAAGAGTCCAACAAAAAGGAACCTGTGTCATACATCAACACCCCACAAACAATTTGCATAATGTTACATCCAAAAGCAAACTCATTTTTGAAAGAGCTATCATGCTACAAAAGCTACTTTTTGGCAATTCATCTATCGAATCTATTAGCTCTATTTCGGTCATGCCTGTACATACTAGCATTCTTCGTTCAACTTGCATTAAATAAAAAAATCTGAACACTTCCTTATGTGTTGTGTAGAATAACCAAATGGAGACTTGGCTGGACACATGCAGTCCGACCATCTTATTGTTCTAAATGTGATTTAGTCATGTGTAAAATAGACGATAATAGTTGAGTTTAATGATGCTATTTTTGTGTTATTTAGATTGTTATAGTTATGATTTAGTTTTAAGATATATTGAAGTCTATATGCTATGTTCAATAATGTTATTTCTCATTTATGATGTTATATTTGTGTTATATTTGGGTGAAATAAGTGTGTTATTTTGATTACAAGTTATGATTTAGTTCTATATTATATTGAAGTTTGAAGTTATATTTGGTTAAAGTTGTGTTCAATAATGTTATTTTTTGTTAAATTTTTGAGTTGTACAAATGTATAAAAGCTACTTTTTTGTTAATAGCTGTATTTTGTCTAGAGATCATTTTTGATTAATAGTTGTGTTTTGTCCAAATGCTAATTTTAGGATGTAGGCCGGAACAAGAAGAGAGACATTCACTTCCAATTGGAGGCCGAGTATGTACAGCTAGACAAGAGAACGGCAACAAGTAAAAAGCAACGCAACAAGACAAAAATGCAGGGAAAAGACATGTCGATCTTTGGATTGTTGAGAGGTGTATTTATCCACTTGATCCAATTACCCAAAGACCTCCACAATTTAGTGGGCTTACATCTTTCATTAAGTAGGTGTGTGAAGGTAATGCAGGGTTATTGGGATACACTAGGAGGCTAGCAATGCAAGCTCATAGTGTTTACACATCTATTCAGTGCACCATGATGGGCATGGATGCAAGGATTAAGAATCTCACAAAATTCTTTGGACCTAGATAGCACTCACCCTGACCATCAAGGAGGCTACAGCATTCCACCTTTTCAAACGCACTCCCGATATATTTATGCCCCAGTGGGTGAGGATTGCTGCGGAAGACAATTTGTGGAGTTATACTACCAGCAACATCATCCGTTTCCACACTGCCGCGACTGTGCTCGTATGGTATTAGGGAATGCTTCCCATATATGTTGGCAGTGTCGCACATACTTTCATCGCTATGGCACTGGTATGATGCAGCAGATCATGGGGGTCACACCTCAACGACATAATCTTTGGGAAATTATGATGCCGCAACGTGGACCCAACCAACAAAGACTCCCGGAAGAGGAAAGAGCTCAAACATGGCGCGAGGACACCCTTCGTTTGCTAAACCCTCCCATTTTGCAGTTTCTTCTTCCCGATGAATCTACATGTCAGTTTTGGCTCAATGTGAGTGAGTCTTTAGAATGGTTTCAAAACCATAGGTGCCTCTTTAGCCTTCCTACTGTGCCCATACCATATGTTAGTGAAGATGCACTTCTTCCCTTGCCATCTTCTCCATGGGTAGGATTACGTTCTAGGTTATCTTTACATCCTGAAGCTATTGATGTCCACCCATGATGTCCACCCACCTGAGAATGCAGACATACATCCACCCCCAGTGCAAGACTAGCACTTGTACTCTCTTAATAAGAACTAGAAGCCATGGCACTTTTTCCCATTGGGTTTTTCCCCTCGGCCAAATCTGGTGTTTAGCACCAATGTTTCTTATTTTTTGTCTTTTTAATTTTCTTTCTCTTTAGTTTGTTTTGTTGGAATAAAACAGATACAAGCACCAAACTACATCTTCCGCTTCAGTTCCGCAACTGACAGTCATACAATCAAGTGCAAACAATTCTTCACCAACCAGTGCTTTAACAGAAACAGGTGAACTCATGCCAATCTCTAATGTTTTCTGTATTTTTCTTGTTGCTTGATTGTTTATAAATTTCACTTTACTAAGCATGGCAATATGCATCTCCTTTGGTCTAGAGTAGGGATAGCATTCTAGTGGCTTTAGACTTGATAGTGTAAGTTTGACCGTAATTATTTTTATCCGTTTAGCAATACAAAGTAATTAGTGTTTTGTGCTAAAGGTAGAGTTTCAAACCTAAGACAAAGAGACTAAATTAATCATAGGACCATCAGTGGGATATCTTGCCCTTACTAGGACATTACTTAGGGACAATCTAATAAACATTCCATAACAAAAATTGGCATGACAAAAATAAAAGAAAAGTACAGTATATGTTTGTGGCTTATTGCCTTGTTATTCATGGTAGGCGAGGGAGGTCTATATCTTTCCCAGACCAATGCCTTGTGTAGTAAGGAATAGCCATACCACGGGTGCGCAAACATACTTTGAAGAAAGCCCTGTCCAAAAAAAAAAAAAAGAGAGGACAGAAAGGCACCAAGAGAAATGCTTATCTAATCTAGGATGGTCGCCGTTGTGCTTAAAATATTAAACCAAACACTAAGCAATATCAAAAGTCTACCACTACATAATTATGTTAGATTTATTAGTGTTGAACCGACATCTTTGACTTAGCATAGGCTCAGTATACCACTTAATAGTCCCTCGATTAACTGTTGTCTTTTGCCTTCTAGGAAAAGAACAATACATTTGGCATAAAACATTCTTTACTTTAGTTAGCTGTAGGTAGTAATTATTAAGGCTTGAACTAACCTATTCAATCTCTACACTGCTTCAATGTTTCCTTCCTCTAGCTAATTGGACGTTTATTGCCATGTCTTATTCAGTAAAATTGCTTGTTTTGTTATTGTCTGTCAGTACTTTTGCTTTCAAAAAAAAAAGGCGAACACACAAACCACCTATCATTTTCCTTGCAGGTACACACTGGAGATTCTACTCTTCCTTGGCATCTACGCGCTCGAGGACGTGTGCAAAATAGGAAGGGGGGAATGTTGCGTGACGAGTGGTGAAGATCAATGCAAGGATGCAACACAAAGATGGAAGCAGGAAAACAAGAGACTTGACATTCTTATTTAGGGCTCTTGTAGAGAGTTCCAAGTTGTGGGTGAGTGGGAGTCGGCTTGAGAACAATCCCACATGGGAAGTTTTGGGAGTTTTAGGAGTTTTAGTATAAATAGTGGTTCATTTGAGAGCTCACATACACATTGGGCTAAACTCATGCTTGAGCTCTCTTGAGACTAGCTCTCCCTCTTGTTCATAGAGGTGCAAGCTCTCGAGGGGGTCACTCACAAAAAAAAGTGAATATCACGTGCGTTCAACAGAAGCATATTTTTAATTTATGAAACTTACAGAAATATATTTACATAAGGATATGATTTAAAAAAATTTAAAAAATTTTACATATTCATAAAGAAAAGGGGATATTATATAGATAAAAAAATTCACAAATAAGGGATTTAAAATATAGGCCTTGAACGCACGCGATAGGGGTATTCTACATATAGTGACCCCCCCGAGTGCAAGCTCTTCTCTCTCCCCATCTACACTAATTGTATGAGCAATGCTCTTCTAATTCAATGCAATGAGATGATGTTTTTTTCTCTTCTCATCTTTATTCTCTAGTGTGCATGCTTCTTTGTTGATGCTTGTGGATTCTCTATTAGGCTTTGTGTGGTAGTGGATTCAAGCTTAAGCTTCTCCATAGCTTGTAGCTTATCCATGGGCAAGGCATTTCTTGAGTAGTGAATGAGAATGCATGTTTATTTCAAGTTCCATTAAGCTTCAAGGTTTGTGTGAATGCTAGGGAAGTAGGTGATTGAGAATGAAGTATGCTTTGAGCTTGTGTATGCATTAGCTTAGCTTTCTTCTTGTATTGGATGCATGAATGAGTGGGTTGATGAGTGAATGAGCTATGGCAAGATTGAGCTTGTGTGTAAAGTCTATGTCAAGGTAGTGGTGTTCATAGCATCCTCTCTTGAAAGGGATAAGCTTCCATGCACCTAACCGGGTTGAATCCCCTAAGGAGTGTTTATCATTCCATTGGAGAGCTAGGAGCGTAGTCTACTTGCCCATATTGCATACGTAGGGAGACAACCGTCTTTCCAGCATTAATTGTTGCTAATGCATCTGCAAACTTCTTTATTTCTTGCACATAGTCATGGATGCTCCTTATATTCCGCTTCACACATTATGTATCTGTTGTTGCAATTGAGACTTGCGAGCACTAGTGTCTGTATCAAACAACTTCACCAATGTATCCCATGCATCCTTGGGATTCTCAGCATCATGTATGTGTATGAGCATAGCATCCAAAATACATATAGACAGATAATGCAACACTTTGAATGCTCTTTCTGACCATTGTTTATGAGCTATAACCTGTTGCTGTGTAGGTTGTCGGGGTAACCTGTTGCTGTGTAGGTTGTCTGGCTCAGCACCTGTAATGAGATTCCAAAAACCTTTTCCCTTCAGAAAACTTTTGATCCTGTACTTCCATGCCTGGAAGTTCTTCCTATCCCCAGCTTTTCACCAACAATTTGTACTGGATTATCCGACATATTGCTCAATGCAAATACACCTTCCGCACAATTCCAAATCTATAAAAAACGAGCCTTCCTCAGCTCAACCACACTCCAATGAGTGTTCCAGATACTCCAAAGTACACAACAAACTTCAATTTTGATGTAGAAAATCAACCTGTATGCATCCAAAATGAACTGGCTCACACAGTCCAAGATACCCTGATTTGATGTGCTTTCCAAGGCTCCAAATTGTAATGTAGTGGCTCAATCAAGTATGCACAACTTGCATTGACACCTAAACAACCTCAATGTTGAATATCAACACCATCCGAGATGTGTACATATCAATTTTATCAAACCCCCTTCTCTGCTCTTAGAAAAAACCAAAAAAAATAAAAAAACAGTAGTAAAATGGCTCTAATTTCTTCAATATTTGTCCAAATTGAGGAACCAGGCATTCATTATCTTAGCAATGATGTCCACTAACTCCATGTAAGAGGAATTTGTCCAATTGTTTAAGACCAAAGAGTAATTAGTCGATTAATCACACTCTGTTTCTTTGCAAACCAGTAGACAGCCTGTTTAATCAGCTCATTTCCAGCTCCATTGATGATAATTGATCAAACCAATCATATAGCCTTCTTCTCAAGTGTGTGTAGCAACCAAATTCTAAGTCAATTTTGGAATATGTCAAGCATCCAAGTGGAATTTGACCTCCTCGTATCAAAAATATCAAAATTCTACCCTGTTTCTCTATTCAGCCTGCGCCGCCTGCTCCTGAGGGATTTGGGAGTGTTTAAATTGCTAATTGATGATGTATACAAGTACCCAACACACCTAGGTATGTGTGCAATCCATCAATGCTTTTATTTTTACCAAAAACATGCTCCAAATACATCAAAATTTCAGTTCCTTTTATCTGTTTTGTGAGAGCTCAAAAACCAGTAAATTCCACTCATTCAAATGCATAAAAAATGCTCCAAAATAAGTTTAGGGCTTGCATATGAGTTGCCAATACATTCATCCTTATTAGATACATGTGTCTTTGCCAGATTTGCATCTATTTCCACCATACATCACCGCTTCCAAGCTTCAATGGAAAGCTTCCAAAAAACTAGAAATTTCCTTTGCTTTGGGTTGCCCTAATTTGCTTTGTTTTTGCCTGAATCACCTACTGCAATCCGCTCAAGGATGTTTAGAAGACCTTACCCGATAGGCCAAGCTCTCAGATCTGATAGTAATCGGTGTGCTCCAAGCTTCACAGCATCAATGGCAAGCTTCACAGCTTTTCTTCATAGCTTCTTCTCCCTCTTCTCTCACTCACTCATAAACCTTAATAGACAGCACAAGGCTCTGATACCATGTTGAAAAATAGGTAGAGGGAGAGGAGACACACACACAGGAGCAAACCCTAATGTATATTACAAACCCTAACCATAGAGAGAAGCCATCTCCCTTCTCACACAATGCATAAAACCATAATCCATAATACACACAACACACTATGAGTTGTGTCCACACACATCTAACCCTAGCTAATGTCCACACACTATGACTAGTTGGACGCGGTCATTTATGTCTCACACATGTTCCTACCTAACATGCCAGCACATAGCATAGCTGGCTCACACACTGACATCGAGCTTGAATCTCAACAATTCCTCCCTCTAGCTTTTGAGATATAAAGGTGTAAGAACCTCCTCTTTTGTTCTTGTAATCATCCCCCTCTCTGAAATGGAAGAAAGATCTTATTTTACCTTGTTTTGGCCTAGAGAGAGAAAATATCTAGAGAGAGGTAATTCAAAATTGAGATATCCTTGGATACAAAAATTCTCCTAATGTCTAAAATGGATTTTCTTGAATCAGAAGTTCAAAATGAACTTTCCAATGTGCATTAGAAATTAATTGAAAATGGTATAAGGGACCTTAGCCTAAGGATCTACATTTTCATGGATTATGGTCCAATTAAGATTCCAATGGGCCAATTGGATTAATCCAAGTGTTGGGATGAGATAAATCCAAAGAATAAAAGAAAATACCCAAAAATGAGTAAATGCTCACATAAGATGAAGAGTTGACTAAGTACAAGGTTTATTAGTTAAAAATTAAGAGATATTAGTATAAAAAAAGAGATCTTTTGGAGAAATGATGCATTTTTGACACCTTGGTAAAAGGAGAGGGAGACTCTTGAGGTAGGAGACTTTTTTCACATGTGTGGTTGGGTTTTTTAATTCAAAAAAGTGTGATATTTTTCTCTCTTCTCTCTCCTGGATCAAACTAGATCAAAAAAGGGAGCCAAACTGGTCTAAATCTTATGCAAATTGAGTCAAACTGAAGCTGGAAAATTCTAGAACCCAATTGGACTTGGTTAGTGGCCTCCCTCACCTATAAATAGACCCTCATTCCTTTTTATTTTCATATGGGAGCTATACCATGCCAAAATTATATTAAAATAATCTTATTTCTATCATTCGTTAATTTTTCTCTTCTCTTGGGAGCTTGGAGCTTCTCTCTCTCTCTCATACAACTCTTGGAGTTTGCTCTTCTCCTCTTGGTGGCCAATTGATTGGTTGGGGGCTTCACTGCTAATTAAAGAATCAAGCCAAACTTGGAGGTAAGATTAATTTTTATGGATTTTTTCAATTATCTATGACTTTCTTCTTTTCAACCCCTCTCAAGCTTGAGAAGCTTTCAAAATGATGGTTTTTATTCAAATCAAGCTTTCCTTAATATTCTTAATGTCTAATTAAGATTACGTTAATCTTTATGCTTAATTATAATACTTTCCTGAAGTCAATCTCTCTCTCTCTCTCTCTCTCTCTCTCTCTCTCTCTCTCTCTCTCTCTCTCTCTCTCTTAAAAAGATTAGTCATCTTTATGGCTAGATCTTTAGAAAAAGGATGCCTTTCAATGATAATCTCCGTCAAAATTGGAAAAATCTCAGAGACTCTCTAACCAACCCTTAGCTTCAATGCAAAGTAATGCAAGACCTCCGCCTCAGAATAGGGGAAGTCAAAGAGAGAGGTTCCTAGATCGGCCATCCACTTCCAAGGCAATAACGCTGGAAGTAATTAAAGAAGAAGAAGAAGAAGAAGAAAGAGATTATCCTCTGGTTGCGAGATGAGGACATCTCGCGTTTTTTAAGTGGGGTAGGATGTAAGATTCCTCCCTCCAGCTTTTGAGATGTAAAGGTGTAAGAACCTCCCCTTCTGTTCTTGTAATCATCCCCCTCTCTGAAATGGAAGAAAGATCTTGTTTTAGCCTATTTTGGTCTAGAGAGAGATAATTCAAAATTGAGATATCCTTGGATACAAAAACTCTCCTAATGTCTAAAATGGATTCCCCTAAATCAGAAGTTCAAAATGAACTTTCCAATTTGCATTAAGAACTAATTGAAAATGGTATAAGGGACCTTAGCCTAAGGGTCTACATTTTAAGAAATTTTTGGATTATGGTCCGAGGTGTGAGGTGGCTTGCATATGATGGTGTAAGGTGTGAGGTGGGATTTCTATTCGAAGGGACTTGGTGCCTTGAGGGTATGCTAGCCCGCCCCGACTAGTTTGCCTCTATATGGGGAGGAGGTGCAAGGAGAGGGCAACCCTCGGGGCACTCAGCACCCACGGAACCTCTCCCGCACCCGGGAAGGCCTAACGTGGGTGTGCCGAGTGCCCCGGGGGTTGCCCTCCTTGCACCTCCTCCGCAAACTATTCGGGGCAGCGGGCTAGCATACCCTCAAGGCACCAAGTCCCTTTGGATAGAAATCCCACCTCACATAGGGAAAGGCCATGGGGAGGCCTTTCTCTAGAGGAAAATAGGGAGCTCCCGCTAGCCAACCACCCACCCATTTTCCTAGGGAAAGGCTTATTCATGCTCTTTCCCAACCATCATGTCCTTGGGAGTGGAACAACTTTTTTAAATTCTCTTTGTTGATGTGGAAATTTTTTATTAGCTCTCTATTTTTTTAACATTCCATGTGCTGATGTGTCAAGGTTTTATTGGCTTTCTTTTTTTAAACATTCTCACTCATCAACTCATTCTCTTTTATTTCAGTAAAATTCCCACTACTGATGTGTCAATATCCTATGCTACATTCTTTAAAAACTAATGTGTCAATATCCTATGGTACATTTTTTTAAAACAAAGCTTGCTGATTTAATAGAGAAGTGAAGAGAAGGAGGTGCAGTGGAGAGGAAAAGAGAGGGGGTACCCTAGAGAGATATGATACTAAGGTTTAGCCTTAGTGTATTAATAAATTCATCGACCTCATTAGAGTTGGATTACTTAATATCACTGAGTAAATAGGGAGATATGCGACCAAGATTTTCTACTTTGTTGATTTTCAAAAGTTTTGACGCTAGTACAACAGATAGATTTTATTTATCAACACACTAATTCCTTTTATTCCCTTGTGGTGAAAAATATAAAGGATGAAGAGTTTCGATGATGCAAAACATCTTTTGTATTAGTCCATATTATGAGCTTGGTTTTCCCGTTATTGCTTGATATCCATGTGAAATCTTCACCACCTATAATTATCTATTGCCAATAGAAGACTATTCATATCTCTTTCTATGTCTCCCAAATTGTTTTGATAATGGACCAATTGTAGAAACCACATCCTTAGAGCTTTTACTAGTACATGGTCTCCTCTTTCACTTCACTTGCCTACCATTTAACACCTTGACCCATGTCAAAACAAAGGATAATCTCCATGCCTAACTTATGTCTCATGATCTAACTCATCCCCTATAATGTGCTCATTGCTAGCATTGTGTGAAAATGTCTCCCCTTGATTGCACACCCAATGTATTGATTTGTACTTACATATAATTCAATTTTATCACATATAGTCTAGGTGCCTTTTTTTTAATGAGTCTCCATCTAGCAGCAACCTCTTGAAGCCTCTTTCTCATCTCTTGTTCCTCTCACCGTCCTCCCCTTGTATTCCCTTGGTCTAATCCCTTTCCTTTTGATCCTCCTTCCCATACCTCTTGGACCTAAACACTTTTTGCACATGATCATATAACTCCCAATGTGTGACATGCTAATGTAAGAAGTTTTTATGCCTTCTAAGGAGGAGAGTTCACTATGTTAAAATCACATATAGCATGTGTGTTCAAGGGGTAATAAAACTATCCCCTATCTATAGATTTATAGCCTATATACACCTCTTGTAAAGATCTTTGGTGGGTGATCAAAGTACCCCTTTTGTATGAAAGTTTTAGCTTTTTGAATTAGAAAACCCTTTTGTAAATTTTTTCTGTAAATCCAAAAGAAAAATTATCCCGTCTATTAAACTCACATGCTATCCTACATACTCTTTAGTGAACTCCTCATGAGCTACTTAGGCAAGGGAAGTGAAAGCTAAACACATACTAAATAAACATACAATCTAAGCTTGCATGGTAGCACTAAAGATGATTGAACAAGAGGGGCAAGAAATAGCACCACCAAGGCTTAAGGTGGGCATTTCCATATGTGGAAAACATGTGACCACCTATGCAATTATAGATATAGGGACAAGCCATAACTTGCTCTCACATGAAACATGGATACAACTAAGAACACTCAAAGTAGGAATGGCATTGGCCAAAGTAAGAGTTAATAATTGCTAGGCGTTAGGAACCCTTAATGTTTTAATTTTTAAAAAAATAACCCTGCTACTTTTAGAAGGCATTTTTCATGCATGTAGGTGTAATGGAGGAGAAAATTGTGCTTAGAAGAATTTGGATGCATGCAACCAATTGCATAATTGTTGTCACCTTAGAGTCATGGGAACTATGGTCAAACTGCTCTAGAGAGAAGAACTTAATAGGCAACTCACAAGGCTATTAGTGAAGGATTGTTGGGCCTTCCTTGCCTGAAAACTATTCTACCCAAACCCATGGTCCAAAAGGCAACACCACAATTGTCTTAACTGGAGCAAAAAGAACATAGTAACCTTAGCCATATAAATCCCTGACAAAGAATGGAATATTAGAGATGGATAACCAAATGCTTACTAAGGTAGAAATGATATTACAAAGGAACATAAACAACCTTTTCGGTATGGATGGTATAAGTGGATGAGATTTTGGTAAGAACAGAAAAAACTTTTACGGCATCCATTTGGCATCTTCAATAAGATGATTCTTGAAAGTCACAAGATACTTAACATAAGTGTTCCTTGTGCATGTAGTGAACATAAGTGTTGCCGATCATCTCATGGTCAATGATAGACTCAGGCAAAAGATGTTGCTCTTAATCTACCAATTCAAGAGGTTGTTCTAATATAAGATAAGAAGATAGAGGTCCTCTAAAAGGTCTCAAAAGACTAATATTAAAAGAGTTATAAATATATCATTTATCTTTTCAATTATCTTGAAAGCTTCATAAAATTTAGGAGCTAATTTTAGTATATATTACTTCCTTATCTTTTTATTTATTTATTTATTATTATTATAAAGAAGCATATGGGGTAAAAATTTATTTTCAATAGGTTTAGGCCTGAATCAATGAAAATACCTTCATGTTCAAAATTACCCTCTTTCTCGAGAGAGAAGTCGACATCCCTATGGTTGAATTGTGCAAAAAAGAAAAAGAGTAAGCCTTGATGAAATCTGCAAAAACCTTGACAAAAACTTTTGAAAGTCTCATGTTGCTTGTAGCCCTTGAAACCCTTGATTTAATCTCAAAAAGCAATGCTAGGAAAAGCCTAGAAGTATTTGTTTGCCTTGTGCTCAACTTTGATAAAGTAAGCCTTTTCACTTAGGTATATCCCTGTAAAAGTTGAAAAATAACCTTTGAAGCTTTATAAGGCTTCAAAATTTTAAAGTGTTAAAGGTATATTATTTTTAACAAACTTGGGTAGCAATGAAGCCTTAAAAGAGTGTTAAGATAAGGCTAGGTAAAAACATGTAGAGTTTCAAGTTTGAAAGTTTTTAATAAATTTTGAAAAGCTTTTGGAATAGAAAGAATAAATATTGTGAGAGCTTTAATAGATATATATATAAAAAGCTTTGTTAAGATTTAGCAAAGCTTATGAAAGCTTATAAAAGGGAAATAGCGAAAAAGAAAAGAGAAATTGATCTCGTTGTTGCTGGCGATTTAGTATACGTAGAGAAAAAAAACAAAAAATCTCATGAATTGAGGAAGCCTCAACACCATCCACATTATGGATTTTCTTGTTTGGGAAGGTCTTGAAAATCCGAAATTAGGAGAACAATTATGAGAGCCTGCTCACTCCATTAATACATTATAATTTTGGAGAGAATGAAGAAATCAAAAGGTGGTTTTTCTGTTGAGGGTGGTATTTGGAAAGTGGGAAGTGGTTTTTGAAGAAAGGTGACCAAGATTTATAGTCTTTAATCTAGATATCCATTCAATGGTTCACAAAATTCTCATAAACTATTCAATCCTTTGCCTAAAGGTTTCCATTGCTTTTCTTTCTTTACTATTTGGGTTCTTTGTGAGCTCCTCTCTTTGTCCAAAGTACTTGTACCCTTGCTACAGGCTTTTGCGGGCCTTTCTTTTTCTCGTGAGAATCCTCCTTTTTGTTGAAGCTTTAATAATTCTCAAAAAATTAAATATGACTCTTTATTCCAATTAATTTTGTAAATCTTGCTTTTAAAAATTTCTTCAAAAATACTTCTCTTTGAATGGTCCCCAAAGCTTTAATACCACTGTTAGGACCTTTATGATACTTGGAGAAATAACTCTAATTCTCAACAAAGAGAGATGGGGAATAGAGTAGAGGTCACCGTCAACATAAGATTGGGTTGAATCTTTCCTTACACCACTCACCCATATTTAAATATATTAGAAAAATCTTGCTTTTCAAAAAGATAATGTCCAAAAATAAAGCACAATTGCCTTTTGAGTTTTTAAGTGTATAGATACATGTGTGTGTGTGTGTGTGTAAGAGAGAGAGAGAGAGAGAGAGAGAGAGATGTGTAAACCTACAATATTGAATCACACAAGAACCACCCAAGTACAATCTTGAGTAAGCACAAGGACCCTATCTTTGTTCTCTTCATAACAGAGTGTTCACACAACTAGAGTTGTGTTCATACCTAGAGTGTTCACACAAATAGACATACTACTAGGCTACATCTCCAAGTTTTAACCATTTTCATTAGTGATCAATGTATTTTGACACAAGAAACTCAAGATAACCTCTACAAGTTGAGATTTTTTTTTGTTTTGTGCACATACTTATAGCATTACTTCTACAAACTACATACAAAAATCTACCCTTAAAAGGTTAGCAAAAGTGCAAGTTGAAAATAATGCATTTTCCTAGCACTAGCGTGAGATTCTCTCATATCCAATACAAGTGTTTTTGAGTTTTTAAGCGACGTAAAAGCTCTACAAAAATATAGCAAGAAATAATATAAAGTCTTGGACCCACCAAAAGTATAAAATATTATTTGGTATGTACAAAGCTATGAGGCCTTTATCCTCACAAAAATATTAATGTTTAAATATGAAACAATAAAAGGTGTTCACATGTCTTCTAAAATGTCTCATAATGGTCCAACACATGTTCTACCTACGATTAACACATAATTTGTCACTCAATCATCGTTTTCATCCAAAAATAAAGTCTTGGAGCCACCAAAAGTATAAAATATTCTTTGGTATGTACAAAGCTATAAGGCCTTTAGCCTTACAAAAATATTAATGTCTAAATATGAAACGATACAAGGTGTTCACATGTCTTCCAAAATGTCTCATAATGGTCCAACACATGTTCCACCTACGATTAACACATAATCTACCACTCAATCATTGCCTTCATCCGAAATAATATTAACCAATGCACACAGCTAATTAAATACATTAATCATGACCATATCATACCATAGCACACAACTTATTAAACACATTAATCCTGGTATAGATGATATAAATAAAATACGCATCCAAAATAAATATCCCGAAACAAAATAATGGAAGCACACATTTAAAAAAAACATACACAAACACTTACATTGTCTAAACACAAAGATCTATGCCTATAGTAGCATGAGAGAGAAAGTGCAGGGTCACCCGCGAAATGCGTTTCACTTCGCATGAAACGCGAAACATGAAACGCCCTTGAAATGTTTCATTCGTGTTATGAAATGTTGAACATTTCAATACAGGTAGCATAGAGAAAAAAAGTGAAAAAATTAAGGTTTAATGTTCGCATCTTTCTTGAGGGAGCAAGTATAAAATATCCCACATGAGCTAACAAAGCAAAGTTGTACTATCCTCATATAAAAGGGGTCATTTCCAAGTAATGAATCAAGCAATCACATCTCAAGTCTTTCTATGAGTACAAGTCTCAATATTCTAACCTAACTGAAGCATCATTCGCTCACACACACACACACTCACTCACGATGAGTTCCCTTCACTTCTATCCACCTTAGCTCACTTTCTTCATCATTACCTCTGCAGGTATGGAGAGTTCTAGATCCATGTGTTAAAATTAACATGGTATCAGAGCCAATTGAAGCTCTCTCATAGCTATATTAGCTTAGGTTTAGCTTTAGGATTGGTCATTAGCAATTGATTAGACACTTGTTTAGAATTTGCTTTAGTATTGCTAGTAAATCTATTTTTAGGTTTAGGTATTTTATTAGAGAGGGCTAGAGCGGAAACCTCCTTAATCTTAAGAGAGAGAGGAGAACTTTGGGATCCTTGCCCACTATAGTAGTTGAGGAATCTTTTTCAGCAAGGAGAAGAGAGAAGAGTAGAAAGCATGGTTTTTTAATGGATATCCAACACCGACAACAGTATAATTTCTCTTGTCATTGCTTGTACCAACTACATGACAGAGAGCCCTATTGGTGCCTACAGTAGCTACGCTAGTCACAGTAGCTTGCATTGCCTACGTTGCTGAGGCATCTTCACCAATGTGGATTGACACCACATGCAACATCACATCAACTATAGTTTGCGATGCCTCCTTTGCTTAGGCCATAGCTTGTTGATATTGCCCCATGCTCCTTCGTAAGCTTGCTATTTTTAAATCCTTGTAACCATGAGTGAAAGTCTTCACACATGTGCCTTTATAAGAAGCCTTTCACATGCATTAAGGCATAATTCTCATCTCCTTGTTTGTACCGGGGACTAGACATTGGCCGTGAATCATTATCACGTGCAAAGATCTTCCCAACTTTCTCATTTGCATATCAACTTGCAAAAAGACTGCATCAAATCATTGTAAGAAAATCAAAGGCTTTTGACTAAAAATCTTGTATGAGATTAGACACTACTAACAAAGCAAACATCAGAGGATGACAAATTGTTTGATGCTAATCTTATGGCTATAGATGTTGTTCCATAGGGTTTTCAAGAAATTTGGGATTTTCGTACAAGGGGAAAATTTCCTAGCGATGCAGATAAGAAGAAGAAGCCAAACATTGCACATAGAATCCGGCATTATACAATATTTTAAAATAATATTTATTTTCAAGGTGGTGATAGAATTTTCCATAAGGTGGTTTCTCATACAAATGGTAAAAAGCTTCTTGAACAGATTCATGAAGGACTATGTGGAGGTCATTATGTCGACAAGGCTATCGCTCACAAAATTCTTACTGTAGGGTATTATTGGCCTTTTCTTTCTATTGATCTTGAATCAAGGGGCTTTTCAAGATTTTATGCTTGTTGAGCTTGGCAAAGCAGCAGGCAAGACTTTTATGCCTTGAATCCTCAGAAATCCACTTGCATTCAAGGGATTTTTGCCCAATTTCTGTTCGGGACAAATGAAGGAAGGGGCGTCTATGACAGCCCATCTAAATGAGTTTAATGGTATTGTCAGCCAGGTCATCAATCAAAAGTTGGCAATGGACGATGAGTTCAAAGCCACCTTTTGGGACACATTCAGGACAGCCACTAGCAATTCAAATGCTATGCTGTCATATGCAAATGTTGAGGGTGCTCTCCTTCAAGAGGCGATGAACAGGAAGAACAACTTTGTTGGAAAGTCCAATGCAATGAATGCACGTGGGAGATCCCAGCAAAGGGGTAAAGGCCAAGAACGGGGAAGGAGCAAGTCCCGCTCCAAAAAGGACTTGGAATGCCATTATTGTGGCAAGAAGGGACATATCAAAAAGCAATGCTACAAATGGAAAAATGATCAAAAGGAAAAGGGAAAAGGCAAAGACAAATATGAAGCCAAAGATGTAAAGCCAAAGGGCAAAAGTGGAGTCAAGATTGAAGAAGTCAATGTGTCACATGCAAGTGACAGTGAGGATGAAGTCCTATTCACGTCTTCACTTGATGCCCATTCACTTCTTGCAGGAGATGGTCATGGTATGCACTCATGGATCATTGATTCAGGTGCCTCCTTTCATGTCACAGGTTGCAGAGACTTGTTTGTCAGGTATACTGCTGGCAATGAAGGAGTAGTTTATTTGGGTGACAACCATGCATGCAAGATTCTTGGCAGAGGTGATGTGAGGCTTGTGTTTTCAGATGGCTCACAGCTTATGCTCCATGATGTCAGGCATGTGCTTGAGATCAAGAAGAACCTGCTTTCTACTGGACAGCTTGATGATGCTGATTATGTTACCACATTTGGTCGTGGAAAGTGGAAGATTAGTAAGGGCTCACTGGTTGTTGCCAGAGGCTCTAAGGTGGACACTCTTTACTTCATGCATGCAGGTGTTTGTCACCATGCTAATGTAAATGCAACCGAGCTGCCAGAAATCTCTATGTGGCATAGCCGGTTGGGCCACATGAGTGTCAAAGGAATGGAGCAATTGTCTCGTTTTGGTTACTTGCCTTCTCTAAAGTTCTCAAGTTTTCAGTTTTGTGAGCATTGTATATATGGCAGGCAACTCCAGTGCCCCCATAAGAAAGCTCTTGGACAGAAAGATGCTCAGTTAGAGCTTGTGCATACAGATGTATGTGAGATGCCTCAGCTTTCTTTGGGAGGGGCAAAATATTGTGTCTTTTATTGATGATGCCACACGCAAGGTGTGGGTTTATCCTCTTCGTTTGAAGAGTGATACATTCTCAGTGTTTCAGAAGTTATGGCAGAGTCATCTTTGATGATGATGGACATCATGGACAACAACCAAGGGCTGTAAATCAGCCATTACAGCAACAAAACCAGCCCTTAAATGGTGCTGAAAATGGTCCAAATGGACAGCCAGAGATGGCAGAAGATATCCCTATGGATATTCCACAGTTAGAGGAGATACCGGGCATGATATTTCAACCTTATGGCATGGAACAGGAGCCACCAATAGGTGATATGCAGGCTGGACAGCAACCTGCAAATGATGGTCATTGGGTACGGAGGTCCACAAGACCCTCCAGAATCCCTGACAGGTTTGTTCCAGGGGTTGACTACTTGATGCTCACTGACTGTGGGGAGCCCTCATGTTATAAGGAGGCTTTACAAAGGGCAGACAAGGCTCTTTGGGAGCGTGCTATGAAGTCAGAGATGGATTCTCTGCACAAAAATGGAACATGAAAGTTGGTGCATTTGCCTACAGGCAAGAAGGTTTTGCCATGCAAGTGGGTTTACAGGCTCAAAGTTGCACCTGATGCAAAGCCAAGATACAAAGCCAGGTTAGTGGCTAAGGGCTTCAAGCAGGAATATGGTGTGGACTTTGATGAGATCTTCTCTCCAGTGGTCAAAATGACCACACTTAGAGCTGTATTAGCTTTGGTTGCTCATGATGATCTGGATTTGATTCAGATGGATGTGACGACTGCTTTTCTTCACGGTGATCTCCATGAGGAGATATATATGCAACAGCCAGAGGGTTATGCAGTGAATGGAAAGGCAAAGCTTGTATGCAAGCTGAAAAAGAGTCTTTATGGGCTCAAACAGGCACCAAGGGAATGGTATCATAAATTTGATACATTCATGAAATCCCAGGATTTCAGGAGAAGTGACATAGATCACTGCTTATACACCAAGAAAGCTTTGGATGGCAGTCTATTGATCCTCATCTTGTATGTTGATGATATGTTGATTGCCGGGAAATCTCGTAAGGAGATGGATGCCTTGAAGAAGAGGCTGCATCAAACCTTTGATATGAAGGATTTGGGTGATGCAAATCACATTTTGGGTATGCGGATACTTCGGGACAGAAATCAGCATGTGGGTTGTATTTGTCTCAGAAGGAATACATTGGCAAAGTTTTGCAGAGGTTCAATATGGATGGGGGGAAGAAGACTAGTACTCCTTTGCCTCCATATGTGAAACTCAGTGCTATGGACAGCCCACAGTCAGATAGTGGCAGGGCTGATATGGCCAAGATTCCGTATGCTTCAGCTTGTGGCAGTCTCATGTATGCCATGGTTGCTACCAGGCCGGACATTGCATTTGCAGTGGGAGTGGTTTCTAGATACATGGCCAACCCTGGCAAGAAGCATTGGGAAGCAGTGAAAGGTGTCATGAGATACCTGAAGGGCACACAGGATATGTGCATATGCTTTGGCAAACAGGATGCATTAGTGCATGGTTACACGGATTCGGATTATGCCGGTCATCCAGATAACCGGAAGTCTACTACCGGTTATGTGTTTACATGCACAGGAGGTGCTGTGTCATGGATATCCAAGATGCAGAAGTGCACTGCCTTATCTACTACAGAGGCTGAGTATATTGCAGCCACAGAGGCTTGCAAGGAGGCATTATGGCTATCTCGGTTAGTGGTTGATTTGGGCTATACAGGGGATATTCCATTGTTGCATTGTGACAGTCAGAGTGCCATCCAGTTGGCAAAGAACCCTGTCTTTCATGCAAAGACGAAGCATGTGGATGTGAAGTATCACTTCATCAGAGAGGTGATAGAGAACAAACAAATCCAGCTTGTCAAGATTCATACGGATGACAACCCGGCTGATCTGTTGACAAAGAGTTTGCCTCCAGAGCGATTTGCTCATTGCAGACACTTGATGGGCATTGGATGAGGCCAGTTTCAGCCTTGATATGGCCTTGTATATTATTATGTACATGCTGATTTTTTCTTTTCCTTCATTTAAGGGCACTTTGCCTTTAAGTGGGAGGTTGTTGGGGTAAAGGCATTATGCCCACCCTTGTAGTGTGTACAAGCCCATAAGTTATAGTACATAGTACACTTAGTACTTTTAATGTACTAAGTGCACTATGTGTACTAGAGCAAATATACATGTGTGATAGGGGAGTCACACACTCACACACTTGATGAGTTGACTTATCCCCACAACTCTCTCTCTCTCTCTCTCTCTCTCTCTCTCCCTTCTTCTCTGTGTATGTCTCCCACATGAAACCCTAACTCAGCTCCTTCAAGAAGCTCACACAGAAATGAGGAGAGAGAGAGAGAGAGCCAATGGTGTGGTAGCCACAAAATGCAAGTCAACCTTGGCATGTGTGTCACATCCAATATAGAAGTACAAAATATTATATGGATAGAGTGTCCTTTCACACTTGGTATCCAAGGGGAAAAACCACATAAGAAAAAGTGTCCTTGGTTAAGCCCTGTTCACACATAGCACTACCATAAGTGAGCATATGCCTATAAATCCCCCCTATAGTGAAAGTGTGAACCTGTACAAGGTAGCAGATCACTCTCTGTATGAGTGTAAACCCAAAGCTTTGCGGAAAGCTTCAAACTTTTCTCGAGGTAAAGCCTTTGTGAATAGATCTGCAACATTATCCTGTGTAGGACAGTAAGATAAACTGATCTCCCCCGCATGTTGTTAGCACATTCATCCCCAGTTTCTGCCCATTTCTGGTGTCCTTTTGGTCCTATTTGTATGGCCCTTGATTGTGAGCTGGCCACCCCTATTTTACATATTTTTTGGGATTTTTCCCAGCCCTTTTGGTATTTTACCAGTCGGCCAACCCTCCTCACCTATAACTAGGTGGGGCTAGCCTCTCATTGTTCATTCAATCTTGTACATATTTTGCTCCCTCACTTATGAGACTTGTAGTCTCTTGCTTGGGACTGTTTTGCTTCAGTATATTCAGCATAGTTTTCTCCATATCTCTCTCTCTCTTGCACTCTCTGTTCAGCACATTCTAGTGCCACTCTGCTTCGGCTCTATGCACTCTTTCATGGTATCATCGCTCCTGGTTTAGCAACCTCTTTGCTGCCCCAGATTCAGCACTGTTTTCAGCACCTCCTTCTCTGAGTTTTCCTTCAGATCTGCAGCTCTTTGCATTTTCTCAACTGAACCTGGTCACTTTGCCTCTGCATTTTTCTCTCAGATCTGCAGCTTCCTTTGCTGCGTTTTCTGGACTGAACCTGCTGGTTGCTGCACCCTTCAGTTTGGCTTCATCAACACAGCCTTCTGGTACTGTTTGACCAGTTTTCTTCTATTCCATGTGGAGTTTGGGACATAGGCGGCCTGTTTTCTTCAGGACAGCAGCTTCCTTTGCTGCGTTTTTCCTCTCCCGTGGGTTTGCTCCTTTGCAGAGGGGGTCTTTGGTGTTGCAGGCTTTGGTGGCACTCTTGGTACCTGTGGAGGACACTTCTTCTTCAGAGATTGTGCGTTTTCTTGAGGAGAGCCCAAGCTACTGTCTTTGTTGTTGCCTTTCCCTCTTGCACCCTCTTACAGCATATTCCCTGGCCCTGTGTGACTGCCTTTTCTCTCTATATCAAATCCGTATTTTTTGCTTCCCTCTTCTGGTGACCTCAAGGTTGGAGGTACAGTCGACAGAAGCTTCTGCGTTTTTTGCTACTGGAGGATTCTCGGGTGTTGTCCAGCCTCTTAGGGCTGCGTTTTGGTGGGAGGAAAGACCCTATATCAGCATTTTCTGATTTGGACATTTTTTATCTTATGAGGGTTGGTTCTATTGATTGGATCAATGATGACAACTACAGATTTGGCTCCCGTACCACTCTCTTGTTATTTCCTTGATGAGGCAGACAAGTTGGATGGTGGTAACTTTCAGTCATGGAAGTTGCAGGTTACTTCTATTCTCAGGGAGTATGGTTTGATGGAGTTTCTCTCGTACAAGAATCAGTGCTTGCCGGACCTTGCCTCTGCGGAGGATGTGTGTCGGGTGGAGGAAGACTGACGGACATATCTATGGCTTTCTCCTCCTGAATTGTCAGGATTCGGTTCTTCGACACTTCATCTATGCTCACAACTTCTTCTGAGGGGGATTTTTCTCCTATTGCTTCGTCTCCGATTCTTCCCAGTGACGAGGATGTGTTGTTGGTCCCTTTGCCTTCTATGGAGGAGCTTGCTTCTACGCTGTGTTATGCTGTTGAGGAGGCTACTACTACTTCAGTTACCACTACAGTGAATGTTCCTACTTCCCTTACTCTGTGTGAGGATTTTGGATTGTGGTCAGGTATGTCCGTGACCATGCCTGGGGCACAGTGGTACTTCCAGGGATTGAAGGATTGAGATTTGGATTTGGTTGGGCCTGTGGAGTCCCAGCATCAGTTTTCAGAGGGGGCAGTTGAGTTCTTACATCTGGCGATGCCGACCTTCGAGGAGGGTGCTATTATACAGCATTTGGCTACTCTTGGTACAGAGTTGGAGCAGATGGACTCTATTTCTTTTGAGGGTGATATCTTCTTGGAGCTACAGGCTTCTAGGGATTCCTGTGACACTGTGTTTATATTTGGGTTTGGCACCGATATTTGGAGCAGCACGATGCAACCTTCATGGTTGATTTCTTCTAGAAGAACAGTGTACCTGGCAGCTTGTTCTGTTACTTTTGTAGCTGAGTTGCTATGGAGGTTGCTTGTGGAGCTTTCCTGATACCTATTGTTGCTGCTTTCTTTTGTCTTTGACAGAGGACGACTTCTTCGGCTTCTCGGAGTTATGTTCAACATCTAGTGCTGAGAGGAGGTGTTAGCACATTAATCCCCAATTTCTGCCCATTTCTGGTATCCTTTTGGTCCCATTTGTATGGTCCTTGATTGTGGACTGGCCACCCCTATTTTACATATTTTTCTAGGATTTTTCCCAGCCCTTTTGGTATTTTACCAGTCGGCCAGCTCATATGCTCCAGTCGGCCAGCATATTCAGCTCCAGTCGGCCAGCCCTCCTCACCTATAAATAGGTGGGGTTGGCCTCTCATTGTTCATTCAGTCTTGTACATATTTTGCTCCCTCACTTATGAGACTTGTAGTCTCTTGCTTGGGACTGTTTTGCTTCACTATATTCAGCATAGTTTTCTCCATATCTCTCTCTCTCTCTCTTGCACTCTCTGTTCAGCACATTCTAGTGCCACTCTGCTTCCGCTCTGTGCACTCTTTCACATGTAACCTCTCTCTGACATAGTGATAATGAATCTCAATGTGCCTGGTACGTGCATGAAATATGGGATTTCGTGCCACGGCCATAGCACTCTGGCTATCAGTGAGAATGGTGGTGGGTGTCTGTTGACACTCACGAAGATCAGCCAATAATCTCCTCAACCATACACAATCTACTGTAGCTGTGAAGACTGCCTTGTACTCAGCCTCGCAAGTAGATGTGGCAATATTGGGTTGCTTTTTGCTCAACCAAGATATGCATGAACTGCCAAGAAAAAAACAATTCCCACTGGTGGATTGCCTAGTATCATAATTACTAGCCCAATCTGAATCACTGTATGCATTAAGCTGTCCCCTGGAATAGAACAAACCAAGATCCCGGGTACCCTAAAGATAACGAAAATGTGTTTGACTGCTTGCCAATGCTTTGTGCCTGGGTTGTGCATGAATTTGCTCAACAAAGACACCCCAAAAGATATGTCTGGCCTCGTGTTACACAAGTAAATGAGGCATCCCACAGCCTGGCTGTAAATGCCAGCCTCAAAAGGCTCTCCAATATCATGCATAGTAAGTCGTACACCTGGTTCTACCGGAGAAGAAATGGGCTTACATTCATCCATGTGAAACCTTTTTAGCAAACTTTTTATGTACTTAGTTTGCTGCATAACAATGCCATCATCTGTATGCATAAACTGTATGATGCCGAGATAGTAGTGTAAAGGCCCCAAATCTGACATCAAATTCAGCTTTCAAATCAGCTTTGAAATCTGAAATTTATGCTTTGCTAGTACCTGTAATGAGCATGTCATCTACATACAAGATGACTATGAGAATATCGGCACCGGTTTTCTTCACATACAATGTGCTTTCAGCTGGACTATTCACATACCCTTGGCTGGTTAGATGAGCATGTATTTTATCATACCAAGCTCTTGGAGCTTACTTTAACCCATACAATGCTTTGTGTAACCTGCATACTTTATGTTCCTCACCAGGTACTACAAAACCAATGGGTTGATTTACATATACTTCCTCCTGTAAATCCCCATTTAAGAATGCAGTTTTGATGTCCAATTGATGCACTTTCCATCCTTTCTGTGCAGCCAATGCAATCACTGATCTTATTGTAGTCATTCTGGAAGTAGGAGCAAAAGTCTCCTCATAATCTATTCCCTTTTTCTGAGAGTAGCCTTTAGCCACAAGTCTTGCTTTTACCTGTCAATAGTACCATCAGACTTCCTTTTAACTTTGTACACCCACTTTGTTCCAATGACATGCTTGCCTTTCGGCAATTCCACAAGATCCCAAGTATTGTTCTTCATGATAGAAGAGATTTCATCTTACATAGCTTGCACCCAATGCTCATTCTCATGTGCTTCTTCATAAGAAGAAGGCTCTTCTGAATCAAAGAGACCACCCATGGCTAATGCAGACTCCCCATGATGCATATTCAATGCATGGCTGAAACTAGCCCTTGTTCTACCTATGAGTGGAGTTGAAAGTTTGCTTTCTTGCAAAGTTTTCAACAACCATCTTGGCACCGACTTGGCTGTACTTTGGTGAGATGATATGCCATGGAGTCACCCTCATCCATAGAAAGAAGATCCAATTGCATCTTCAAGTAGGCAACTCTTGCCTCGTTGCGTACGTGATACATTGCTTCCAATGTGTCCCATGCAATCTTCGATGTCTTACAAGACCGAATGTGCGGAATAATAGTCCTTTTCACTGAAAGGACTATCAAGGGCATGGCCTGTGCATCCCTAGAGTCCCATCTCTTCTGCTCTTGTGTGGGAGCAGGTTCTACCTCAGGAGCTCTTTGAGCATCTCCCCTTTGGCTGTATGGTAAGTGGGCGTGTGTCATCACCACACACGATGCCCCAAAGCCCTTTGGCTACCAGCAGATTACAGATCATGAAACTCTAGAGGGAGTAGTTAGATCCATCCAACTTGTCCTCCTGGGTGAGCACACCAAATACATCTATAGCATTTTGAGCCATGTCAACAAAATATACCTGCAAGCAAACCAAGCACCAATGTGCACTGCCAGGCAACCAAATGTCCTGTGCAAATTTTTACCTGCAAACTGAAGCAAGTGTAAACCTGCACCGAATAGTCCAATTACACACAATGTGTATACATATGCGACAAATTACAACTGTAATGCCGAATTACATGCTCCAATCTGAAAAGCCCCAATTTTTATGCACATCAATTGCTTCAATGTGCAGTCAATTGCCCAATTTTGACAAAAGCCCCAAATTTCTGCAAAAACAAGGGAGACTTAATCTACTGATTTTGAGGTTGATTTGAAAAACCCCCAAAATCTAAGCAAAGCAACATGTTTAATTTCTCCAATTTGTCATCAAATTGAGAAATCCCCCAAATTATCCGAACCCTGTACCACCTACAATTTTTCTGGCAAAGGGGAATTTTGGCAGACCCCCAAAAGTTGCTGAACCTGCCCTGCCCTGCCCTGAAATGGCTGCAAAGTTTTTTTTTTATTTTATAAAAATCTGAAGCAAAGGTACTTGCAGGCGAGGACAGTACGGATGGTACAAGCGTCAATCGGGCAGTACGGAAGCCGCAGGTACAAATGGCGGGTCAGGCCGCAGGCCGGCGAGGGATCTACAGGTACACGTGCTGGACTAGAGCAATGCAGGTACACGCGCTGGACTAGAGCAGTGCAAGGACTGGACCTGCAGGTACGCGCGTCTAGAACGGCAGGCGCGGCCGGAGATGCATGCGTGGCCAAAACTGTCCAGACGGGGCGGCCGGAGCAAGGCGCGACAGACGAACGCAAAGCGGCACAACCACGGGGCGGGGGCGGGGGCGGGGGCGGAGACGGAGTCCACCGGCGTAGGAGGTGCTAATGGGCGACGGCGGCGGTTCTATTGCCGTGAGTTGGGAGGCGACGGACGGCGGCTATGCCTGGACGGAACGGCGGCGACGGACTGTGCCTGGATGGAACTTCGCCGACGGAATTTCGCAGCGACGGAACGTGCTATGCTGGCAGATCTCAGAGACAGAATTCCACAGGCAGCCCCCAACTCTGATACCAATTGTTGGTGTTGGACTCACACACTCACACACATAGAAACCTGCACATTGAGGTTAGGTGCAGGAAGAAGCAACTCACACAGAAATGAGAGAGAGAGAGAGAGAGAGAGAGAGAGAGAGAGAGAGAGAGAGACAATGGTGTGGTAGCCACAAAATGCAAGTCAACCCTTGCATGTGTGTCACATCCATATAATATACAAGTACAAAATATTATATGGATAGAGTGTCCTTTCACACTTGATATCCAAGGGGAAAAAACACATGGGAAAAAGTGCCCTTGGTTAAGCCCTGTTTACACATACCACTACCATAAGTGAGCATATGCCTACAATCTCCCTCTGCCTCTCTTTGCGATGCTTCTAAGGATGCCCCTCCCCTGCCAGTTCTGCATTGGGTTTAATGCGGTGTGCAGGTTGGTTGTTTTGGAGGATGGATTTTTGGACCCGGTGGGATGCTTTGGATCTGTGGTTGCTAACCGTGCCTGGGGCACAATGGTACTTCTAGAGTTTTTTGGATTTGGAGCAGAATCAGGTTGGGCTTGTACCAATCCGACAACAACAACATTTTTCAGAGGGGGATGCAGAATCCTTTCATCTGGCGATGCCCACCTCAGTGGAGTGTGCTTGTATACAGCATTGGGCAATCAACAATGCAAGAATCATGTATAGAACTAGTACCTTTTAGGATTTATTTGTCGTATGCCGTGACCCCTTTGTGTGCCTAGTCCAGGACATGTCAGACAGGAGCTACGTAGGTCAGTCTCCCAGCCTTACAGTGCCATGTCACTCCTCTTAACCCACTGTGGAGAATTCAGCAAGTGTTCATCATTCGGGAGCATGTAGATGTCAGCCATAGCAATAGATGCATTAAAGCATGTAGATGCACTTCATGTAGAGGGGGCCAGCCCAAAGGCAGCCCCCAAGGTGGGCTTGCCTTGCAAGAGGGGTAGCCTGTCAAGACTCAGAATATCCAGCGGAGATGAAGACAAGATCTGAAAACACGAGCAAGTGCACTGCAGAAAAACACAGCAATAGAGAGAGGGAGAGAGAGGCGTATGAAACGAGACCCAAGCAGGGGTCACCCCTTCCTGGACTCACTTCTCCAATTAGCACTTTAATATACACTCTTAAAAGACAATAGCACAAGACAAAATAGCAATAAAAAGTAATTAACAACTCTGAGCATAGATAGATGACACCACACTGAGGCCGGAACGGCCGGCCCCCCCCCAAGGAATGATATTATTACTTGGGAGAATTTGTTACAAGTACACGGGCCCAAGGCCAGATTTCCAATAAGCAATGCACAATGAAAAACAAAGTATCAAACCCAAATATGTTTGTTGATGCCGAGTCTGCAATCACCAAGGGCTGCCCCGTCCATAGCACCTTCCAGAGTCACACTCTGCGTGCAATCCACCCGTCCCTGGCACTACGGATCACGCCGTGCCAGTCCTAGCGATGGGGCACCCTCACGGAGTTGACTCGGTGAATGGAAGAGGAGTCCAGACATAGGAGAGCAGGAGAATTCCTCATTCTTCGCGATGAAAATCTTCTGGAGCCACCGTACAGCCAGTAGGAAGAGTGAAACAACCTGGGCCACTTGTAGGAAATGCGTATGACCTAAATCCACGCGAATAACCCCACTGGTTTGACCTGAATCACACGTGGGAGTGAAGAGGGCTCCTGCTAGCTGTTTTGAGCACACACATGAGAGAAAAAGAGTGCTGTCCAGACCTGAATCCACGTGTGGAAGTGAATAGAGAGAAAGCTGTACCATTCAGTCCATGGGAAAAGGGTTCCAAGGATGCTGTACGGCCAGAATCAACAGGTAATGATGGTATTGTACCTGCTGTACGACCAGAATCAGCAAGAAAATGAGGATAATATACCTGCTGTACCTGCTGTGTGGTTCAGTCCTCAAACAATAGTTGGAATAGGAGCTGTACGACCTGTTTCATGAGAATAATGAGTGCTCCAGCTGCTGTACAGCCTGTTTTCTCTAAATCCCAGCAAGCAGTTGTGTTTTCTTCCTCCAAAATGCAAGGGAGAGGGCTGGAAGTGAGGCGCCTTCTTCCCATGCAAAGGATTGGGTGTGGTAGGTGGGGTAGGTGGCCAACCCCCACCCCACATGCTATAAAAGGGTGCCCAGGCCAAAAGAGGGTGCCCACACTTATAAAGTGTCCACCTACTTTTAATGAAGTATGAAACCTGTAAGTTATAAGGCTTATAACTTAAAACTCTTATTAAAATAAGGATTTCCCACCTGTTCACACGCCACAAAACCTGTCAGAAGACAAGGCATTCCACGGCTCACGGGAGGGCGTCCCCGACCCCTAAGCTAGACACACATGTCAGGCATGCAAACGAAACCAGTTCACGCGAAAACATTTCAAAGGCAGGCAAACATGAGTGCACAATGCAACATTGTTAAAGGATAATCTCCGTTCATGTACTTGCACAATACTTGACATTTCCGGGCACAAGCAGGCCCACCGGAAAATCAATTCCAGGTACACACACAGTGTACAATCCACCCGTCCCTGGCACTACGGATCACGCCGTGCCAGTCCTAGCGGTGGTAATCCAGAAGCATACACCGTGTGCAATCCACCCGTCCCTGGCACTACGAATCACGCCGTGCCAGTCCTAGCGATGGAGCACCACTACAGAGTATGCTCATCCAGAGCCCAAAGCTCACACAAGAAGATAAGAGGACCATTAGACAGCTCAATGGTGACATCTCCCCGTCTTCTAAACAGTTGTCCGCAACTGAAAAGCTTCCAAATAGTCATGGAGAAGCTGCGGATAATCTTTGAAGTAGTCCTCATCAACCCACTTAGCATCAATGGGGAGATAGTTCTTGAACTTCACCAAATAGCGTCTCAGAAGCTTGCCTGCAGATAGCTTACGCTCTTTATGGAACACAATCTGCTCCGGTTGCAAAATCTCTTCCAACTCATCCACTTCTGGTGGATCCTCAATGATAGGAAGACTTGGTTCCGGACCCACATACTTTCGTAAGAGGCTAACATGGAAAGCATTATGTATCTTCCAATGGGATGGCAATGCTAAACGAAAAGCAACTTCATTGATCTGCTCAATGACCTTGAAAGGCCCATAATACCTGGATGAGAGCTTGGGAAACATCCCCTCCTTACCAGATCTCTTACGGAGTCTAGCTTTTTCGAATTTCAGCAATACCCAATCATTTACCTTGACATCCAAATGCTTTCTATGCTTGTCTGCAGCCTTCTTATGCTTCTCTTGAGAACGGGCTATGGCTGTCCGAACCTGTGCAAAAGCAACATCCAAGTCCCTGACAAAGTCATCAGCAGCAAAAATCTCATCCTTAGTACGTAGGATGGGAGGCAATACCACTTTGCCATAAACTATCTCAAAGGGAGCCTTCCCAGTAGAAGCATGGACCGTGTTATTGTATGCAAACTCCACAAGTGGCAAATACTTTTCCCACAAAGTCTTTTGATCAGCCACATAGCATTTGAGAAGGTCCAATACGGCTGAATTTGCTGCTTCACTTTGACCATCGGATTGAGGATGAAAAGCGGATGAAAAATTCAGCTTTGTGCCCATATTGTCAAAAAGTGCTCTCCAGAAGAGACTGGTAGTTCGAGGATCACGGTCACCCACAATAGATTTAGGCATACCATGATGCTTGAAGACCTGTGATAAGAAAACTTTTGCCATATGATCTGCCTTGATCGTTTTCTTGACCGGCAAGAAATGAGCTTGCTTACTAAACCGGTCAACGATAGTCCATATAGCATCATTACCTTGCTGAGTGCGAGGCAAATCCATGATGAAATCCATAGCTATACTCTCCCATGGCTGCGAGGGAATAGGCAATGGTAGAAGCAATCCAGGAGACTTCTGACGATCAAACTTGACCTTTTGGCAAGTGAGGCAAGCACGTACATAAGCCTCAATGTCCTTCCTCATCCCTGGCCAAAAGAAGTAGCGTTCAACCATATGAGTAGTAGCTGGAATACCTCTATGTCCTGCATACGGTGGAGCATGGCATTCTTCCAACACTTTTTGCCTCAAATCTGTGAGCACACAAAGGCAATTATCTTTAAGGAGATACCCATCTTTGATCACATATGATGCATGAGTATGACCAGCCACCAAATCAGCCCATAAATCTGAAAAATCAGCATCTATATGGTACTTATTTTGCATAGACGACAAGTCTCCATGAGAGGCAATTGAGATAGAAGCTACATACGGCCTTCGAGACAATGCATCGGCCACCACATTCTTCTTTCCCGGTGTATGCACAATCTGAAAATGAAACATAGAGAGGAAATTTGCCATCCGCATATGCTTCTCTGAGAGCTTAGTTTGTGTGAGAAAATACCGTAAGCTTTGGTTGTCGGTCTTCACCATAAACTCTGCACCCAGAAGATAGTGCTTCCATATGGTCAATGCATGAATCACTGCCAATAGCTCCTTCTCATAGATCCCCAAAGAAAGCTCGGTATCACACAAACGGCGGCTCTCAAATGCCACGGGATGTCCTTCCTGGTTTAGGACAGCACCTAAACAATCTCCACATGCATCACATTCCACAAAGAATGGCTTGTGCAAGTCAGGAATGATCAACACGGGCCCAGATATGATTGCATCCTTTAGTGAATAGAAAGCTTTGCTTTCCAATGAAGTCCACTGAAAGGGGACTTTCTTCTTTGTCAACTGATGAAGAGGGGCAGCAATCAAAGCAAAATGCCATATGAACCGTCTATAGTATGAGCATAACCCAAGAAAACTACGAACCTCATGCACTGACTTGAGTTCAGGCCAATTCTTGATAGCCTCAATCTTGGCGGGATCCATTCGTATGCCATCTTGAGAAACAATATGCCCAAGATAATGAATTTCGGAGAGGAAGAACTCACTCTTCTTAGCATTGATGTGAAGTCTATGCTTTCGGAGTTCTTCAAAAACTATGGCCAAATGCTTTCTGTGCTCTTCTTCACTCTTGGAATAAACCAAGATGTCATCGAAGAAAACTCCAGTGAAAGATCGATGATCTCTAAAAATCCTGTCCATCATACGATTAAAAGTGGCAGGAGCATTTGTAAGACCGAAAGGCATAACAAGATACTCGTACAAACCAAATGCTGTCCTGAAAGCGGTCTTATGCACATCCTCTGGTACTACCCGTACTTGATGATATCCACTCTTCAAATCAATCCGGCTGAAATATGCCGAGCCATCCAATCTATCCAAAATATCATCAATGCGAGGAATAGGAAACCTATTCTTGATGGTTAGCTTATTTAGAGCCCGATAATCCACACACATACGATAAGAGAGATCCTTCTTCTGCACTAGAAGTACGGGAGAGCAATACGGTGAAGAGCTAGGGCGGATCAAACCTTTTTGCATGAGCTCATTGACTTGCTTCATGATCTCCTCCTGCTGTGATGCACTCACACGGTATGCCGGCCTATTTGGTGGAGAACTGCCAGGCACAAGGTCTATACGATGATCCTCCGGCCGTGGTGGTGGTAGCTCCCCTGGAAGTGAATCTGTAAAGCAATCTTCATATTGTTTCAAAAATTCCAGCCTATCACATGTGAGAGAATCAAGAGAATGATCAACATGGTCTACTCTATCACGAACAAAAATCATGTACGAGCAAAGACCCTTTCTCATGGCTTTATTTATTTGTATGTGGGATACAATAGGGATAGAATTCCCTTCCACACCGGCATCAATAACATGCTCTTTGCCCCTATGCATAAATGTGATCCGGTTGGTCTTGTAAGCCTTGCGAGGATCAAGATGGGAGTGCCAAGGCTTTCCAAGCAATACATCACACCCATTTAATGGTGCAATGAGGAAGTTCTCATGGTCCAAATATCCCTGAATATGCATGCGAAGCTTGCCAATAAGGGGTGTGACCTTGACTTTCTTGCCAACAAATGCACTTCCGGCCTCAATCTCCGGTCCCATATCACCCACACTAATGCCCAATGCTGTAGCCATTTCCAATGATATGAAGTTGTCCGTGGCACAATCATCAAACATAAATAATGCGGGTTGATCTTTGAGCTGTCCCCATGCCTTGCATACCATCCTATCCAAAGCATCATGGGCTGTCCCCCCTTGTACATCGGGCACCATATGCACATTAACCTTGGTTTCCTTTGCATCCTCTTTGCCTGCTTTCTTTGGGCATTGCCGGACCATGTGATCTTTACTACCACAAGAAAAGCACTTACCGTCACGAATATATTGCACCCTTTGTTCCGGAGTAAGTCCATAGTTAGGCCTTTTGTTGGGACGCTTCTTCTCTGAGGTACTTTCAGCTTTTGGAGCTCCCTTAACTTCATTGGAGTCCCTTTTAGGTGGCTGTCCACCCTTATGCAGATTTGTGACAGCCTTGTCCTTCCCCTTTTGAGGATGTCCATCTCTATTGTTTTGCTTCAGCTTTTGCTCCAATTGCTCGGTGGCCAAAGCAGCTGAAATGAGCTGTTTGTAGAGTGTGGTTTGGGTACAACTCCAAGCCCGATTGATAAACTGGTTGGAGTCCCGATTCAAACTTTCTCTTGCGTTCCTCATCATTTACCTGCATAATAGGGGAAACTTCCAAGAGTGTTTTCCAAAACTTGGATACATAAGCATGAACTGACTCACCTTCATTCTGCTTAACCCAATCCCACTTCTTGCGGATGTTCTTCTTGGCATTAGGGGGTAAGAATTGGGCATAGAATCTAGTTTTGAATTCAGCCCAAGTGTCCACGGGAGTGCCTGAGAGCTTTTCTGCAAGCCACCAATGAGCGGCCGTGCCCTTCAAGAACATGCTGGCATGCCTCACCTTGGACTTTTCTGAAAAATCCTCTTCACTAAAAGCAATGTCAAACTGGGAAACAAATGACATAGCCTTGGAAGCATCAAACTCACCATGATATGTCTCGAACTTGACGGATTTGTCCCCGGCTTTGAATTCCTTTTGCTTATGAACATGATGCTCATAATCCCCATGCTTCCTCTTGCTTCCACGTTCATGTGGATCAGCCCTGGCATCCATAGATGCTCTTGCATACATAGGTGGCATAGGTGGACGTGAACCATGTGCTGTACCTGCATGCATGTGTGTAGCCCTACCACTATCTCTTGCAGCATAAGCATAATCCGGAGAGGGTGTGGAGATGGGAGCATGAAGAAATGGCTCTTCACGGGAGAGTTCAACAGGTAAAGTAGTAGTACGGGGATGTCGGTGCGCTCTAAGCCCATGAGAAACCTGCAAAGATGAAGAATGAGGCTTGTAACGATCATCTAGAAGTAATGTTACCTTCGTAGGCATGGCTATGCCTCCCATGTAAGGTAGAATCACGTCGGGATGTAATGGAAGGCTCCTCTTTGTGGACAGCAGATTTCAGCTTTGGAGAGGCTATCCCAGGCATGTCCACCAATGGAGATCTCTTTATAACAAGCTCCCCATCCTGGCCCTGCAATACATCACCCTTGTCCACTAAGAATGAAAGAGCTAGCTCACGAGGTTTCAGCCCTGATCCACGAGCCAAAGCTTCAAAGTCTTGAAAGACGGTTGCCTCCTTTTTCTTTGCATCTAGCACTTGTTGAATGTGTGGGTCCTCACGTAGGCTGGCCAGTTCCATCTCCCTGGCATGGAGAAGCTCTCGCATACGCTGAATTTCAGCATTCATGGCACTTGGCTCTTGCTCTTGCTCCTGCATTTTCTCCTTGCCACGGGACGGCTGTCCCAACCATACATGATCACGGGCATAAGGCATCCGTCCACTTGCTTGTGTTCCACTGGAGTGCCCCTTTGAATTTGGCACTTCCTTGCTACTTGCTTGGCTAGCCATAATAAGAGTAAAGTCACTAATGGAGAGTGGTCAGGAAGCCTTTGGATCGTCTCCCAATATAGAAAAAGGAAGATCCGTGCTTTGATACCACTGAAACGAGACCCAAGCAGGGGTCACCCCTTCCTGGACTCACTTCTCCAATTAGCACTTTAATATACACTCTTAAAAGACAATAGCACAAGACAAAATAGCAATAAAAAGTAATTAACAACTCTGAGCATAGATAGATGACACCACACTGAGGCCGGAACGGCCGGCCCCCCCCCAAGGAATGATATTATTACTTGGGAGAATTTGTTACAAGTACACGGGCCCAAGGCCAGATTTCCAATAAGCAATGCACAATGAAAAACAAAGTATCAAACCCAAATATGTTTGTTGATGCCGAGTCTGCAATCACCAAGGGCTGCCCCGTCCATAGCACCTTCCAGAGTCACACTCTGCGTGCAATCCACCCGTCCCTGGCATTACGGATCACGCCGTGCCAGTCCTAGCGATGGGGCACCCTCACGGAGTTGACTCGGTGAATGGAAGAGGAGTCCAGACATAGGAGAGCAGGAGAATTCCTCATTCTTCGCGATGAAAATCTTCTGGAGCCACCGTACAGCCAGTAGGAAGAGTGAAACAACCTGGGCCACTTGTAGGAAATGCGTATGACCTAAATCCACGCGGATAACCCCACTGGTTTGACCTGAATCACACGTGGGAGTGAAGAGGGCTCCTGCTAGCTGTTTTGAGCACACACATGAGAGAAAAAGAGTGCTGTCCAAACTTGAATCCACGTGTGGAAGTGAATAGAGAGAAAGCTGTACCATTCAGTCCATGGGAAAAGGGTTCCAAGGATGCTGTACGGCCAGAATCAACAGGTAATGATGGTATTGTACCTGCTGTACGACCAGAATCAGCAAGAAAATGAGGATAATATACCTGCTGTACCTGCTGTGTGGTTCAGTCCTCAAACAATAGTTGGAATAGGAGCTATACGACCTGTTTCATGAGAATAATGAGTGCTCCAGCTGCTGTACAGCCTGTTTTCTCTAAATCCCAGCAAGCAGTTGTGTTTTCTTCCTCCAAAATGCAAGGGAGAGGGCTGGAAGTGAGGCGCCTTCTTCCCATGCAAAGGATTGGGTGTGGTAGGTGGGGTAGGTGGCCAACCCCCACCCCACATGCTATAAAAGGGTGCCCAGGCCAAAAGAGGGTGCCCACACTTATAAAGTGTCCACCTACTTTTAATGAAGTATGAAACCTGTAAGTTATAAGGCTTATAACTTAAAACTCTTATTAAAATAAGGATTTCCCACCTGTTCACACGCCACAAAACCTATCAGAAGACAAGGCATTCCACGGCTCACGGGAGGGCGTCCCCGACCCCTGAGCTAGACACACATGTCAGGCATGCAAACGAAACCAGTTCACGCGAAAACATTTCAAAGGCAGACAAACATGAGTGCACAATGCAACATTGTTAAAGGATAATCTCCGTTCATGTACTTGCACAATACTTGACATTTCCGGGCACAAGCAGGCCCACCGGAAAGTCAATTCCAGGTACACACACAGTGTACAATCCACCCGTCCCTGGCACTACGGATCACGCCGTGCCAGTCCTAGCGGTGGTAATCCAGAAGCATACACCGTGTGCAATCCACCCGTCCCTGGCACTATGAATCACGCCGTGCCAGTCCTAGCGATGGAGCACCACTACAGAGTATGCTCATCCAGAGCCCAAAGCTCACACAAGAAGATAAGAGGACCATTAGACAGCTCAATGGTGACAGCGTATAACTCTACTATATACACAAGAAAACCCGAATACCCGAATACAATGCATGTGGGGGCTAGGGGCCATTTTATATGGCCCCTAAGAGCCAGTCGACCAGCCCAAAAAGCAGCCGACAGCAACATGAAGCTCATGACTTGCTCATATCTCCAATCGGCCAGCACACAGAGGGAGACGTGGAGCAGCAAGGGCAGTCGGCCTATGTCAGAACACTCAGACCAGCAGTTGGCCAGTGTCTGGTTCAGCCAGGAGCCACAGGACAGCCTCCCACACCTGAGGAAAAATAGAGAAAAATATGGAGAGTGGGGAAAAATGAGAAAACACCTAAATCGGGCGGGCACACCGACAACAAAGGCCCTAGTGTAAATATACAGACAAGAGATGACTGCTAACACCCCCTCTCAACTCCTGGATGTAGAACCAACCCCATGGAGCTGGAGTGCCGCCGGAGCAAAGCCTGAGATAGAGACTTCGTGAAGAGGTCCACCGCACTGTCCTCCGTCGAACAGAACTCTAGGGGATTGCATGATCCCAATCCTGTTCTTTTGGCAAGCCTCTTCGCATTGCCCAAAATTTTTCAGCCCTCTCGGCCTCTTGACAAAGAACTTCTGCAGCATCTTTTTGAGGCCTTCCTTCTCAGATGCTGCCTATCTTGGGGGCCTTGTGGATGAGCTTTGTGTCCTCACACCTAATGGATGGGGTGGTTTAATCCACAATTTACTCAGCTAGGCATGGTCCTTCCTCACATTAGACGTGAGATCACAATTAGACGTGAGATCACAAGACCATATTTAAACTAGGAACATGCCCTTCCTCTTTCATGCGTGAACTCAAGATTTCTAGCATGACTGAAATCTCCTTACTTTGGTTGTTCCCCACTACAAACTCATGTACCATCTGGTTAACTTCTATTGAAGCACTTGCAGGCTTTTTTACTGCACCTGCATTGTCTCTCAGCTTCTCTATTCTGTACGCATCATCCCAACTGCCAGCAGTGGCATAGATCTTTGCCATGAGTGCATACGGAGCAGCACAACATGGATTCCATTGGCGAAGCTTCTGAAAGTATCTCATTCCTAGTTCTGCTTCCCCGTGACTTTTGCATGCACTGAGCAGAGATGTCCACAATGAAGGGCATGGCATCTTTTCCATATACCTCTCTGCCTCAATAAAATGCCCTGATTGGGCAAGAAGATCAATCATGCGGGCATAATGATCTTGAGTGGGTGCAATGCCATACTTTTCTCTCATTAGATTGAAAATATCCACACCTTTACATACTAGCCCTGCACAGCCACATGCAGTGAGAAGACATGTGAATGTAGTATCATCAGGCTTCACACCCTGTTTTAGCATATCTTCATAACACTGCACAGCCAGGTCACCCTCATGATTCAGGCCATATCCTGTTATCATTACACTCCAAGACACTACGTCTCGAACTGGCAACTTGTCGAAGACGTCGCATGCCTCTGAAAGTGAGCCACATTTGGCATACATGTCAACTAAAGTGTTACCAACAGGGAGACCTGTTTCCAACCCCTTCTGTGCAACGTCACCATATAGCTCTCGTCCCTTCTCCAAAGCTCCAATACTGCCAAAAGCTTTCAGAAGGCAAACATATGCAGAAGCATCCAGAGAGGGGCCCCCCATTTGCATCTGTTCATAGCGTTTCAGCACCTCTGGACCTGATCCAAACTCAGCATATCCTGCAATCAGTGCAGTCCACAGCACAACATCTTGTGATTGCAGCTTGTCAAAGACTCCCTGTGCCTCTGGAAGACGGCCACATTTGGCATATATGCCAACCAATGTACTGCCCACAAAAACATCGTTCTCAAATCCTTTCTCTATAATATCCATATGTAATTCTTGGCCTTTAGTTATGGCTTTCAAACTGCCATAAGCTTTCAAGGCACAAGCAAATGTGAAAGCATTTGGAGAGATGCCCCTAAGTTGCATAAGCTCAAAGCATTTCAATGACTCTTCATCAAGTCCATGCTCAGCATACCCTGCAATGAGTGCAGTCCATGACACGACATCTCCGACCGGCAGCTTGGCCAGAACTTCCCTTGCCTCTGTAAATGAGCCACATTTGGCATACATGTCAATCATAGTGTTGCCAACAAAAACATCTCCTTCCAAACCCATTTGGGCAACATCATTATGTATCTCTCGGCCTCTCACTAGATCTTTCAGCCTACCACAAGCTTTCAGTAGGGCCATCAGTGTGAACTCGCTAGGATATACACTATCATCTTGCATTTTCTGATACATCTGGAAAGCATGATGCAATGTCCCACATTCAATGTAGCCCAATATGAGAGATGTCCATGAATGCTCAGTTCGATGAGTCAATCTATTGAAAACCTGCTGCGCACTGTATACACTTCCACATTCTACAAGCATAGGCACAATGTGGTTCCCAACAGCTCTATGAGATTCCAGTCCAGTACTGCAAATGTGCGAGTATAGGTGCTTGGCATACCCCAAGTTCTTTTCTTTCCTAGATTTCTGCAAGGTACAGAGAAGGTTTTCTATTGAAGGCAACTCAGTCATCTTGTTCAAAATCTATACCAATCCACCCAAGCCTCTTTTGCTGAGTCATCCTCTTCACACCCCCCTTATGAAAGACCTGGCCATTGACGCTTGGTATGACCTACCCAGTTAAAGGTTCCTTTGACTTCCTAGGATTTGAGCCCAGGTTGGATGCCCACGCCTAACATTGCCTTATAAAGTTTGGTGGGCTTTCTATAAAGTTTGGTGGGCTTTCTGTAGAGTTTGGCGGGCTTTCTATAGAGTTTGGTGGGCTTTTTGCATCTCTTCAGCTCAATTAAACAGGTAATTTAACTTGATTTCTTACCAGTCAAAACGTAGCTGTGTTCCTGCAGGTCATGAATGATTTGGTTTAAGTATTAATGGCACCTTCTAGTTTTGTTGCACTACTGTGTTGTCTGGCCCAAATCGAAAGCACAGCATCAACAAATTCTGGAGTGGTCCCTTCAGCAGTGGCGATTTCAGGCTACAGCATAACCATGGGACTCAATAGAGCACTGTGGTGAAGAAGCTACAGTACAAAGGGAGTTCCTATACAGGTTTCTAATTTCAGGTCGTTCGGTGCACTTATGTCACGACTTATGCAAATATGAATTTTGATAACGAACTTACAAACTGGGCAAGCTGTCTGCAGATCATGCCAAGATGTGAGCAAACAGCCTACCTGAGGGCCAGTTAAGTAAACAGCGCGTCAGTACCTTGTGGGGCAGGAGGTTGTGCTGCTGACGCTGTATCTGCTACATGCACCTTGGTAGTTTCTGAGAATTCTTAAGTCTCTTGCTCACAGGCCCAGCGGTCTCCTGCAGTGATGGCAAGCAATCGGACACAACATCATCAACAATGGAGAATGGCAAGGATACTCGAATTTCGATAGAGTATAAAATTTTACAACAAAAATTGGCGTGTGGAAGTGATTACTCATAACTCTAAACAAGTGTACCATTTTGTTGTAAATTGGGGTGTGGAAGTGATTACTCATAACTCTCTCTAAACAAGTGTGTTTGGGCAACCATTTTGTTGTAAATGATGCATCCAAGACTTTCTTTTTCTTTTTCTCGTTACATTGAACGGCTGTCTTGCCATCTGCATTCATGCTAAATTATCAAAGAAAAGCACAATTGTACTGGTGATTTATTAAGTTCACTTTTGTTTGGAACTACTCATAGTAGTGTGAATAAGTGATAATATAACATGACTACATGTAGCTCTTTAAAAATTCATTTTGAAAACTTTAGCATAAAGGTGTGGCAAGACAAGTGTACCTACAACCCTCATACAAGCAACCATGACTCTTTGACATTCTTGCAATTCTCTACAACTTGAGAATAGTTCGCTTGTCAATAAGAGCTAGAAACATGCAAAATAGCATTTCAAATGTTGTTTTCTTATATTGTGCTCGTGTGTTTGTGTGTATTTTTGTTGGAAAAAAGACCATACATAAGGTATGGCAAAGAGGGTAGAAAGGTGGTGGCATAATCCTCCCCATTAATAAATCTCTCTCTCTCTCTCTCTCTCTCTCTCTCTCTCTCTCTCTCTCTCTCTCTCTCTCTCTCTCTCTCTCTCTCTCTCTCTCTCTCTCTTCTTATCGGTATGGTGCTACCCATATTTCCATTAGGACATTTGCAATGTGAATTACTCCTCCTCTTTACAGGGCTCCATGGCAAATGCTCCTCCTTCCTCGATCAATGCCACCCTCAACTGCCCTTTATCAAAAGTGGACCTCCAAATTGTGTTGTCCTCAATAGCCTCTCTAGGGCCACTGACCTGAAACATTTGAAAGCCTTCATATCCATGTTGTTCATCATAGTTGTTAATACATTGGCCATGTTGTTCATCATAGTTGTTAATACATTGGCCAAGGCACGGTTGTATTGTGTTAAATTGGAGTCAAACTAGAGGTTAAAGGTACCTCTACAAGGTCTATGGTTCTCCAAGCTATGGGTCATACCATGGGCCAGGCTTGCGCCACCATGGTAGTGCATTTAGCTTACTGAGGCTGCATGCAAGGCATGTGCGAAGTAGAAATCTTCATGATGCAAGGTCTCCTTCAATTATGGAAATAGCAAATCAAGTAGTTATTAGTAGAAGGAGCCCACGCCCTTCGATTGGGGGTCAAGGACTTTCTTGGGGGTGATAGGATATGCCTTGACCTCCCTTTGATTGGCAATCAAGGACCTTCTTGGGGGTGATAGGATACGCCTTGACCTCCCTTTGATTGGCAATCAAGGACCTTCTTGGGGCAATAGGATACGCCTTTACCTCACATCGAGGTTGGATTGTGTTGAATTAGAGAGGTTAAAGGTACCCACAAGGTCTTAGAGGTACCCACCATAAGGTCTTAGAGGTTAGAGGTTAGAGGTACCCACAAGGTTAGAGGTATCTGCAAAAGGTTAGAGGTTCCCACATTGTGTTGAATTTAAAAGGTTAGATGTACCCACAAGGTCTTAGAGGTATCTGCAAGATCTATGGTTCTCTAAGCGATGGCCAAGCTTGCACCACCATGGTTCCCCTATCCAAAGATGTCATTGGTAGGTTGGCATCGACAAGGTTAGTTACAAGTACTTGTGTTTGTACATGAGATGCAAGCTGAGTGGCTATGATGAGGCTCAAGCTGAGTGGCTATGATGAGGCTTAATGCAAGTGCTTGAGCTTAAGCTAGTGGTGACTATGGGCCAAGCTTGTGCCCACTAAGATCTCCCCCCATCAAGAAATGTGCCTGGATGGCTAAGATGAGGCTTAATGCAGGTGCTTGAGCTAGCAGGCCTATTCTTGCGAGATGTCTCTATTAAATATAGAGCCCGTGGGTATATTGTCATGCATGGGCAAGTCCAAGAAACAACAGTAGGGGTGTAAAGGCCGAAGTTTGTGTTGTGCCACTAAAAGAATGTAGTTAATGAGTCTCAATATAGGGTTCCTTTTATTCACAAGGCATGTCAAAATGAATTCTTTCTACGATAAAGAAGAAGAAAGAAATTTTCCTGAGCTACTAGGTGGAGCTAGATATTTAGAATCATACAACCTGCTAGCATCTCAAGGGTAAAGGTGTACCCATTTAGAAGCTCCTTCTAGTGAAAACTCCACCACACTACTTTCTTCATTGACTCTTAGTTTCTGCTTTCTTTGACTCTTTCCAAGTGACAGCCCTAATGAGGGTTTTGTATCGACTTTGGGCCTATAAACAATTTGAAAGGAGTAGATGAGGCTTGACATGGGGGTGAGACTTACACCTGTGTTAGTTTTAAAGATATCATTGATCTCATAGAGGGGCATGATGAAGGGCTTGTGGGAAGCCAATGACCAAACCATTGCATGATATCAAAGGGTTTTGTGAACCCTTATATCTAGCATGTCTTCAAAAGTGACCACCATACCGGAAGTATTTGACCATGCCATAAAAATCTCTCCCTATAGAAGATTGAGGTCAAAGAAGGCCAATCATTTCTTGTCTATTGGTTCTCCTTAAAGATGAGGGTGATGAGTTGGAAGTGTACTATAGCATGGTCAAGGACCTTTGGTGTTGTAGAGGCCATTAAAGTTGGAATTGTAGTATAGCATGGTTAGGGACCTTGGTGTTGTAGAGGCCATTAAAGTTGGGAGTGTACTATAGCAAAGTTAGGGATCTTGGTGTTGTAGAGGCCATTAAAGTTGGAAGTGTATTGTAGCATTGTCATGAGTTGGATGAGGATGATGAGTTGGAAGTGTACTATAGCATGGTCAGGGACCTTGGTGTTGTAGAGGCCATTAAATTTCTGCATTCAAAGCTCATCTCCATGGTGGTGTGAGTGGTGTGGGTCTGTTAATGTATGCGAAGTTGTAGAAGAGCCCTTTGCCTTCCATACACAAAAACTTACACTAGGACCACCTTCTTTTAATTGGCATCATGAACCTAGGATCAATACAGACTTCTCAGGGTGTAGCCCTTCTTTTTTATTAGTATAAACCTAGGGTTGATACAGACTTCTAGGTGCAGCAATGTAAGAAGTTGGCTCCCAATAGCCATCATCTCCAATTCTGCTTATGGTATGTACATTGGGTAATGGTAGTAGTATGGACATTAGGGAT
The DNA here is from genome assembly GCF_041138505.1 of Cibotium barometz. Lineage (NCBI taxonomy): Eukaryota > Viridiplantae > Streptophyta > Polypodiopsida > Cyatheales > Cibotiaceae > Cibotium > Cibotium barometz. The sequence continues at coordinate 21,512,259 of NC_141055.1, read as the reverse complement.
TAAAGGGGGCTGTGCTTATGGTATGGACATTAGGGATTAAAGGGGGCTGTGCTTATGGTATGGACATTAGGTAATGGTAGTGGTCATGGACATTAGGGATTAAAGGGGGCATATATGATATTGTTAGTTACTCAAGTAAAGACTCAAGAATCTACCACAAATAGGCACCTAGCTCAAGGGGGAGTGTAGGAGATTCTATTGCATTTAATGCTTAGGAATATGTTGACTTTGAGCCCACATGGCGTCCATATTTATGGAGGATAATGCGGGATAAGCTTTTAACGTCATCGAGCACACCTTGATCTCTTTTATTAATCCATGTTACTAATCCTCTTTGATCCCCCATGAAAGCTCTTTATTATACACTGAATAATTCTTTTTGACGTTATTCAATTTGTAGATATAGTAAGCTACTAACCTTCTATCTTGCTGTAAAACAGCTCCAATGAAGGTTACTGGCATCGATAATCACCTTGAAAGGATTATCCCATGATTCCAACTTCAAAACTAGTGACTCAGAGGCAACTTTCTTCATTACCTGGAATGCCTCTAGAGCCTTGCCCGTGATGGACACTTTCTGACGACGAGTCTTCACGCCCTTGAGCAAGTGAGAAAGAGGTGCTGCAAGGTCAAAAAACTTGTCCAGGTGGGTGCTCTAGGCCTGACAAAGACCCACAAATGAGCAGATTTCCTGGGCTATAGTGGGAACATCCCAAACAACTGAGAATGTATTTTACCTTTTCAAGGTCGAGGCTAATACCTGATGAACTCATGATGTATCCCAGGTAATTGATTTCTTGTACTATCTCTTCTATTAATCCATGTTACTTATCCTCTTTGATCCCCCATGATCACACCTTGATCACTTCTCTTAATCCAATATTTGGTATCATAGCCTTAGAATCCATTACAACCCTCGTGGAATGTGAGTATTCACAATGCCTTCATGTGAGTCCTCTAACAAAATTCATCTCAAGGCCAAGAACAAAGTCAAGAAAACAAAGTCCAAAAGACAACCACTAAATCTCATTATTACTATGCATATGCTAAGGCTTTAGGATTTTCAAATTTTCTTTCTGAAAATATGTACATGTATGGGGAAGGAGGGTTCTCGTAGTAAAGATTTGATCTTTTCTTTGTGTCATTGTAAGAGAGCTAGACATTGCCTTGGAGTCAAAGGTAAGACCCTCTCATAAATGGCATCTACGCCGCGTCCCATTGAAAAATTTATCGGCTATGCCTTTCATACTTGGCAAGTAAAAATGAAATTCCTCTTAATGAAGGAAGGTGTTTGGGACATTGTCAAAGGACACATTCCTAAGCCTCAAACTAGAGATGGAAAACTTGAATGGCAAAAAATTGATGACAAAGCCTTAGCGATGATTGTCCTGAGGCTTGATGATAACTATATTCATCACGTTGGGGATTGTGACTCGTCTCAAGTTGTTTTGATGCATTACTCACTCAGGAGTTTATTCTATACATTATTCTCTATATTCTGGGAGAGTAGTAGCATTGGTCTACTGTTGCACCCCTCCCCTAAGTTTGTGACTTAAGGATCTTGGTGCCTTTGGTTATATGGTGGATGCCTCATCAAATTTATTCATTAGCATCCTATTGAGTAGGAGTGGATTGATATAGCCAACCCTTTAAAGAGTTTCCCTTGCTTTAATTACAATGTACAGAATGCCAAATTTTTTCTACTTAGGTAAATTCATAGGATTCCTACCCTCATGCCACATTATGAAAGCTTTGGTTACTCTAATGATTCGTAAGATACTTTGGGATCAAATTTGGCATTCTTATAGGATAGGAGGAACCATACATCCCCATTTGTTTTTACATGGAGGACTTCATGTTAACTAGTGGGAGAGTGATATTTCATGTGGACCCATCTTGCCCTAGATGTTCTATAGTTTAAAGAGTGTAAATTGAGGGATAATGTGCATTCTCTACAATATTATGACAAGATGGATATTGATGAGATGTGTTACTCAGGAATTTATTCTCGACATTATCCTCCATTCTGGGAGAGTAGTAGAACTAGTGTAGTATTGAGCCAATCCTTGAGTCTAATTGTGGTACCTTCAGTTGTATGGTGGATGCCTCTTCAAATTTGGATCCTCGGTGAGTGGGAGTGGATTGATGCAGCTAGCCCTTCAAAGAGTTTCACTTGCTTTAATTACAATGTACAAAATGACAAATTGTTGGGTTAAAGGAGGATTCCTACCCTCATGCCACATTGTGAAAGCTTTGGTTACTCCAATGATTCATAAGAGATTTGGGCATCGACTTTGACACTCTTATAGGATTGGAGGAACCAGACATCCCCATTTCTTTTTACATGGAGGAATTCATGTTAAAATCAGTGGGGAGAGCTATCTTTGGTGTGGACCCATCTTACGTTAGATGTTTGATAGCTTGTAAGAGTGTACATCATTGTATTAGGGGCTGCAAAGTTGCTTAGAGAATATGCAGATCTATAGCTTAATTTATAGGCAGAGGAAGAATAAGTAGAGGAACTATTTACATTACTTGGGGCTCTATTTCTTAGCTTGTATTAGGGGGCCTAAGAGGTCTCCTAAAGGAGCCCTTTTTTATTTTCCTTCTCTAAAATCTTCACTTTATAAGCCATTGAGAAGTGGCCAAAATTATCTTCTTTTTTTATCTCTAATTTTCCATTTATTTAACTCAATTCCAAATTCTAGACACTCCTCTCTCCCCTTTTCAATGCCCCATAAACTTTCTCTCATTAGTACCATGATTGGAAGCTTTGACCCATGAACTCCTCTAGTATTAACCTCCTATCCATGATTATGGAAATGAAGGGGGTCTTAGTACTTGAATAATTCCAAGTCTAGTGTCTACCCTTGTATAATCAATATGAATATAAATATGACGAGAGAGAGAGAGAGAGAGAGAGAGAGAGAGAGAGAGAGAGAGAGAGAGAGTGAATTAAGTAGAGAGTTATAGATTTTATTAGGTTAAACTTTGCAAAGTATGAGAAGAAGAGGACAAAGGAGAGAGAGAGAGAGAGAGAGAGAGAGAGAGATTTTATTAGGTTAAACTTTACAAAGCATAAGAAGAAGAGGAAAAAGGGGAGAGAGAGAGAGAGAGAGAGAGAGAGAGAGATCAATCCCAACCATAAAGCTTCTAGATTGAGCCAGAGGAGGACAAGAACCAACATCTTTCTCTCGCTCTCATCAACCACCCACTCTTACCAAGTCTAATAGAGAGAGGGAGGATGTTATGGCGAGGGCTCTTTTGTGAGCCCTCAACAGTTGCTGTGCAATGGCTTAATAGCCGTTGCACAGCTGCCTATGTGGCCACATAAGTATTCCATCAGACTATTACGAGCATCTGTCCAAGTTGTAGATTTAGACACCATTGCTTCATATCTTGAATGTATGACCTTTTGGTGTATCTACCTTGACTCCTTGATGTAAGATAATGGTAGTAGCTCTTGTTAACCCTAGGAATGGGTTAACATTTCCCCCTTCCTGATGCCGATCGCATCCTCACGCGACGATCGAGTTGAAGACCTTTGTGTGGGGAAAATTGACAAGCTTTGTTGATGGCTTTTAATGTTGAGTGACGTTCAATGGTCCTTGTTCCTCTCTGGAAGGAATAAGAAAGTCTAGTTAGTAAATGAAAAGGTGAGAGATTAGCAGGAATTCCTAATGGGTGGGGGTGGTGGGGGTTTTTGCGAGTGATTGCTTTTTTTATCTTTTTTGTGAGCATTTTTTATGGTTATATTTTTTATATTTTTTGCTCACTTTGTTTTTGGCAATCATAAGCATAGTTACATGTGATTTTTGTTAGTTGGGAAACTAAGAGATGTTAATGATGGGGGAGAAGAGAAGGAAGGATCCGGATAAACGTAGACAAAATCGTTAGAACGAGATTATGATTTTTAGTTCCTCATCTGATTCATTGAAACGACATTCATCACTTGAAGAATTTGGCCTTTGATGATGTCCCTTTTTGTGGCAGGATTCTTGTCAAATGTTGTTGAGCAGGACCTTTTCTTGCATGCTTCTTCCAATATTCTTTTTATGCTTTTATGTATATTTAAGTGTTCGATGAAGTAGATATACATGAAGTACATAACTGAGTCAAATAGACTCTTATTGAGCTGCTACTTGTTGAAGAAGCCACTTGTTGGCAAGGCATGAAAGAATTACGGCAACTTACGAGGCTAATATAGACATCTTCGCTAAGGATTAGAGATTAATGTGTTATAAACACTTAAGTTTTCATTTGGAGAGGTTTGCAATTTGAAGGAAAATTTCTAGGCGATGGGTTGTACCATTGACCAGGCTTTCGCCCACCATGGCTCCCCCCATCCAGAGATGTACCTGGAAAGTTGTCGATGGTGAGGCTCTGGTGCACATGTCCTCTAGTGCATGAGTATGGATATGTACTCATGGAGCATTTTCTACATTAACTTAGCCAAAAATATAGTAAGCTATAAGCTTAACAAAATGTCATGGGGCTATTGAAGATCGTTGGGATGTTCAAGAGTGATAGTCTACCATTTTTAGGTAGGCCATTTATGTGACTTCCTTGTGTTTTTGTTCTTTTTTGTTCTTTTTTTATTTTCTACTGCCTTGCCAGCAACATGTTCTTGTGGCTACTCTCCTTTTTGAGACAATAGGTTCTTGTGGCTACTCTCCTTTTTGAGACAATACGTTCTTATGGCTGCCGCGTAGCTTCTGCACTCATGCTTTTCATCTAGAGGGGTGAAAAGAGCATTATGAGTTTGTTCTTAATGCGCTCATAAGTCTCCGTTTTGCAGACATGGGAATTGATTTGTGATTTTGTGGCTCAATTGTTGTCGAGGCGGTAGGGACAGCTGCCCATTAGTGTTGACTGAACACGCAAGCTCTTGTGTATTTATTATATGCACGAGAGAGGTTGAGTGGCTTGTTTGGTGTTTCTTGGGCCTCCATTCTTATCGAACTTTAGGTGAAGCTGCTGGGGTTGAAGGTGTTGGTGAAGCATTCCTCCCTTTGTTCACTCTTGGCCACAATATGATGGAATTTCCATCATAGTATCCTTGTTCCTCAAGCATGTGCACATACACCCATCTTTGACGAACATTAGGAGTTAATGGTTAATGCCTTTGAGGCTTCTTTCTTTGAGTAGGCTTGCGGCACTTCTTGATGTGCTTGGGAACCCAAGCTTTGGTATTACCTTGGTAGTACCCTTGAGCTTGCAGTAACCTTTTTGGTACCCACACTTGTTGAGTTGCCGGAGTTCTTTGAGGAACTCATATCGACATTTGTGGATAATGTTGTGGAGTACTTTTATTCTTCCTTGGCCTTTGAGTTTTACGTTGAGAAAGAGGATTTGATTGTCGGGGTACCCGAATTGGATTGGCACCTTTGTAGTAGTCATTAGCTACAAGTAGCTACTTTTCCACCCACATTTTGATACCATTAAGATACCTTGATTTTTGTTGTCATGGTGGAGTTTTCTTTTTGGTTGAAGTGGAAGGTTTGGGGCCCTTCTTCACATTGGTTGGTGCTGAGGTTGCGGTTTTGAGACTCATGGGCATTGTTGACAACAATGAGGCTTTAGTCTCTTGCGGAGTGCTGACGATGAGGCTTTTAAGTCTGCAGCCTTCTCTTGTGGTGAGGGTGGTCGACGAGGAATTGTCGAGGTTGAGGCTTTTCCTTTGAGTTCCTTTTTAGAGATAGATGGTTGCACTTGGGGGATTTCTTTAGGAATAGCTATTGATTGTGAGGTTTTGGCATTGGACTTTGTTAGTGAGGATGGAGTTGAAGGGGTATATTCTTTGTCGGAGTTTGTCAATGACGTAAATGGTAGGTCTTTATGTAGAGGCGATTCCGAGGAAGAGGCTTGTAACTTTTTGTGTTCAGCATCAACGTTCAGCATCATAGAAATCCATCAGGGTTGGATCCTCTTCCTTGTAATATGGTATTGTCAACTTTGTGTCGTTGACCATAATGATGACCCTATTGCTAACAAAGCACATTAGTGCTTGGGTAACAATAGTCCATTTATACCCCAAGATCAAATCTGCTTCCAACACATAACCACAAAAAACTTGCAAGTAAGGGGGTTAGATTCTATATAAATTGTTTATTCAAAGTACCCCAAACATGGCATGTTCAACTCTTGTGTGAATGGAATTCTTTCAGGATGAGCCACGAGTGTTGGTTAACCTAATAAATCCCATATCTCAAGGGTCATGAGATTGTGCTCACGTTGTGGATAAAGTTGTGCTTGGATTGTGGTGATTTTATTGGAAAGTTCCAATCCAACCATAACTCCTGGGATATTCTGAGTAAGATATGTTGGAAGTTCTAGCTCCTCCAACCTCTCGTAATAGCAATTTCACAATGCATGCAAAAGTGTTCAAGGTGACTGTTTGCATGGATTTGTCAATTGAGAACCACAAGTCACGTACCCAATTTCCACACATGATAACATCATACTCAAGGGGATCTAGGGTGACACGGAATCTACATTCCACTTTTCCACAGATTGTTTGAGAAGCATATCTAAAGCAACCTGGAACTTCAATGTTTTGTCCATTGGCACCTCTTGCAAGACCATTGTATTTAGGGATGATTTTAGGTTGTCCTAATGACACCTAAGTGTCTATTGTCAGGATGTTATTGTCAGGATGTTATTATCAGGATGTTATAACTAGCTTGAGGGCTAATAAGTGTGCATTTGCTTTTACATTCATTGCCCATAGGGAAAGCTAACCATACCCTAGATAGGTGCAATAACCTCGCTTTTATGCTCAACCCATAAAATAAATCTAGGATCCAAGATCCCATAAACTCCAATAGTTTCCCTTGATCAGTGGTGGTAAGGTAGGTACACATGATCTCAACCTAGGGTAGGTACACATAATAATTCTAGGATATAAGATCCCATAAAATCCAATAGCCTCCCTTGATCAATGGTGATCCTAGCGTAGGTACACATGATCTCATCCTAATATTGGTCTTAGAAAAAAAGGACCTTACACCTACACTAAATTGTGTAAGGCTTCAAATAATGACATTACACCACAATATTGGAGTTACAAACAATGAACTTACACCTACAATAAATTGTATAAGGCTTCAAACATGTTTATCCCTCCATAGCATTTAAGAGTGCTTATATTGCAAATCTACTAGTCCACTTTGTTGACCTCGACTGAATAGTCAAGCACATCACTGGTTGTCTTATAACACTCATTAGGATGGTGATCTAACTTCCATAGCATTTAAGAGTGCTTATATTGTAAATCTACTAGTCCACTTTGTTGACCTCGACTGAATAGTCAAGCACATCACTGGTTGTCTTATAACACTCATGGTGGAAATGGGAGATCAATGGCTTTTCTACACACACACACACACACACACACACACACGCACTTAACATGCGTGCTGATTTGGCTGCACAAAGTTACAAACATTGAAAAAGAATTTCTTTTTTCACATCAATGCTAATGGAATTTTGGCCCATGGAGAACCAATCATAGAGGTTGATTAAAACCGTGCCACTGTGGATTATCATGCAAATGAACTTTTCATCTAACCCCATGAATCCTATGGGACATGGAGGGGAAGGAGCTATCCAACTTATGGGAGTATTCTTTAGCAAAATGGCTGGTTTCGTTGCACTTGTATAACAGCCACCACAATTTCGATGTTGTCGGGGATGATGAGTTCCACATCATCATGGGTGTTGTTCCATCTACCCCACAAGATGCATGCCCATCTCACGTACCATGCCCCTCATTTTGTTCAACAACAGGGGGTGTAGAGGTCTTTACCTAGGACACCAACAATAGCATGATTCTCTCCCCGTAGAAGTAGGGAAGATCCACAAAGTGCACCCAGATGAGGCATTGGTTCTATAGAATCTACTCAAGGTCGAAGTAGGGGAACCGGCATGCACTAGGCCACATCACGGTACAAGGAGGAGTGGCAACAAAGGGGAGGTCATGCTGGGTTTTGCTTGGCCACCGTGACTTGGTAAAAAGCCCTTACCGATGAAGTGGAACTTTTGTTGAAAGACCCTTCCCTTGGAATGTTGTTGTGAACCATTTCTTGAAATTGTCATGTATGGGAACTCTTCCCTTGAAATTGTAAGCTCCACATTCACGGATTGTGTAATTTCATAATGGCATTTTTAAATTTTGTAAGTATTTTATAGATTTAAACTTTCTTCTCTTTGGGGACTAGTTTGGGCTCCCTATCACAGTCCAACGAGCCTGGCACATCTCTGTACTTCTAGTGCCAGCTCACCCCTTGTTCACATCATCACTCCAGGAGGGGATTTGTAGCCATATTTGGTTGTGATGTGTGTGAACACACTAGGACCAGTCGGGGCACTTTTTCTCTCTTTAGGAGGTTTTTTCCCCCATGCTAGTATACACCCATCTTGGGGTATACTTATCATCTTTATACAACACACGTTTATTATTTATCTATCATGTCAGTGTGTGCTCCCTTAAGCTTCTCCATTATGTGTGTGTGTGTGTGTGTGTGTGTGTGTGTGTGTCCCATGCTAGTATACACCCATCTTGGGTTATACTTATCATCTTTATACAACACACATTCATTATCTATCAACACACATTCATTATCTATCTATCATGTCATTGTGCTCCCTTGAGCTTCTCCATTGTGTTTGTGTGTGTGTGTGTGTGTGTGTGTGTGTGTGTGTGTGTGTGTGTGTGTGTGTGTGTGCATTTCTGCAACCCTATTTACAACAATCTTTATGAGAAAAATGGACATACCCAAGGTCAAAGAGTTAGCTTATGAGCCTAAGTGTGAATAAGGGCTAGCTGTGTATAAGACATTATCTCATAATGAATGGATGTATAATCGTGTTCTCACTAAACCTAAGTAATTGTATTTTAGTCACCACTTGGGAAGCATAGTGTCTACTTTGCTACATCAACCTACTCTGTGTGAATGTGTGCATTTACTTTTCAACTAGGGCTAAATCATTCTAAACCTTAATAGTATCTGCATGGGCCTCCTAGATTTATTCTTGTAGATGGGTAATGACATCCTAGTGGATCTCAAGCATTTTTCCCTTTTATTTGAGCATGTGATAGAGCATGTGCTAGCTTTCCTTACAAGGTTTTGATAGCTTGAGCATGGCACTTATTTAGTAGTTATTTTTCCTTTTGGAGATTATTGACTGTTTTTTGAGTGTGTCCTCTTGTACTGCTATCTCCATAAATCTCTTTTTATTAAAAAGCCTTTATTTTTACATGCATAATATTTGATTGCATCATATCAATACATTTCCTTTCAAGTGAAAGATCCTTCTCAATGAGTCATTCAAGCTTCTTGCAGAGTTGACTCTCTTTGCTCTATGTTTGATTTTGTAATTATGGGCTTTGAGCTCTTTCTTTATTGAAGAAAACTTTGAGCTTTACTAGTCCTATTCTAGTTCCTTGATGATATTGTTATGTGCTATTTAAAGAAAGAAAATAAATGAGAGAATAGTTTTAAGGAATTCACAAACCTTTTTTTCCCTCTAAAAAAGTTTTTGAAAAGAGGTAAAGAGCTTTTTAGAACATTTTGAGGAAATTTATAATTTTGAGTCTTTATTTTGTATTTGAACATGCATTGCGTATGTTTCTTTAAGAAACTAAATAAATAATGAAGATAATTCTTATATAATCGCTCGGATGCTTCAAAGTTTTTGCTCAAAAAATGCTCCTCCCCCCTTTGTCCTTCTTGCATGTACTGCATGTCTGCATAATATATGTTTGGTTACGGTCCATAAGATATGTTGAGAGGATACCACAAATCTATAACCCAAATCTAGTGCCCTTTGTCTACCTGCATGTACTACTCAAAATATTGATCAATATTTTCATACTGAGAAGTTAGTGCTCAATACATTGTAGCATTGAACTGAGTACACCTTACTTGACCTTCATAGACCTTGTAGCATTGAAGTGAGTACACCTTACATGACCTTCATAGACAGCCAGTCCAACTGGTGCATTAAGGGAAGGTTTAGCATCCTTAACCCTTCATGTGATAATTCAAACACTCTTCTTCTCTTTGCTTTTGTTTCATCATCTGAGCTGCTAGCTTCTTTATCATGCTTTCCTGAAGTACTGGTAGTGACCTCAATGTATAGAATGGGGTTGGGCATAGGGGTTGTGAGCTCCTTGGTCACTTTGTAATTCTATCTTTTCATCAAGATTTTTGCTCACTCACTCACTTGCTTTTACACCTTATGTCCCTACTAGCAAAGGCATTGACAAACATGTAGATATACGTGCACCGTTTCTGTGATCGATATACTTTCTATGAGTTACTAATGACATGCACACACCTAAAGGAAAATTGGTAGATACATCTATGGCCATTGTTATTGGCATACTTTCTGTTAGCAAAATAGGAAAAAGGCTTCTGAGTCCATTCACTAGAGATCCCTCGATCTCATCACCGAGGCCAAAGACCAAGGCATGTGTGGACCTTCTTTGCCCCCACTGGGACCATAGAGGGAGCTAACACCTAAAACACGTTGAGATTTGGAGATTTTACCATGGCTTATGAATTAATTAAAAGATTAAATCAAAAGCATAGATAAATTATGGAACACAATAAAAACACAAGAACAAGAGACAAGCATCACGTACAATCTCTCTCTCTCTCTCTCTCTCTCTCTCTCTCTCTCTCTCCCCACTTGAGTGGCTCCAACCTTCCACATGTGGGTATTTAAATCATATTGATCTAAATAACCCTTGGAGCTAATAATAGCCTCATCCTCCAAAATTCGGGCTTTCATCTTTACAATAGCAACCTTAGAGCGAAGCACATTGCTTTAATACCCCAAATAAGTAAAATACTATTACAGATGACGTATTACAATGCCCGATGTAAGTCAAAATAAGGCATGAAAGCAAACCAATTAAGATTGGCAAACAACTCATCTAAATATAATAATGCTCTATTTGACACCATAAATGGTATTGTTATGATGTGCACAAACCATCATCACCTGAATTGGCACCATCTCACTGCTCACCTATCTCACTAACATCAAACCATGATAGTTAAAATAATTAATTGGAACCCACACAATTAATCTCGACATGACAATGTAAAATAGGCACAAACACATACACTGATAACACACTAGCTCAGTATTTAACATGGTGTCACTCATAATGCCTATAACACTAGCATGGCCCCACAAAATATACTAATAATACACTGAGTTATCAATATTAAGTGGTCTTACTCATGATACCAACTCATGTATAGTGAGCATGGTACAATGGTCACCTAGGTGTCCTCGAAATAACTATAGAGTACAATTGGCAATATCTAACATTTCCTTACTCAAGCTAGCAACTAAATATATCTAACATTTCCTCTTGCTTGAGGTAGCAACTAAAAGTATCTAACATTTCCTCTTGCTTGAGTTAGCAACTGAAAATATCTAACATTTTCTCTTGCTTGAGTTAGCAATTGACCCTTGGTTGCATGTTTGCTTAAATGAGTAAATGAGATCTGGGGACAAGTGTTGGGATAAGTGCAATAACCTCACTCTTATGCTCAACCCATCAAATAAATCTAGGATCCAAGATCCCATAAACTCCAATAGCCTCCCTTGATCAGTGGTAGGGTAGGTACACATGATCTCATCCTAGGGTAGGTACACATAATAATTCTAGGATCCAAGATCCCATAAACTCCAATAGCCTCCCTTGATCAGTGGTAGGGTAGGTACACATGATCTCATCCTAGGGTAGGTACACATAATAGTTCTAGGATCCAAGATCCCATGAACTCCAATAGCCTCCCTTGATCAATGGTGATCCTAGGGTAGGTACACATGATCTCATTCTAATATTGGAGTTACAAACAATGATCGTACACCTACAATATTAGACTTCAAACAATGACCTTACACCCACAATATTGGAGTTACAAACAATGACCTTACACCTACAATAAATTGTATAAGGCTTCAAACATGTTTATCCCTCTTTAGGATGGTGATCAAACTTCCATAGCATTTAAGAGTGCTTATATTGCACATATTTTATAACATTGCAAAATGAATTCTTTTTTCCACACCAATGCTAATGGAGTTTTTGCCCATAGAGAACCAATCATAGAGGTTGATTAAAACCATGGCATCATGGATCATCATGCAAATGAACCTTTCATCTAAGCCCATGGATTCTTCACAATCCAATGGGACGTATAGGGGGGAGGATCTATCCAACTTATGGGAGCATTCTTTAGCAAAGTGGCGGGTTTCCTTGCACTTCTATAGCAGCCACCGCAAATTTGCTACTGTCGATGGGTGCGATGAGTTCCACGTCATCAGGGGTGTCATTCCTGGTTCTGCAAAACCTACTCAAGGTCAAAGGAAGGGAACCAGCATGCACAGGGCCACACCACGGTATAAGGAGGAGCTGATGCAACAGAGGAGGTCATGTTGGGTTTCGCTTAGCCACCATGACTTGGTAAAAGCCCTTACCGGGCAAAGTGGAACTTTTGTAGAAAGGCCTTCCCTTAGAATGTTGTTGTGAACCATTTCTTGAAATCATCATGTATGGGAACTCTTCCCACCATGAAGTACAGGAAAGCCCCACATTAGCTGGCTCACTTGAACTCTGAGCAGATGTGGTCCATTGGAAGGTCGAAATGTCTTCTTGGAGGAGGGGGCAACATCAGCGAAGGGTTTGGGCTTTCTGTTTATGGAGTCCATGCGAGCTTGCACATGGTTTTCTTGTTGATGGATCCTAGAACGAGCTTGTCTCAGCGATGAACGAGCCAGAGGCTCCATGGCAGACATCATGCAGAGAAAGCAACTATGGATGGGAGCTAAGAATAGTAGAATGCAACACCGTTGGACAAATTTACACAAGTAAAATGAGAAAACCCTATTTAACACACCAAGATGGTTTTCCTCAAGGTGGTGTGATACCACGTTAGTCCACGATGTGAAACTAATGTAAAGTTGTACACAAGAAAAAAAACTAAGCACGGGGGAGTAATGGAAGCGCGTGCGACGTCTCAGTCGTTACACTGTTGGGTGTACCTAGCGAGGGGCGTTGAGGAAGAGGTTAGAAACATCGTGATCAGCATTAATATTTCTTCACAACAAACAACAGCGACAACCAACAATCGGTTTGCAATCGTTCTGTTCGACCTTTATATTCGCAAAAGAAAATGGTTCACAGCCAGACAACGCTTTTCTACTCCTTCAGTGCCCCATTTAATGCTTGGCCCACCCCAAGTGCCAGGTGGTGGCTGGTCATGGTGCCCCTTTCCTATTGTGGTGGTGGCCCTCACTATGGTCATGGTGCCCCTTTCCCATTGCCTTCTAGTTTTCTAAACCTTTGCACAATTGATCAATTGGGGATTTTTATCCCTTCTCCCTACCCCTAGCATGTCTTTTTCCTTTCTAATGTTATCCTTGAGGGGTGTCATGTTGTCCCCCCCCCTTTTTAATATTCAAGAAACAAGAGTGAAACACACACTAGACGAGACGGCTCCACTTCAGAGCATGGTACACCTTTGCGAGCATGGGGGTGAAACGGTTTATAAGGATCCATTTTGCAATCCATCAACCACTTGCAGCTCACAATCATGCCCCACTTGTGCAATATATCGTAGTTATTAAATCCATGCTCGTAGAACGTCAATAACGTACTTGTTTAAAAGGGAAGATCGATGCATGCCTTCAAATTGAGAGAGAGAGAGAGAAATTTATATATATATATATGAATCTTTATATATAAATCTTTTAATGTCACAGTGAACCTTGTATAATACATATGATGACATTGACTCCAAGGAGTGGGACTTGAATCACATCTCTCTCAATGAGGGGCTATGTGCATAAACTGCTATGTAAGAGAGAGAGAGAGAGAGAGAGAGAGAGAGATTTTCTACAAAAAATGTAATGAGAGGAAAAAGGAGGGAGAACTATGCATTTTCAAGAGAAAAGAAAAAGAAAGAGATTTCTCTAAGAAATTTCATTTTGGTACTAAGGCCTCCCTTTGTAAGAAGAATCAATATCACTTTAGTAAGGAAAACACAAACTTTTTTGACCATTTCACAAGTAAGGAAATGTTGGCATCATTCTAGTATAGTACTTGGTGTTGTAGATACTTTGTCGTAGATAATTTAATTAAATTTTGACTAGAATTTTAACACAACCAACTTTTCATACTATGGCCATCTAATAACCTTCAAACAAGAAGCATTTAACATTTGGTCAAGAACAAATAGATGCTAAACAAACAAAACGGTGTACACCTTGGGGAGTGCAACCCTTTTGAAAAAAGAATTAACAAAATAACTAACTCAAGAATGGTCCTTGAAATCTAAAGACAACATTTTGTGGGCCATAATAATTCAAATCCTAAAATAAAAGTAAACCATGACTTAAAAGATTCCCTTGATACTATGTGCCTTAGTGTAATATTAATTGGTGGCATATTTCATTATTTTGCAAGCCTGAGCAATCCACATAATTGTTATATATGGCCAACCCATCACCTTATGCAATATAGCTTAATTGAAAATTGTTCATGTAATGATGGATCCAAATCTTGTGATCTACTACTTCACCCTAGCTACAACATGTTCAATGAATCCTATTAGAAAATGTGTTGGAATTTACCATTCGCATGAGCATGACTAGTGTAAACAAGCTTAAGGGCACTATCATATAAATTAATGAACCTAATTGCAATTAGTTTATGCTCTTGAAAAAGACACATGGCTCGCGCAGGACAGCATGAGCCCATGAAAGTCCTCAAACATCTTGCAAAATGTACAAGATGATGAGATTGTCAACAAGGCCACCACCAAACCATAGCTCTATCTATGAGGCTAGGCCCAAACCAATTGCACACATCACCCAAATCCCATGGTCTAGTACCACCAAAACCCACTATCCACATGTCTGGCTAGGATTGGATCATGGTTGTATGCCCTAGGAATCCTTTCAGGAGATTGAGCAATTGAAATGCTTAAAGTCAATATGAAGGTTATAGCTCATTTTAAAAAAAAGCATAAGCCACTTTACAAAAAACTCCAATTATTATAAACCTAACCTCATCAATAAAGCCAACCTAGTTAGTTCCTTAGGCACATGACAACTTTAGTGTTACAGGGATCCATAATGCAGCTTGTTTACATTCCATTAATTGAAACGTCCATCCACATAAAGGTAATCACAAAGGAAAATACCCAATTCGGATTATTTCTAAGTGCTAAGAAGAAGAAATTAAAGAACATGCAAACTACTAACAATTGAGTTTTAAAATCAATGTTGTATGAAGTGTGAGTTGTTCAAGTAAAAATATCCACAAGTGCCTTTACTTTCATGTTCCCTTTGTCTTCTTAAAGTTCCTTGATTACTTTCATGCTCCATTTCTCCTCCTTTTATATATATTAAAGTTTCTTAATTGCAAATGGATTTGTAATTGTTGGTTTAGCTGATCTCCATCCTTCCTCAGTTTTCTCCCCACAACGCCTCACCTCTCTCTCTAGCTAGGTGTGTGTGTGTGTGTGTGTTGGCTTGCTTATTCGACTAGGCTCACTATCCATGCACCCATTCCTCACATATTTGAGCAATGCCATGACATGTATGCCTTCCTCTCGGACCATTGCAGTTACCATTTTTGACAAAGTGGTATTCCATCAACCACAGGAACTCACCAGCTATTTCTTACACATACGTAGTTGTTTGTCTTTGAGAATGTTTTTACTTGGAATCATTGATAGGTGATCTGCCAAGACATGTTCTTTGGCCGGTCTTACCATAATTGCTCTTGAAAGAGAAGTAGCCACCACTGCCACACTCGACCTGAGACCTTGGGTCTTGTTGAGGAGATACTTCAAGGCTTGGTGATCTATAAACACCACAAAGTGGTGGCCCAATAAGTAGTGCCTGAATTTCTGAAATGATAAACGATGGCCAAAACTTCTCCCTATTGAGCTGTCTGCTTGCAAAGTGTATTGGTCGGTCCATCTTCAAAGCTGCATCTAGTTATACCAGCACCAGCACCAGCACCAGCACCGCTCCTAGTGCCACCCTACTCGCATCGATGTGCACAAGAAAAATGAGCTCCCAATTAGGGGTAACCAGTGCCATCACGAACAATCCTCATTGAGAACCACTGCCAAGTATTGAGCATGCAACATACATGACATCAAAATTGAGGAGCATGCCATATTGCGATGCCCATCATAATATTGTCTTCAGATCAAAGGCGTCTGCATGATGCATGAGAGACCTAAAGCTCAACAGCAAAAACCTATAGCACCAGACTGAAAGATAGATGTCTTCTCCATGACAAAGGACCGCTTTTAAATATGATAGCCCTCGATATAAAAGGTTCCCCTCATGCCCATTGGATATTGGTCACAGTGTCACTTTTGATTCCATTTTCATTAAATTTCTTGCGGGACTGAAGAGATGCCCTATACATCTCCCACCATGATACACAAGCAGATTCATCATCCTTGGTCTCGTATGACTTTTCACCCTGTGTGACCAGTAAACCACCTCTCTCTCTCTCACACACACACACAGAGACACACACGCACGCGAGACACACACGCACGCACATTCCTTGTATGTGCACGGATGTTTTAATCCGGTAGCTCTTTCAGATATATAACTGGGCTTTGACAAGTAGCTACATTGATGTAGATATTGAGGCTCAAACCTCTGTAGGTTCTTCCAATGACAGTATTTTCAAAATTCAAAGTAAATGGGACCCAAGTAAGCTTGTGAAAAGCAAACGATCACGAAGGTCCAAAAGACTCTACCATAGCTTAGAGCCACACTAAAGGTAGAGCTGCCTGACCTTTAAATACTTGTACGAAGGTTTGCTTGTAATGATAATGATTTGAATAAACGATCTCAAATTTGCCAATGTCAGGTCACACTAGTAGAAGCCACAAATACTGCTGCATTGTCTTGAATCAATGTGAGATCACTCCAGCAGAAGCCCGACATACTGCTGCATGGCCTTTAGTCATATTCAATATTGGACCAAAAAACTTCTGGACGTCCAGTGTGACAGCCCTGCAATGTATGTTTACAGCTCCACATTCCTATGGATGCCTATATAGCTCAAAGCATGAATAGGGGTCTCGACCTCGATGACCTTTTCATGGAGGTATCTATTACTCTGGAATGTGGTGTAACTCCAGACGTTTTAGGTTAGGGATGTAGAACTCTAAACAAAACATCACAGGGCTGCCACACTCTCGTCTTCCAAAAATTCCAAGAAACAGCCTTTTGTCAAGGTGGCAAAGAAATGAGCTTGAAAACACTCCCATTGGAAATAGAGAGTCTGTTGAGTAAATGGGGAGCGGCAAAGGCATTTCCCCTTGTTAAGATTTTAGGGCACAACTGCAGTGATGATTCAACAATTTAGAATAGAAGAGGAGAGGTAGACATTTTTAATTCTGCCATGTCAGCGGGGGGGGGGGGGGGGGGGGGGGGGGGGGGGTTCCCAAAAATTGACTTGAAACTGAAATCTGGTTATGAACTCCCACACAAGGCCATGGCGAACTGAACCTAAATCGTGCTGAAAACCTTGGCATGCACCTTGTTCACCTAATAAACTGAAAAGCTTGAAAGAAACTTAAACAAAAGCACATTACCCTCTTATCAAAAGATAGACAACGTGTTGTAAATGCCATAGATTCAAAGCTGCTGCATAATTGGAGTGTCTAGGTGAAGATCAGCCACCACACCTGTACATTCCATCATCTTCGGTTTTACAAATGTTGGGCATTCAAATCATGGCTTAAGTAGGCACTTTGTTACACAAAAGTTTGATCGCTAAAGAGCAGCAAAAACAGAATGCATTGCCCCTCTCCTTTTGTTTCCTCTACAGAAAATAAAAAAGCATCACAAAAGGTGGGTGAGGAGAAATGCATTCTGTTGACTGCTCCATTCTGTTAGCAGGGGCTTTTAACAATTTGCAAGCTTCCAGAGCCAGGAAGCAAATGATGAAAATCAATGCATATGCTGTTTGTCATCTCATTGGACATAAACTCCCATGAGATGCCACCACCTTTTAGTCCCAAAATTGCAGGGTCAGTTCCCACATGCTGTGGGGGGGCAGGATAGCAAACCACAGACAAAATTTCTTCAAAGCTACTCTATCCTGCAGTATCAACACAAGACGCCCCACAGGTTTGAAACTTGGCATTCAGAGCTGTCATCATGCAAAAACTAGGGTATCCCAAGCAGCCAAAATGACAGCTCAGGCCAAGTCACCCCTCACCACCAATTGGACTTTACCATTGAAGCAGCTGTGCAGTGGCATTGTATGGTTCTTCATATATTACTCCAGCACTTTCCAGGAAGTTTCCAGTAGTACATGCTTCCCACTGTCAGCCAATACCCCACGCTGCACAGTCAGGCACAAAGTTCACTGCTTGAAGGTTGCAGGCGGCCAAGCTCCCTTGCTACAAAATCAGGGTCAAGGAACCTTGCCACAAAAGACCACAACTTATATACATCCCTGAAGTCTGATAGTAGACCTAATGCAGCTGTCACCACTTCAACTCTGGAGGGAGCATTCACTAGTTTAAACCCTCTGGCATTGGTTTCCAGGAAACCAGGAACAGGTTCTTCCGTTAAATTACCACGGAAATAAATATTTCTGAGAAAACCCAAACCAAGGAATACATTGATCTGATCTGCCAGCATTCTTACCAGGTCTGGATGAAGCAACTTCCCGTGCCTGTCGAATACATTGAAGGCCACAGAAGCACCTCTGTCATACCTGACCTGAGGGCCATAAATTTTCACTAAAGAGAGATCATTGTCGGGGTGCCGGAGCCTGAGCAAAGAGCTGATTAGCCAATTGATGAGATACCGTAGCCTGAAACTAGTCTTGTTCAGACCCAGCATGTCTGCATGGTCAAGGCTCCTACAGAGCAGCTGTGGTTCTTCAACCACTTCCTCATCAACTTGCTCTTCGTCACTCCTGATTCCAGTGCTTCTTTCAAAGGACAAATCTTCATGACCCCTTGAGCTGATCGATCTGGAAGCAAAAGGATCATCCCCAGGGCCTGCTGAGAAGATTCTCCCAAGTGAGAATGGATCATCATTCCTACGACCCAAAAGCCTAAAGCCACCTTCTGTTTCCCTGCAAATGGCACTATCCTTCTGGCTCCATGACAATTCCATCTCCTGCTCTTTCTTCCCCAACACACTTGCGTTTCGAACATTTGCATCTGATACCAATCTACTGGCATCTTCCGCATGATCTTGCTCCAATAAGTTGGGACACTCTGCCTCAATCTCTATCTCCTCTATGGTCTCCAAAGCTCTTGGACCTAATCTGTCCTCAAAGTCTTCCTCCTCTTTCTGATGAAGAGCTTCCACTACTTTTCTTGTTAAATTCTTCTTCTCATGCTCCTTGACTTGGGAACCCAAAAACACTTCATTATTTCCCAAATCCAACTGTTCCTCTCTTACCTTCTTAAGCACAAGCACCAGCCGCTCTGGCATGTTCTCCTCCTTGCTGCCAAACTCCCCAGACTCATGCCTAGTAGACTGCAGTTTAGAGAGAGAGGCCTCAGTAAGAGAAGGCTTGCCTGAATCCAATAGATCCGTCTTGTGGGGTTCCAACTGCTTCGAGAGACTTAAATTTTTATCTCTATCTTCAGAAAATTCCTTTCCTCCATCTTTGATAACATAGGCCTCCTCTCCAATGCTGTCTCCACTATTGCCAACCCGTCCCATATGCAGGTGCAACAACCCAGAACACAAATCTTTGATCCGGCTTCTTGAAGGTTGAGAATCTTTCCTTCCTTGTAGACGGTGACTAAAAGAAATGGGCAGATGCATAAGTTCCTCGTGAAGAGGGCCACTGAAGCCTTCCTCAGAAACAGAGGCACAGCTGGTATTACCAAGCGGGCTAGGGCCAACAAAGAAAGGGTTGTCATTGCCATCTTCACTGAAAACAGGGCTGCGGCTCACACCACCTACAGAAGCAAGCTCCGCATCTTCACAGGCAGAGCTGTAGTTGTCTTCACATGCTGAGCTTCCTAAGCAGTCAGGCATGCAGTAAGGGGTAGGTGTGTCAAGGTCATCAAAGGCTGGCATCGGGCCTGAAAAAGAGCTTACCATTTTGGCCATATCAATGATCTCACTGCCTGCTGACGTGGAGGAGGCACTGAAAACATGGTGAGAGGGCAGAGGGATAATGTGAACCATGCCTGAGACAAGGGCTCCAGATGGGTCCTGGATGCTTTGGGCAACCGAGTTTTTGATGAGCAAACAACCGAAGCCTGATGGGTCACCTCCAAAAAGCTTGTAAAAGGAGGCTGTGATGAAATCTGGGCGGAAAAGGGAGAGGCCAAGTGAGTCCATGTCTTTAGGGCCCAATGCAGAAGCATCAAGCATAACATGCCATTGATTCTGCTGTGCAAGAGACATCCATTGGTATGAGTATTTGGAGCCAGAAACACGAGATTGCACAGGGAAGACAAAAAGACCCTTCTTTCTGTCCTTCTTTAGCTCTGGTTGTGGGTGCGAAACACGGTCTAGCCAAGATGCGATAGTCAGGCGGGAAGAGCTGGGCAGCCGACTGGGATCAACACCCTGCTGCTTCTTAGCCTTGGTCTTCATCTTCTTGCTGAAGCCCATCAAGAGCTCTTTTTTAAGCTCCGTTGAGCAAACCCTTAGGGATGGCCATCGGAATCTGGCTCTGTAAACCCTGGCTTGGCTTTCTATAGCTCTCTGTTCCATCCAACCCACAGATTCACTCTCATAGTCATACATTGTGACAAGACGACCGTTGGAATCCCAAGGGTAAGCATCAGCGAGCAGTTTGAAGGTAGCCCCGCGGCTAGCAGTGAAGACCATGCTGTACTCAGACTCGGGGATGTTAAGAAACTCCATGATGCGAATGCGGATGGCCCATTCCATGGTGCCTTCGGGGGCAGAGCCGAAGAGGGCATGAGACCAGAGGTTTGCAGAGACCTCAGAGAGGGAAAAGGAGGAGGAGAGTCCTTCTTCTTCTTCAGCGATTTCTTCTCGTTGGGCATGGGTGAAGAGGCCGAAGCCGCAGTAGTCGAGGCAAGCGAGCTCCTCGTCTTCTAGATGGGAGTACTCCTGCAGGCGGAGATGGTCTAGGATTCTGGTTTCAGAGAAGCGAGGATAAGCGGCCTTGAACTGCGAGTATGCCAGCTCGCAGGTGGGCAGAGCCTCGTACGCAGAGACCTTGCCCTCGCTTCCCCCGGCCGTGGCCCGCATAAACTCGCGCTGCGCCTGTGAGCTCGATCTTCGAAGCGGCTTGCTCTTCTCTGCTGCCATCCTCTGAGAGACTGCGCCGCCACCGCCATGGGCAGCCACAGCCTCCTGGCCACGCCTCACAGCAGGCACTGGCTCTACCTTGCCCCGCCTCACAGGCTCGGGTTGTATCACATCCGAGAGGGCGCTGTCCCTACGCTGCTGCTGCTTCTTCTTCTGGCTAGGAAGAAGAGCAGAGCAGAGGGTTATGGGCTTGCAAGGCATCAGAGGAAGAGGAAGAGGCAGAGGAAGAGAGAGAGAGAGAGAGAGAGAGAGAGAGAGAGAGACTTAGCTACCTATAATCTACTCGGTCTGTCTCTCCCATTTGCTAGACCCATGTGTGCGCAAGCGATGCACAGCAACGCCATAGAAGCTCACTGTGGCATGCACAGCACGATATACAAAAAGCAATGATTGGCAGGAAGCTCCACCCCTCATGAACGAATCATCTGTAATGGACCTCGGACTCATGAGCTCCGAAGAAACTTTGAAGTTTGGGAACTAGTATATATAGTGTTACCTCGGCCCAACAAAAGGGGGTCTTCTCTGTTACTCCTGTTGCCTTCTGGCTAAAATTTTAAATAACGTAGTAGAAGGTTTTAAAATTTTGAAAATTTGAGAGGTTTTTTCACTTGAGCAATACCATATATATATATATGGGTGGAAACTTTTTTCCTAGCACACTACTTGTGGAATGTCCTTCTCGACTCCAACCTTTTGGACCCAATATGTCTAATATCTGAATACGTCCAATTTGATTTTATAAGATGTTTATGTTGTAAGGATTTTTACTCACATTAAAAGTCACATAGAATTCAATTGGCCTTCTACAACAACAATATCAGGTAGCCATACACTCGCAAGCAATGGATACACATAAGGAAAAGGTTGGCTAGAGAACGAGCAAGATTGCCCGATGATGGCCAATTGCCAAGGAGTTAGCACGAGCCCTAAGTTCAAGCATTAGTCTTGAAGGTGGAGTTCTCGCCCTCTTTCATTTGGCATGATGCATCCCTTAGGAAAATTATATCTTTAAAAAATTCAAGAAATAGTCACAATTTTAATCAAAGAATGTGTGTTCAAAGTCATCAATCTCCTCTTAACACACATCAATAAGCTTTGGTATAAAGTTCATGAAAAATAGTTCCCTCCCATACACTAAGCATCCATTTCCAAATCATTGACTCTTCCTTGGAACCTTCTACCTTTTCCTATAGATTACTAGATCACCAACACCGAAGAAGACTTGCTCGTACCATTACTATTTTACTAATCGATTACAATGAGGGGCTTCTCTTACTTGCTTCCATTGTTTAAGCGTGCAAAAGTTCACAGGTGCATGTCACATCAAAGTAGTCCCAACCATAGATTACCCATGACCTGAGTGTTCTTTTATGAGTATATTACAAGCTCCAAGTCATATTCACACTTTGTGAATATAGTTGACACATTATTCACAACATAACATTTCCTTTCACTAAAGTTCAACTAGTTAATGAAAAAAACTTTTGCTATTTAATTTAACAAATCTTGCTATTTATGTGATTAACACATTCAACCCACCCATTAAATATGTGAAAAGTCTTGTTAAAGAGTGGAGGGCTATGGCTCATGGATATTTAATATTGCCCACCTATCTCGGAACTTGCATGCGCATCAACAAAAGCCCCTTGATAGCATGCCCCTTGGTTGGGCTCTAAACCATCTCTTAGTACATCTACCATCCTCACAATATCAACCTGACAAGATTTCGCAGTTCTATGGTTTTCTTATAAACATGAGGATTATAGAACCAATCATCATCCCATTTGGTGTCATGATAGGCCTTCTCACCTTCACCAAAACATTATAACGTCAACCCTATCTTTATGTGTAGACTTATATTCATGTGACAACATAATAATGGCAAGATGTAGAACACCCTTTATGATAATGTTAATGATGGCACAATATGCAAGCACATGACCTTTTTGAAAGAAACAACATCCTGGAAAGTCACAATATGCAAGCACATGACTTTTTTGAAAGAAAATAAGCATCTAGAAATGTCATAGTCCATTTATCAAACTTCATTCATATACTTATGGAATGCTTTAAGTCTACGAATTCTTATTTATTTTCACCAAGTATAGTTGAGTGTATGGATTCTTTCTTTTTCATCGAGTCTACTTACCCTAATTAATGTTGCTTAACCTCTCTCTCTCTCTCTCTCTCTCTCTCTCTCTCTCTCTCTCTCTCTCTCAAAGCACCCATTGAATTGTGTGTGTGTGTGTGTGTGTCTCAAAGATCTCTCTCTCTCTCTCTCTCTCTCTCTCTCTCTCTCTCTCTCTCTCTCTCTCTCTCTCAAAGCACCCATTAAATTGCCTAGCCCCTACGGTAAAGTATATAGGGGCTAGGCAATTCAATGGGTGCTTTGAGAGAGAGAGAGAGAGAGAGAGAGAGAGAGAGAGAGATCTTTGAGACACACACACACACACACACAGGGGGGGAGATATCTCTTTGAGAGAGAGAGAGAGAGATCTTCCCCCTCCCCCCCTCTCTCTCTCTCTCTCTCTCTCTCTCTGACTTTCTCAGCTCGCAGCACTCTCTCTCCCCCCTTCTCTCTCTCTCTCTCTCCCCCTCATAGAGACAGAGGGAGGGAGGAAGAGAGAGAGAGAGAGAGAGAGAGAGAGAGAGAGAGAGAGAGAGAGAGCTGACAACAAAGAAGAGAGAGAGTGAGAGAGAGAGAAAGAAAGTTGAGAGTAGAAAGTAGAGAGCAAAGATCTTAGAGAGAGAGAGAGAGAGAGAAGTCACTTAGATGTGAGTAGATCTCTCTCTCTCTCTCTCTCTCTCTCTCTCTCTCTCTCTCTCTCTCTCTCTCTCTCTCTCTCTCTCTCTCTCGCGATGTGAACAACATAATAATGGTAAGATGTAGAACAACTGTGGATGACTCCACCGGTCCTTGCTAGGAAACTCGAAGACACCGCTACAAACACTATGGTTGGGGGAGAAGGGAGCGTGGATCCTCTCAGGAAAGTATACCCGCCAAGGATGAGTCGACCTCACTAGCTAAACATGCAAGACCTAGGCTCTACACTGTCTACTGTGCTCTCTGACCACCACCTAACACTGCAGTACCCCAACAGGCCTCTCACTCACACCACACACACCACTCACGCCTCACTCACCTCGCTCACACAAAGAGATAGACAAAACACCACACAGAGCACAACACTACAATCACAATACCAAAAAGGAATGATCCGATAGAAGGACTGTGCTAGAACTCAAGGTGATACACAAGAGAGTGTCCTCTTCTCTGAGAGTATGTCCCCGACCGTCTGTATGCTGCCAAGAGAGTGCTCCCCTTTACTCCTCATTGGGTGTCCTCCTCCTCGGGCGGTGCTCAAGAGGATCTCTCCTTGCCTTGGGGAAGGGAGAGGGGAAAGGAAGATGATGCTCATGATCTCGAAGAGGATCTCTCCCTGCCTTTGAAAAGGGAGAGGGGAAAGGAAGATGGTGCTCAAGATCTCGAAGAGGATCTCTCCCTGCCTTGGGAAAGGGAGAGGGGTGTTCCCTCCATGAGTGCCATCGGAGTTGGCCATGCACGTATGAGATGTCGAAGGGGACCAGCGGTCAGAGGGGTTGAAGAGCACTGGCGGTCGGAGGGCACCGCCGGTGATGGCAATTGGAGTCATCAGAGGGGCACTGGTTGTCGGAGCCATCGACACTGGGGGTTGGAGTGATTGGAGCACACCGACGGTCAGAGTGGTCGGAGCACACTGGCGGTCGGAGTGGTTAGAGGAGTCGGTGGAGTGTGGAGGAACTGGCTTCTCGTCCACAGGTCACCCATTACTACTCAATTCACCGTCACGGTGAATGCCAAGAAAACACAGGTGAGCCTTCGGGAAAAACATTCGGCAAGCAGGCTGCCAGGCATACCTCATACAATGATCCTTCCAGGCAAACCTTCTGGAGAGATACAAAATAAATAAAAATGAATCAACTAGGCTCCTGGGCAACTTCATCCAACGAGCTGTAGAAAAAAATGATTGAACAGGGAGCTCTTGGGCACTTCATCCACCAGTAAGCTATTTATGAGAGCTCTTGGGCACTTCATCCAGCAAGCTATTTCTGAGAGCTCCTGGGCACTTCATCCAACAAGCTATCACTTACTGTATTACCACTTTCATCCCTAGGCAATGCATCCGACAGAAGGTTACCTCAACAAAAGCACAAAAACCCATCTAAACAATAATAATCACTGGACACTTTGTCTGGGCAAAACTTTTGGCACGAAGTCCTAGCATACAAGATACAGAATGAAAGTTGGCCATGGCCGGTACATGCCCGTAGGCAAACAAATAAAATAAAATAAATAAAATGACAAAAGACCGAATCAGCCATCATGAGTGGCATGGGAGGAGGCATCAATCCCAAACCCTGGTGGACCTGTGGTGGATCTAGAGTGTGGACGGCCAACTGATCGACGCCGCTCAATGAGACGTTGAAACTCCGTAAGGTCGTCCTCTGTAGATGAAGCCTGTTGGCGGAGATCAGTTAACTCAAACGCATGTTGCTGTGACTAAACTTTGTGTAAGAGCACGCTCATGTGCGTCGTCTTGCAAAGTGGCGAGATCTCTCTCATGCTCCAACCGAAGGGCCTGCATCTCTGACTCATGCTGATGCTGGGTCTCCACCAAAAGTGTACGCTTCTGCTCTCGAATGGATACCATGGCATCCTCATCAAGGATGGGAGATAAGTACAGCTCAAATAGCTCCTCGCTTTGCGAAGCTCCTGAAGCTCTCCATCCTGCTGCATGGTCTCGTGTAACTGCTCAAGGGCCTCCTCTGCATCCTCTGCTCGGGCTGTAGCCTCCTGAGCGGTCCGCTCTGCTAGATAGATCAACCAATGCAAGTGTCGGTTAGCATCCGTGAGTGAAGGCGCACCTAGGACTCTTTGATGAATGAGTCCTATGGTTGTGATCCGTCGAGAGGCTTCCATCAATGTGTCAGCCACTAGATAGCACTCCGCAGCAAGCCTCATCAAGTCTGACGGAGTGGTCGGGACTGTCTCTGGGGGAGACTCGCCGGGGAGTGGTGGAGAAGATGGTGGAGGTGAAGCTTGGAGGAACTGGTGGTGCTGTCGAGAAAGACTGTGTCGGAGGGGAGGATGAGGGTGGTAGTGGCTGAAGTAAGTAGCTCATGTCGGTGTCGACAGGAGATCGAGGTGAAGTGGAAGATGAGGTGGTGAGACGAGGGAAGTCGGCGCGCTAAAAAAATGGGTGAGGTGGGGCGAATGGAGTGCGGGAGGAACATCCGTCGGAAGAGATTCCTAGAAGGCTCTGGATGGTGCGGAAGGAGAGGGTGGCGAGGATAGTGGTAATGATGGAGGGGAAACCAGGGAGATGTGGTGTGATGCTGGTCCCTGGGAAGCAATGATCCATGGAAGGAGAATGGGGTGTGAGGGTGATAAAGGAGTAGTTGATGATAGAGCCATCGATGACGAAGGTGGTAGTGGGGGGATGTCGATGATGGGCAAGGTGTCCATGGATGAGGAGGGTGGGGGTGGAGTGGATGTCGATGTGACGAGGGTGGGTGTGGGATGGATGTCAATGGTGGGTAAGGTGTCGATGGTGAGGGTGGGGGTGGAGTGGATGTCGATGACGAGGGTGGGTGTGGGATGGATGTCAATGGTGGGTAAGGTGTCGATGATGAGGGTGGGGGTGGAGTGGATGTCGATGACGAGGGTGGCCGTGGAATGGATGTCGATGAGACGAGGGTGGCCGTGGGATGGATGTCAATGGTGGGCAAGGTGTCGATGATGATGAGGGTGGGGGTGGAGTGGATGTCGATGAGACGAGGGTGGTCGTGGAATGGATGTCAATGATGAGGGTGGCCGTGGGATGGATGTCGATGGTGGGCAAGGTGTCGATGACGAGGGTGGCCGTGGGACAGATGTCGATGAGACGGCTGCTCCCTAAGTAGGCAGGCTTGGGTGCGAGGTCGTGAGGGGGAACCAGGGTCAGGTGAGGGATGGCGCTTAGGATGGGCCATCGAGTGAGTGTAAAAGTATCGTGCCATGTGTGTGAATAATGAACCAGCAAAGCATAAAGCTGGTGTGCGTGTAGATGTGACGGCGCAGGCTACGACGAACAGTAGATGAGTGCAGGCTCAGTAAAAGGGGCGAGTGGTGTGTAAAGAGAGAAATGCATCAAACAAGGGGAGGCGAAGTAGTCCTGGTTGGGGACGAGGGGCAAGGCGGGTGAGGAGATAATAGATGAAAAAATGTGGGTGGTGAAGCAATTTTGCCGACACCAAAGTGCTGGCATCATCCAAGGAGATGATGGGGGATGCTGGGTCACGAGGGGATTTTCGCCTAGGAATCATCCCAGGTACTAACCCCTGGAGGTTAAGGACCCAATCCTCCTCAGGAATCCTAGAATACCCAATCCCATCTTGCAGGCTTGGGAATGGTGGGAAACTGAAAAACCTCACCAATGTAGGCAGTGGTGAGTGTGGGGATGCGCTTGGTGGCTAAGTCCACCAAGAAGGATTTGCATAAATCCTCCGATGTAGTGGTGAAATCTAAAGAGTCAAAGTGAGCCAACCCTACTAAGGCAAGCTCATGCGATGATAAAAAAAAAGATAATGGAGGACCTAGAGGGTGGTGAGGAAATGATACCTCAGCCAGTGGAGATGACAGCTCGGTGGTGGTGGTGGCGATGGTTGAAGTAGTTGCACGAGCCGTGCTGGCGATGTTGATGGTGTGGCCACCACGAGAGAGGTGGGCATGAGGGGGATCCGAGAAGAAGAGACTATCGGAGGTTGGGCCCGGAGAAGAGCGATGGTGGCGGGTCGGAGAAGAGGGACACTCCCGAGGATGAAGTCAAACCCTGGGTGCGAGCCCTACCGCTCGCTGGGTGCTCCTCCATGACGAAGGCTAGGGTGGAGACACTAACTCTGTTGTAAGGGTGGGGTGCTTCCCATGGAGGACTATTTAGATGGAAATTTCGATCTAATGGGCCATTATTGTGTTAAAGATATGAATGATATGATCTAAAAGAATTGTTATCTGATGATGAGTTCTATATAAGGGATCTTTTTCCCAGGATTCAGTTGGGTTCACCAGACTATAAGGAACCCCAGAATCAGTTGGATATCTTAAAGGAAAAGAGTTGTCCTCTAATTTTGCAAGATGAGGACATCTCACATTTTTTAAGTGGGGTAGGATGTAATATTTCTCCCTCCCAGCTTTTGAGGTGTGCAGGTGTAAGAACCTCCCCTTCTGATCTTATAATTATTCCCCTCTACGAAATAAAAGAAAGATCCTGTTTTACCCTGTTTTGGCCTAGAGAGAGAAAATTTCTAGAGGGAGGTAATTTAAAATTGAGATATCCTCCTAGTGTCTAAAATTATTTCCCCTGAAATAGAAATTCAAAAAGAACTTTCCAATGTGCAATTGGAATTAATTGAAAATAGGTATACAGGACCTTAGCCTAAGGGTCCAGATTTTTAGAAATTTTTAGATTATGGTCCAATTAAGGTTCCTATGGACCAATAAGATTAATCCAAATTTAGGGAGGAGATAAATTGAATAATAAAAGAAAAACCCCCCAAAAATGAGTAAATGCTCACATAAGATGAAGAGTTGACTGAGTACAAGGTTTATTAGTTAAAAATTAAGAGATATAGAGGAAATGATGCATTTTTGACACCTCAGTGTGGGGATCTCCCCTCATGAAGGAGGCGCCTATTTCACATGTGTGGAGGAGATTTAAACTAAAAAATAATGAGATATTTTCATCTCTCCTCTCTCCTGTTTCAACTAGATCCAAAAAGTAAGCTAAATTGACCCAAAAATGGTCAAAATTGACCCCAAAATGGTCAAAATTGACCAAACTGATTTGGAACATTCTAGAATCAGTTTTCTTGGTTCGAGGCTCAGTTTTTCCTATAAATAGAAGCCTCCCCCTTTGTAAAAGCGTAATGGTGTTTATACACTATTACTCTGCTCCTGTCCTGAGCCATTTACATTGACTTTTTTTTTTATAATTCAATGTTTTTGGCCTAATCCTCTCCAACGAAATTGGTGCCACTCTTGCTTCAAACAAGAGTAGAACCCTCAATCCCTTAAGCCAAAGGAAAGCTTACAACTCCATGTAAGCTAAATTTTCTTACTTTTTTATTTTAAATCTATGGTTTTCTTGATTTCTTTGTTTTATAGTTGCTTGAATTAAATTCAAATGCTATGCCTTTGAGGAAAAGGCCACCCCCTTCTCTTCTTTACAATTCAGTCTTTCTTAATCCTAGAAAGATTGGTTAAATGATTAATTAAACTTTTCTTATTGTTTACTCTCTTGAATTCTGAAAATTGAGTAGATTAGAGTCCTATACATCTAGATTGGGTTAATTTAAGTTGAAATTAGAATGATAAAAATGAGAAATGGTTAGCCATACAAAGGAGGTTATGGCAAAATTTTCCAAAATTTTGTGGAAAAGAAAGTTTGTTTTTATGTTATTCCAAAAGAGTAATTCCCACCGTTTGTGCATTCTAAAAGAAATATTCTAATTACTCCACGTACATATTCACCTATGCATATGCATGGATATCACTGATATTAATTATTAAAATTGATTTCTATGCATAGAAAGATGCATAATGGAAATGTTTTTATTATAAAAAAGTTATTTTCATTAAATTTAATTTCTATGCATAGAAAGATGCAAAATGGAAATTTTTTTATTATATAAAAGTGTTATTTTCATTAAATTTAATTTCTATGCCTAGAAAGATGCATAATGGAAAATTCTTTATTTTAAAAGTGTTATTTTCATTAAAATTGATTTTATGCATAGAAAGATGCATAAAGGATTTTTTTTAATTTCAAAAGTGTTATCCTCATTAAAATTGATTTTATGCATAGAAAGATGCATAAAATGTTTTTTTTATTTCAAAAGTGTTATCCTCATTAAAATTGATTTTATGCATAGAAAGATGCATAAAGGATTTATTTTTATTTCAAAAGTGTTATCCTCATTGAAATTGATTTTATTTCAAAAGTGTTATTCTCATTAAAATTGATTTTATGCATAGAAAGATGCATAAAGGATTTATTTTTATTTCAAAAGTGTTATCCTCATTGAAATTGATTTTATGCATAGAAAGATGCATAAAGGTTTTATTTTTATTTCAAAAGTGTTATCCTCATTAAAATTGATTTTTATGCATAGAAAGATGCATAAAGGAATTATTTTTATTTCAAAAGTGTTATTCTCATTAAAGTTGATTTTTATGCATAAAAGGATTTGTATAAAAGTGTTATTCCCACTAAAGTTGATTTTTATGCATAAATAGATGCGTAAAGAATCTTTATATCAAAATTAAAATTCTCTTAAATTCTATGTTTAAATTCTATGAAATAGATGTGAATAAATGGATGGATGGATGTGATGTGAATAGAGGTGATGTGATGTGAGGTGAATAGATGTGATGTGATGTGATGTGAGTCAGATAGATGTGAATGAATGGATGGATGGATGTGATGTGAATAGAGGTGATGAGATGTGAATCAAATAGATGTGAATGAATGGATGGATGGATGTGATGTGAAGAGGTGATGAGATATGAGGTGAATAGATGTGATGAGATGTGATGTGAATTAGATAGATGTGAATGAATGGATGGATGGATGTGATGTGATGTGAATTAGATAGATGTGAATGAATGAATGGATGGATGTGATGTGATGTGAATAGAGGTGATGTGATGTGAGGTGAATAGATGTGATGAGATGTGATGTGAATCAGATGGATGTGAATGATGGATGGATGTGATGTGAATAGAGGTGATGAGATGTGAGTAGAGGTGATGTGGTATTCCCGACCTCACCCAGTCTCAAGATATGACTGCATTCGCTTCGAGCATCTCATCTCTTCGGCTTCAACTTGAACAAGCCGAGCAAGGCTCGCACGCCATTTTGAGGATTTATATTTTCTTGACCCAGCGGAGAGACAATAGCATAAGTGGTTTACAGGAGGGCAGTATGTCCACGCCTCTTGCGACCGACGTGCAATGCTATGGCAGAACCTCTCATTAGCAATGATTCTATTAAAGCTGAAAATGGTGCGTGGGATCATTCTATATCATTCAACGCCTCCGAATTTTAGACTTTCATGCCAAGTCTACAGACTCCTTAGTTGCTTTATTCCTAAGGAGAAGATGATAGCTCCCTTGTCAGTAAGTGAACGTTTGTATCAAGGCATGGCTATGGCCCAATACTGCCATCTTATGCGTCTCTCGAGGAGATTTTGAATTCTGGAGCCAAGCTGCTCTATGTACATATTGCAACTTTTATATAAATGAAAAAATGTTTTCTGGAGAAAAATTCCATGTTGTATAAGTGATTGCTTATGTGAACAAACTGTTGAAGAATTATCAGACATATGTCATAGATCTCCAATAAGATCATTGTCTTGTTATCAGACATATGTCATAGACCTCCAATAAGATCATTGTCTTGTTTAAGAAATTGCTTTCCGAATCTCTTAAGTCTTAGGATCTCGTGGACGATATCAAAATAAAAATTTAATAATATATAATTTTTGGAAGAATCATGAGACGAGGAAACCGTGGCCGTCAGCCAGACCCTCTCTCTAAAGATGATGAGCTTGACCCTGATGTTCACAAGGCTCTTCATAGGACTCAGCCAGGACCCTTTAAAGGAGAAGGGGAGAACCTGGGCGAGGCTGTGGAGAAATGGGTGGAAGCCATGGAAGAATTATTTGACATCACAGGCTATAACGAGAAGAGCAAAATGGTTCTTGCCAGGCTGAAAATAGTGGAAACAGCCAGGGTGGCATGGAGGAACCACTATGACACCAACCGTCTGGACAAAAATACTCAATCCTGGACCGCGACCTTAAAACCTATTTGAGAAAGAGATTTTGTCTCCCTTGATTTTTGGAAACCAAAATGAACTAATTCTTAGAGCTAAAGCAGGGGAGCAAAACCATCGAGAAATATCACCAGGCCTTTGCTCTTCCACCTCTAGATGAAGAGCAACTCATGGCCAGGTTCATTTGGGGAATGAACGAACCCTTGGATACATTGGTCAAAAATGCCAAGCCAGTGTCCATGGGGCAGAAGCTGTCAGAATGGCGAAGGACTTCGCCAAAGCCTTCATCGTAAAAGTCCCGCCAAAGCCAGCTCCCTCATCCTTCAAGAGATTTCAGACACCGGGAAGTTCTTCCAACTTTCCGCCTCCAAAGAGACACCAAGGTCCTAACCAGAATGTGGAGACAGGAAGCTTCAAAAATGAACGAAGACCTTTCCCTTGAAGTACATTCTCAGGAACTCCGGCTCTCTCTAGAATGTAAAGGAAAGACCTTCGACGCTTCGGATGTCAAGGACTTGGGCACCAGCTTAAGGATTGCCCATCTCCTTTTGTGGGCCAAGGAAGCCAGGGTCCTAAAGTTCCGAGACAGACTCCTTCATATCAGTCCAATCAGGGTCCCCCCATCAATGCCAAAATCAGGGTAACCCCAGAGAAGAGTGCCAGCTCAGCCTGCAGCCTCCATGCAAAGCAGTCTCCGAACTCCCTCCTAGAATTGGAATAACCAAAGAGAGAGTTCCACCTTAGAATACAACAGCCAGAGCAGTCACCATAGCTGAGGAAGTGGAGGAAGAGAAAGGACACATCTATGCAGCAATTGAGCATCAGGGGAATAACCATCAATTCTCAGTCCTCCAGACTCCAACAGAGTACTAGGGTAAGAAATTCAAGCTTTTGATCGATTCAGGTAGTACTCATTCTTTTATTTTCCCACGATGTCTGCGTAAATTAGTCCTAAATCAAAAATCAAGGAAACCTATGCAAGTGGAATTAGCCACCAGTTGGAAGATTCTTTTCACTCACCTTGAGGCGGACCTTATTCAGTTTAGCTTAGATGGGAACGTAACAGAGTGCCAGTTCAAAGTCCTACCCCTGGGAATATATGATGGAATCCTTGGAATGGATTGGCTCCAAAAGAATCAGGCTAACATTCATTGTCACAAAGGAACCATCTCTTTCCTAGACCTTCACGGGAATAAAGTTCAAGGAATTGGAATTTCCAAATCCCCAGTGCTGTAATTAGTCAAGGCTTCCAAATTATTAAAAGGGCTCAGAAAAAGGCAAGATGTGTATGTCATTAAAATGAATCTGGTAGACATAAAATGCAAGGCTAAAGAACCAGAGTGGTTAAGTGAGTATGCAGATGTATTTCCTGAAGAGCTGACTGAGATGCCTCTTCGTATCGTGAAGTAGATCATGAGATCAAATTAACCCCTGGAGCTCAGCCGGTAGCCCAGTGTGCATACAAAATGCCAGTCCCTAAAGCCATAGAACTTAAGGAGCAGTTGAGACAACTGTTAGAGTAGGGATTCATCAAACCTAGTGTCTCACCTTGGGGTGCACCCGTTCTCTTTCAAAAGAAGAAAGATGGAACCTTAAGACTCTATGTTGAGTACAGAGGACTGAATCAATTAACAATTAAGAATAAGTATCCTATTCTTAGGATTGATGAACTTCTGGATCGCTTAAGTTGTACCCAAATGTTTACAAAGATAGATCTCAAATCCGGGTACTACTAGATCAGAATCAAGGAGCAAGACATCCCACAGACAGCATTCAATACTCGCTATGGGCATTATGAGCTCACAGTCATGCCGTTTGGATTGACTAATGCCCCGGCGACATTCAATCATCTTATGCGAGATATTCTCCGAGAATACTTGGATGATTTTGTTCTTGTCTTCTTTGATGATATCTTAGTATACTCGAAGAATGCTGCAGACCATGAAGATCATGTGCAAAACACCAACTCTTTGCAAAGAAGAGCAAGTGTTCCTTCTCTGTTGACCAGGTGGAATACTTGGGATTCATAGTGTCAAAGGATGGGATTTCTCCTGACCCTGCAAAGATCCAAGCAGTAGTTGAATGGCCAAAACCTAAGTCAGTAAAGGAAGTCATAGGATTCCTAGGGTTAACCGGATGGTATAGGATCTTTATACCTAGGTCTGCTCAGATAGCATCCCCTTTGACTAACCTTCTCAAGAAAAGTACACTTTTTTAATGGACTGCAATGTCTGAGAGTGCCTTTGACAAGTTGAAGACAACCTTAGTAACCAACCCTATCCTTAAGTTGCCAGATTTTACCAAACCCTTTAAGGTAGTTACTGATGCCAGTGGATTTGCCTTAGGCAGTCCTCCAATGCAGGAAGGTCATGCAGTGGCCTATGAATCCAGAAAACTCAGAACACATGAGAGGATTTATGCCGTCCATGACTTGGAGTTGCTCTCAGTAGTGTATGCTCTGAAGTTGTGGAGACATTATCTTTTGGGACAAAGATTCACCTTGATGACAAATCATCAAAGTCTGAAGTGGATCTTCACCCAAAGGGATCTCAACATGCGTCAAAGGAGATGGATGCAGACCCTGCAGGAATTTGATTTTGAAATAAAGTATCAGGGCCGGGGAAAGAAAATGTGGTTGTAGATGCGCTCAGCAGAAAAGCCTCCTTGCTTGCAATTACAGTGGTGTCAAATCCATTGATCAATGAAGCAAAGGAGAAAATCATGCAGGACAAATTCTTTGCCCCTATTGCTACCCGAACAGAAAACAACTCGTGCTATGTAGCACGGTCCACAGTAGAATACGTATGCCTGTTTTACAAAAAACCGCACTGTCAAAATTTCTGCACAAAAAATGACAAAAACACCTGTGCAGAACTTGTAATGCAAAAACGGAACCCGAAACGACCTCAAATGCAGAGTATCAGGACTTACAAGCGCTCGTGAAAGCTCACCTCAATCGGAGAACATGAGTCGGAGGGTGCTAGCGGCGTAGCCATGGGAGCCGATTCCTGCTCTGATACCAATTGTTGGAATTAGGGTTGCAGGAAAGCACACAAAGCTTGGAGAAGAAGAAGCAAGAATGCACACAACACAAAGTGTATTAGATTGTGCCAATGTACAAAGATAAGATAGCCCTAGAAAGATGGGGGTATATACAAGCTGGGGAAAAAACCTCCTAAAGAGAGAAAAAGTGCCCCAACAGTCCTAAGTGTGTTCACACACATCACTGCCTATATATATGGCAGTGATGTGTGTTCACACACATCACTGCCTATATATATGGCAACACTTGCAAAGATCCAAGCAGTAGTTGAATGGCTAGAACCCAAGTCAGTAAAGGAAGTCATAGGATTCTTAGGTTTAACCGAATGGTATAGGATCTTTATACCTAGGTATGCTCAGATAGCATCCCCTTTAACTAACCTTCTCAAGAAAAGTACACTTTTTTAATGGACTGCAATGTGTTAGAGTGCCTTTGACAAGTTGAAGACAACCTTAGTAACCAACCCTATCCTTAAATTGCCATATTTTACCAAACTCTTTGAGGTAGTTACTGATGCCACTGGATTCGCCTTAGGTAGTGCTCTAATGCACGAAGGTCATGCAGTGGCCTATGAATCCAGAAAACTCAGAACACATGACAGCAACTATGCCGTCCATGACTTGGAGTTACTCTCAGTAGTGTATGCTCTGAAGTTGTGGAGACATTATCTTTTGGGACAAAGATTCACCTTTGATGATAGATCATCAAAGTCTGAAGTGGATCTTCACCCAAAGGGATCTCAACATGCGTCAAAGGAGATGGATGTAGACCCTGCAGGAATTTGATTTTGAAATAAAGTATCGGCCGAGGAAAAAAATGTGGTTGCAAATGCGCTTAGCAGAAAAGCCTCCTTGCTTGCAATTACAGTGGTGTCAAATCCATTGATCAATGAAGCAAAGGAGAAAATCATGCAGGACAAATTCTTTGCCCCTATTGCTACCCTTCTTGCTACCCTTCTGATGCAAGAAAGCAAGACTCCTTAGGAAATGAGTCGAGTTCTTGGATACAAACTGGATTTAGGATGCATGTATTATAACAATCGGCTATGTATCCCCAATGATGCGGGAATAAAGAGAAGAATTCTGAGAGAAGCCCATGATAGCCTGATAGCTGGACATCCAAGGTTTATAAAAACCTATATGTCTATGAAGAAATAGTTCTTCTGGCCAGAACTCAAAAGGGATATACTTGATCATGTAAAAAAATGCTTAATGTGCCAAGGAGTCAAGGCAGAGAGAGTCAAGATGCCATGAAAACTGCAACCTCTAGACATATGAAGTGGGAATGCATCAGTATGGACTTTGTCACTGGATTACCTTCAGTGCAATCAGGTTGTTACAACTCCATTTTTGTGGTAGTTGACAGGCTAACCAAAGTTGTCCATCTGATTCCAGTGAAAGAAACATACTCGGCAGTGGATGTTGCTAGAGTTTGGAGATCTTCAGATTGCATGGTTTACCCAGGAGGATAGTAAGTGACCGAGATCCCAAATTCACATCAAAATTCTGGACTGCATTCT
Organism: Cibotium barometz; assembly: GCF_041138505.1. Classification (NCBI taxonomy): domain Eukaryota; kingdom Viridiplantae; phylum Streptophyta; class Polypodiopsida; order Cyatheales; family Cibotiaceae; genus Cibotium; species Cibotium barometz. The sequence goes on along the minus strand of NC_141055.1, from coordinate 21,475,511 downwards.
TTGAAGCAGTAGGAACTTTCTTGGATCTTAGCATAGCCTACCACCCCGAAAAAGATGGCCAAACGAAAAGGGTGAATTAAGTAATTGAAGATATCCTTCGGTCATGAGTCCTTTCAAAGCTTTGTATGGACAAGATTGCCTTACACCATTGACTTGGTCTGATCCATTGATCAGAGCCGAAATGTCCAGACAATTGCTTGTTGACATGGACCATAAAGATATAAAGACAGCCCAAGACAGGCAAAAGCAGTATGAAGATAAAAAGAGATCCGAGAGAGAGTTTGAATCAGATATGGTCTTCATTCGAGTATGACCAAAAAGAAGTTCCTTATCCTTAGGGAAGTACAAGAAGCTCTCTCCCAGATACTATGGGCCGTATGCTGTCATAAAGAAAGTGGGCGATCTAGCCTACAAACTTCTTCTGCCTCCCCATCTCAAGGTACATGATGTATTCCATGTCAGTTTGCTTAAGAAGTATGTATCTAGCCGGACTCACGTGCTTGATGTATTGAGCAATTGATCTCTCCGACTCAAGGCCAGATGGTACTCCAACCTGAGGAAATCCTTGACGTTTGGGAGAAGATTCTCAGAAGCGGGGTCCTTAGAGAATTCTTAGTAAAGTGGAAGTTCTTCCCTCTAGAAGACGCCACCTGGGAGGAGAAGAAGAGTTGGCGAAGGATTACCCTCACTTTGCGAGATGAGGACATTTCGCATTTTTCAAGTGGGAGAGGATGTAAGATTCCTCCTCAACCTGAATATCAAATAAGCCTCTACTTCAATCCCTTGTAATCATTCTATGATTCTGAATATAAGAAAATATCATTTTTCCTTGTCTTGCCTACTAGTGAGATAAAAAAATTCTAGAGAGTGGTAAATCAAAATTGGGATATTTTTGGATAAATAAATTCTTCAAATATCAAAAAAATGTTTCCCTGAAACAGAAAATCAAAATAGATTTTCCAAGGTGCGATTGGAATTAATTGATTCAGAAGACCTTAGCCTAAGGGTCCAGATTTTTTATTTTTTATTTATGGTCCAATTAAGGTTCCTATGGACCAATAAAATTAATCTAAGTGTTGGGATAAGATAAATCCAAAGAATAAAAGAAAATACCCAAAAAAGAGTAAATGCCTACATAAGATGAAGAGTTGACCAAGTATCAGGTTTATTAGTTAAAAATTATGGTGTATTAATAAAAAAATGAGATATTTTTGAGTAATCATGCATTTTTGACACATGTGTAAGGAAAAGGGAGACTTTTAAGGAGGCGCCTATTTCACATGCTTAGATGAGTTTAAAACTAAAAAATAATTGGATATTTTTGTCTCTCCTCTCCTAAATCAAACCAAATCAAAAAGGGAGCCAAACTGGTCTAAAACTTGTCCAAATTCAGCCAAACTGAAGCTGGCAAATTCTAGAATTCAATTGGACTCAGTTAGTGCCCTCCCTCTCCTATAAATAAACCCTCATTCCTTTGTATTATTATCTGTGAACTAAATTATGCCGATATTACTCTAAACTAAGCTTAATTTATATTATCCTCTAAAAACCTCTATGAAATTGAAGATATTGGAGCTTCTCTCTCTCTTCAATCTTCCTTGGTGACTCCTACGACATACCAAACCAATTGATTGGTTGGGGGTCTCTACAGTGACTAAAGAATCAAGCATTTTAGGAGGTAAAAAAGAGTGGATTATGGTCTTCTTTCTATAATTTCTAAATATTTCTTTCTTCTCAACCCCTCTCAAGTTTGAGAAGCTTTAATTTGAATGGCTTTTGAATATTATTAAATGTTTTAATGTATTGTAATAAAAGAAACACATAAATTTCTATTTATGATTAATTTTAATGGTTTTTAAGCATTTCTCTCTCTCCCCCCAAAGAAAGGTCATTTCTATGACCTATTCTCAATCCAAATGAAGCTTCTCATGAAGCATTTCTCTAATCCAAAAGTAATTTTTATGCTTGTCTAATTGGAGGCCAAAATAATGGCTTTTTAATGCTTTTATGATATTTATTTCATCATAGAGAAATTATGAATCAATCCATAATTGGATAATGATCCAATTAGTGGTCATTCTAATCATACTAATAATATTAAACTTCATTCTCTCAATTAAATTGAGAATTATCATTAATAGTAGAAGCGGAGCTATGGCAAAATTTTGTAAAATAAACACATAAAACATTTTTATTCATAATATGAAAAGAGGACTTCCTAACATATTCTAGATTAATTGAATGATTCTCATTTGTAATCATGAAGAATTTTATTTTTATGATTATACATAATTAGTAAATTAGAAAAAAGAGAAATTTTTGATAATTTATTTTTATGTTAAAAGAGTAATTTCCAAGACATTGGAAATCCATGTATTCCAATGATATAGAGAATAAAATTGGAATGCTAAAATAATGTATAATTTATGAAAGATTTTAGTTAAATTTATCTTTTTGTATAAATAAACTTTTCTGATGAAAGAGGAATTTCCACCATATTGAAATTCAAATATTTAAATAAGGAAAGTATAATTCCTAGTGCAAAGGAATTAATGAAGCTTTTTATTTAATTTTTAAGAGAAAATATAGTTAAATTTATCTTTTTGTAGAGATAAATTTTTATGATGAAAGAGGAATTCCCACCATATTGGAATCCCATTAATTAAATAAAGAAAGTGTAATTCCTAGTGCAAAGTAATTAATGAAGATTTTTTTTAAATTTTAAGAGAAAAAATTAATTAAAATTTTCTTTTTGCATAGATAAGTTTAAACGATAAAAGAGGAATTCCTACTATATTGGAATTCAAATGTTTAGATGTGAAAAGTGGAATTTTTAGCTTAAAGGAATTAATGGTTATTTTTATATAATTTTTAAGAAGAAATTTAATAGATTTAATTTAGGGAAAAGAGGAATTCCCATGATAATTGGAATACACTCATTGAAATGAGAAGAAGAAGGATTTCAAGTTTATTCAAAAAAATAGGTATTGATGTTTTAGTTAAAAGATGAATTTCCATAATAATTGAGAAAAGATGGATTTGAATTAAATTCTAATGTCAAAAGATGAATTTCCATCATAATTCTACCTAATGAATTAAGGTTGAGAATTTATGTGGGGAAAAGAAAATCTTGGACAATTGAATTGGTAAAATCACTAAATGGATATTTACCCAAAAACTAGATGTTTAGTTGAAAGTAATCCTGGTAGAATTAAACTGAATGAATTTAGTTAGACTACATGAGGTCGGACACTAAACCTAATTGTCCTTCTCTCGATCTTAATCAAACAAAAATTTCGTGACCAATTCCAGTTACTAAATCCAAAGAATAGACTACCAGAACTAATCTAGTTTTTCCCTGACCAATCTCACCAAGAATCTAGTTAGATAAATGGATAAAATGACGGGTAGATTACCCTCATGAGAGATCAAGGATCCTCATTTATGAAACTGGGAATTATTAGAAAAAGGGTCTTTGGAACCAATCTCAAACTGGAATCTCACTTGCATTGGAAACTCTGATTTTCATTCAAAGGAATGTTTTACGCCAGAATGCTGGAGGAAGCATTTGGCTTATGTTTTTCTAAAGGAGGCTCATTTGGAACAGCTAGCAGGGAGTCATCAAGGGACGTCGCTCGTGGCAAAGCCTGCCGAGGTCTTAACTAGCCTCGGTACGGTTAAAATGGTGTGCTTCCGGTACGATGGGCGAGGGCTGACGAAACGGTCCCTGAGTGAAGTACTAGGACACCTAAGAAGGATCGTAGAGGGTTCTGACCAGGCGATGCACAGGCTCGCGGTTTGCTAGGACACCCAGGCATACATCGAGGAAGATATCTGATGGACAAAAAGGAAAGGTTTTTGGGAATAAAATTTTGATACTGGATCTCGTTGGTTGGCCAGCTGGTCTTCAACGGAGAGTTCAGATGATGCATTTTTGTAATACATCTTTGTAATACATCGGACTTGGAATTTTGAAAAATGATGATTGAGAATATTCTGATTGTATTCAAGGATTGTCTTAAAGTGAGTCGAATCTATATATAATAAATGGCAATTTCATATTGGGTGTGTATGTGGTGTGCCTATTTGGTTTTTGTATGAATCGCCGGGGGAACCTAGGAACTCTTTTCCTCGGTACTCGGGCAAAAACCCAATCAAATCTTTATAAAGAAATCCCACCAATTCAGTGGTCGGGTGGTTGGCTAACCCATGGGCCGGATGGGGTTAGGCTGGATCGGAGGACTCCTGAGAAACAACTAGATACGATTAGTTACGTTAATCAGTTTAAATCCTGAGAAGACCTTGTTCTATGGGAAGGGATCATCGGTTGTGCCTCGAAAATGAGGAAAAAAGCAGTGATTCCATGGACCAAGTGCAAGTCTCTTCTTGATCTGACCATGTGACTTCAGACTTGGTCAAATCAGTTTAATTTAGTCAAGACTTGACTTGTTAGAGTAATCTCCTAGTTAAAAGATTTTTCACCTTCTTGGCGGAATCGCCCGTGCCTTCCGGGGCGAGGGGAGTCTTCTAGGGCCGGTCTCGGAGGGACCGCCCCCCGGGCTAGCCTCTCGTCCTGGACATCCCCAGGTGAGGCCCCGACGAGTGTGCAGGACCCGCGGGAGGCCAACTCCACTTCTACTGCGCCAGGGCAGGAGCCCTGGAACGGGTGGGCGAGGACCTCACATAACAATTCTTTAAGATCATATCATTCATATCTTTAACACAATAATGGTCCATTAGACCGAAATTTCCATTTAAATAGTCCTCCATGGGAATTTTCAATTATATAGATTTTTAATTTGACATCCCTTAACTTGACCCACTAGGTCAAGTGTTAACAGTAGCAATTTATCAACAGCACAATCCACTAATCTCATAGTAATTTGCTAAAGTCATTAATGTCATTCGAGTTACGAACATCATCACAGGGACTCGTCCCATTCATCCTCATTGTGGTTTTGCTCAGCTTATCGCTTTTCAACCAAAACTTAGAAATCATCATTTTTCAATCAGAATCCAATTCAACTCATCAGTTCTCAAACCAGAGTTTTTAAAATCATATCAACCACATTCGAAATCATCATCTGGATAGCATTTTTGCTTATAATTTCAAGTCTTAGATTTACTCGTAGATACTGCCAGTAAAGAGCTGCAGTTATACCCTCGATATATATAGGTAGTCACGGTCCTTGGAATTATATGGTAAATACAATCATGTCTAGACCTCAAGCAAGTCAAGGAGTCCATGCAATTGCGGTACTTCCATATGAAGACCCAATTACTAATTTATGAATTTCAGTCTGAATGTCTGAATATCAATTTGTATGAATTTCATCACACAATTACAACCTTTTGCTGCTACTTCATAAATTTTTGACATTTTTGGCTTCTTGGTTGATCCACTTTAGCCAGTTTACTCTGATACCAGCTAAAAGATCCATGTCCCCACCACGCAACGAATTCTAGGGTGCTAGTAGCGTAAGTAGCACTTCTTGGACAAGGCAGGGTCCCTCACTCGAGGCCTCGCCCACGTATATCTAGACAAGAGACTAATCCCTCGGTTCTTCCAAAACTGAACCACCTGGAAAAACTTTCCTCACCCGAAAAACACGGGCGATTCCTCCTAACGTAGTCAAAAGCCTTAACCAACTGAACTTATTTGACCGAACCTGTAAGTCCCATAGTCAGAATAATTTTTATCCCAGATTTATTTCATCTATCTTACCATAACAGAATTGAGTCTCATTTTAGGGATCCATCAGTCCAGCCTAACCCCAATCCCGTGGGTTAGCCAACCACCCAACTACTTAAGTGATGGGATCCAATTAAGAATTTGGTTAGGTTTTGTCCCAAGTACCAGGGAAAAGAGTTCCCAGGCCCCCTAGCCGAATATTCATGAAAACTTAGAACTAGTCACACCACTTACACACCCAATATAAAATTATCTTTTTCACAGATTCAGCTATCTTTAAAACAATCTTTTAATGAAACTATAGTATCACTGATCATAAACTTCCAAATTATCCGGTTGAATCCTAATTTTGAATTTTTCCTTCATCGGTGTACCTATGGCATCATTGGCAACTAGAACGCTCACCACCTGTCCACTTAGGGGCCTTTTCGTTTATTCCTAGTTCATAGTAACCGACAATATTTTCACTTATAAAAATCAAAATGGAATCTCCATTGTTGAAGATCAGTAAGATCAACCAACAGATCCATATAAAAGAGTCATGGACTCATCCATGGCTCTTTTATATGAGGACCAGCAAGGTTAATCAACTAGATCCATGCCCGAATTCAAAAAACATCTCTTACTCCTTGTTCTAATATCTTTCCCAATGTACGTATGGGTATCTTCGGTGATCCAGAGCTCGAGCACCATATGGACAACACCCTCTAGGATCCTTCGCAGGTCACCTAGCACTTCACTCATAGGCTGCTTCTTTGGTCCCTCATCCACCGTACCGAAAGCTCACCATTTAAATCAAACCGAGGCTGGTCTCAAGACCTCGGCCGACCTTGCTATGCGAGATGTCTTCCACTGACTCTGTTGTTGCAACTTTATCCGATTAGGTCTCCACGACCTCATTCACAAGACGGTCAAAATGCTTCCCCAGCATTCTTGACATAAAACAATCATTTAAAAATAGGTCATAAATACAGTTTCTATAACAAACTCTCGTCTTTCCATATTGTTCCACATCAATTCTCATTTATTTCTTATGTATTCCCATTCTCATCACATCATTTTTCATCTCATCACATCTTTTCTCATTTATCCACATCAGATCTCATCCACTCGCATCTACCCATATCCACATCTCATCACATCATATTCGTTCACATCACACATCACATGTATCTCCATTCACATCACACATCACATGTATCTCCATTTACATCACATCACATTCATTCATATCCATCACATTCATTCGTTCATATCCACCACATACATTCTCATAACCATCCCATCGCATACATTCTATCCACATTATATCACATCACTTCTATCCACATCATATCTCATTCATACACATCTCATCTTATTCATCCACATCCATCCGTTCGTTCACATATATGACTTCTCACATCTATCCATGCATTCATATCTATCACTTCACATCCACATATATTCATGTCACATCACATCTCTTTACATCACATCACATTTTTTCACATACACATCTATATCCATTCTTTCACATACATCCACATCCATTCTTCACATCCACTCACATCCCATATCATTCATTTATCATCTTGATTCACATGACATCACATCTCATCCATTCATTCACATCTATCTGATTCACATCACATCTCATCACATCTATTCACCTCACATCTCATCACCTGACTAAATTAAACTGATCTGACCAAGCCTGAAGTCACATGGTCAGATCAATAAGAGACTTGCACTTGGTCCATGCAATCACCGCTTTTTTTCTCATTTTCGAGACATAGCCGATGATCCCTTCCCATAGAACAAGGTCTTCTCAGGATTTAAACTGATTAACGTAACTAATCGTATCTAGTTGTTTCTGAGGAATCCTCCAATCCAGCCTAACCCCATCTGGCCCATGGGTTAGCCAACCACCCGACCACTGAATTGGTGGGATTCCTTTATAAAGACTTGATTGGGTTTTTGCCAGAGTTCCTAGGCCCCCTAGCCGGCGATTCATACAAAAATCAAATAGGCACACCACACACACACCCAATATGAAAATGCCATTTATTCCAGATTCGACTGGCTTTTAGACAATCCTTGAATAAAATCATAATATTTTCGATCATCATTTTCCAAAATTCCAAGTCCATTGTATTACAAAAATGCATCATCTGAACTCTCCATTGAAGACCAGCTAGCCAACCAACGAGATCCAGTATCAAAATTTTGTTCTCAAAAACCTTTCCTTTTTGTCCATCAGATATCTTTCTCGATGTACGCCTGGGTGTCCTAGCAAACTGCGAGCCCGTGCATCACCTGGTAAGAACCCTCTAGGATCCTCCTTAGGTGTCCTAGCACTTCACTCAGGGACCGCTTCGTCGGCCCTCGCCCATCGTATCGAAAGCACACCATTTTAACCGTACCGAGGCCTGGTCAACACCTCGACAGGCTTTATTGCGGGCGACATCCCTTGACGACTCTCGCCAGCTATTTCAAACGAACCTCCTTTAGAAAAACATAAGACAAATGCTTCCTCCAGCATTCTGGCATAAAACAGTCCTTTGAATGAAGAACAGAGTTTCCAATGCAAGCGAGATTCCAGTTTGAGATTGGTTCCAAAGACTCTTTTTCCAATAATTCCCAGTTTCATAAATGAGAATCCTTGATCTCTCATGAGGGTAATCTACCCGTTATTTTATCCATTTATCCAACTAGATTCTTGGTGAGATTGGTTAGGGAAAAGCTAGATTAGTTCCGGTAGTCTATTCTTTGGATTTAGTAACTAGAATTGGTCACAAAATTTTTGTCTGATTAAGATCGAGAGAAGGACAATTAGGTTTACTGTCCGACCTCACGTAGTCTAACTAAATTCATTCAGTTTAATTCTACCAGGATTACTTTCAACTAAACATCTAGTTTTTGCGTAAATATCCATTTAGTGATTTTACCAATTCAATTGTCCAAGATTTTCTTTTTCCCACATAAATTCTCAACCTTAATTCATTAGGTAGAATTATGATGGAAATTCATCTTTTGACATTAGAATTTAATTCAAATCCATCTTTTCTCCATTATCATGGAAATTCATCTTTTAACTAAAATATCAATACCTATTTTTTTGAATAAACTTGAAATCCTTCTTTTTCTCATTTCAATGAGTGTAATCCAATTATCATGGGAATTCCTCTTTTCCCTAAATTAAATCTATTCAAATTCTTCTTAAAAATTATATAAAAATAACCATTAATTCCTTTAAGCTAAAAATTCCACTTTTCTCATCTAAACATTTGAATTCCAATATAGTAGGAATTCCTCTTTTATCGTTTAAACTTATCTATGCAAAAAGATAAATTTAATTAAATTTTTCTCTTAAAATTTAAATAAAAATATCCATTAATTACCTTGCACTAGGAATTACACTTTCTTCATTTCATTAATTGGATTCCAATATGGTGGGAATTCCTCTTTCATCATAAAAATTTATCTATACAAAAAGATAAATTTAACTATATTTTCTCTTAAAAATTAAATAAAAATCTTCATTAATTCCTTTGCACTAGGAATTATACTTTCCTTATTTAAATATTTGAATTTAAATATGGTGGAAATTCCTCTTTCATCATAAAAATTTATCTATACAAAAAGATAAATTTAACTAAAGTCTTTCATAAATTATACATTATTTTAGCATTCCAATTTTATTCTCTAAATCATTGGAATACATGGATTTCCAATGTCTTGGGAATTACTCTTTTAACATAAAAATCAATTATCAAAAATTTCTCTTTTTTCTAATTGACTAATTATGCATAATCATAAAAATAAATTTTTTCATGAGATTACAATGAGAATCATTCAATTAATCTAGGATGATAATTCCTAGAATATGGTAGGAAGTCCTCTTTTCATATTATGAATGAAAATGTTTTATGTGTTTATTTTACAAAAATTTTACCATAGCTTCGCTACTATTACTGCTGATAATTCTCAATTTAATTGAGAGAATGAAGTTTAATATTATTAGTATGATTAGAATGACCACTAATTGGATCATTATCCAATTATGGATTGATTCATAACTTCTCTATGAAATAAATATCATAAAAGCATTAAAAAGTTATTATTTTGGCCTCCAATTAGACAAGCATAAAAATTACTTTTGGATTAGAGAAATGCTTCATGAGAAGCTTCATTTGGATTGAGAATAGGTCATAGGAATGACCTTTCTTTGGGGGGAGAGAGAGAAATGCTTAAAAACCATGAAAATTAAGCATAAATGGAAATTTATGTGTTTCTTTTATTACAATACATTAAAACATTTCAATAATATTCAAAAACCTTTCAAATTAAAGCTTCTCAATCTTGAGAGGGGTTGAGAAGAAAGAAACATTTAGAAATTATAGAAAAAAGATCATAATCTACTCTTTATCTCCTAAAATGCTTGATTCTTTAGTCACTGTAGAGGCCCCCAACCAATCAATTGGTTTGGTATGTCGTAGGAGTCACCAAGGAAGATTGAAGAGAGAGAGAAGCTCCAATCTCTTCAATTTTGTAGAGGTTTTTATAGGATAACAAAAATTAAGCTTAGTTTAGAGTAATACCGGCATAATTTAGTTCACAGATAATAATACAAAGGAATGAGGGTTTATTTATAGGAGAGGGAGGCCACTAACTGAGTCCAACTGAATTCTAGAAATTTCCAACTTTAGTTTGGCTAAATTTGGACAAGTTTTGGATGAGTTTGGCTCCCTTTTTGATTTAGTTTGATTTAGGAGAGAGTAGAGACAAATATCCAATTATTTTTTAGTTTTAAACTCATCTAAGCATGTGAAATAGGCGCCTTCTTAAAAGTCTCCCTTTTCCTTACACATGTGTCAAAAATGCATGATTACTCAAAAATATCTCTTTTTTTTTATTAATACACCATAATTTTTAACTAATAAACCTAGTACTTGGTCAACTCAACATACCATACATCATCATCTTTATGTGCTGCTTCAACATTTTCAGACATGGCATTAACAACATGCTACATAACAAACAACCTTTCATTATCCTCATTGTTTTTGCTTGAGGATGCATAGTTGTTTTGTTGCAATTTTTTATTTTGCATGTCAGCCTGCTTCTTATAACAATCTGCCTGCACATGTCCAGGCTTACCACAATAAAAGCATCCACGTGTATCATTATACTGCCTTTGCCAATTTCCACGACTTCTTTGACTCCCCTGCCTTTGAATTGGCCTCTTCCACCTGCGTGTTGTTGTGGTTGTTGTGAATTCTGGGGCTGTTGTTGTTGCTGCTCTGCTGGCCAATTTTCTGATTACCTGTTCGGCCACCTCCATGACCGTGTCCACGGCCTCCTCTACCTCGTCCTCTTCATCTTATGTGGGCATTCACTTATTTTTGGGCATTTTCTTTTGTTCTTTGGATTTATCTTGTCCCAACACTTGGATTAATTTTATTGGTCCATAGGAACCTTAATTGGACCATTAAAAAAAAATCTGGACCCTTAGGCTAAGGTCTTCTAAATCAATTTTAATTAATTCCAATCGCACCTTGGAAAATCTATTTTGATTTTCTGTTTCAGGGAGACATTTTTTTGATGTTTGAAGAATTTATTTATCCAAAAATATCCCAATTTTGATTTACCACTCTCTAGAATTTTTTTATCTCACTAGGCAAAACAAGGAAAAATGATATTTTCTTGTATTCAGAATCATAGAATGATTACAAGGGATTGAAGTAGAGGCTTATTTGATATTCAATCTGAGGAGGAATCTTACATCCTCTCCCACTTGAAAAACGTGAGATGTCCTCATCTCGCACAGTGAGGGTAATCCTTCGCCAACTCTTCTTCTTTCTCCCAGGTGGCGTCTTCTAGAGGGAAGAACTTCCACTTTACTAAGAATTCTCTAAGGACCCGCTTCTGAGAATCTTCTCCCGAACATCAAGGATTTCCTCAAGTTGGAGTAACATCTGTCGGAGAGATCAATTGCTCATCACATAAAGCACGTGATTCGGGCTAGATACATACTTCTTAAGCAAACTGACATGGAATACATCATATACCTTGAGATGAGGAGGCAAAAGAAGTTTGTAGGCTAGATCACCCACTTTCTTTATGATAGCATACGGCTCACAGTATCTGGGAGAGAGCTTCTTGTACTTCCCTAAGGATAAGGAACTTCTTTTTGGTCGTACTCGAATGAAGACCATATCTGATTCTTCAAACTCTCTCTCGGATCTCTTTTTATCTTCATACTGCTTTTGCCTGTCTTGGGCTGCCTTTATATCTTTACGGATTGATTGCATCTGCTGGTCCATGTCATCAAGCATTTGTTTGGACATTTTGATCTGATTAATGGGTCAGACCAAGTCAACGGTGTAAGGCAATCTTGTCTATACAAAGCTTTCAAAGGACTCATCCCAATGCTCCGATGATAAGAAGCATTGTAATAAGCAAATTCGACCAAATGACTTAACCACTTCTTGGGTTCCCTGCTAAACAGCATGACCGAAGGATATCTTCAATTACTTGATTCACCCTTTCTGTCTGGCCATCTATTTTGTGGTGGTAGGCTGTGCTGAGATCTAAGAAAGTTCCTACTACTTCAAAGAATGCAGTCCAAAATTTCGATGTGAATTTGGGATCTCGGTCACTTACTATCCTCCTGGGTATACCATGCAATCTTCTCAAGATCTCCTTAAGGAAAACTCTGGCAACATCCACTGTCGAGTATGTTTCTTTCATTGGAATCAAATGGGCAACTTTGGTTAGCCTATCAACTACCACAAAAATGGAGTTGTAACAACCTGATTGCACTGAAGGTAATCCAGTGAGACAAAGTCCATACTGATGCATTCCCACTTCATCTGTGGAATGTCTAGAGGTTGCAGTTTCCGTGGCATCTTGACTCTCTCTACCTTGACTCTTTGGCACATTAAGCATTTTCTTACATGATCAAGTACATCCCTTTTGAGTCCTGGCCCAGAAGAAGCTTTTCTTCATAGACATATAGGTTTTTATAAACCCTGGATGTCCAGCTATCAGGCTATCATGGGCTTCTCTCAGAATTCTTCCCTTTATTCCCGCATCATTGGGAATACATAGCTGATTATTATAGTACATGCATCCTTCATCTAGTTTGTATCCAAGAACTCGACTCATTTCCTGAGGAGTCTTACTTTCCTGCATCAGTAGGGTAGCAATAGGGGCAAAGAATTTGTCCTGCATGATTTTCTCCTTTGCTTCATTGATCAATGGATTTGACACCACTGTAATTATAAGCAAGGAGGCTTTTCTGCTAAGCGCATCTGCAAACCACATTTTCTTTCCTCGGCCGCCAATACTTCATTTCAAAATCAAATTCTGCAGGGTCTGCATCCATCTCCTTTGACGCATGTTGAGATCCCTTTGGGTGAAGATCCACTTATGACTTTGATGATCTGTCCATCAAGGTGAATCTTTGTCCCAAAAGATAATATCCACAACTTCAGAGAATAGGATACTTATTCTTAATTGTTAATTGATTCAATCCTCTGTAGTCAATACAGATAGTCAATACAGAGTCTTAACGTTTCATCTTTCTTCTTTTGAAGGAGAACAGGCGCACCCCAAGGTGAGACACTGGGTCTCACGAATCCCTGCTCTAACAGTTGTCTTAACTGCTCCTTAAGTTCTATGGCTTCAGGGATTGGCATTTTGTATGCACGCTGGTGGCTGACCTCCGAGGGTTAATTCGATCTCATGATCTACTTAACAAGACGGAGGCATCTCAGTCAGCTCTTTAGGAGATGCTCGAAGGTGAATGCAGTCATATCTTGAGACTGGGTGAGGTCGGGAATACCAGATAAATAGGTAACTTCCATCTATAAAAACAATTTCTTTGATTAAAAATTTTTCATTAAAGAAGCTTACAGAATGAAAATACATTATGAAAAAATTCTTTTTCTGAGTTTTTATTTATTAATTTATGATAAGAATTTGTTTATCCTTATTAGCTTTTAACAATGCTCTGATACCAGCTGTGAGGTCCCCGCCTGCCTGCTCTTCCGGGGCTCCTGTTGGCGGCAGCGAAATTTGTTTATCCTTATTAGTTTTTAACAATGCTCTGATACCGGCTGTGAGGTCCCCGCCTGCCTGCTCCGGGGCTCCTGTTGTTGGCGGTAGCGGAAGCGGCATCAGCCTCCCACGTAGGGCAGGGATCCTGCACACTTGGGGCCTCACCCCCGCGGATGTTCGGGAATGAGAGGCTAGCCCGGGGGGCGGTCCCTCCGAGACCGGGCGGCCCGGAAGACTCCCCTCGCCCAGAAGACACGGGCGATTCCGCCAGGAAGGTGAAAAATCTTTTAACTAGGAGATTAGTCTAACGAGTCAAGTCTTGACTAAATTAAACTGATCTGACCAAGCCTGAAGTCACATGGTTAGATCAAGAAGAGACTTGCACTTGGTCCATGGAATCACCACTTTTTTCCTCATTTTCGAGGCACAGCCGATGATCCCTTCCCACAGAACAAGGTCTTCTCAGGATTTAAACTGATTAATGTAACTAATCGTATCTAGTTGTTTCTGAGGAATCCTCCGATCCAGCCTAACCCCATCCCGCCCATGGGTTAGCCAACCACCCGACTGAATTGGTGGGAGATTTGATTGGGTTTTCACCCAGGTACTGAGGAAAAGAGTTCCCAGGCCCCCTAGCCAGCGATTCATACAAAAATCAAATAGGCACACCACATACACACACCAATATGAAATTGCCATCTATTACAGATTCGACTGGCTTTAAGACAATCCTTGAATAAAATCATAATATTTCTGATTATCATTTTCCAAAATTTCAAGTCCATTGTATTACAAAAATGCATCATCTGAACTCTCCCTTGAAGACCAGCTGGCCAACCAACGAGATCCAGTATCAAAATTTTGTTCTCAAAAACCTTTCCTTTTTGTCCATCATATATCTTTCTCGACATACGCTTGGGTGTCCTAGCAAACCGCGAGCCTGTGCATCGCCTAGTCAGAACCCTCTAGGATCCTCCTTAGGTGTCCTAGCACTTCACTCAGGGACCGCTTCGTCGGCCCTCGCCCATCGTATCGAAAGCACACCATTTTAACCGTACCGAGGCCTAGTCAACACCTCGACAGGCTTTATTGCGGGCGACATCCCTTGACGACTCTCGCAAGCTATTTCAAACGAACCTCCTTTAGAAAAACATAAGCCAAATGCTTCCTCCAGCATTCTGGCATAAAACAGTCCTTTGAATGAAAAACAGAGTTTCCAATGCAAGTGAGTTTCCAATATGCAAGTGAGATTCCAGTTTGAGATTGGTTCCAAAGACCCTTTTTCCAATAATTCCAAGTTTCATGATCCTTGATCTCTCATGAGGGTAATCTACCCGTCATTTTATCCATTTATCCAACTAGATTCTTAGTGAATTTGGTCAGGGAAAAACTAGATTAGTTCCGGTAGTCTATTCTTTGGATTTAGTAAACTGGAATTGGTCACAAAATTTTTGTTTGATTCAGATCGAGAGAAGGACAATTGGGTTTAGTGTCCGGCCTCACGTAGTCTAACTAAATTCATTCAGTTTAATTCTACCAGGATTACTTTCAACTAAACATCTAGTTTTTGGGTAAATATCCATTTAGTGATTTTACCAATTCAATTGTCCAAGATTTTCTTTTTCCCACATAAATTCTCAACCTTAATTCATTAGGTAGAATTATCATGGAAATTCATCTTTTGACATTAGAATTTCATTCAAATCCATCATTTCTCAATTATCATAGAAATTCATCTTTTAACTAAAATATCAATACCTATTTTTTTGAATAAACTTGAAATCCTTCTTTTTCTCATTTCAATGAGTGTAATCCAATTATCATGGGAATTCCTCTTTTCCCTAAATTAAATCTATTAAAATTCTTCTTAAAAATTACATAAAAATAACCATTAATTCCTTTAAGCTAAAATTCCACTTTTCTCATCTAAACATTTGAATTCCAATATAGTAGGAATTCCTCTTTTATCATTTAAACTTATCTATGCAAAAAGATAAATTTAATTAATTTTTTCTCTTAAAATTTAAAAAAAATCTTCATTAATTACTTTGCCCTAGGAATTACACTTTCTTCATTTAATTAATTGGATTCCAATATGGTGGGAATTCCTCTTTCATCTAAAAATTTATCTATATAAAAAGATAAATTTAACTATATTTTCTCTTAAAAATT
Organism: Cibotium barometz; assembly: GCF_041138505.1. Lineage (NCBI taxonomy): Eukaryota > Viridiplantae > Streptophyta > Polypodiopsida > Cyatheales > Cibotiaceae > Cibotium > Cibotium barometz. The sequence goes on along the minus strand of NC_141055.1, from coordinate 21,459,601 downwards.
AAATAAAAATCTTCATTAATTCCTTTGCACTAGGAATTATACTTTCCTTATTTAAATATTTGAATTTCAATATGGTGGGAATTTCATCATAAAAGTTTATCTATATAAAAAGATAAATTTAACTAAAATCTTTCATAAATTATACATTATTTTAGCATTCCATTTTTATTCTCTAAATCATTGGAATACATGGATTTTTAATGTATTGGAAATTACTCTTTTAACATAAAAATAAATGATCAAAAATTTCTCTTTTTTTTAATTTACTAATAATTATGCATAATCATAAAAATAAATTTCTTCATGATTACAAATGAGAATCATTCAAATAATCTAGGATGATAATTCCTAGAATATGGTAGGAAGTCCTCTCTTCATATTATGAATGAAAATATTTTATGTGTTTATTTTATAAAAATTTTACCATAGCTCCGCTACTATTACTGATAATTATCAATTCAATTGAGAGAATGAAGTTTAATATTATTAGTATGATTAGAATGACCACTAATTGGATCATTATCCAATTATGGATTGATTCATAATTTCTCTATGATGAAATAAATATCATAAAAGCCATTATTTTGGCCTCCAATTAGACAAGCATAAAAATTACTTTTGGATTAGAGAAATGCTTAAGCTTCATTTGGATTGAGAATAGGTCACAGGAATAACCTTTCTTTGGAGGGAGGGAGAGAAATGCTTAAAAACCATTAAAATTAAGCATAAATGGAAATTTTGTGTTTCTTTATTACAATACATTAAAACATTTCAATAATATTCAAAAGCCATTCAAATTAAAGCTTCTCAAGCTTGAGAGGGGTTGAGAAGAAAGAAACATTTAGAAATTATAGAAAAAAGACCATAATCCACTCTTTACCTCCTAAAATGCTTCATTCTTTAGTCACTGTAGAGACCCCCAACCAATCAATTGGTTTGGTATGTCATCGTAGGAGTCACCAAGGAAGATTGAAGAGAGAGAGAAGCTCCAATCTCTTCAATTTTGTAGAGGTTTTTAGAGGATAATAGAAATTAAGCTTAGTTTAGAGTAATATCGGCATAATTTAGCTCACAGATAATAATACAAAGGAATGAGGGTTTATTTATAGGAGAGGGAGGCCACTAACTGAGTGCAACTGAATTCTAGAATTTTCTAGCTTTAGTTTGGCTGAATTTGGACAAGTTTTGGACCAGTTTGGCTCCCTTTTTGATTTGGTTTGATTTAGGAGAGAGGAGAGACAAAAATATCCAATTATTTTTTAGTTTTAAACTCATCTAAGCATGTGAAATAGGCACCTCCTTAAAAGTCTCCCTTTTCCTTACACGTGTCAAAAATGCATGATTACTCTAAAATATCTTATTTTTTTATTAATACACCATAATTTTTAACTAATAAACCTAGTACTTGGTCAACTCTTCATCTTATGTCGGTATTTACTCATTTTTGGGTATTTTCTTTTGTTCTTTGGATTTATCTTGGCCCAACACTTGTATTAATGTTATTGGTCCATAGGAACCTTAATTGGACCATAATCAAAAAAAATTCAAAAATCTGGACCCTTAGGCTAAGGTCTTCTGAATCAATTTTAATTAATTCCAATTGCACCTTGGAAAATCTATTTTGATTTTTTGTTTCAGGGAAACATTTTTTTGATATTTGAAGAATTTATTTATCTAAAAAATATCCTAATTTTAATTTACCACTCTCTAGAATTTTTTTTATCTCACTAGGCAAAACAAGGAAAAATGATATTTTCTTGTATTCAGAATCATAGAATGATTACAAGGGATTGAAGTAGAGGCTTATTTGATATTCAGGCTGAGGAGGAATCTTACATGTTATCTGATGAGATGATGATGATGAGTTCTATATAAGGGATCTTTTTCCCAGGGTTATGTCGGGTTCACCAGACTATAAGGAATCCCAGAATCAGTTGGATCTTAAGGGAAAGAGTTGTCCTCTAATTTTGCGAGATGAGGACATCTCGCATTTTTTAAGTGGGGTAGGATGTAAGATTCCTCCCTCCAGCTTTTGAGGTGTGCAGGTGTAAGAACCTCCCCTTCTGATCTTATAATTATTCCCCTCTCAGAAATAAAAGAAAGATCCTGTTTTACCCTGTTTTGGCCTAGAGAGAGAAAATGTCTAGAGGAAGGTGATTTAAAATTGAGATATTTTTTGATATAAAAATCCTCCTAGTGTCTAAAATGATTTTCCCTGAAATAGATTCCATCTCTGTTGCCCATCTTTGCTTTTGTCATCCATTTCATGCGATGACAATGACACCAAATTGTGAACCATCTTCTCACCTTAATCACCTCCTTAGACATCTCATTGTTCCTAGACCTCATGGCTTCCGGCCTAATGAGAATTTGCTGGGGTTTTTTATTATCCATGCCTACATTAAGCTATTAGTTAATTTCTCACTAATCACATCTTAATTATCATCTAATCTCTTTGTTAATGATGTTGATTCTAGCACTTGATCCACCATAGCTCATCACATTGCTATAAATTTAACATGGTATCAGAGCCTAGCCTAGAATCTATCAATTTGTGAGCCCATTATCTTGCTAATCACTTGGCTAATTAGGATTAGTAGATAATTAAGATTTTTACCTCTTTTCAACTAGCTCTCTACACCCCCAGCTAGTGGAGGGGCTTGATCTCCCTCTAAGAGAAACATTAGGGCAAAAGCTTCTAGGCATACATAGCCACCTCTCTTGTGCTTCAGCCCATCAAGAAAAAACGTCAAAGCGCCTACTAGAGCTGTCGTTTTTTGCTAATTTGCAGGTGTCATTTTTCTAAGGGAAAAATGATATCTCTTCTTCTTGAGTTGCAATGGGTCTAATTCCTCTTGGCCCTAGGGGTTTTCAAGGGTGCTCTACAAGCTAGTGAAGACAGATTTGGATTTGATCAAGTCTACAGTGAGATCCAAGCTCTTCATCAAATCTACAAGAGGTGACTTTGGTAAAACAGAGATTAAGTATTCAATGTTTGGTCAAATCTTATGTTTCTTGGCTTAATCCTCTCTACTAGACTAATTGCTATTGATGGCCTTGAAAGTATTTGAGCTCATTTGAACTCTAAGGTCTCAGATCTGGACTCCCCGCATACTCTGTTTTCTGTACACAAAATAGAGGATTAATTTGCTAATTAGTGATTAATCAATACTAATCACTATTTTTTGGTACAATTGAGAGTTCAAATTAACTATTAGGTATCTGATATAGATCCCTATAACTTTACAATTCAGAGATGGTTTGATACTCTAACCATTCTGTACAAATTTGTTACCCTTGGTTTAATGTAATTTCTGGTGATTTTATGCTGATAAATCTATTGTAATCATCTCCTAAACAAGTCTAGATTTAGTCCTAAAAGGGTAGACACTGCCCTTGAATCTTGAAATTGGATCAAGAGAGGTAAGACCCCCTTCACTGTCATCATGAGTACAGCACAAGAGATAGCCAAATTTGATGGGGAGCAGTTTTACACATAGCAGACAAAAACCATGTATCTGCTCATGAGGAAAAATCTATGGGGGCTAGTTGAGGGAAGAGATGAATGCCCAGAGGTGAGAGGGGAAAATGAGTGGAAGAGCAGGAATGAGAAAGCATTAGGACTTATCACACTCAGTTTAAATGAAGAAATCATTCATCACATCACAGGGATACAATGGGCAAAAGATGCATGGGATGAACTCAATAAATTATTTGGCACATAAACTAAAAATTCAAAGATAAATCTGTCAATGCAATTCTACAAATTGGATATGAAGGAAAGTGAACCTTTAATCACACACTTGAACAGATATAAAAGCATTAACATCTGGCAGCTATTAAGAATTTTATGCATCCAAAATCGCAAGAATCATGTAGCTTTTCTCTTTTAAAAGTAGAGATATTCTTAAAGATGAAAAACGACATCAGCAAACTTCATGGAGGCTCCTTAAGGAAGTGGAGTCAGATCATCTTTTCTGAGAGAGAGAGAGAGAGAGAGTGAAACCCCACAACCCAATGTAACCTGCCCCAACAGAATAAAACCACCTCTCTGAGCCACCGATGATGTAGGCCATGTGGTAGATGTATGTGTGAGCACCTTAGCCAAGGTCACGGGCACTTGTAGTAGCCTTGGACACATAGAGAGAGAGAGTGTCAAGGACTATGAGTTTAGGGACTTGAGGCACTGGTCGTAGACTATCAAGTAAGAGGGAAACTTGGTATAGGGTCCAAGTGTGCTAGGAGTATTCACTTGAGGGGAGATGTTGAAATATACAAGTGAATAGGGTGTGTGCGGGAACAAGCCCTTAGCAAGAGGTTGTAAAAGAGAATCTGTAAATGTGAGAGAACCTATGAAAAGGTGAGAAGTATTTACTAGGAGAGAATAAAGGGTAGCATGAGGAGATTTAGGAGGTGTGGAGATATTCTGGGAGAGGTAGAGAGAGAATTAAGCAAAAGAGGTGGAGTGAATCAAGGAGAAATCAGTGGGATTGGATGCTTGGATGTAAACTCTATAAATTGAGGCATTGGCCTAATAAGAATTTACTAGTTTTTGATTATCCATGCCTACATTAAGCTATCAGTTAATTTCACACTAATCACATCTTAATTATCATCTAATCTCTTTGTTATTAATGATATTGATTCTAGCATTTGATCCACCATAGCTCATCACATTGCTGCAAATTTAACAGTTTGGATTTCCAAAGGCTTCACATCTATGTTCAAACATTTGTTCTATTGTATTTGCCCATGATTTTGGAGATCTATATGCTCGTATTTTTGTAGGAGTCACTGGGGTCGTGTGTGAGTGCTCTTGTGGGTAGAGACTCACTTAATCCTTGAGCAACCCCCCTTTCCAGACTAGTCAATATGTCCAAGGTGTGGGCATCCAAGGGTTGGAAAGGGTTGGTACCTATAGGATTTGTGGAAAATGTTAGGTAAAGGACCAAAACCTTGTGGGATTGAAGTGACAGGGGGGTGCAAAACCCGATGACACTATTATTGTTGGCATGACGAATGGTATTGGGAGGTTCATTTGTGGCATGGATCTCAATGGCTCAAAGATGTTAGCTATTGGGCTTAGTGAGAGTGTCGGCCCACTTAGTCCCTCTATTGTTGCCATGTCTAACGTTGTCAATTGCTCCTTAATGAGCAATCACCTATGTTTTTTTTTCTTTTGAGATTTTTTCACAGCCCGTATAGTCTCAGGAGGCCTGGCGTAATCTTTGTTGGGTCAAATGAGTGTCCGTTTGCCCTAATTAGCTTAAGCACCACACGCACATGCACCTCTTAGGAATATTTTTCTGGAAAAAGTGCATGCCAATAGCATCCTAGATGGAAGAGGAGGTCCTAAAACCAGTTTTCCATCACTGTCTCAAGGTGAAAAAAAAATTGGAATTTTTTTTTTCATGTTTCGCAGCCCATTTTTGAAGGCGTTCCAAAAGGAATTTGGAAAAACTCTATATGAAGGAGTTGTAGTATTTTTGGAGTACAACTTTGTCTCTATGAGTTTTTTGTGATTTTAGCTGAATATGGTTCGCAATCGTTTTCACGCTGTTTTTATGATTTTAGTGCTTTAATGGTTGTCTTTTTGGGTCGAATTTTGAGGTTGTTGGTCGGAGACAAAAATGATCGATTTTGACCTCGGACGATCGAGACCAATTTTGAAGAGCTCGATGTCGGCTTTCTGATGAGCACTAGAGAGCCTTCATCAGATTCATGGTTTAGGAGATACGAGCCTCCAAACAAGGCTATTTTCTAGAGTGAACTAGCAGGGTGTAGTTCACGGCATAAAATAAACCACGGATTTTATCAAATTTGATTTATTATTATTTTTTGGGTGCAGGCACTATTTCACACCGCCTTGAGACACTTAAGATTCACGTCGTGAATTGATTTTTAGTTTTTTTTTAAGGGGCGGGGACTGTTTCATGACTTGAAACACTTAAGGGTTCATGCCGTGAAACGCTTAAGACGTGAACCTATTTTTGGTTTTTTTAACGTGAACCCTTAAGATGTGAGTGTAGAAATGGTTCGTTCATGACGTGAAACACTTAAGGGTTCGTGTTGTGAAACGCTTAAGACGTGAACCATTTTTTTTGATAGAGACCCTTAAGGCGTGAGCATAGAAATGGTTCACGACGTGAGCCACGTTTTTTTTTAAGTCTGGAGGAAAATTCGAATTTCCTTGTTTGGGGGAGAATTTTAAATTAGAGAGATATGGGTATATTCCCAAAAAGGCAAGTGGGAATATGGGTATATTCCCAAAAAGGCAAGTGGGAATAAAAAAAGTCAACCTTTTTATGAGAAACCTTACACCCTTCATAAATGACCCCCAAAATGGACAATTTGACAACTCATAAGCATCTACTCATTCAATGCTCATTAGTCTTAATGAGTTATGTAAAAAATGTGATTAGAACTTAATCAAGAATTAATTCTTTCACTAATCTTTTTTACTTTTAAACTAATCAAGAGCTCTAATTAACCCTTAATCACTAATTAATTCACATAATTGAGCACATCATTGGATGGAGTAAGGAATTGCTAAGCTATGTGCATCAACTAATGTGTAAATTAATATATAATTAGAGATTAAACATTCTTAATTTTGGTCTCCTCTTTTAAGGCAAAATTAAGCAAAAGAGAGTCAAATTTCTCTAATTGATGAAGCAATTGATGTAATTAGATGTTTTGATGCATCTAGATGCTCTCAAAACACTAAAAAACACTAATTTTGATTACTTACATGATCAATTTGGACCCCAAATAACACATTTTCTAAATTTTTTCTCTTAAAGTGGATTAATCACCCTTAATGATAAAAACCAGTCGATTAATCATTCTTAATTTTGGTCTCCTCTTTTAAGGTAAAATTACGCAAAAAAAGAGTCAAATTCTTCCAATTGATGAACGAAATTGATGTAATTAGGTGTTTTGATGCATCTAGATGCTCTCAAAACAGTAAAAAACACTAATTTTGATTACTTACATGATCAATTTGGATCCCAAATCACACATTTTCTAAATTTTTTGTCTCTTGAAGTGGATTAATCACCCTTATTGACAAAAACCAGACGATTAAGGAAGAATAGTCATTTTCAAGAGTTTTTTTTATGGTTTTGAGATTTTTTAGAAGAATTAAGCTACTCCTAATGCTTGCTAACACTCTAATGCATACAACTCCAACAAAAACACACAACTTAAGCTAAAATTAATTATTCTAGTTCTATATGTTTACTCTAAAGAGAGCTAACATTCACATTGTTTGATGCAATATGGATGCAAAATAAGCCTAATAAACTCTATTTGCAAGCCCTAAGAACATTAAAAACCACATTAACAATAACAAAAATAATAAATTAAGCTAAAAATTAAGTCAAAAACATTCTTTCTAAACATTCTTTCTAAAAATTAAGCCAAAAACATTCTTTCTAAAATAAAAAAGAGAGCTAATTATTACAAAATCACACACAAATCTCCATCAAATCCACATCTAAATCCACATCTATTTCATGAGAAACCATTAATAAAGATAATGGGCAATGAATAATGCGTAGATTAGAGAAAAATGATGGAAAAAGCCAAGGGAAGGCTCCTCGGCAGTGGCGCCAAAAATATTATGGCTCTCCCTAACCCCCCTTGAAACACATCCAACAAGAGATTACCTGGTGAACCATAACTGTCATGAGGATCTTTCCAATGGCTGAGCTCGTAACCTTTGAGATCTCCAAACTCATCAACTCCTTGAGAAACAATTCCACCGCGCCTCCTGTGAGCATTATCACACCATCAAATTGCACTACGTGTACTCGTCCATCCTCTCACCTCACATCACTCACACACACTCACATCACTCGTCCATCCTCTCACCTCACATCACTCACACACACTCACTAGCATGCATTAGAGAGAGATATTAGCAAGAGGATTATCAAGAAAAAGACTCGATTGCACAATGGGAGAGTATATTGTATTATGAGAGAAATTCACTTATATACATGGCCATAAGTGTTCACACACTCAAACTGTGGCCGGCTAGGCACATTAGGCTCATAAGAGGCCTAATGCTATTACAATGACTACTCTCATAATATATCCATGAAGTGCATCACTTAGGACTTCATTCTAACTTACTACCACACGTTCTTGAAGCAGGAACCACCCATAAATACTCCGTCACACCATTACGGGCGCCCATAGAAGTTATAGATTTGGACACCATTGCTTCATATCTTGGATGTATAACCTTTTGGTGTATCTACCTTGACTCCTTGATATAAGATAATGGTAGTAGCTCTTGTTAACCGTGGGAATGGGTTAACAACTCACATTGAAGAACAAGTATCATCCTCTTTCTAAGATTGATGGACTACTAGATTGACTTCATAGAGCTAAAGTATCTTCAAAGACTAACATGAAGTCAGGTGATTAGGAATCATAGTAAAAAAGAGTGATATTCCAAAGACGACATTCAATTCCAAGTAGGGATTGTCATGCCAATTCCATAGCACCAAGTGAGAATTATCCCACATGTAAGAGAAAGGCCAAGTTGTACTCTCCTCATATAAAAGGAGGACATTTCAAGCATTGGAATACAAGCACAACATCTCAAGTCTTTTTATGAGTACATGTTTCCATCATGTAACCTAACGGAACTCGAGTCTAAACTTAATTAGCACACACTTATCACAATGAGTCTTGTTCATTTTTATCCACCTTAGATTAGTGTTCATTAGTTGTAGGATTAGTTTATGATTAAGTAAATGTTTTGTTATTAGGAAGTTGTTTAGGAGAGCTCGATCCATGATTCTCAACATCTTGCTTCTTCTTCATTGCCTGTCAATGAGCTCCCAAAGACCCTTCTGCATAAGCATGTACATGGTCTTCATTTGCCATGTATAAAACCCATCACCATTCTTGTTCCATGTTTGCGGGGTCTTATTGAGTACTACTCAGCAGTGTCTACCTCTTGATTACAAGTTGGACATGTGCAACAATATAAGCAAGATTAATGCAAAGAGTTGGTGCAATACAAATAAGAAATTTTTACTTTCCACTTTTGATTTTTGATTCCGGAGCTCTTGAGAGAGAAGCCCCAATGCAATATGAGTGCTTTTGGTGTCAATTCAAGGTTAATGCAAGTTTTGCAAAAACTTGAAAATGTTGAAAACCTCTATAGAAAAACTGGTAGTTTTGATATACCTACATTGTAGAGAAGATCGAAGAAGATCCAACCGTTGGATCGACTTCATGTAAAAATTAAAGTTGTTTGTTACCTCATGATCTACACTTTCACCGTTGGGATTTCCAAAATCATCTCTCAGATGCTACTGGGGTGCACTTTACTAAAGTCCAAATTTCAGGTAGTTTGCAGCAACTGCAATCTCCTTGCCAGGCATTTGGTTTTTTTTCTTGTTGCAACTCACCCAATGGACCAAATGGCATGAGATTTGGATTGTGGGTAGCTCATAACATTGTTAAACTCAACCTAAGAGAAATTAGCCCAATTATGAGTAGAGAGAAAGAATGAATCAAAAAATATGGATAGTAGCCCGTCGGTTTGCGACACGAAAATCAGGAGGTAGAGGATAAAATTGGCCAAACCCTTGGATGTGTAGCTTAGCAATAGGTTGAGGAATGTGTGGCTAAGAGGGTTTAGGCAATGGTGCAAAGGATTGAGAGAATAGAGCACGCCAAATTTGGGCCACAATCGGACAAATGAATAAGATGTGATTAGTGATATGATTAGTGCTAATTGAGTTATGGGAAGACTAATGAGAAGAGGGAAGATAGGTAGGAGAGCTACGAGAAGGCTCTGATACCATGTTGAGATTTTGGGAGACCCAAGCTCTCCATGGTAAATGATGCTAATCCCACACTAATCACCTACTAATTACACATGATTAAAATGACCTTTGTGCTGGCACACATGTTGATAATGATAGTGCCTATGTTGGTGTTGAGGACTGTGATGATGACGGTGAGTGAGACCCATAGATATAATGTGTTATAGTTCATGTGAAACAACCTCTTATAAAGAGGATTTAAGATTTTTTTAATAATTATATCTTCTTCTTTTTTCCTTAAAGGTTTTTCAACCTTATCTTTAATTCAAGTGGCGTGGCTTCTTCTTCACTGTGCTGTCAATGAGCTCCCAAAGACCCTTTCGCATAAGCATGTACATGGTCTTCATTTGCCATGTATAAAACCCATCACCATTGAATTTATAAACCTCTTGTTCCATGCTTGAGGGGTCTTACTGAGTACTACTCAGCCCAAATATCATGCCATTTGGTCCATTGGGTGAGTTGAAGCAAGCACAAAAATCAAATGCCAACAAGGAGGCTGTAGTTGCTGCAAATTGCCTGAAATTTGGACTTTAATAAAGTGCACCCCTGTAGTATCTGAGAGATGATTTTGGAAATCCCAACGGTAAAAGTGTAGATCATGAGGTAACAAACAACTTTCATTTTTACATGAAGTCGATCCAACGGTTGGATATTCTTAGATCCTCTGCAATGTAGGCATGTCAAAACTGTCCAGTTTTTCTGTTGAGGTTTTCAACATTTTCAAGTTTTTGCAAAGCTTGCATTAACCTTGAATTAACACCAAAAGCATGCATACTGCATCAGGGCTTCTCTCAAGAGCTCCGAAATCAAAAATCAAAAGTGGGAAGTAAAAATTTCTTTGCATTAATCTTGCTTGTATTGCTGCACATGCCCAACTTGTAATCAAGAGGTAGACACTATTGAGTAGTACTCAGTAAGACCCCTCAAACATGGAACAAGAGATTAATAAATTCAATGGTGATGGGTTTTATACATGGCAAATGAAGACCATGTACATGCTTATGCGGAAGGGTCTTTGGGAGCTTGACAGTGAAGAAGAAGCAACCTCTACATCAACGAATCCTCAAAACAACCACAAGGCCTTGGGTATAATCGCTCAAAATCTTGGCGATGAAGTGATTCATCACATTGCAGGCATCAAAGAAGCAAAGGTGGCATGGGAGGAGCTGAATAAGATCTTCGGCACCGAATCAAAGCACTCCAAAATCAACTTGCTCATGCAATTTTACAAGCTCGACAAAGCAAACAATGAAAGCATGGTCTCACACATCAACAAATTCAAGGCAGTAAAACAACAACTCCTTGCAATTAAGAAGAAAATTGATGAAGATGAAGCTATTGTGTTGTATTGCTTAATAGTGTGGATACAAAGCCATATGACAACATTGTTTCAACACTTCAAAATGTGGATAAATCTCTATCAGAAGTAGAGTCTTCTTTGTTAGAGTATGAAGCAAAACACAAGCCACCCACTTCACACTTAGGAGAGATTGCACTCTTTACCAAAGGAGGAAGATTCAATAACAACAAAGTAACTACCTTATGCACAAAGGTAGTTTTCCACAATGAAAACACCTTGATAACTCTTTACCAAAGGTGTTTTCATTGTGGAAAACTTGGTCATGTTATCAATGAGTGTCGTAATAGGGACAAGCCTAAACTTGTATGTGATCATTGTGGTAAAATTGGCCACCTAGAAGAAAACTGCTTTGGGATAAAGAATCAAGCCAACTTCACCAAAGCCATAGATGCTTCAGAAACACTCTTTTAAAGAAAAAGGAAAACATGTTTACTTTTCACCTCTTCTCTCTACAAAAGTGCTTAAGATTTTGTAAACTAGCCTCTAAGATCGATGATGTACTCATGCTGAGAAATGGGCAAAGTACCTTGTCACCCCTACCTATGATTTGCCATGTCGGCATCAAGGGGGGGTTAGTGCCATGTCGGCATCAAGGGGGGGGGGGGGTTAGTGCCAAAGTAGCACATTTGTATCTTGGGTCAAAGCAACCCTAGCACATAGAGGGAGTTAGGAAGAGTGAAAGCTTATTTGTATGACTTGCACCCAACCACCTTGAAGTAGCCGTGGCACCAAGGGGGGGTGTTGAGAATTGTGGTGCCAAAGTGCACTAGACAAGAGGTATGGAGTGAGAAATGCCATGGTCTTTGGGAGCTCATTGACAGTGAAGAAGAAGCAACCTCTACATCAATGAATCCTCAAAACAATCACAAGGCCTTGGGTATAATCGCTCAAAATCTTGGCGATGAAGTGATTCATCACATTGCAGGGATCAAAGAAGCAAAGGCGGCATGGGAGGAGCTGAACAAGATCTTCGGCACCGAATCAAAACACTCCAAAATCAACTTGCTCATACAATTTTACAAGCACGACATCTCAAGTCTTTTTATGAGTACATGTTTCCATCATGTAACCTAACTGAACTTGAGTCTAAACTTAATTATTTTAGCACACACTCATCACAATGAGTTTTTTCATTTTTATCCACCTTAGATTAGTGTTGTCATTAGTTGTAGGATTAGTTTATGATTAAGTAAATGTTTGGTTATTAGGAAGTTGTTTAGGAGAGCTCGATCCATGATTAACCCCCTCAAACACCACATATTCATTGTAAAGAGAGCACCGTCTCATCTATCGAAGCATAGTGGTGCAATCTGGGCAACAAGGGCTCTCATTTAAGCAGCGACAAATACTCGAGGATGATATTCTAGGCATGAAGAAATGGTAAGTTTTGGTAATCATCTTGAACCTCCCTATCACATGTGCCATTTAGCAACATACTCTTTTGGATCATTGTTGCAAGTCCATTGAGTCTCTAGGCACCCACATAGTATAGAAATGTTGCCAAAATTTTAAACTTTTATCTTAAGGATTAATATTTCGGAAGAGTGGAGACTTGCTAGGGCTTGTAAGCAAGTAGGAAGGAGCAAACAAGAAACCCTTGAAGCGTGGAGTTCAAGACAAAACACCCTTTAACATGGACATTTGGGATGTGCTAAAGAGCTTTGAGAGGAGGTCAAACACCACAAGTAATATCTAGAACTTCACTTATGCATGTTTTTTCTCATTTCTATTAGCTTTAGTAGGCTTACATTTATCAAAAGGAATAACCTTTTGAAAGGGGGTAGAGATAGGGTAAGGGGGGAATTTGTAAAATCCCTTTGGAAAGTTGAAGTTCCATGAACTACAATAACTTTTGACAAAAAATCCAATTCTGCATAGTTTTTGTAAATTTTGATTCCTTGTTTCTTGTAGATAACTTTTAATTACTTGAACACCATCTAGTCGGAGCTCAGGACAAAAGTTATAGCGCATCGAAGTTGACCCTGTCTGGAAAGGTGCAGTTCCACACACGTTTGGCTCCTGTAAGCACACTAGGTATCCACACACGTTTGGCTCCACACACTAGGTATCCATCGAAGTTGACCCTGTCTGGAAAGGTGCAGTTCCACACACGTTTGGCTCCTGTAAGCACACTAGGTATCCAAATTTATTTCTAACTTTTGATATCTGATATGGATACCTAGGGCTACCTCCCTACCAAGTTTGACCCCATTTGGCTAAATTTGGAAAATTATTATTTCTAGTGTACTAGCTAGGACATTAAGAAACCTTTGGACATATTTTGGGCCCTTTGCTAATGACCTTCATTAGCAATGGACCAATAGGAGGAGAGGAGTGTGCACATTTGGTCTCCTCCAAAAGTAGGGGGCAACTAGGCTTGTCTCCCTTATTACTACATTTGTGGGGTTAAAAAAGTAGGGAGTGGCATTCATAAATTAGGGAGGTGGAGTGAAAAAAGTAGGAGGGTGCCATAAAGCAAGGGGGTAGCTTCTAAAAAGTAGAGGGCTCCACAATTTCAGCTCCATCAATCTCATGGGTCAAAAAACCCTAAAATATAGGATTTTCAAAACAAAAAAATCAAAAGTGCATTTTTTCCTCTCAAAACCCAACCCAAACCATATTATATCAAAAAACTTCTTTTTTCACCTTAGATTTCTCTCCCTACACATTATTCTTCTCCCCAACATCAACCTCTTCACCCAAAACCTCAAATCTCCATAGCTCATTTTCTCTCTACTATGCAACCTTCTCTCTCTCTCTCTCTCTCTCTCTCTCTCTCTCTCTCTCTCTCTCTCTCTCTCTCTCTCTCTCTCTCTCTCTCTACTGTGCTCAGATTTGTAGCCTTATCTCTCTCTATCATGCGTGCGTGCACACATTCAAATCTCCTCACACCCACATCTACCTCCCTCTCCCCAACAACCTCTAATTTGTACTGTGCAACCTTCTTTCTCTCTCTCTCCCCCCCTAAAACCTTTCTAGCAGAACACACCATGGAGGGTAGTGCATCTTTGTCGAGGAGAAGGCCAAGGGATGAGGTTGGGGCTCTGCTCATGCACAATACCAGGGATGAACATGGTGCTTGGGTTGAAAAACAATTTCAAAAGGGAGATTGGGTGTATTTACAGCCCAATACCATTGGACCGCATCGAGTTCGGCGTCGAGATGTGGTTGAGCAACATTGGAAGGGGCGTCTACTAGGATTCAAGGAAACAAGGCATGATGTATTGGTTGCCCTAGTGCAACATGTGTACTCGGCGCATCGAAAATTTCTTTGAGCCCACATCGTCATAATCCTTGTTTCCCTTACAACTGTATGCTTTCACTTTAGTACGTTAGTGTACATGGTATGTGAACTGTTCTTTTCAACTTTATTTGACAGTTTCCTTATTTCCAGACATTTTTCCTTTCAACATCATTGAGGAGCAGCCCATAAGGAGCCTAATAGGAAAATTCTATGCCATACATGCATGCGCACATTGGGGATGGTGTATTCTCTGGCAGTGGCCCTTGCTAGTCAAAAGATTTTCATCTACACCCACAAATATGTAGTCTCGACACAGGTCAATGGGTTTGGTAACCTTAAAGAAGTCCCCTCTCCTTCCCTCTAGTGCTGAATGGCCAATGCTTGATATTTGGACTACTGTTTCTCTTAAAGCAAAGATGACCAATTATATACATTCTTCTTTGAAGTACGCAAAGGCCTCAAGATCGGTTGGTCTTAGCTAGGCATGCCGTGTGCATGTGTTTGCCCACATGTTTCGGGCCATTACTTGCACACAAATGCCAACAATGTACATGTGCAAGATGGTAGACGTTGAAGAGATTGTCAATTTGCTTGGCCAAGGGTGGGACATTGTGGAGGGGGAGCACAAAGGAGAGAATTTCAGGTGCAATGTAGTTCATTCCAGTGTCTCCTTTCGATTCTTGCGAGCTCGTACCACTTTGTGTACTCGTTTTTGTTATGAGTGGTGGATGAGGAAGAAGGGTGCATGGATACTCTTACAAGCTCAAGAGGAGGTTTTAGAGCCTATATATCTCTCTATAGGACTACCTAATGTGGGGGTAGAGATTGTCCAAGCAAGTAAGCATTGGAGCCTTTTGAATGTTCATGATCACCTACGCATTTTGGGATTTGAGGAAATCAATAATGCTTGCTTTAATGTGCAGGGTAGGAAGGTAAAGATTGTTTGACATTTATAACCTCTGTATTTGCTCGCCCCTTTCTAGAGTCACTTACTGTGTTGGGTGTTTAGATAGATTGGAAGGAGGATGGAAGCAAACACCAAGGTGTCCTCGGATTAGGGAACGGATGATGTCACCTTGGTTCAAAGAATCTAAGCTATGAGTGTCCACTGGAGTGATACTGGAGTGATTTTGTAATATCCCTCCACCGGAGTTTTGTATAAAAAAATATTTTACAAGATACTTCGGTGTTTAAAATATGTTGTCTGGTTTCTTGAAGAGGTGGTTTTGTCTTTTAAAAAATCAACATTGTTTTTTGGTCTAGTGTGAAATGGCCCACTATCTTGTATAAATAGTACTTTGAAGGCCTTATGTGTCATTTTTCACTCATTTTGAAGAGCACAAGGCACCTCCACACTTGAGCTTTAGAGGCTACATACGAACGCTTCATGGACTTCCTCTGTGAGAGCGAGTTTCCAGAGGCCACACACTTGCACATAATGTTCACTCGTGCGAGATCGATTGGATCTTCACACTCCACCTCCATGAAGAATTATTTGTGGACACATTATCACACATGGACACCCACATTAAGCTGCACTGTCTCTTTGGCCAATGATGATAGATTGTGGGTGCCCTCCAACCTCCTAGAGTACATGAACCACAATGAAAGGCCCTTCCAAAAGTGGCTCAAAAGATTTGAAGCAATGGCAATGAAATCTGGACACTTCCTAGAGCTTGACAAGAAGCAAGTACGCAAGCTCAATAGAGGTGCCATTGGCCATCACTTCCTATCATGGCTGGCCTGCTTTGTTTTCTTCCTTTCAGAAGGAGAGACGGAAGAGGAGGTCAAAATGCCGCAATAATTGCATCTTGGAGGATTCATCCATGACAAGGAAGAGCCTCAGTGTGTAGCACACACAGGTGTAAGTGAAAGCCTAATTGTCGCCGCACAACAATTTCCAGGAGATGCACCAGGGCTCACAGAAAATCCATGCCACTTTGAGGCCAGTGGAAGTGGAACATCAATTGAAGATGAAGATGACTCTGCCCCCCTTGTTGAGATAGATATTGACTCTCTATGTCTGGTTGTGGTAGGGGGGAGCTTTTCGTCATTTTTTTGCATGACATTGAAAAGTCATGTGGCCTCCGCATGGATGATTGCTTGAGCATGCTGAAGGTGAAGGCGGAGTTCCCATTGGATGACTCTAACATAGGTAACATGGAGGAGAACCTCCTTCCACTCACAGACTCGGTGGAGGAGACGGTGGCCCCATTGCTCTGGAGGTAGCCAAGAATGTAGAGTAGGCAAATGTCACCAAGGAGGAGTTCTAAGCAGCGCAACAAAGTTTATCCTAGGCAATCGTGCCTTGGAAACCAACTCCAACACAAAATATTGACGGTTCCAAGTCCAACATTGACTTGGAGTGAAAGGCTTATGTAGACGAAGCTGATAAGCAAGAGAGGGTGCTAGAGATGGACAATTATGCTATGTGGGGCGGGGAAATGCGCTACTATAGGACCATACCTAGCTCTTGGCCACTACATCGAGCACCTCCCACCCAATGACTTTGTGATTATTCACAAATAATTCACACCCAATGCCAGCTTCCCCCTTTTTGCATTAAAGACCTTAAAGCAATTCTACGTGGCCACTATTGGCCGCTATGTCAGTTTTGTAATCCTAGTTAAAAAGTCATTAGTCATGACCACTTTTGGGAGTGGCTATAGAGGCGAGGTGCATGCCCAATTAGGAATCACCAAGTCACTTGGCCATGACTCACCACGAGAAATTTCCACCCAATGACTTAGCTATTCTAACCGGCGAGCTCCCCATAGCTAAGAAGCAACGAACCTCTCTTGTAAAGAGTATTCCCAAATCCCACATGTAAATTTTTATATCAATACAATGCTGAAAGTTTCTTTTAAGTACATTTGTTTGATTTGTAATGTAAAAAAGAGGAGGGCCATAAGGGTACAAGAAAGGGCAGTCCAAGGCCCCCGCATAGGGCATTTTTGCACCCTTCTGGCCATCATGAAAAAATATTTTCCATTTAATTTTTGTTGTTTTCAAGTGAAATAAACATGTTTTCCCTCGACGACATGGCCACAGAATGTGTGTAGTCTTTATAAGTGACTCATTGAGAGAATATTCAAAACACAAAAATCAAACAAAATCTTAAGTCATTCCCCATAAATGATCACACAGAACTAATGCGTGCAATGTTCCAAAAGGAAACCCATAGAATAATATCATTAACTTTTGTAGCTTTGCATTTCAACAAAAATATTGCTGAACTTATTGAATTCGAATGAAACATTACCATCCGCAGTCTTCTTCTTTCCCCATGCTGCAATGCAAAGTGTACCGTTGATGTGGTAGTAATCCCCAATCTTGCATTTTACATCTTCATTGCTCACTCCCTTTGCTAGACATTGCAAATTTTCCCAAATCCCACATGTAAATTTTTATATCAATACAATGCTGCTGAAAGTGGCTTTTAAGTACATGTGATTGATTTGTAATCTAGAAAAGAGAAGGGCCAGAAGGGTGCGAATAAGGGTTGTTTGGGGGCCCCACGTAGGGTATTTTCTCACCCTTCTGGCCATCATGAAGAATATGTGCCATTTAATTTTCATTGGGTTGAGTTATACCACGTTAAAATTTTAAGAGCTTTAAGTTTTAATTTTGATAAAAACCTTTGCTAGAGGTTGCAAATTTTCCCAAATCCCACATGTAAATTTTTATATCAATACAATGCTGCTGAAAGTGGCTTTTAAGTACATGTGATTGATTTGTAATCTAGAAAAGAGAAGGGCCAGAAGGGTGCGAATAAGGATTGTTTGGGGGCCCCGCATAGGGCATTTTCTCACCCTTCTAGCCATCATGAAGAATATGTGCCATTTAATTTTCATTGGGTTGAGTTATACCACGTCAAATTTTAAGAGATTTAAGTTTTAATTTTGATAAAAACCTTCAAATTTTAGGAAAAAACCTATAAAAAGTTGAGTACATGGGATTGATTTGTAATCTAGAAAAGAGAAGGGACAAAAGGGTGCGAATAAGGGCTGTTTGGGGACCCCACATAGGGCATTTTCCCACCCTTCTGGCCATCATTGAAAAATATGCCATTTAATTTTCATTGGCATGAGTTATACCACGTATGATTTTAAGGGATTGGAGTTTTAATTTTGATAAAAACCTTCAAATTTTAGGGAAAAACATACAAAAATTTGAGGTTAAAGGTTTTTCGATTTTTTTTGGGGGGGAAAATGGTCCTATTTCTCAAAATAGTTCTCTATTTCTCTCTTCCGTGTCCACCCCCAGCTCCACCTACCACCCACAAGACAATGTGCCACACAAGAAAGGAGGGCCAGAGGGGTGCGAAAATGGTATGTACGAGGCTCCCATACTTACACAGCTTTTCAACACCCCTCTGCCATCACGACTTTCCTACTCTTAACCCCATTTGAGCCACCCCATGCCCTTCGTGATCAGAGTTTATCTAGAATTGACACATCTTACTAGAAAAACCATGTGGGCCAAAAAGGGTGCAAAAATGGCCATTGCACGTCGCCCGGAGGGGCCTTTTTGCATCCTTCTGGCCCTTTATTTATACATGATGGAAATCACATACACGCTTAAATCAAATCGACAATATCAAGATATAGAGTGCACATTCGACAATTTCAAGATGTACACATCAACAATTGGAAGATATATTACACATCAAAAATTCATTAATATAAAAAATTGAGATACATCATTGAACACTCCCCATTTTTTGTTCCCCTTTTCTCCGCGAATACGGCGGGCCAATTGCATATCCTTTACCATTATGGTGACCCACTTTGCATGGATGGCGTACAAGTTAATGTGTCCTCAAATAGATTAACAAGATACACTTAGCGGTTTCTTGCAAGGCCTCAAGGGTAATTGGCTGCATCCGACATTCCATCTTGTATTCCCATAAAATTTCTTTACACATTCGTGAGAATGGTGCCCTCTAGATGAGAAGCTCTATGGAATTTTGATAGTGTCGTATCTGCTGGAAAGCCTTGTACCCATGAGGAAGACGTTAAGTGGGACGTGGTTGTAGCGGGCAAGGCTTGTATAGGTTGACTTCCTTCTGTTTCTTTTTGTAGCCAGTGCTTCTTCCTTTTGCTCCCCTTTGTCGCTCTTGCTCCTGTTGTTGCTCTTGCTGTTGTGCGGTGATGCATGGCAAGGTCTTTGCTCCTATAGCTAGGTGGTTGGGAATCTCCACGTGCGCCCATGTAGGCTCCCCCAGTCGGTGTCGATGTCTGTTGCGCTACTATCTTCCATGCCGTAATCCACCAACTTTACATGTTTTCTTGGTTGGGATGTCGTTCAATCAAGGGTGTCGTTCTTCGTTCATCTTCTTCACTGTTTGCTTTGTACGCGCCATGGTGAGGAGAGCTGAGGGTAAGGATGGGAAGGCTCTTGCTAGTAAGGAATGGGCAAAAGTAGAGGTCGACCTTTATTTATACAAGAAAATGCCATCATTGTAATAACCCTAAAAAATCCTAATTTTAAGAGGTCACTCACACGTGTAAACAAATCGTATGCATGCTAAATGTATGTCGAGCTGCATGGGGCATCGTTCAAATAAGCGTTCACTGGAGACTATTGAAAAAATCAAGGAAATTTTTTAAGGGTGCAAAAATAGCATGTCCGGCCAAATTGCATAATGATTTTTTGCACCCTTCTAGACACAGAGCATCAAAACACATGAATATATGGAATACAAAGCATGTCATATTTCAAAAATCAACATCTTTCGACTTTTTCGAGTATTACAAAGCATTATAAGTCTTTGGGATACAATTCAAGTCATCAAAAAAACTATATTGGAAGGTATTACAAAGCTTCCTCATGACCAATCAAACATAGCAAGGGAAATATATTAATCTAATGAAATTTGTAATGACGCATGATTTCACGGTCCTCGAAACCAAGGGGGACTCCAAAAACCGTAACAGAATTTGCACCATAGACTGCTAGTGCTCTGCAATGTTCCTAGCAAACCGTAACGCCCGGTCTACTTGTGATATGGAGGGGTCATTACATGGCCTCCTACTCATCAGCATGGAAAACTTAGCCCTGTTGATACTACATGCAAAAACAGATTTGTCAATCCAAGTGGCAAGGTTGTGCAAATCCTTGACTTCTAGCTCCTGGGCTGAGAGGGCATCCTTATCAGGTTGGATGGGGACCTCGATAGAGAATAAATATCGTGCGAGTTTGGAAGCAATGATTGTGCCCATGAGGAGTTGAGTGCTTGTGTGCTCTCAAAGTGCTTGTACAAAATGGACAAAAAGAGAGAGGGTGCTCATTTATAGTGGCCAACGTAATCATTTCATGAAATCCTAGTTTTTAGAGAAATGTCATGCACTAGAAAAATGGGTTTTTAAACACGAAAGATAACATGGTTTCGTATTAGGCAAAAAAGAACCATTTATATTCTCAATTATAACACCTTATTACATTCGATAGATAATATCCCCATAGATTAGCTACACATCAACCCTAGGCCTCATTCAAGTCTATAGGGACCCACATTAGGACATTTTGGAGGTCATTCGTACGGCCTTGTAAGAAAATGGTCGATTCTTATTTTCTCTCTCTAGAAAAAATCTTGAAATATTAAAATAAAGAGAATGTAAAAGTCATAAAAGTGTAGTCTCTGAGCCAGAGGTAAATTTTCTCCCATGTAGTCATTCTTAAAGTTTGTTGGAACCTTCTTTGAAATGCTACATTCGAAACTACAAGGATAAATTTAGTTCAGAAGGATATTATTGCAAGGAAGACAATTTGGAGGGAATTAGAACCTTCATTTCCAATTTCAAAAGATAAATACAAGCCTTCTCTCACCATAGCCAGTCATATTCTTTCACTCTGCATCATATAGTATACTTACTCATTCCTAGAACACTCTAATGGAGAACAACCATGTACACACTCATTCTATTGAAGAGTCTTATCATGAAAGCATTAAGAGAAAGTATCATATGCACATTGATCTAGATAGTGCGTATGTGCCCATTCAAAAACACAGAAGTGGACAACTATTTCTCTCATCAGATGTTAAAGATCATATAAGGTTGTCGGGGAAGCAACACATAGACCTTTGGTGTGATGGCTCCATCTATCCTATTGACCCCCGTACTGCTTCACATCCTCCCTTTTCAAATCCCACAACTCTCTTACGTTTTGCAGGTGATGGCGCCACAGGCTTACTAGGATATTGCAAGTCAATTTCTTACATGCAAGAAAGAGAAAGGCATTATTCACAACACTTAGCAAATGAGCTTCTTGGCTTGTCTGGTGAATGCAAGACACAAAAAGTTAGATTGGAAGAACAACAATGTCAAATTGATAAACTAAGAAGTGACCTCCACAAATATAGAGAAAAAGACACAATCATGACGACGCATACGGAAAAGAAAGCTCAAAAACGTCAAGAACTTGAGGCTCGATTCTGGAGGCCTGAAGAAGAGAATCCAAGCCATAAGGAGATTGCACTAAATGCATTCCCATTCACATGTCTTTTGTGTTAGCAGTTAATATTATTTTATTTGTTGGGTTCTTTGTGATTTACATGTTCTCTACGTTAGTAATGAGTAGTGCTGTATTTGTAGGGTTGTCATACATACTGACTGTTGAGATTCAAGCTCGATGTCAGTGTGAGCCAGCTATGCTATGTGCTGGCAGATTAGGTAGGAACATGTGTGAGACATAAATGACCGCGTGTCCAGCTGGTCATAGTGTGTGTGGACATTACATTAGGTTTACTTTGTAGTGTGGACATAACACTATGTTGTGTTCTCCTTTGTGTGTGTGAGAGAGATGGTGACTATGGCTTCTCTCCCTCTTTATGGTTGATGATTATGGATTAGGGTTTGCTTCTCTTGTGTGTGTTACATCCTGCTTCTGTTTTTTATCATGGTATCAGAGCCAAGAGCTCATTAGCTGAGTTGTGAGAGTGAGTGAGAGAAGAGAGAAGAAAAAGAAAAAGCTGTGAAGGAAGCCATTGGAGCTTGGAGCAAAGGAAAAGCTGTGGAGCACACACCGGCATCAGATCTGAGAGCTAAGGACCATTGGTGAGTGTAGCAAGACCCCCTCTGCGGATTGCAGGTACCAAAGAGCAAGTTAAGTGAAGATTGAAGGGCATAAAGCAAAGGAAAAATTCTGTTTTTTTCTCTAAGCTTTCATGGAAAGCTTGAAGTGAATGTATACTCTTGGCAAATGTATACACAAAGGCACATGTATTCGGGCTTGCAAATGTATTAACAAAGTGGACACAAACAACATACAGGATCTTGAAGCAGATTGATGCATACAGATTTGAGCAAAATCAAGTGAAAGTGAGTTTATGCAAAAATTTCTGGTTTTTCACAAAAACAGAAAACATACCCCCCCGTGGAGGATCAATTGCAGGAGCTAGAGGCAAAATTGAGCTAAACCCTTCATACCCAAGGTAGATTAGGTCATTGCTAAGAGGCCTCACAGTGTAACACGAAGGAATAGGAGCATACATGAGTATGTTCAGGAAATCAAGGGTTATGCTGATTCCTTGTCATCGATCCATGCCCCAATGGATGATGATGATTTGGTTGCACTCACGTTGCGTGGTTTAGGCAAAGAATACAAATCTTTTGACACTTCCATCTCAGTAAGGTTGGGAGGAATGCCAGACTTTAATGAGCTTGTGTCATTGCTCATTGTGGAAGAATTGAAGCTTGGCCTTGGTGGTATGAGTGTTACAGGTGGTGCATCCTCGTCAAGCAATGATGAACATGCAAGAAATCAAGCTTTTTACTCATCTAGAGGCTTTCGAGGCAGGGGGAGATTCGCATCACGTGGACGTGGTGGTAATGGTCGTGGATGGCAGGATAGGCCTCCACAGCAGAATTTTCAGCCTTCATATGGTGCTCGAGGTGGTCGTGGTTATGCACCTCAGCGAGGCAGAGGTAACCCCCGTGGACGAGGACGTTGGCAAGGCCAACAAAATTCTATGCAAGATGTGGAATGCCATTATTGTGGCAAATATGGTCATATGGCGAGAGATTGCTTTCGCAAACAAAATGATTTGAGAGGGGGAAGAGCACAACATGGTGGTCATTATGGTGGAAACTATGCACAACATGGTGGCAACTATGCATCAAGTAGCAATGATGGAACTGCAAATCATTTGTTTGCCATGAAGTATGTTGTGGGTTCTATGACAACAAATGCTGAGAATGATGATACATGGTACATGGACTCAGGAGCATCAAACCATATGACATGTCATGGAGAATGGTTTGAGCACATGAAGCCAATGGATGTGAAGGGCTATGTGGAAACAGGTGATGATACCCAGCATGTCATTACACATGTTGGAAGTGTACCATTGGTCATGCATAATGGTCAGACAAAGTCTATGTCAGATGTGCTGTATGTGCCTTCGATCACTAAAAGCTTGGCCTCAGTTGGTCAAATGGTAGAACAGGGATTACAGGTTAGATTCAATGAGCATGGATGCTTCGTTGAAGACTTTAAACATGGATGTAGAGTGATTGCTAAAGGCAAGAAAGAAGGAAGACTGTTTAAGCTGGATGCTGGAATTCCTGAGCTAAAATCAGCCATGTTCTCAAAGAGCAGGAATGTGGTATAGGATATTGATATGTGGCACAAGAGGATTGGCCATGTAAATATACAGAGATTAAAGAACATGCAAACAAGAGGCATAGTCAATGGATTGCCTAGGTTCAAATATGATGGACATATGCATGTTTGTGAAGCCTGTCAGTTTGGGAAGCAGGCAAGATTGAGATTTCCTAGAGAAGGAAATATGAGTAACAGGCCACTTGAGATCGTACATAGTGATGTATGGGGTCCTGCACAAAACCCATCTATCAAAGGCAGTCTATACTATGTTACATTCATTGATGACTTTAGCAGGATGACATGGATATATTTTCTCAAAGAGAAGAGTGAAGTATTGGAAAAATTCATGGATTTCAAAGCTTTTGCAGAAAAGCAGTATGGCTGTTGGATTAAATGTCTGAGGACAGATGGAGGTGGTGAATACACCTCAAAGGCCTTTGAGCATTTCTTGAGGAAGCATGGAATAAGGAGACAATTGACATGCAGGTATACACCTCAGCAGAATGGTGTGGCTGAGAGGAAGAATAGAGTTATATGTGAAGTGGCAAGGGCGATGCTTAATGAAAAGAGCATGCCAGATTACTATTGGGCAGAAGCATGTGCTACTGCAGTTTATATATTGAACAAAACACCTACAGCAGCCATTCATGGAAGCACGCCAGAGATGCGGCTCACAGGTTATAGGCCAGACATTGGACATCTTAAAGTCTTTGGATGTGTAGCTTATGTTCATGTGCCTGATGAAAGAAGACGGAAATTGGATCCTAAGGCAGAGAAATGTGTATTTGTTGGATATGCACAGGATCGCAAAGCTTACAAATGCTATAACCCTCAAACTAGACAAGTAGTCATCTCACGAGATGTTGTATTCGATGAGCTTGCTAGTTGGTATAAAGCCAAAGATGAGGGAGTCATTGACACACTTGAGGCGAATGTGCCTGTGAACTTGCCATCACAAGCAAGTTCTAGTTCTACTACTATGTCTGGGCCAGCAGCAGAAGCTGAGAGTAGTAGCAGTGTACGTCCATGGTCAGGACGTTTGAGGCATGAGAGTGTAAGCACTGGCAGTAGTGCTATGGATAAAGGCAAAAAGAAAGTCGAAGGAATTGGAATCACAGGATATGAGTCATCCAGTTCTGAAAGTTTGGATGAGGAGCTTGGCATACCTGTATTACGCACACCTGGTGCTAGACAGGACAGATATGTGCCACCACATGCTAGAGTCACAGGTGTATAGAGTGACCCGCATGCATTGCGGAGATCCCAGAGAGTCAGATATCCTGTTGTTGACAGGTTGACATACAGAGATTTTGCTATGCACTATGCATATATGACATCTATGGTAAAGCATGTGGAACCTACATGCTACACAGAGGCTGTTGGAGAGCATGTATGGGAAAAAGCAATGGATGTGGAGATGGACGCATTGGTCCATAATGATACATGGGATTTGGTTGCCCTACCAAAGGACAAGAATGTTATTGGATGTAAATGGGTCTACAAAGTGAAGTGCAAATCTGATGGTTCTATTGAAAGACATAAAGCAAGATTGGTAGCAAAGGGATATGCACAGACCCATGGATTGGATTATGATGAGACGTTTAGCCCAGTGGCTAAGATGGGCACAGTGAGAGCAGTCATTGCTATGGCTGCAGCTAATGGCTGGGAAATGCATCAGATGGATGTCAAGAATGCATTTCTGAATGGAGATCTACAAGAGGAAGTATACATGGCACAGCCAGAAGGGTATGTACACCCTAGATATCCCACTCACGTATGCAGGTTGAAAAAGGCATTATATGGTCTGAAGCAAGCACCTCGTGCTTGGAGTGATAAGATGAGCAGATATCTTATCTCACTTGGTTTTCAGACTTCTACAGCAGATTCTTCACTGTATGTGAAGAAGACACAGCATGGGATTGTTTTACTAGTCATCTATGTGGATGACTTGATTATTACAGGTGATCATAGTGCAGATGTGATGCATGTCAAGAAAGCTTTGAGTGGGCAATTTGACATGAAAGATCTTGGTGAGTTGAGATACTTCCTTGGCATTGAAGTGGTGAAAGATCATGGAGGTACTTGGTTAGTACAGCGCCAATATGCCTTGGATATGTTGGCAAAGTATGGCATGACAGGGTGTAAGCCTATGAGTACACCATTGGAGCAAAATGTGAAATTGCGGGCTGATTATGGCGAGGAATTGGATGATCCTTCTATGTACAGGAAGATGGTTGGTAGTCTCATATACATGACTATCACACGCCCAGATTTGAGTTATGCAGTGGGGCTAGTGAGTCAGTTTATGCAGAGCCCCAGGAAACCACATTTGGATGCAGTGAGACGCATCATGAGATATGTGAAAACCACAGCACATTATGGTTTATTCTATGAGAGTGGTAAAAGCTTGGACATACATGGCTACACAGATGCTGATTGGGCAGGTAGCGCATATGACAGGAGGTCTACTAGTGGATATGCTTTTACACTTGGCAGTGCTGTGGTGAGTTGGAGTAGCAAAAAGCAACCTACAGTTGCTTTATCCAGTACAGAGGCTGAGTACAGAGGTGCAGCCATTGCTACTTGTGAGGCTATATGGTTAAAGAGTCTCTTGGCAGATTTATGTGAGCCTCTTGATGGCAAAGTTGTCATACATTGTGACAACATGAGCAGTATGCAGTTGGCAAAGAATCCAGTATTTCATGCGAGGACCAAACACATAGAGGTCCATTATCACTTTGTCAGAGAAAAGGTGCTGGATGGTACAGTTGATCTTCACTATGTGAAGACTGATGAGCAGGTGGCTGATATCTTCACGAAGCCACTTAGCAGGGAGAAGTTTGAGTACTTCCGGACTATGTTGGGAGTACATGGGATGAGCTTGAGGGGGAGTGTTGAGAGTGTTGATATCCCAAGCTCATCTACATCTTCATCGGCAGTACATCATGAGCTTGAGAGGGGCTGTTGAGATTCAAGCTCGATGTCAGTGTGAGCCAGCTATGCTATGTGCTGGCAGATTAGGTAGGAACATGTGTGAGACATAAATGACCGCGTGTCCAGCTGGTCATAGTGTGTGTGGACATTACATTAGGTTTACTTTGTAGTGTGGACATAACACTATGTTGTGTTCTCCTTTGTGTGTGTGAGAGAGATGGTGACTATGGCTTCTCTCCCTCTTTATGGTTGATGATTATGGATTAGGGTTTGCTTCTCTTGTGTGTGTTACATCCTGCTTCTGTTTTTTATCACTGACAAAGAGAATATCAATCCCAATCTTAATCCAGCAAAACAACTAAAACCATTTGTGACATCAAGAATGGTAAGAGAAATGATAAAAGAGAAGAAGTTCAAGGTGGTTCAACGAGATATAGTGGATGAATTTGTAACCAACAATATAGTTTCAGCTGACTGCAGATATTCAATTCACCATGGATTCAAGTGGAGTCAGTCGTAAGGGTTATAGTGCCATCCAGAAGTCAGTGTCATCCCTCCTTGAGGCCAAAGGCATTAAAGCAAAGCTACTTCCAGCACCTACAAAAGTTTGGAGACATAGGGAGGAATTAAACAGAGAATAGCTTCACTATGCTGGTCACTCATACCACATTGTAGGAGAGTTTATATTCTACAATGAACACAACAATATATTCATAGACTTGGAGCTCTTGCAAAAGAGAATGGTGGAGTTCTATGATATTACATTATGATATTACATTTAAGGAGATAGGAGGTGTACTTCAGTTTGTCATCAAGCTTGATGAGTGTGAGATTATCAAGGAGAAAAAGATGGAAAGGGTCACAATAACACTTATGAATAGGACTCTTTGTAATTGCAGTAGTAGGGATGATCCAAAATATTTTAGTGTGCAGTCCGAGATGAACATCTAGTGGCTAGGTTCATTTGAGGTCAAGAAAGAGGACCATGAATCCTTGTTTTGGGTATTTTATCAAACACATATCCCCAATCTCATCAAAGAACAGATGAATGTAACCAGGATGCTCCATGTAGAGAAAAGGGGGGAATTTCAAGTCCAATGGCATCTTGCGAGTGACTTGAAGACTCTCAAGTACTTATTTAATTGCAGCAAAGGGGCCAATGCAAAGTCTCCATGCCTTTACTGCATGGACTCTCAAAGGGTGATGGACTCTAAGGGGTGGAGACGACCACCGAACAGAAAAATTTTGGATGAGAACTTTAAACCAGTGTTTGAGATTCCTCTTTTCAATGTGCATATATGCACGCTTGATGCTTTGTGTCGTATCATAGAGAAAATGGTATATCTCCACATTGGCATTTCTTGGAAGATCAAGAATGTAGCAGAGAGGAAAGAAGCCATCCGTGCATTGGAGAAGGTGCTATCAAAAATTGGACTACATGGAGGTAATTTCCAGATTCTGAAGGACACTAAAAAGTCATCAAATGAAAAGGAAGTTCCAATGAAGCCCTCCATTGGAGGTGTTAAGGTAAGAAGATTTCTTTCCAAGCCAATGAATAATCAGCAACACAAACCTACAAAGTTAGGAAAGCAATATACCACAAACTACACAAGTTGAATCGAATACCAACAATGGAAAAAGCTTCATAATGCAGTGAAAGACCATGAAGGTGCTTCAAGGAATGTCAAAGCAGATGTTTGGTGTTCAATTAATACTTTGTTCCAAATGTGTGAGAAAGTCAACTACTCCTAGAAAGACAAAAAGAGATTTCAAGACAACTTACAAGGGTTCAAAAAAGCATTCAGAGCTACTTAGGCTGACACCAACATTACACATTACATGGTATGTTTCTAGCTTACTGTTGTTTCCTAGCCCTCAATACTAACTTACTGTTGTATGTTTTCTTATGCAGCATATTCTCTATAACCACATGCCTTACTTAATCAACAAGTACGGAGATCCTAGCATTTGGAACACACAAGGACTCGAGAAATCACACTATATGGCTCGAAATGCATATTTCAGGCACACACAACATGGTGGTGGAAAAAGTAAGGCAAACAGCCTACAAGAAGTGTTCCAATGGTTCTATAGAAGGATACTATAACAACTACATAAAAAAGAAACCGTGAGGTCATCCAAACTGATGCAAACACTCAGACATATGGAGAGGAAGAGATTGAAGCATTCCGAAGCATTTAAAAACTTAGATGCCATAGAAGCAAAAAATAAATGGAGAGAACAAAAGATTTTTGTTAATCATCGTTGGATAGATAGATGTAACACATAAGTCTTTTACAATGTATCTTTCCATTCTAATGACTTTGGCAATTCCAATGAATCTGGCTTTCGTTTATACCTTAGCAACAAACGGTGTTTTCCATACTCTTCTAGTTCCTTTGGGTTCTCTATGCATAGAGACAATGATACTGTAGCATATGTATGAAAATAACCCCTTCGGTTGTTGGCATAACCAAGGTAGCATCCAAAAATTTCTAAGGCAGTAGACTTCTCTATCAAAATAATCTTCTCATAACTTTTAGGAATAATCATTGCACCTAGGAATAGGGACAATGTCTTGAATAAAAAATTTACAACTCTCCCTTCCTGGATCATGGCATTGTGTTAGATTATAATCTTTGCCTTAGACAATTTGCTTAGGTAGTGAGAGAGAGCTGTGTCTCGACCACAGTACTCCCTTTTATGCCACCCACAGGAATTCATTTTTGACTTCAAATGTACTCTGCAAAACAAAATAATTAAGGAAACATAAGTCTACATATCACATTCACACACACACAGACACACAACACACACATACACAAAGAGAGAGAGAGAGAGAGAGAGAGAGAGAGAGAGAGAGAGAACCTAAGTCTCATCTGTCTTGGTCTTGCCAAAGGTACTCTACATGCTGGTCCAAAATTGACTCTACTTGCAAAGGCTTGTTAAACATCTCAAAGCAAGCAATAATGTGAAAGTCTCAACAGCTCCCATGTTATACAGACAAAATTGAAAAGTTTCTCATTAGTTAGAGCAAGATCATTGCCTTCAAAAATTTCCTCCTTAATTCCTTTCATGTCAGTGCTAAGACATTGCTCCTTCTTCTTCTACTTCTTCCTCTTCGGCATCTCTTCCTTAGCCTCCGTTGAGAAATCAAAATCCCTCTTAACAGAGAGACTCTGGAGGGCAAGTCACTTAGAGAGGGACACTAGACTAAGAACACCTCCTTTCTCTTGTTTATCTGCCTCCATATCCTGGTCTTCTGAATGGGGTTCCTCATCACTATGATCCTTTACAAAGTAAAGGGGGTAACTTGATTCTTCCAGCTCCACGGTTGGAAACCCTTGATCTTTGGTCTGTCCTCTCACAAGATGTAGCTCATCTATCCTTGCCATACCCTCTATAGGGTCGTCAATAGTGAAGTCAATAGATCTTTTCTTCGTGCTCATGTCGCTCCTACACGCATCACTAAACTCAGGTTCCAGCGCAGTGAGGAAGTGCGTGTCTGTGTTATATATGGTTGTGTGTGTGTGTGTGTGTGTGTGTGTGTGTGTGTGTGTGTGTGTGTGTGTGTTTGTGTGTGATATAAGTGTATATGTATGTGTGTGCAATTTGGCGCGATAAAGCACCTCCATTACCCTTATAAGAGCCATATCACGCCAAACTGCACAAACTTCTCTCTCTCTCTCTCTCTCTCTCTCTCTCTCTCTCTCTCTCTCTCTCTCTCGTTGTTGTGGGTGTACTGTATAATGTGTGTGTCTGTGTTGTATATGGTTGTGTGTGTGTGTGTGTGTGTGTGTGTGTGATATAAGTATATATGTATGTGTGTGCAATTTGGCGCAATAAAGCACCTCCATTACCCTTATGAGAGCCATATCGCACCAAACTGCACAAACACTTCTCTCTCTCTCTCTCTCTCTCTCTCTCTCTCTCTCTCTCGTTGTGGGTGTACTGTATAATGTGTGTGTCTGTGTGTGTGTGGATGTGATATAAGTGTATATGTATGTGTGTGTATGTGTGTGCAATTTTGCACGATAAAGCACCTCCATTACCCTTACAAGAGCCATATCATGCCCAACTGCACAAACTTCTCTCTCTCTCTCTCTCTCTCTCTCTCTCTCTCTCTCTTTGTGAGTGTACTGTATGTGTGTGTCTGTGTTGTATATGGTTCTCTCTATGTGTGTGTGTGTGTCTGGGTGATTTGTGTTTGTGTGTGTGTGTGTGTGTGTGTGTGAGTGAGAGAGAGAGAGAGAGAGAGAGATTATGTTCGTCTCTTCTTGCATGTGTGTGTGTGTGTGTGTGTGTGAGAGAGAGAGAGAGAGAGAGGAGCAAGCAAACTTACCTGTTGCCATTGCTTTCTGGTTACGTGGGCATGGATGCTAGATTCTCTCTCTGCTATCACTGGATTCTCTCTCTGTCTGTGGATTCCTGAAAACACTGGATGCTCTCTCTCTCTCTCTCTCTCTCTCTCTCTCTCTCTCTCTCTCAAATACGAGAACCTTTAATAGTGGCGTGAGGATTAAATAACTTTATACGAGCGCACACCTGTGATGTTGACAATTGACACGTGGGGTTTGTAAATATTAAAAATGACTTTTTTTTAATTCTATTTGTAACGGTGCATCTGAGAGAGAGAGAGAGAGAGAGAGAGAGAGAGAGAGAGAGAGAGAGAGAGAGAGAGAGAGAGAGATCCATCGAGCAGCACGACACCGATCCATCAACCATGACAGCGATCCATTGAGCCACCAACAGCTTTGGTATGTGTTTCTCTTGCACACACTCATGCACGCACGCACACACACTCATGCAGAAACACACAAAGACACACACACACACTCATGCACACACACACTCATACACACACACACACTCATATGTCTACATACACACACACACTCATATGTCTACACACACACACACAAGGAGAAACACATACAACATAGACATACACATCCAGTAATGCTACACAGAGAGAGAGAGAGAGAGAGAGAGAGAGAGGTGTATTTTTATGATTTGGCATGATATGGCGCTTGCATGTCTAATGCAAGTTTGATATCGTGCGCCAAACCACACTAATTATACTAGAGCCCAATCACCGTATGGTCAGCACCCTCTAGGATCCTTCGCAAGTCACCTAGCGCTTCACTCATAGGCCGCTTTCTTGGTCCCTCATCCACCATACTGGAGGCTCACCATTTAAACCGAGGTTGGTCAAGACCTCGACCGACGACCGTGCTACGTGAGACGTCCTCTGTTGACTCTCCGTCTCAGCTGTTGCAACTTTATCACTTAGGTCTCCATGACCTCATTCACAAGACGGTCAAAATGCTTCCCTAGTATTCTTGACATAAAACAATCATTTAAAAACAGGTCATAAATACAGTTTCTATAACGAACTCTTGTCTTTCCACATTGTTCCACATCAATCCACATTACTTAATCCAAGTCCAATCATATGTATTCCCATCGTCCTTCATCCATTCTCATCCAATCACATCATTTTCCATCTCATCACATCTTTCCACATATGTATTTCCATCGTCCTTCATCCATTCTCATCCAATCACATCATTTTCTATCTCATCACATCTTTCCACATTTATACTCATCAAATCTCATCCACTCACATCTACCCATATCCATATCTCATCACATCACATTCATTCACATCTCATCCATTCATATCTACCCCAATCCACATCACATCACATCCATTTCACCTCACATCTCATTCATTCACATCTATCCTGATTCACATCCCAACACATCTCATCCTTTCACATCACATCTCATTCATTCACATCTATCCTGATTCACATCACATCCATTCACATCACATATCATCCATTCATATCTATCCCAATTTACATCATATCACATCTATCATCCATTCACATCTATCCCAATTTACATCATATCACATCACATACATTTCACATCACATCTCACCCATTCACACTTATCCCGTCTCACATCACATCACATCCATTCACATTCATCACATTCATTGTATCCCCATTCCATCACATACATTCTATCCACATTACATCACATCCACATCTATCCACATCATATCTCATTCATTCCATCCACATTACATCACATCCACATCATATCTCATTCACACACATCCCATCTCATTCATCCATATTCATCCAATCATTCACATGCACAACTATTCACATCTATCCATACATTCACATCTATCACTTCACATCCATATATATTCACATCACATCACATTTCATCCACATCTCTTTACATCACATCACATCTCATCCACATCCACATCACATTCACATCCACATCTCTTTACATTACGTCACATCTCATCCACATCCACATCACATTCACATCCACATTCCCTTACAACACATCACATCTCATCCACATCCATGTCACATTCACATCCACATCTCTTTACATTACATCACATCTCATCCACATCCACATCACATTCACATCCACATCCCCTTACATAACATCATATCTCATCCACATCCACATCTCTTTTCAGCACATCACATCTCATCCACATCCACATCACTTTCACATCCACATCCCTTTACATTACATTCTTTCACATACACATCCACATTTATTTACATCACATTCTTTCACATACACATCCACATCCATTTACATCACATTCTTTCACATACACATCCACATCCATTTACTTCCCATCTCACCCTTTCACATATCCTCTCATCTAATTCTCATCTCATCATTCACATCCACATCCATTTACTTCACATCTCATCCACATTCATTTTCATCACACCACTTCCTATACATCCCATTCACATCTTATCACATCCTATCGCATCTCATTCACATCTTATTCCATTTAGTAGCTTTTCCTACTTCGATACCAATAATGGGACTTTTTCTAAATTTTTGCCAATTATTTGCTTAGATAAAGGTTCTTTTCTCAAATGACATATATTCAATATTCCTCTTTTGAATAAAAGAATTCATGGGATTTACAAAAATCAATTCTACCCGTATTTTCACTTTTGATAAATATTCATAAATTGAATTATACTAAAAATTCCTCTTTTTCCCATTGAATTTCTTGGATCTCAAATATCATGGGAATTCCTCTTTTTACATTTAATTACTTGAATTCTAAATGTCATGGGAATTTCTCTTTTATCATCAAATAAATTTATCTAAAATTTCTCTTTTCTTTAATAAAAATATCCATTAATTCAATATGCCAAGAATTTTACTTTTACTATTTAAATGATTCAATTCCAAATGTCATGGCAATTCCTCTCTTATCATTTAAATATTTCTCATGCATAAAATAAATTTATCTAAAATTTCTCTTTAAATTTAAATAAAATATCCATTAATTCCAATATGTTAAGAATTCCACTCTTCCTATTTAAATGATTGAATTCCGAATGTCATGGGAATTCCTCTTTTATCATTTAAATAAAATTATCATAATTTTCTCTTTTCTTAATTATTTAATTATACATAAATCTTAAAAATTAGTTTTCCATTGAATGTGAGGAAAATCATTCTTTTAGCCGAGGATATTCAATCCTAGAATATGGTAGGAAGTCCTCTTTTCACGTTATGCATAAGAATGAATTATGTATCAATTTCTTAAAAGTTTTGCGATAGCTCCGCTGCTATTATTGATAATTTTTATTATTTTTGAAAGAATAAGACTTAGTAATGTAATTATGATAGTATAACTATCTTTTAACCTTAAATCCATTTTATGGATATAACTCATAAGATTACCATAATTTACTGGCATATAAGTATAAAAAACCATTTTCTTAAGCTC
Organism: Cibotium barometz; assembly: GCF_041138505.1. NCBI lineage: Eukaryota > Viridiplantae > Streptophyta > Polypodiopsida > Cyatheales > Cibotiaceae > Cibotium > Cibotium barometz. The sequence goes on along the minus strand of NC_141055.1, from coordinate 21,424,793 downwards.
TAGCTTCACAAGCCTAAAGTTTGATTTGTGAATTGAGAATTTCTCCATGAAAAGCATCATTTGAATAGAGAAATGCCTAGGAATGACCATTCTTTGGGGGGGAGAGAGATAAACATAAAAGCATCACCATTCTTTGGGGGAGAGAGAGAGATAAACATAAAAGCATCCTAATTAAGCATAAATGTAAACTTTTCTTAATTATTCATTACAACTCTTAAGAAAAGCTTGATTTGCATTATAAACACTTAATTTAAAAACTTCTCAAGCTTGAGAGGGGTTGAGAAGTGAAAACATTGAGAATAGTAGAGAAAAACCATAAGATTACACTTTACCCCTTGTTTTTGCTTGCTTCTCTATCATAGAATAAGCCCCCAACCAATCAATTGGTTAGTGTGTTGAAAGGAAAGCTCCAAGGATGGTTGGAGAGAGAGAGAGAGGCTCCACTCTCTCCAAAAGTAGAGGATTTTTAAGGGATAATAAAAAATATCATTATTTTAATGTAATACTGGCATGGTATATAGTTCACAGATTTTTTTACAAAAGACTAAGGATATATTTATAGGTGAGGGAGGCCTCTAACCAAGTCCAACTAGGCTCTAGAATTTTCTAGGTTTAGTTTGGCTGAATTTGGACAAGATTTGGACCTAGTTTGCCTCCCTTTTGATTTGCTTTGATCCAAGAGAAAGGAGAGATAAAAATATCATAATTTTTTGAGTTAAAAAATCCACCACATGTGTGAAATAGGCGCCTCCTTGAAGTCTCCCCCCTCCTTACTAAGGTGTCAAAAATGTATCATTATCCCAAAATATCTCATTTTTTTAGTAATATCTCATAGTTTTTAACTAATAAAGCTTGTACTCTATCAACTCTTCATCTTATGTGGGCATTTGCTCATTTTTGGGTATTTTCTTTTATTCATTGGATTTATCTCCTCCCCACACTTGGATTAATCCTATTGGCCCATAGGAACCTTAATTGGACCATAATCTAAAAATTTCTGAAAATCTAGACCCTTAGGCTAAGGTCCTTCATACACATTTTCAATTAAATCCAACTGCACATTGGAAAGTTCTTCTTGAATTTCTAATTCAGGGGAAACCATTTTAGACACTAGGAGGATTTTTATATCCAAAAATATCTCAATTTTGGAATATCTCTCTCTAGACATTTTCTCTCTCCAGGCTAAAATAGGGTAAAACAAGATCTTTCTTTTATTCTAGAGAGGGAAATAATTTCAAGAATAGAAAGGGAGGTTCTTACACCTTTACACCTCAAAAGCTGGAGGGAGGAATCTTACATCCTACCCCACTTAAAAAATGCGAGATGTCCTCATCTCGTAGCTGGAGGATAAACTCTTTCCCTTAAGATCCAACTGATTATGGGGTTCCTTATAGTCTGGTCAACCCAACAGAATCCTGGGATAAATATCCCTTCATATAGAACTCATTATCAGATTACAATTCATTCAGAACATATCATTCATATCCTTAACACAATAATGGTCCATCATACCTCGAAAATTTCATCTGAACATTCTTCCATGAGAATTTCAGTTATGCAGGTTTTCAATTTGTCATCCCTTACTTAGATCAAATGGATCAATGGTTAAAATCATCAATCTCTCACCATAATCAACTATTCTCGTAGTGATTTGCTGAAGTCATAATCGTCATTCTAGTTACGAATATCATCACTGGGATTTGTCCCATTCATCCTCATTGTAGTTTTGTTCAACTTATCTTCATTCAACCAGAATTCAGGAATCATTATCTTTCAATCAGAATCCAAATCAACTTATCAATTCTCAACCAGAATTCTAAAATCATATTAACCAACATTCGAATTCATCATCTGGATAGCATTTTTGTTTATAATTTCAAGGTCTTAGATTTACTCGTATATACTGCCAGTAAAGAGCTACAGCAGTTATACCCTTGGTATATACGGGTAGTCACGGTCCTTGGAATTATAAGGTAAATACCATCATGTCTAGGCCTCAAGCAAGTCAAAGATTCCATACAATTGCGGTACTTCCATCTGAAGACCCAATTACCAATTTATGAATTTCATTTCAACTATCAATTTGTATGAATTTTGTCACACAATTTTAATCTTTTACTAGTACTCCATAAATTCACACAATTTGTATGAATTTTGTCACACAATTTTAATCTTTTACTAGTACTCCATAAATTTTTGACATTTTTGGCTTCTCCGTTGATCCACTTTAGGCAATTTGCTCTGATACCAGCTGAAAGATCCATGCCCCCTCTACGTAACAAATTTGGGGTTGCTAGCAAGCAACGGAAGTAGCACTTCTTGCGTAGATGGTAGAGCCTCTCACTCGGGACCTTGCCCACGGATATCCGGATAAGAGACTAATCCCTTGGTTCTTCCAAAAACCGAACTCAGAAAAACTTCCCTCGCCTAGAAAGCATGGGCAATTCCTCCAGGATATTTTTATTCTAACGTAGTCAAGAGCCTTAACTAGCCTGACTGATCTGACCAAACCTATAATTCACATGGTCAGATCAAGGAGAAAACTTGCACTTGGATCATAAAGACCAACGCTTTTTTCCTCATCGAGAGGCACAGCCGTTGATCCATAGAACAAGGACTGTCCGAGATTTACTTCATCTATCGTACCATAACAGAATTAAGTCTCATTTTAGGGATCCATCAGTCGAGCCTAACCTTATCCAGTCCCATGGGTTAGCCAACCGCCCACCAACCACTATAGTGATAGGATCCATTTAGGAATTTGGTTATGTTTTGTCCTAGGTACCAAGGAAAAGAGTTCCGAGGCCCCCTAGCAAACTTCAAGATAGTCAAACCACTTACACACCCAATATGAAATTGCCTTTTTCACAGATTTGGCTATCTTTAAAACAATCTTTTAATGAAACCATAGTATCACTTATCTTTATCCTCTAAAATATCCAGTTGGTTTCTAATTTCCAAAATATCCGGTTGAATTCTAATTTCCAATCATTCTTTCATCGGTGTACCTATGGCATCATAGTACCCGAAATATATTCACTTATAAAAATCCAGATGGACTCTCCGTAAGATCAGCAAGATCAACTAATAGATCCATATAAAAGAGCCATGGACTCATCCGTTGTTGAGGACCAGCAAGGTCAATCAACCAAATCCATGCTCGAATTCAAAAAACAACTCTTACTCCTTGTTCTAATATCTTCCTCGACGTACGTGTGGGTATCTTCGGTGACCCAGAGCTCGAGCACCGTATGGTCAGCACCCTCTAGGATCCTTCGCAAGCAGGTCACCTAGCGCTTCACTCATAGGCGGCTTCCTTGGTCCCTCATCCACCGTACCGGAAGCTCACCATTTAAATCAAACCGAGGCTGGTCAAGACCTCGACCGACCATGCTACGCGAGACGACTTCCCTTGATTCTCCGTCAACTGTTGCAACTTTATCACTTAGGTCTCCACGACCTCATTCACAAGACGGTCAAAATGCTTCCCAAGCATTCTTGACATAATACAATCATTTAAAAACAGGTCATAAATACAGTTTCTATAACGAACTCTTGTCTTTCCACATTGTTCCACATCAATCCACATTACTTAATCCAAGTCCAATTATATGTATTCCCATCGTCCATTATCCATTCTCATCCAATCACATCATTTTCCATCTCATCACATCTTTCCACATTTATACTCATCCACTCGCATCTACCCATATCCACATCTCATCACATCACATTGATTCACATCTCCTCCATTCCACCCGATCCACATCACATCACATCCATTTACCTCACATCTCATTCATTCACATCTATCCCGATTCACATCTATCCCGATTCACATCACATCCATTCATATCACATATCATCCATTCACATCTATCCCAATTTACATCATATCACATCACATCTCACCCATTCACACTTATCTTGACTCACATCACATCACATCCATTCACATTCATCACATTCATTGTATCCCCATTCCATCACATACATTCTATCCACATTACATCATGTCTACATCTATCCACATCATATCTCATTCATTCACATTACATCACATCCACATCATATCTCATTCATACACATCCCATCTCATTCATCCACATTCATCCAATCATTCACATGCACGACTATCCACATCTATCCATACATTCACATCTATCACTTCACATCCATATATATTCACATCACATCACATTTCATCCACATCTCTTTACATCACATCACATCACATGACATCTCATCCACATCCACATCACATTCACATCCACATCTCTTTTACATTACATCACATCTCATCCACATCACATTCACATTCACATCCCCTTACATCACATCACATCCACATTCACATCCACATCCCCTTGTACATCACATCACATCTCATCCACATCCACATCTCTTTACATTACATCACATCTCATCCACATCCACATCACATTCACATCCACATCCCCTTACATCACATCACATCTCATCCACATCCACATCCCTTTACATTACATTCTTTCACATACACATCCACATCCATTTACATCACATTCTTTCACATACACATCCACATCCATTTACATCACATTCTTTCACATACACATCCACATCCATTTACTTCCCATCTCACCCTTTCACATATCCTCTCATCTCATTCTCATCTCATCATTCACATCCACATCCATTTACTTCACATCTCATCCACATTCATTTTCATCACACCACATCCTATCACATCCCATTTACATCTTATCACATCCATTCACATCCTATCGCATCCCATTCACATCTTATTCCCATTTAGTAGCTTTTTCTACTTCGATACCGAAAATGGGACTTTTTCTAAATTTATGCCAATTGTTTGGCTTAGATAAAGGTTCTTTTCCTCGACGACTATTTCCATATTCTTTCTCAATTTCTCAAATGAATTATATTCAATATTCCTCTTTTGAATAAAAGAATTCATGGGATTTATAAAAATCAATTCTACCCATATTTTCACTTTATAAATTGAATTATACTAAAAATTTCTCTTTTTCCCATTTAAATTCTTGGATCTCAAATAAAATGGGAATTCCTCTTTTTACATTTAATTACTTGAATTCTAAATATCATGGAATTCCTCTTTTATCATCAAATAAATTTATCTAAAATTCCTCTTTTCTTTAATAAAAATATCCATTAAGTCAATATGCCAAGAATTTTACTTTTACTATTTAAATGATTGAATTCCAAATGTCATGGGAATTCCTCTTTTATCATTTAAATATTTCTCATGCATAAAATAAATTTATCTAAAATTTCTCTTTAAATTTAAATAAAATATCCATTAATTCCAATATGTTAAGAATTTCACTCTTCCTATTTAAATGATTGAATTCCAAATGTCATGGGAATTCCTCTTTTATCATTTAAATAAAGTTACCATAATTTTCTCTTTTCTTAATTATTTAATTATGCATAAACCTTAAAAATTAGTTTTCCATTGAATGTGATGAAAATCATTCTTTTAGCCTAGGATATTCAATCCTAGAATATGGTAGGAAGTCCTCTTTTCATGTTATGCATAAGAATGAATTATGTATCAATTTCTTAAAATTTTTACCATATCCACACTGCTATTACTGACAATTCTTATTATTTTTGAAAAGAATAAGACTTAGTAATGTAATTATGATAGCATAACTATCTTTTAACCTTAAATCCATTTTATGGATTTAACTCATAAGATTACCATAATTTACTAGCATATAAGTATAAAAAACCATTTTCTTAACCTCTAGCGTCACAAGCCTAGAGTTTTATTTGTGAATTGAGAATTTCTCCATGAGAAGTATCATTTGAATAGAGAATTGGTCATAGGAATTACCATTCTTTGGGGGAGAGAGAGATAAACATAAAAGCATCCTAATTAAGCATAAATGTAAACTTCTCTTAAATATTCATTACAACTCTTAAGAAAAGCTTGATTTGCATTATAAACACTTAATTTAGAAACTTCTCAAGCTTGAGAGGGGTTGAGAAGTGAAAACATTGAGAATAGTAGATAACAATTTATTCAGAACATATCATTCATATCCTTAACACAATAATGGTCCATCATGCCGAAAATTTCATGTGAACATTCTTCCATGAGAATTTCAGTTATGTAGGTTTTCAATTTGTCATCCCTTAATTAGATCCACTGGGTCAACATCAGCAATCTCTCAGCATAATCCACTAATCTCTCGTAGTGATTTGCTGAAGTCATAATCATCATTCCTGTTACCAATATCATCACTAAGATTTGTCTCATTCATCCTCATTGTGGTTTCATTCAATCAGAATTTAGAAATCATTATCTTTCAATCAGAATCCAAATCAACTCTTCAATTCTCAACCAGAATTCTAAAATCATATCAACCAACATTCGAATTCATCATCTGGATAGCCATTTTGCTTAAAATTTCAAGGTCTTAGATTTACTCATATATACTGCCAATAAAGAGCTATAGTTATACCCTTGGTATATACGGGTAGTCACGGTCCTTGGAATTATAAGGTAAATACCATCATGTCTAGGCCTCAAGCAAGTCAAAGATTCCATACAATTGCGATACTTCCATCTGAAGACCCAATTACCAATTTATGAATTTAATTCTGAATATCAATTAATATGAATTTCGTCACACAATTTCAATCTTTTACTAGTACTCCATAAATTTTTGACACTTTTGGCTTCTCCGTTGATCCACTTTAGGCAATTTGCTCTGATACCAGCTAAAAGATCCATGCCCCCTCCTCGCAACGAATTCGGGGTTGCTAGCAATGGAAGTAGCACTTCTTGCGTAGGGCGGCAGAGCCTCTCACTCGGGGCCTTGCCCACGGATATCCGGACAAGAAACTAATCCCTCGATTCTTCCAAAAACCGAACTCGAAAAAACTTCCCTTGCCCAGAAAGCATGGACGATTCCTCCAGGATATTTTTATTCTAACGTAGTCAAGAGCCTTAACTAGCCCAACTGATCAAGCCGAACCTTATCTCATTCATTCCATCCACATTACATCACATTCACATTATATCTCACTCATACACATCCCATCTCATTCATCCACATTCATCCAATCATTCACATGCACGACTATACATCACATCACATCTCATCCACATCCACATCACATTCACATCCACATCTCTTTACATTACATCACATCTCATCCACATCCAAATCACATTCACATCCACATCCACATCACATTCACATCCACATCTCTTTACATTACATCACATCTCATCCACATCCAGATCACATTCACATCCACATTCCCTTACATCACATCACATCTCATCCACATCCACATCACATTCACATCTACATCTCTTTACATTACATCACATCTCATCCACATCCACATCACATTCACATCCACATCCCCTTACATCACATCACATCTCATCTACATCCCCTTACATCACATTCACATCCACATCTCTTTTCAGCACATCACATCTCATCCACATCACATCTCATCTACATCACATTCACATTCACATTCACATCCACATCTCTTTTCAGCACATCACATCTCATCCACATCCACATCACTTTCACATCCACATCCCTTTACATTACATTCTTTCACATACACATCCACATCCATTTACATCACATTCTTTCACATACACATCCACATCCATTTACATCACATTCTTTCACATACACATCCACATCCATTTACATCACATTCTTTCACATACACATCCACATCCATTTACTTCCCATCTCACCCTTTCACATATCCTCTCATCTCATCATTCACATCCACATCCATTTACTTCACATCTCATCCACATTCATTTTCATCACACCACATCCTATCATATCCACATTCATTCTCATCACACCACATCTTATCATATCCCATTCACATCTTATCACATCCCTTTTACATCTTATCACATCCATTCACATCCTATCGCATCCCATCCATGTCTTATTCCCATTTAGTAGCTTTTCCTACTTCGATACTGATAATGAAACTTTTTTGAAATTTTTTCATGAGATTTACAAAAATCAATTCTACCCATATTTCCACTTTTGATAAATATTCATAAATTGAATTATACTAAAAATTTCTCTTTTTCCCATTTAATTTCTTGGATCTCAAATATCATGGGAATTCCTCTTTTTACATTTAATTACTTGAATTGTAAATGTCATGGGAATTCCTCTTTTATCATCATCAAATAAATTTATCTTTTCTTTAATAAAAATATCCATTAATTCAATATGCCAAAAATTTTACTTTTACTATTTAAATGATTGAATTCAAAATATCATGGAAATTACTCTTTTATCATTTAAATATTTCTCATGCATAAAATAAATTTATCTAAAATTTCTCTTTAAATTTAAATAAAATATCAATTAATTCCAATATGTTAAGAATTCCACTCTTCCTATATTAAATGATTGAATTCTAAATGTCATGGGAATTCCTCTTTTATCATTTAAATAAAATTACCATAATTTTCTCTTTTTTTAATTATTTAATTATACATAAATCTTTAAAAAATAGTTTTCCATTGAATGTGATGAAAATAATTCTTTTAGCCTAGGATATTCAATCCTAGAATATGGTAGGAAGTCCTCTTTTCACATTATGCATAAGAATGAATTATGTATCAATTTCTTAAAAAATTTGCCATAGCTCCACTGCTATTACTGACAATATTCATTATTTTTTAAAAGAATAAGACTTAGTAGTGTAATTATGATAGTATAACTATCTTTTAACCTTAAATCCAATTTATGGATTTAACTCATAAGATCACCATAATTTACTAGCATATAAGTATAAAAAACCATTTTCTTAACCTCTAGCTTCACAAGCCTAGAGTTTGATTTGTGAATTGAGAATTTCTCCATGAGAAGCATCATTTGAATAGAGAATTGGTCATAGGAATGACCATTCTTTGGGGGAGAGAGAGATAAACATAAAAGCATCCTAATTAACCATAAATGTAAACTTTTTCTAATTATTCATTACAACTCTTAAGAAAAGCTTGATTTGCATTATAAACACTTAATTTAGAAACTTCTTAAGCTTGAGAGGGGTTGAGAAGTGAAAACATTGAGAATAGTAGAGAAAAACCATAAAATTACACTTTACCTCTTGTTTTTGGTTGCTTCTCTATCTTAGAAGAAGCCCCCAACCAATCAATTGGTTAGTGTGTTGAAAGGAAAGCTCCAAGGATGGTTGAAGAGAGAGAGAGGCTCCACTCTCTCCAAAAGTAGAGTATTTTTAAGGGATAATAAAAAATATTATTAGCATAATGAGGGAGGCCTCTAACCAAGTCCAACTAGGTTCTAGAATTTTCCAAGTTCAATTTGGCTAAATTTGGACAAGATTTGTTGGCTCCCTTTTGATTTGGTTTGATCCAGGAGAGAGGAGAGATAAAAATATCACAATTTTTGAGTTAAAAACTCCACCACATGTGTGAAATAGGCGCCTTCGTGAAGTCTCCTTCCCTCCTTACCAAGGTGTCAAAAATGTATCATTATACCAAAATATCATATTTTTTTAGTAATATCTCATAGTTTTTAACTAATAAACCTTGTACTCTATCAACTCTTCATCTTATGTGGGCATTTACTCATTTTGGGGTATTTTCTTTTATTCATTGGAATTATCTCCTGCCCACACTTGGATTAATCCTATTGGCCCATAGGAACCTTAGTTGGACCATAATCCAAAAATTTCTAAAAATCTAGACCCTTAGGCTAAGGTCCTTTTTTATACACATTTTCAATTATTCCAATTGCACATTGGGAAAGTTCTTTTTGAATTTCTGTTTCAAGGGAAACCATTTTAGACACTAGGAGGATTTTTATAGGATATAAGAAGGTGAAGCTTATGCTAGTATGCTCTTGAGTTCTTAACAGCATGGCCTTGTGGGCTAGAAGATGTGGGTTTGTCCATGGTATAGCTAGATGGATGATACTACAAAAGTAGGATCTATTGGGCTCACATGAGGTGTTACCATTTTGCTCATTGTGGGCATTCTTGATTTGGTGGATGTCCCAACTTGTACCTAGGTATTTGAATCCTCTCATGTTTAATGACCCTATACTCTACAATCGCTCCTCCTCTGCTATGGCCCCAAATATCGATTGGACAATCCCTTCCCAACTAATACCATAATCTTGGCATGTGTGGCAAAATCCACAAGAGTCTTTCTTGATGTGTCATACTCCCAAATCATTTGTGATGAGAAGACATTAATCCATGATTTGTAGCAATGGAAAAGACAAAGTAAAAATTATGTATGGAACAAGTTCATCATCCAGTGAGTCTCTTCCTTTGATCCCTTAGGATGAGGACTTGCAATTTGTGAAAAATCAATGGAGAATAGCTTTGAGGCTCACCCTCAAAATATTTCTCAGGAGCTTGAGCAATACCCGAATCCTATTAAGGAAAAAGAAAAAAATATTGAAGCCATTGAGATGATTCAAAAGATTCTACAAGAGTTTGAAAGCATTTATGGACCACTGAGGACTATGCAACGTTGATAGTTCCAGACTTTGAGCAGTTAAACCTCTTTGAATTGCCCAATGATGGCAATGCCAAAGAAATGTCATTGGGAAATACCCAAGGACAAGTAGAAAACTTGATAAACCCTATTCTTGATCATCAAGATCAGCTAGAGTCTCATGATTTTTGGTTGAATCTTAGAAATAGATCTCCTCCAAGATCTAGAGTTCCCTCTATCATCAATGCCACTGAACCTCTTGAAGGGTCAATAAAAGGATCTATTCCCACGCTTCCTAATTACCTAGAGAGTGGTGAGAACTCTGAGGATGGGTGTGGAAAAGAAAGAGGATTTCCACCATTAACAGCAAGATCTATGAGATTTACAAGGCTTGCTAGAAAAGTGAGAAACACAAAATAACCTAGGACATCTAACATGTTGGAATCCCTCTTGTCAACACCTATCAAGATGATATTGGGGGGATTTTTATAAGGTAATCTTACCTTTGTGGGGGTTTGTACAACATTGGTTAAAGAACAAATGTCCAATTGATTCCTTGGACATGGAGTCTGAGGGAGAATTTAATATTGATAGGTATGATAACTCTGACTCTCATGAAATGATGACCAGAGTATTCCTAAGGTACCCATCAACAAACTCGGGTAGTAGTATCAATACTACAAAGGGGAGGATACTAATGCAACCATTCCTATTTCCTATAAAGGAATTCAACTCTCTGCCATCCTTGATGGTGAAGTTGGTGTTAGTATCACAACTAAAGCCTGTTGGATGGGATGGGGTGAACCTCCTTTAGAACCTACAGGTGTATTAGTCAAGATGGCTGACAGCTCTATTGACAAGCCTCTTGGTGTATTAATCAAGATGGCTGATGGCTCTATTCACAAGCCTCTTGGTGTATCAGTCAAGATGGCTAATGGATCTATTGACAAGCCTCTTGGTAAAGTTAGTTGCATAACTATGAATACCTATGGTATGCACTTTTCCCATACATTTGTAATCATGGATTTACCAATTACAGCATAATATTGGGAAGGCCATTTATGAGGCAATTACGAATGATACATGACTGGGGTATGAACCATATTTACCTTTGAAAGAATAAACAAATAATTAGGGTAGATTTGGTGAGTCATAAAGCCCATCCGATGAGTCGACGAACTCCTTTGGAGCTGGACTCAGATACTACATCTCATACTGAAACATCTATATAAATAAGCATATGTATGGTATGCAAGCATAAGGCTGCAAAACTAGAAAGCAAAATCTTTGCTGAAAAGGAAAAGCTCATTGATGAGGGAATAGACATTGGTCTAAGGAAAGTTGAAGCAGGAGTTTCTGAACAACAAAAAGAGATTGCTTCTATTCCGAACAACAAAAAGAGATTGCCTCTATTCCAAACCCCACTTACTGTGAGAAGAACTGGATGCAATTGTTGGCTATGATAAATGTAGTTTCTAACAATATGGGAACCAATTTCTTGAATGCCAATAATGGGGAGATATCTCTTTACATGTTAACTGCTTCTTTGCAAGATGGTGATCCTACTGCTTTTTACCCTATTGGGACAAGTTTAGATGAGGAAATTTCTAAGTGTATTCATAAATCCAAGAAGAATCTTAGAAAAATACAAAAAAAGGCCAGTCACTATCTACCCTATACCCCATCTAGAGCTAGAAAATGAAAAGAATTTCCTTCAGTATGTTGGGGCCATGGTATCCTTTGAATTGATTGAAGCCCTAGGTGATGACCTAAACTAGCTCATTCCAATTCATAAAATAGAGGTGGAACCTTTTAGTCTAATAGCTAGCTAGTTCTAATTTTGAAGACCAAACTTCACAAAAGTTGTTTAGGTCTGCTAGAAATAGAAGGAATAAACTTCTTAAGGAAGCTGAAATAGAAACGAAATGAAATGCCCAAGAAGAAGAACAATTGAAAGAAAATGCTTCTAAGATTCTTGATTATTTCAGGAATTATAATTTGGATGAACGCTTCGTGCAATGTGAGGAAGCTCGATGAACAAAAGAAGAGGGCTCTAAACCATCATTTGAAGTCCCCGTTAAGGTTAAGAAAGTGGACATCGTAGACCTTGTGGTGAAGATCCCAAACCGGTCTACATCGCCCCACAGACTTGACTAAACAGGAAGAGAAGGATCTCATTGATCTTCTCAAGGAATTCAAAGATTTTTTTTCTTGGAAATACTTAGACATGAAAGGGGTTCCTCTCTTGAAGTCTGCAAGCATACTATTCCAAACATAGATGAAAGGGGTTCCTCCTAAAGTCTGCAAGCATACTATTCCAATCATAGTTGACCATGACCAGTGCGACAAAGATCTCGTCCTATGAATCCAAATTATGTCAAATTGGTTAGAGAGGAGATTAATAAATTGATCAATATGGGTTTTATTTATGAGATAAAACACACTGAGTGGGTTTCTCCTATTGTCAATTTGGGTTTTATTTATAAGATAGAACACACTGAGTGGGTTTCTCCTATTGTGGTTATACCTAAAAAGAATGGAAAACTCTGAATGTGTGTTGACATGAAAAAGGTCAATGCTGCGACGATTAAGGATAATTATCCTTTACCATTTACTGAACAAGTATTAGAACGAGTGGCAGGAAAAGAAGTCTATAGCTTCTTGGATGGTTTCTCAAGCTATAACCATGTACAAATAGATCCTGCCAATCGATATAAGACAACATTTATTACCCCATGGGGAACTTATGCCTATAGGGTCATGCCTTTTGGTTTGACCAAAGCTCCGGCCACATTCCAAAGACTTATGTGTATGGCTTTTAACCTAGAGAAATTTCTTGAAATCTTTATGGATGACCTTAGGGTGCACTCATGTTGGAAGGAGCATTTGAATTATTTACGTAAGGTTTTCCTAAGGTGTTACAGACCTTTATCGAATCTCTCTCAACCCTAAAAAGTGTCAATTGATGGTCAAACATGGCATAATCCTTGGAAATATTGTGTCTAAGAGAGGGATCTCTACTGACCTTATCAAGATCCAAGTAATTCTAGAATTACCTCCTCCTACAAATGCCAAAGGAGTACAAAGGTTTATGGGTCATGTTGGCTATTACCGACGATTTATATTCATGTATGCTGATATAGCCCGACCATTGTACAAACTATTGATAGTTTTTGTGATTTTTCACATCCACATTGATGCCTCCGCCTATGCTCCCTATAAGCTTTGCAAGTAGACAATTAAATGAGGCTGAGAAAAACTATACGACCATAGAAAGGGAAGGCTTAGGTATGGTTTATGTAATTAAGAAGTTTAGACACTATTTGTTGGCAAACAAATTTGTGTTCTTTGTAAACAATCAAGCCCTTCTCTATTCAGTTAACAAATTTGTGTTCTTTGTAAACAATCAAGCCCTTCTCTATTCAGTTAACAAACCTTGTACCATTGAAAGGATCACTAGGTGGCTATTGATCCTCATGGAATTTGAATTCTCTATCACACGTGCTTCCAAATCATTTATCCACAGTAACCAATGGTGAACTTGTAGGTGTTGATGAGTGATGACTTGTTTAAATAGACATAGTTCTTGAATGGAGATTTGACATTGTGAACTTTTTAACAACTGGACTACCAACCAATGAACCCTGAACTGTCTAAAGAACAAGAAAGACGATTGGTAAAGTTGGGAGTGCCATATCAACTAATTGCAGGACATTTATATCAGTTAGGCAAGGACAGAGTTCTTTGTATAACTGCATACTAGAGTATGACTATGCAGTTGTCCTTGAGGAAGCTCATAATGGACTAGGCGGTGGACATTTTGGCACGGAAACTACTACACAAAAAGTGCTTCAATCACACCTATGGTGGCCAACCTATTTGGTGATACCTCATAATTTGTCAAGAGATGTGAAGAATGCCAAATATTTGACGCATGGAGAATTCTTTGCATAGATCTGGGATCCTACAATATAAATCGCTTGTAGGGCAGTCTGTTTTCTCACTCAGGTGCAATACATTGACAGACACAATAGGATAAACTCTCGAGCTGTCTTTATGGTTACAGAAGGCCACGAGGAAGATTGGGCATATATAATCTTTAACAACCTCACTGCTTATTGTGCAGACCATAAGTATACAGTTGGTAATCCCTATCTTCTATAGCAAGTTCTGGATTATGGGGCTAGAAAGTTCCTTAAAGAAGAGGGTGTCAACATTCCTACTCTCCTTGGACAAGAAGCTCAAAGGCGAGACCAGGGAGATCAAGGCTCTTAGGGTAGAATCAGCCAACATGTGCAAGGTGAATATTCATCCATGTGTAGAGAAACCCCTATTGTAAACTCTCCACAAGCACAGTCTACATCATCAATGCGACAACAGCAATAGCTGACCTTAAAGGCAAGGGAAATTTTGATTCAGGGATAACCACTCAAATGCCTAAAGAAGTGGCAAAACCCTCTGAACGTCTTACAAAGAAGCAAAGGATTGAAAAGGAAGTCCTAAACCCCAAAGTGTAACAAGTACAAGAGGAGGTCATCAACTCTGTTTGGACTGGGTGGACACAAAACAAGCAGAGGAATCAGGAGTGCAGCTTTTAGAGTTGACAAGGGTAAAAAACCTAACGATTGCAAAATTATACAAACAAAAGGCACTAGACAAGCAACAAGTCATTGACCAACAGAATACTCAAATAACACAGCTCAAAGCCCAACTCCAGGAATCGGCCAACCAAGCAGAGAAAATTAGTGAATTGGTGGCCAACCTTGAAGAGGAAAAAATGTTGTCTTTAAAGTGGACCGCAAATGCTAACATACTTCAAGGTCATTATGAAAAGGTAAAAAAAACAAAACCAAGATCTGATAAGAGAGCTAGAAACTTCAAGAAAAGATCTTGCCTTGGTAACAGCAGCTGGTTCACAGTAAGCTTGCTAAGGAAACGGCTAAGGTAAAAGACTTAACAGCACAATGTAGTGACTTGGAGTGTAGACTACAGAAAGCCAAGGAAAGTCTGGTACAACAGCTTCAAAAGTAGAATGAAGAGGAACTCATGCTAAACCTCAAGCATAAGGCAAAAAAGGACAGTTTATTCCAACAGCTAAAAAAGGCACAAGAAGACTGCACAAAGTATCATGATGAAGCTATGGACAAAGCAAGAGAATTGGAGTCTACTCTCTAGAAGAAGAATCAACATGAAGAGGAGCTTCTCTGGTGGCACAAGGGGAAGGTACATTACTTGATACCATCCCTAACCATGCCTCTTATCTATCTACCTTACCTGTATCCCTGAGAACTCCTACAAAAACCCAAAATTTTTACACCTCTAGCCTTTTATTGTCTATGATTGTGAAAGACATAGACTTTGAGACTCCTTTGAACAACGATGTAGTGCAGTGGATTTTTAAAAATATGTCAACAAAAATCCCCAACATTTGTAATGGTCATTCTTCATGGGGATATTAGTCTAGAAAGCCCTAGTGATCTCTTATTGCATCCTATAGTTATCAATTTTAAGACCTCGGTTAGGGTGCTTCTAAATTCTCAAGATTTCTCTTAAGAGGGTGAACTCATCAATTTAGGTTTACTTGAAGATTTAATCTTTGAAGCCCAAACATCTAGAGACCACTTAGATCAAAGCCTAACTTGGATGCAACTTTATGGACCTTATGAGGCTAGGGACGCGGGATCCTTGTATTTAAGTGTTAAGGTAGAGCAATCTTTATCACCCCTTGGGCATATGGAAATTATTCCGACTCATTACATTGCATTTGGAAAGCCTAAAACGAGGGGGAAATTCTTTAGAATTTGATTTGCCTCATGCCAATTACCCCTCCATTGATGAAATTGAAGTCATTCAATGGGAAAATGATTTTAAACAACACTCCAATGGCAAGCCACCTAACCCAGAAGAAGATGAAGGGCCGGGTAGAGCTTTAGACAGATTAACATACCCATATGTCACTGCGTTCCTTGTGAATGCTTAGCCACAATTGTCAACAGAGGGAGGTTCTAAAGGCGATAGTGAAGGTAACAGTAAAGAAGATAAAGCTACACTAATGCCAGTCATGCAGGAGAACTTGACTTGCCTTTACAAGATTTGCATAACAACACTAAGGAATGGGCCTATGTAGTCCAATGGGAAATAATGGGTCTCACACACATTTTAAGAAGTCTTATGCAAATAGTGGAAGGGCGCTCTACTTTGTAGTATGACTTCAAGCAGGGATGATATAAATTTGATACTATCTTTTCTACCCTATTATGCAATTCCCCCTCTCCCCTTTGGAATTTTCAGCCAAGAATATGGGATAAGGGATCCAAGGAATCTTTTACTATGGCCAATGCACCCATTTGTTCTTAATTTTCAAGCATGGGTGAGATTCATTACTTTCACGCAAATATGGTATGATGAGGAAGGGCCGATAGAGCTACAAGCCCCTATGGTGTTGTACAGTTTTAGAAGTTCCTCATAATAGTAGATAAAGGACAGTGTCAGGTGGTTGGAAGCTTATGGCATGCAGGAATCCAGGCAAGTCTATGAACACTTGAAGGATATAGATAGTGTTATGTATCACCCTTTGGGAATAGTGAAGTCATTTTATGAAATTTATCGATTCCTAAAAGGAATGCTAGCAAGAGAAGCCCAAGGGTTAGATTGGAAAGTGGACTTAATTAACTACCCCAAGGTAGAAGATGTGGAGGTTCCTCATTTGCATTCCTTGAATAATATATTGGGAGAGCTAAGACAAGAATCTCAGACAAATAACCAAAGACTCACGGAGCTTACTTTCTAAGGGTTAGATTGGAAAGTGGACTTAATTAACTACCCCAAGGTAGAAGCTGTGGAGGTTCCTCATCTATATTCCTTGTATAATATATTGGGAGAGCTAAGACAAGAATCTCAGACAGATAACCAAAGACTCATGGAGGTTACTTACCCTTGCATTGAGGTAAGAAATAGCATGGAGTTTATGCCTATAGTGAAAGAAGGACTACAAATAGTACCTTATGAGGGTCCACCATGTGCAGTAGTAGGAAAACACAGCTTGGTGGAGGTAAACATCTCAAATTCCTATGGAAGAACAAGTTGATCTAGAGATGGATTTTTCCTGATCCCACAGATGACACAACATCCAACAAAACAGAGCAACAGCCTAGGTATAATATCTTTGACCCTGAGTAAGCAGTTCCTGATACTATCGTGAAAATCAAAAGAAGATATGTTCACTCAGATGCCAAAGGAAACTTACTTGGAATTAATCAAAGAAGGAAACCCTCGGCCATAGCTTTTCTTTGAGGCATTTATGTATGTAAGCACATTTGATCCTCAATGCCCATATGATCCTACTTTGGGAGTCAAAACACCCACATCAGAAATGATGGACAAGAGGCCTTATTTGGCCTATCAACCTAGGGGTGATATAGCACAGCATGTAAAAAGGCATAGATGGAAAGCCAGAGACCTATGGGAGCCCATATAGGAAAAAACACACTATTTAAGAACCCTCACATGGCAGATCTTCTTGATGTATAGGTGGTTGCTTTCTTAATATAATATTCTTTTGGAAAGATAGAAGAAGGAACATCCAGTGGAGGAAAGAGGTGGTTATACACTACCTGCAAGGTGCAATGAAAGGCCAACGATATGGGAGGATGCACAATCGGAATGGAGACAAAGCTACCTACAAGTGGATCACTATGCATATGCCTATTATTATTCACCAAGGAACCTTCGTGTCAATCCATACTTCATGCCACACCATAGAAGGTGGAATAGGGAAGTCTTCAAATCTAAATGAGCCCCATTGTATCTTTAACTATCCTAAGTTCCACCCGTCAACCTTCGTAGATATACACACAATGAGGAGCCACCTTGAGAAAGTGTACTATGCATGATGGAGGCAGATACCTAATCCTACTTTTATGGCAATTGTTTGATTTATACAACTTACTATAACACTTTTATATGTTCCACAAATAGGCACAAGATGGGGCAGAGAGCAATTACTGTATGATCTCAATGATGGACCTAATGAGGATGTGGTGGCTTTCTATTGCCATCGTCTCAAGTTTCTACCCGAGTGCATGCTTTGTGATTTTAAGAAAATGGTAGATACATAATTCTGGACACCCTACAAAGCTTTCAAAAGAACCTAATACTCCTTGGAATTAAGGCATTTTCATTAGCAACATGCTACCAAAAAAAAATTGTAATATCCAGTCACCTACCTAAAAGTGGTAGGCATAAGAGTTCAAGTCTAGTCACCAGTAGGTTTTATGTCCACTGGCATAGTCTTACAAGTGCATCAAGTTGCTAGTTGGTTTTCTAATCACTAGCATAGTCCTTCCATGTTGCATATGCATTTGCCTCCAAAATCCTCTCACATGCTAGAGGTGTCGCCAATCTAAGCATTAGCATAAGAGTCTAATGTCGCCTAAGATTTTCTAGTCAAGGGCATAGTCTTGCGACATGGCATCATGCATAGCACTTCCTTGTACATATCTACATATTGCATATCCAAATATAATAAAATAACATAAAAATTATAAAAACTCAAAATCTTGAAACTCGCTACACTCAAAATCTTGAAACTCGCTACACTCACGCACTGTGTACTTTTATCTTAAGATTAGAAGCCTTGACATCATAGGCCATCCAAGTACATTTTGGATGGGGGGGGTCTTGGTAGGATATTCCTGGCCCAAGATACGACCCATCGCCTGGATTACCACTCAATTTCTCTTCTTACACAACATGCTATTCATTTTACTAAAGCCAAGAGTAAGTACATATGTATGTGCATAAGTATAAGCAAATAAGAGTGCCTAATGCATGTACTTGAAAAATACAGTGTTTATATGCTTCACACCAATTTCAACATCGACAACCAATCTATACTGCTACATCATGCAGTTATCTCAAAAACCTTCCAAGGATCTTATACTTCACAAGCCCTATTCTCATTGCCACACTTAAGAAATCTTAATCATCAATTTAGCAACATTGAGGCCTCTACAACTACAACCCAATGATCTCTTTAATTTCCCTAGACTTTGATTTTCCCTGATTTAACGGCGATTGATCTTCAAATTTCCCTAGACTTTGATTTTCCATGCATAGGTCCGAGGACAGGGACCTACTTCACACAAGGAGAGATGTTAAATGCATTTCCAATGGCGGTTAACTGGGAGATTGGTTTAGGCGAGCCCACCAACATATTTTTCAAAGGCCATCTAAGCTAAGCAAGTGGTCGCCATTCATCAAGCTATTTCAAAAGGGTCACTTGTAATTTTTGAACCACCTGAGCGGGTTTTTTAGCACACTTTGTGTAACATTTTATGGATTTTCTCCACTCAAATGAGCACATCACGATGTAAACAATGAATGTCCAAGCTAAGTATAATATCAGCATCACATACACATGTACACTAGTAGGTGTAGACACACATAGTTCTCATTTTTACACAATGGTCGCCCAAGTTTGGGTGCTCGGCCACTTATTAATTTTGTATAAATAACAATGTAAGGAATGAGAACACACACTTCCCTTGTGAAATCTTACATCTCTTATGTGCCTCTTGTTCTCTGATCCTCTTGCTAGAGAGAGAGAGAGAGAGAGAGAGAGAGAGAGAGAGAGAGAGAGAGAGAGTGTGTGTGTGTGTGTGAGTGTGTCTTGCAAGCTATTTGATTACACCACCATGGCTATGGAGCTATGAGCGAGTATGTCCAAGGAGTCTACATCAAACATTGTTGGTGACAAGCGATGGAGAGTGCATCCACAACACTAGCTACTACTACAAGTGGCTAGAGAGTCTCCTTGGAGAGCTCTAAATGGGTTAGCACAAGCATCCCCATCACAAGTAAGTATTTCTCTCTTAATCCTAAGATTAATCTCTCATTAGTGTGTGCATAGCACTTCTGTGAGCATTGCCTTGGTGAGTGGGAGGATAAGCTTAACAGAGAACGTTCCCTTATACATATATAATTTTATTTTATTGTAAAGGGAGATGGCAACCAACGCCCCTCTAAAGACCCTCTCTCCAACCTTACCTGCTCTCACTCCCTCTCCCTCATGCACCCTCTCATCACCCCCCTCTCCTCTCAGTATAAGCAACACATACATTCTTGGTTCCTCCTTCATGCCTTCCCACACAACCCATTTCATCTCATGACTCCTATCAGCTATCTTCCCTTTCACAATATTGACCTCTCCACCTCCTACCTTATCATCGAGGTCATAGACTCCGTCATCCTGACCACCAATCAGAGAAGATGAATTTATGTGCCAAGCTCAAGGTAGACGGTTGGGAGGTAGTCGACCATGCGCAATGATGAGACCAGTCGGTTCTCGACAATGCAAGATTGGTTTGGAAAGGTTAAAGGTGACGATGCAAAAAGATGAGGTAAAATATAGTTTACACCCAAGAAACACATAAAGTGAATGTAGATTATCAGCTACTACTTGTATTCAAGTTATCCATTTTCATTATCTTTTCATTTCTATTCGAAACTGCAAGTAAGTCAATCTTAACTCAAAATCTTTTTAGTTCAGTACTTGGGATCATAGTTAAAATTGGTTTTGTTAATGAAGACTTGAGTTGATTGATAGAATTATACAAAATAAGGTTTTCACCCTCGTTAATTTTCTTGGGTTGTGACTGAATCGTCTATAGTTGGCTTGCCCATCATAGAATAGAACTCGATTCCTTCCAAGGGTTAATTTGTACCTAAGAGGCTATATGATTTCTCAAGGTCTAGGATTTGGCTTGGGAATGCCATTGTTCTCTTGAGCTCCAGGACAAGATCTTAATTGTTAGTCATTGATTAAAACTAGGATTGTTTACTGTATATTATAGAGAAGTGACTATTCTTCTTATAGAAAGGCAACTATCTTATATGGGATTATTTATTTTGGTTTTATAAAGATGTTCATCAACATGATCTCAAAGTGTGAATGATGATGACGATGATGAATTTTTGAACTAGGAAACTTCCCTAGGTTAACCACTCCGATGTGATCTGTTTATTGATCGGTCTAGGGAAACCGGGTACTCCTCACTTGGGACAACCCACTCTAGAAATACTTAGAGATCGGGGAAACTGCCTTTGTTGGTGGGTAACCCACCACAGGGCGAGACGAGGGTTCTTTCTAGTAGTTACAAGTTTGAGCTATAAAGGTCTTCCATAGAAAGAAGAGAGTGAAGGGGACACTTCTTGTTCTACTATGCGAGTGATTTTTTGTCACGACGGTTGTCAACTCTAAATTGTTTTATGACTTAGTGAGAGCCGAGGGATTGGAGAATCATTGGGAAGCGGGTGGTTGGGTGGACCTGATGAGTCGGGTGGTTGGGTGGCCCTGATGAGTCGGGCGTTTCCTTACAAGAGACTAGAAACCGAAATAAGATCTTTGATATATTAGGTAGGACCCCCAATCCTATGGACATCACTTATAGATCGGATCGTGCAGAAGAGGCACCAAAGAGGTAGATCTCAAATGGGTTGGGATGAATCTTACCAAGTGGGGTGTCTCCCTATCCTTGGTGATGGGACGGGCGGGTATCTTACAAAATTTTTAATCCAAACTGAATTTTTTGACCCAACCTTTGATTTCTAACGCCATATCAAATGGGCTTCATTTATCCAGAGTTTCCAACCCGTTATCCAATATCAACTAGGGAATGAAACATTTTGGTAGATGCTTTAAGTAGGCATCCTAGTGTCCATAACATCTCTATGATTGAGAGTGAGCCCTTGAGTCCTATGAGAGGATCCTATGAGCATGACCCTAATTTCTCCAAAGTTTGGATCAAGCTTAGAAATAATAATTGGAACCATATTGGTGATTACTCGTTTCATGATGATGGTTACCTCTTCTTTTAGAAGAGATTATGTATTACACAACCTTTCAAACAGTTTGCATTAGAGGAAATGCGTCAATAACCACCATAGACGGGTCATCGAGGTGTCTCTACTACTTTGCAATTAGTGTCTAGAGAATTCTTTTGGCCTTATCTTAAACAAGATGTGGCAAAATTTGTGGCTGAATGTTCTATTTATCAAAAAATTAAAAGCTATAAAGGTAAGACCTAAGGACTTCTCACACCTCTACCAATTCCTAAATGAACTTTAGGAACATATATCAATGGACTTCATTATGGATTTGCCTACTATATCCTGTTACTATGACATGATTTAGACTATAGTGGATTGTCTAAGTAAGCAAGCCTATTTCTCACCTTGTAAAAAAACATTAACTTCTCTCAGCAAGCCATAATCATTTTTATCAAGCAAATTGTTGTGCCTCGTGGTTTGGCAGAACGCATTGTTTCTAACAAAGACTCTAGATTCTGCAATAATTTTTGACTCACTCTTTTCTCTAACTTAGGCACTAAGTTAGACTTCTCCACCGCTTTCCATCCGAAAACGAGTGGACAGATTGAGGTTACCAATAGCACTATCTTGGGACTACTTAAAGCCTATGTTGCCCAACAACCTAGTTCATGAAATAAGTACATTCATCCGTCTACAATTTACATATAATAATGCTTCTCATTCGGCTACTATTTGAGCACCTTCCAAGATCATATATGGAAAAGCTATGCCTATTTCAGCTACAAGACTTTTCCACAAAATCGAAGCTGCTAATTAATTTGCGATCGATTTTAGTCGCATTTTGAGTGAGGTAAGACATTCTATTGCACATACTCAAGAGCAATATATTAAGAGAGAAAACTGTAAACATAAAGCTCTCTTTTAAAATTAGAGATTATGTAATTTTGAGAATTGAGAAACGTTGACTTAAGAGTGTTAAAAAATTCCCAACTGTTAAGCTCGTCTCTTTTAAGATGATTCACAAAACCAGAGATTATATACTTTTAAGAATTGAGAATGTTAACTTAAGAGTGTTGAAAAATTCCTAGTTGTTAAGCTCGTCCCAAGATTTTATGGACCTTTTAAGGTGATTTACAAAATTAATGATATTTCTTACATATTAGAATTACCTTCTCATTGTTAAATTCATAATTAGTTTCATGTTGATTTGCTTAAACCTTTATGGGAATCACTTCCCACTCATCCTATGTATAAGGATCCACCTCTTATTAAGGGTGAGAAAGAAGTTTTGATTCCAAATACTATCATTGACCCCAACAGATTACATCGACCCATATTGGCAAGTCAATATGTCAAATATTTATTGACATTCAAAAATATGGGTATCTAATAAATATTTTTGTGCCTTCCTTGAACCCCTCCGTTCTTTTCAACAAACCTGCAATTGAGGGTAATTGCAAACTCAAGCAAGAGGGAATGTTATGAGAATGTTTTTTAAGCCCTCTTAAAAATATTATTCTACCTTCAAATAATTCGGAGATGCTTGGATTATCTTTGCATCATACAGTTGATATCATGGGTGATGCCATTTCAAATATTAATACATTTGGTGCATATTGGCATATGCTTGCGACTTCTTATGTTTGTTGTAGTTATATGGCGAGATGATTCTTGGAGTACTTACACCTAATGAACATGTGTGTGGTGATGGTTTGTATGCTATGGAATAATTACTAATTTATTGTTGGATATTTTATAGATTAAGAGGACCCTAAAGATCGAGGCAAAAGTGCATAAATTATTATTTTTGGAAGATCTTCATTATTTTGGACAAGCTTTATATTTATGTGCTAGCTTGTGCACATCCATTTATTTATTCTACAAGCTTAGACTTGAAGCATAGACTGGCAAATATTTATTTTGTAAAGCTCAAAAGCTTTTCCCTACCCCCAAGTAATCTAATATTTTTAAGAGCTCTCTATTTTGGGTAAAGAGAGAGCGTCATGCAAGAAAAAGCACAAGTTTTATATTTTTGGAGACAATGGCCTAATTTGACAATTGAATGCTTAAAAATACTCATTTATGGGAAATAGGCCACACGCGAGGGGAAAAGATTGCACCCAATGTTGTAGACAAACAAAAGAAATCTTAGCAAACAAAGTAACAGCCTAAGACACATAGAGACATAGAAAACACTCAAAGAGAGGTATCCCTCTGTGTTTTAGGGAGGGGATGTGCACCTGAATGAGGAATTTCGATTTTCAACCTACTTGTCCTTGTTAACCTGAATTCATATATAAAGAACGTCCAAATAGAAAGGCCTCTACGCATTAAGAGAGAGAGAGAGAGAGAGAGAGAGAGAGAGAGAGAAAGTGTGTTTCCATAATGGAACCCTATAGCTATGAAGAGTGGAGTGCATTAATGCACATGGGTTCTCTCTTCTCTTCATAAGTTATAAGATTATATCAAAGAGCTTCTTGAAGAAACCAACATATAAAAGAGTCATTTGACGTTTATAGGAGCTCATGATACCACCTGAGAGCTCATAAGATCTCTTATGGGAGTCTCATGATAAAGTTGTTTTACTTCTATATAAGCTCTATGTACTCTCACGATCTCCTAGAATCCCCAATAAGCGCATACAATGTCACCTTGGCTCTAGAAGCCCATATGACCTTTTATACGCTCTTGTGAGATCCACCTATGTGCATTGTGTGTGTGTGTGTGTGTGTGTGTGTGTGTGTGTGTGTGTGTTCTTACAAACACGCACACAGACACACACATGTACAACATTTAATGTATACTTTATTATATAAGAATCCTTCGATTATCTTTTTACTCAAATATAAACATACCGGGTGAGGTGCCTTAAAATTTGAGTTTTGATTTTCCCTTGCATAGCATAAGAAACAAGCTCTTGGAATGGGTTGAAACACGCCTCTACATCTAGTCAAACTTGGCAGCGCAAAAAAAAACAAAAACAAACAAAAACAAAAAAAAAACCAAAAAAAACCACCGAGCAGAAACAAGCAACAGGTACTCTAACCAACACGGGTGGTAACAAAATTGTCTTATTTACCAACACATGCCGCATCCAATGTGCTGCATCCGACTGTAACCATAGTTTAACATAAGACTTGTGCAGACAAGCACCATGAAACATACGTGTAGCAAGTACTTGCTGATGATGTTAGCATCCCACATAGCGACGTTAGTTGGGGACAAGGCTTCAAAACTCTCTATAAAGTTCCAGTCTCAGCTAGTTGGTGTTCTCATCCGCATGTATTTGCTTTAGTTTAATGTGTGACAGATTTGTGTTCGGTAATGCTTGCTGATGAAGATATCATTCCATACACAATTGGGCACAAGCCTTCAATTCCAGTCTCAATTGGGTCGGTGTTCTCATTGTGCACGAATTAATTTGGTTTAGTATGACACAGAAACACTACAAAACTTGTACCAAACAAAGAGGCGTTGTGTTCTCTATAGGTTCCAAGTACTATTCTAGTTAAAAACCTATTCAGAATTCAAAATCAAAGCCTTTATTTCTGTTTGGAATCCCAATTTATACCCTTGCAAAGTTCATACTCTCAGCTGGAATAACGAGTGCACATTCAAACTAAATCTGAGGCTAATGCAATTGATTGCTACTACAGTTTAAGACAAGCACGTAGATTTCAGATGGTGCATGCATAAAGTAAGCGGTCCTATGAGAGGCAAAGATCAGTGTGAGATCTTTCTGCTCACACAATAGTTGAAAACTTGAAGCATGTCCATGCAAAATCTTTTCCTAGAAGAGAGTATAATGCACTCCTGCAATGAGCTGATAAGTCTTAATAATTTGCAGTTTTGAGATGAACAGAAATAGTACATCAAAATTAAAAAGCTACAAGAGTCAGTAAAGCTCGTCTACAGTTACGGCTACGGCATACATCAAAATTAAACAGCTACGAGAGTCAGTAAGGCTCATCTACAGTTATGGCTAAGGCATACTTATTGCCTCAACTAGCCTGGTTAGACAGCTACCAGCCGAATGATTGTGATTTGTAGCCATGTTAGAGCTAGGTTTCACGCATTCATGAATTAGCATAGCGTGTCCTTTAACCTGGATAGACAGGAAAGAGCAGAAGGTTTACTCACACTGCTATGGGAGATGCTGGTTCAGATCCATTAACAGATGGTAACGACGCACTGTCTTCCTTTGTTAGAGCCACAAAATTCACAGGTGCAACAGGTCGGGCCCTCTCTTTTTTCCCATCCTTCCCAAGCCGCACTGGAGTTACGCCATTCACACGGGGAACGAGCATGTCTGTATTGCCTGGTTGTGGCATTCCCCCAGCAAGCGAGAGGCGCCTGCTCGCTGACATATCTACAGACCCATTCATACGAGCACCAGGAGTTTTTTTAGCACTAGGTGGCTTGTTGGGGCTTGGTCTTGAACCGAAGAATGTTTCCTGCTCGGTGATTAGCTGCTCTTGTAGCTTTTTGTGATCCTGAAAGCCATTTCCATATAAAGTAAATGCTGAGCACATAAAAACTGCAGAATCTTGCAGTACCACTGAAATTACTCGAGCATAAAACATCAGAAGAGATTCAAACATACCCGTGCACGTCGTTTCTCCTCTTCTTTTTCTTGCCGTAATAAACTGTATTCGTCAAGCATGTCCAGCAGGTGTACCTGCAGACATTCCATCACATACAAAAGTATGAGTTTGAAGACAAAAAAGGCAGTAGAGAGACCAAGATTCAAGGGAATGACACTTACCCCATCGTACACAAAAGGGAAGCCATGCTCCTCCTCCCATGCTCTAGTCTTTGCTACCAAGGAATCAACTAAGGCTGTACAGAAAATCAAAAAGCAAGTGAGACCATGAAGAATCTACAAAAAAGACACAGTCAATGCAACACTACAAACCTGGCAGTTTGTTCACAGTCACTCGGGCACGTTCCGCACGCTTCAAATTAAGGTGTGCACCCCTGGTGGCATTATACCTGTTCTGATCCTGGAAAAGGCACACAACCAATTTCAAATATACTGCTGCAGTCTGCAGGCAGAACATTGAATACCAATTGAAATCTCATGAATGCATTATGGCTCACCCTGTTGTAATCTTCAAGCCAGCTTTCCTCCTCACAAGCTGCCATCCATTTCTCCACCTTTTCCATTATCTCCTTCCTACTGAAGGCCTCATCTTTTGCCTTGCTAATTTGGTGGTCCATGCTTGCCAGAAGTTCAGATGGGTCAAACATACCTTAAACAAAGAAAACCCTTACTACCATCAGTCCAACTGTCCACAAAAAAAAAAAATGGAACAGGGATAGCCTATTCACAGACGCAATAGCTTAAGACCAACTAATGAAAACTGCAGACAGATGCCAGTCACGACACCCACCAGAATCAATTATAGCCATTAGCTTTTCATGCGTAGTGTTGGGATCAGGATCCATGTGAGCTTGTCTACAGATTTCATCCAGTTCTTCTTGCTTTTTCATGACCAGCTCCTTTGTTTTGCTTGCTTTCAGTGTATCCAACCTTTCAACTTCAACCTCTGCCTGATTCATCCAAAATGTTAGCAGCAGGCTGTCAGTTACACCAGCTAAGTTTTACAAATAATGAAACATGCAATATCATTACAGCACCAATCACCTGTTCAATGTTATCAATAGCAAGGGCCTGCGGAGCACAGACTTCATCTTCTGGCATGCTAAGAATGCAGGTGACATGTTGGAACAGTTGCTGCCCCTCAATCGGGGTATCCATTAGACTCCACATTTCAATTAAGGAGGTCCCCAAGTCTTGAAGCTGGAATTAGCAAAGAATGGATGAGCACTAACAAAAAGGTCATTCAAAAGGTCATGGTTTTAATGGGGCTGGATGATTCTTTTTAAGACCAGTTGGCATACCTTCTTTATTCGTTGTTTTTTCTCCTGCTTCAAAGATGAAACAGTCTTGGCCAACCTATGGAGGGTTTCATTGCTGATGCTTTTGGACTGGCCAGATGTGGATTCATCCAAACTTGGATGCACTTCTGTGACAGTCTTAAAAAAATCCATGCCAAGAACAGCACAAAGTTCATGGACTGTGTTTACATAGTCCAGAACTTTATGCAAACGTTCGCTCTGTGTTACATAGAGATGCATCATCATCATAGGTGCTGGCAAATTCAGCCTAAGTAGTACCTGAAATGCTGATGGTTGAGGAAAACTTTTATGCTAACCTTTTCTTTCTGAAGAGCTTGTAGCTGAGAATTATACTCATCGAGCCTTTTCAAGGACAAATCCTCCTCTGTAGCAGGAGAGTATGCACCACTCTCATTTGGCTGAGCCAAACCTAGGATTTCGACAGTAATTCTCTCAATGTGCGCCTTCACATCAACAAATTGTCGCATGCGCTCTTCCTGCTTCCGCCGCAGGTCATCTAACTGTGGTTGTACGGCAGTCAGCTGCTCTTTCAAAGTTCCCACTCGCTTCTCTGACTGAGGAGGGGGGGGGGGGGGGGGACAAAAAACAAAAAGGAAGATCTGAGATAGACCAGCTCTGAATGTATGCAATCCAGCTGCTCTTACACCGTCTTCTCCAGCTGGGAAAAAAACAAGATCTACGCTATAACATCATTTGCCTCCTGATGGCTGATCTTAGAGAAAATAGAACTGTTGGTACAGTAGGCCTGAAAGGAGATGAGGCAAGGAGGGGTACATATCTAAAGGGGGTGCAAAGGGAAATTCTTAAGGGCTTACCCGTCCAAGCAAGGGCCGATCACCAAGACGAGAAATGAGAAAGGCAAGCTCGGCCTCAGAGTCTGCAAGAGCTTTGAGCAGGCGAGCCCTGGCGTTGCTGGCCTGGTCGACTTTCCGCCTGTACACCTGCAAGCACTCCTGTTCCAGCTGCAGCAGCATCTGGTCCCTTTCCGCATCGCTCTCCCCGACCTCATCCCAGATGTGCTGCTTCCCCCAAAATCCCTCTCTCCCCTTGAAAATCGAACTTCCTTACAGCACCAAAGCTTCACGCACACACGCACAGACAAGTCCTAAAAAACAGTTAAAAACGACCCGCACCTGCAGTTCCCGGAGTAGAGAGCCGCAGGTTGTTTCAGTTTCTCCGTTCACCATCTCCACTGCTGCAGGGCTTTCTAGAGTTCTCACAGAGCAAGGTCTGCAGAAAAGATGACGATTACCAGAAGGCAATCCGGCAGAACGAAGGTGAAAGACCAAGGGGGAAAGGGCAACAATGTACCTTGTCAGATGCGAAGGTAAAGTCCTTCTCGCTGAATGTGTACGCTAAAGAAAGCTGCTTGGCACAGGCGTTCTGGCATGGCGTTCTATCGAAATGCACATACAGAGGGAAAGCTATCTTCTAAGCTCAGAAAAAGTTAGGGTTTTGGACTGTGAGCTCAGTTGGAAACATGCAGTTGTGGAGCATCATGCAGCTGCAAAGCAGGCGAGGCTGTGTATTGGGGAGTGTGTATCCCCAGGAAAAGCAAGTTTCGGTGATTCAAGCAGAGCAGTCATTTCTGTAAAAAAAGGTGCCAGCTCACAATTTGCTGACGTGGTGTCCCTTGGCCCCACATTGTTATTTATGCCATGTCATCTTGGTTTTCCTATTTTCTCTGAGTTCCTTTGAGATTCATGACCCACATAATTCAATGATGTCTGTGCCTAAAGCATGAGGATGTAAAATTCATCATTTTCTCAATCTTGTTCAAAATGAGAAGGATGACAAGGGGCAGGACCCACGTTGAAAAAATTATGTCAAAAGTCTAAGGTTGGATAGATAGCCTCAGTGGGGTCCAATTACGGCTACTTGTCGTCGAAGATGAATGGGCTAGGGTCAAGCCCCACATCTGAAAGCATTGTGTCAAAAGTCTAAGGTTGGATAGATAGCCTTAGTAGGGTCCAATTATGACCATTTGTCAAGGATGGATGGGCAATATGTTAGCACAGATAGGCAAATATTTATCGACCAACCTACAAGTCCCCCACTAGTTAGCAGGTTGTGTGGGCGTGCGAAACTTAAGATCACCATTAGGCTTTCCTTTTTATGCCTATTTTGCATATTTTATGGTTTTTTAGATGTATTTTATGTTAATAATTCCCTCTAAAATGTCAAAAATTTACTAGAATTTGTGATTTTCTTGAAATTAGGTAGCTCGTCAAAAAATCACCACCTACACCATGACCAGATATTGAATCAATGTTGCAGTGTCTTGTCCTATTCAGCAACTATGTTGGCGTCGTGCGTCCCACGAAGACTTACATGACTTAGCTCTTGAACTAAGAATAATTGGTAACCCACAATTACATATGTGCCATTAATAACCTTATGCCCTCATCCTGGAAGAAAACAACAAAGTGCAAGTGAATAAGGTAGAGACAAATGCCACGTAGGCTAAGTTGCACAAAACTAGAGAATTTTCCCTTTCATCGTGACTACTAGCAAAGTAGTTTGTGACTCCAAGCAATAAATTGACCAGCTTCATTTCATTGTCCCACATGAATTTCAAGTACTTACTAAGTTGAATTTGGCTACTAGAGTCCACGCGGGACACTAGCCTAAAGCCCGTGCACAAACAATGTTTTTTTTTTCAGTAGCTAGTCCAAGCACTTATATCTGATTATCTAACATGTTTGTAGCGCACCAGGATATGCAACTTGTCCCTTAGGTTGACACATGGAAGTGGGGTGCCCATCCGAGCGTGCTAACTTAATAGGCAGGCATCTCTAGTAGCAGGTTGCTTATGATCAAAGGTACAACACACTTGTCACCTTATACACATGAGGGGAGCAACACACACATCTTGAAAATGGATGAATCTTTTTAAGAAACTTGCTTAACTCCACCTACCTACCCATCCCCAATGACAATAATGCACTCAAGGCGACAAGTGGCTTGATGTGTGAAATCGGCCTTAGCCTATTTTGAAGACCATGTGCTACGACCGCACAAGATTTTTTAAAAACATCACCCTTTACACAAGAAAGATTCCAAAATGCATCACCATTTGGGAAAATGAAACTCTTCAATTCATTCGATAAATTTAACATATTTATAGATTCTCAAACTCAAATTTTGCTGCCTTCAAAAGGGCAATCTCCGAATTCTTTATCACATTATACATCTTTCTCATACACATCATGCATGGAATTCCACAAGCTTTTCAAATTTGTTTAGTGTTGTACTTCACCTAAGTGCAATGTTTTCCACTATAGCTTCACTTGAAATATTTATAAGGCCAAGGCTTTTTGTAGAATGAAGGATACATGAGAACTTGCTGAAGTGGTTTTAAAAGTCATGACAAGCATTGGGGTGTCTATAAAGAGAAAGTAAATCACTATCCCCCACCTCTAGCTTCCACCATATCCCCCTTTTAACTGTTTGGAAGCAGACATATCCCCCTCTTAACCGATTGCAAGCACACA
This sequence comes from Cibotium barometz, assembly GCF_041138505.1. Classification (NCBI taxonomy): domain Eukaryota; kingdom Viridiplantae; phylum Streptophyta; class Polypodiopsida; order Cyatheales; family Cibotiaceae; genus Cibotium; species Cibotium barometz. The sequence continues at coordinate 21,393,041 of NC_141055.1, read as the reverse complement.
CGAGAAAACAAGAGTAAAATTTACCAATAGTCTCTCTCTCTCTCTCTCCCTCTCTCTCTCTCTCTCTCTCTCTCTCTCTCTCTCTCTCTCTCTCTCTCACACACACACACACACATGATGCTAGCTTGTATGGTGTACAAGGCGCTCCACGTACACTTATAGTGGTGGTGGTGGTGGTGGTGTGTGTGCTTTCTAGTGTTCTTATTCTAGGTAGAGAGAGGGGGATTAAAAAATTAAGCAAATAGGTGTTGCTATAGTACAATAGCAAAGACACCACATCATAAGATGATAGTTGGGACAAGAAACAACTACTCATGGCTATACGAGTAAAGTGTTAGCCTATCCTCCTTAGGCCCTAGGGTGGTATGTTGGCCTTTTGAAGTAGTGCAGTAAAACACCCACCTTTCCTCCTTTATGATGCTTTGTGCATGTGTGTACGCGTGCTTAGAAAAAAGGTTTTTTAAAAAACACCAACCTCCAACCCCCTCCCTTTTTTCTCCCTCTATGCCATAGTTTTAAAAGATCACCACAATTGCTACACTATAATATAATTGTGGTGTAGTCCAAAATTGATGTGCTAAAAAATAGCACTTTTTAACTCAGTCTTTAGGTTTAGATAAAGTTATGAGATACAACTCACTTTCAAATCTTCTTGGATATACTCAAGTATTTGAGTATGACATAGTTCCAAGATTGCTAGGTATCCTATGGCACAACTGTCTAGGCTATTTAGACCTTGGCTTTTTACATAGGTCCCTAAAAGTATTTTCTACCTTGAGAGTTAGACTTAAACTCAAGTTAGTAAGGCATAAATTGACAATTCAATACAAACATAAGCCACAAGTGCAAAGAGAGGAGATTGGGATATTATGATGCACAAGAAGATTTGTCTAAGAAAGTAGTAAGAATGATTATACTAATTAAATATTTTATGCTAAATGATAATAAAATGAGCAAAAAGACGATATACAAAATGATGTACAAGATGATATACTAAATGATATATAAAATGACACTTTGCACTTAAATTACAATATGCCATCTACCACTCAACTTTGATGCTTAGACTTGATCAATAGCTTATACAAGCTTCTTTCTCATTCCTATACTCATTTTTGGCTTTGAATTTGAACCTACTCCTTTGTTATTAGTTAAGGGTGATTGTGTTGCTTATTATTAAGTCTTTAATTTCCTACCTTGATTTTTAACCAAATTTTAGATATCAAATAAATTATTTAGAATTTAAACTCGATGCTTGTGTTGTAAGAGGATACAACATGCATTGTATCCAAGATAACACTCATAAGAAGTAAACCATTTCATAGCACAAATTTTTAACTTGACTTACACAAGAACATAAATTAAAAAACAACAATTTATTATTGATGTTTTTTATACAATAGATGGTTGTAAGCTCCACACCCATATGCTCTTGTGAGAGGAGATTTGATCTTTGATTTGGATTTACTGAGAAAAAGGTTGGACACTAGTCTTTAAACGATGCTAAGGTGTACTAGCAATGAGGTGGATAATTTGCGTTCGGATTTGTTGTAGCCTAACACTCTAAATAACCTATTTTTATCTTCGGAATCCTCTATGGTCAACTTGTGGTAGATGCCAACCACCTTACATTTTATTGTTTAGGAAACAAAACTTTTGATAACTACATTAAGTTCAATTTGTTAAATTTCATGGATGTATAGGTGGGCTCACAACACCTTTATTCTAGGAAGAGCATTACCTAGACCTGACCTTTATTTTTCACCTCTTATGTGAGATTGTAAGTGTTAGAGCTAGGTAGAGGGGATACATATATATGGCTTCTAGCTCTTTTACCTCTTTTTGCCTAAAACCCGACAACAACACCGTAAGGAAGATTATGCATAATGCTGTTGCGAACTATAATGTGTTTTATGTCCTATTGTGCTCACTAATACCCTAGGCCACCAACCAACCTTAAAACCTCCTTCCTTCCACTCTCTCAACTTCACATCATCAAAGTTCAAATCAACACTTTGGTCTATAATGTTAACCTTGTCATGAACAAAACCTAAAGCAATAAGCTACCATATTTTAGTGTGCTCATTTTTCAATACCTTATGATGAGATCCCAAACATTTTACTCCTAATTTATCAAATTCTCTTCATTGCATGCATCACATTAATCAATATGAAATCCTTCAAAATAGTGACAAGCTTAAAAGTTTCTATCAAAAAGCCTATCATTTTTGTGTATATGCTAATGTAAAATACTCTAATGGCACAACATGCACTCAGAAAGTTATATTTTTATACATGAATAATTTTTATGATATAATCTTGAATGGGATATGGTTACAAAGTAAGAAATTAAGTTTCCATTGTCCAAAAAAAGTAAAACATGAAGAGAGAATCCCATGAGCCTTGTCAAACATGAAGGTAAGAGTCCTATGGCTAAATATATAAAGAGATGACATAATTTCCTTATAAAACATGAAGAGAGAATCCTTGTAAAACATGAAAAGAGAGTCCTATGTGAGTCATAAACCTACTTGTTGTTGATAATTACTTTTCACCAAAAGAAAAAATCAACCATGGTTTTGTAAAGCTCTCCCTTATTATTGCATGTCACATAAGAAAGAGCAATGTACTTTATGCATGTCTTTTACCTCTCCCACATACGCTTTTCTAGATGTATGTTGATGGCATTGTGCATGATGTCCCTTACTTTCTACCATAAACACTTTGCTAGATGTTTTAACTGTAGCATTGATGGGAAGAAAATCAAAACAAATATTCTTTGATGGGTTTAGAGGACATTGATTATTCATAAATATGTAAGGAAAGTGGCTCAAAAACAAATGATGTGAAAGTCTAAAAAACAAGGGCTAGAGAGAAAGTAGATGAAGGTTTTTATTCAAGGATATCTATTTGTGTCCTTTAGCTCAGTAGATGAAGATTTTTCTTCGAGGATATCTATTTGTATCCTTCGCTTTATATTAAGAGTTATTTTTTATAAAGTACAAATGTAGGAAGGGGAGATAGCATTACAATGCCTCCATTTACATGTAATCATTTAAGTCATAAAATATTTTGAAGCTTAAACACTGAGTTACAAAAAACAACAATGAGTCTGTCTCTTTAAAAAATGTCATAAATTTTCTAAAACCGTAAAAATTTCAAGTGACAAAGTAAAAATCATTGGTATAGTTCTTTTTCACTTTGAAAATACTAAGATAAATAAGGTTTGATTTACCAACAATACATACATTTTTTTAGCGATAAAATTATGAATTTATTAATGTTTTTATAATAAAGAATTAATAAAAAATAAATTTTCCTAAAACTACTCAAATTTATAATATTCAAAAGTTAATACTTTTTTCATGGTAATACCCTAAATACACAAATAAATCACTAGTACTAGCTTTTATGATTAACATAAAGAAATATAATTTTAAAATTACTAATAAAACAAGATAAGTAATAGACAATACTTGTTTTAATATCTAACTTCATCCAATTTACACATAAAAAAGGATATTGTAACATTTGCTTAGGTAACACTTCGCATGACAGTGAAATCACATGAACAAGACTATTGAAAAAGAGAGAAAATAACGAATTCAAGTCTAGAAATAAAAACATAGGTCCGTTGTCTTATCTTAAAAGTAAATAACCCAAGCTATTCAAAAATACTATGCTACTCAAAGATGAAAATCTAAAAGTAGTTTCTAATACAAATTTGTTGAGAATCCTACTACAAATCTATTGAGAATTCTTCAAGAGTACGTTTACCAACTATAAATAGGTAGGGTGTCTCTTTGAGAACCTCCTTATCTTCCTCTTTGTAGAGCACTAGGTCCACCATCTCTCCCCTTCAATGAACTTCACGTGCAAAGGGTAGGTCTAACTCCATAGTAATAACATTTCAACCCTTTTTCAATGCACTCCACTATGGTAGTACCTATGCCTACAAATATATCTAAATTCCAGTCCCCTTCATATGAAAGGAGCTCAATGATGTCTAAAACATGAAACTATACTATCGCAATGGAGTTCAATGGGTGGTAGTACCTATGCATACAAACATACCTATGTCTATCACATGAAACTATACTACCACAGTGGAGTTCAGTGCACTCCACTATGGTAGTACCTATGCCTACAAACATATCTAAAATCTAATCCCCCTCATATGAAAGGAATTCATTGATGTTTATCATAACAACTATGGCTTTTGTTAAGGGTTTACTAAATTTTGAAATCCACTTCCCATGTGCTTATATCAAAAACATTTGGTTTAGTTTGTAGGTACCCCAACTTTGTCTTCCTTCCAATGAATGGAAACCAATGGTCCCAATTTTAAAAGAAAAAGAAAGCCGATCTAACTTATAACCATGAATATTGGGTTTCATCTTGAAAAACAATTTAAAATCTATTTACTGGATAAAAATGATAAAACAAGTTATAGTAGCAAAACTTAAATAACAACAATACTTACCACACACAATGGACTAGGGGGACATTTTAGCAGCCTTTTCATTGTCGTTATTGCTCATGTAAAGGAAAGAAAACAATTCTCCAAGAATCACTTGTAGTGATCATCTAAAAGGCTTTAGTTACTTTTGCTTATATCATTATAGCCATATTTCATTTCATCACATGAATTTACCCTTCTTAATCAACCCATAAGGAATATCTTTTATACCTAAGCAGAATGCACAAGGAGTTATAAATAAAAGACATATCTTAGTAGCAAAACTTAAATAACAACAATACTTACCACACACAATGGACTAGGGGGACATTTTAGCAGCCTTTTTCATTGTCGTTATTGCTCATGTAAAGGAAAGAAAACAATTCTCCAAGAATCACTTGTAGTGATCATCTAAAAGGCTTTAGTTACTTTTGCTTATATCATTATAGCCATATTTCATTTCATCACATGAATTTACCCTTCTTAATCAACCCATAAGGAATATCTTTTATACCTAAGCAGAATGCACAAGGAGTTATAAATAAAAGACATATCTTTAACTCTACCCTTGTGCACACACCACCATACATTGGTGGAGCATTAACATCATTTAAAATGTAAGTTAAGAGTGAAGCAATGTTTAAGTCAAGAGCTTACCTTAGCCTTGATGAAGCATGTGTCATTGGGTCTTGCCTTAGAGCTACAAATTGCAACTTCCATATGTGGGTACACTAGCTCATCCATCTCGTCCTTACTCTGTTCTCACACTAGAATGTTCCTTTACTAATGGGGTGAAGAGAGAGCTCTCTATGCCTTGATGAAGGCAACAAGAGATCCATCTTTGTGGTGGTTCTCTCTCACAAAAGGTGGGGGAAGAAGAATAAGCTAATGTAAGAAGAAAACCTATAATCAAACCTACATAGCATTATCCATCATGCATGCAAGACTCAATGGCATACAAGCAAGCAAGAAGAGGAAATAGGAGAGCTCACAAGTAGACTATTGCAATAAGGGAATAATTGTGTATTTCTTATTTTAAAAAATGACATATATAAATGACTAGTTTTCACACTAGGCCGGCCAAACTTAAAAATGGTCTAGCCTCTATTACTAGCCTTAAGCAACTATATACACTAAGTTCTGTTGGAATTAGGGTTGCAGGAATGCACACACAACTTCAAGAAGATGAGGAAGCTTGAGCACAACACAGTAGTGTATTATGAGTGCCAAAAATGAAAGATAACAAGCCCTAGAAGATAATGGGCGTATATACAATGCACGGGGGAAAAAACCTCCTAGTGAGGGAAAAAGTGCCTCGGCGGTCCTAAGTGTGTTCACACACATCACTACTATAATATGGTAACAAATCCCCCCTGGAGTGATGCGGTGAACAAGAGCTAGCACTCATGTATAGGGAAGTGTCTAGCTATGTGGACGAATCCACAAAAGGGAGTAAGCCCAAAGCTTTGCGAAAAGCTTCGAACTTCTCACGAGGCAGAGCCTTTGTGAAAAGGTCTGCAAGGTTATCCTGTGTTGGCACATAAGCCAAACTGATCTCTCCTGCAGAGAGTCTCTCCCTGACATAATGGTAGTGCACCTCAATGTGCTTCGTACGAGCATGGAACACTGGGTTCCGCGCAACTGCCAATGCGCTCTAACTGTCAGTGAAGATGGTGGTGGCAGATGGCTGCCCAACACCCAAATCAGCCATAAGGCGTCTGAGCCACACACACTCAACCGTAGCTGTGAAAGCTGCCCTGTACTCAGCTTCACAACTAGAAGTGGCCACAGTAGGCTGCTTCTTGCTCAACCATGATATGCATGAGCTTCCAAGCATGAAGCAAAAACCACTCGTGGACACGCGTGTGTCATAACAACCAGCCCAGTCAGAATCTGAAAAAACATGTAAATCTGGCGGCAATGATCCCCCCTTGGGATAAAACAACCCAAGATGCCGAGTACCACTCAAATAGCGAAAGATACGCTTCACTGCCTGCCAATGCTTAATGCCTGGGCTATGCATAAATCTGCTCACCTGTGAGACTGCAAACTGAATATCTGGCCTCGTAATGCATACATAAATGAGGCAACCAACAGCTGTCTGATAGAGTGTGACATCAAAGTGATCTCCAGCATCATGAAGACTCAACTTCAAACCTGTCTCCATTGGAGTAGCAATAGGCTTGCAGTCTTCAAGGCCAAATCTCCGCAACAATGTTTCAATATACTTTGTCTGACACAAAGCAATACCTCCATCACACTGCTTAAATTGTATCCCCAAATAATGATGCAAATGCCCCAAATCTGACATCTCAAAAGAGGCATTCAAATCAGCCTTAAAATCAGCAATATGACTCTCATTTGGTCCTGTGAGCAGCATGTCATCGACATAGAGAGCAATGATTAGATGTACACCATCCACACGTTTAACATACAAAGTGCTTTCTGTTGGACTATTCTGAAACCCATGTGCAGTCAAATATGCATGTATTTTTTCATACCAAGCTCGTGGAGCTTGCTTTAAACCATATAAAGCCTTTTTTAACCTGCACACTTTGTTTTCCTGCCCTCTTTGAACAAAACCACGAGGCTGCGATACATACACCTCCTCATGCAAATCTCCATTTAAGAACGCAGTCTTTATGTCCAGCTGATGTACATTCCAACCATTATGAGCTGCTAATGCACAGATGCTACGAACAGTGGTCATACGACATGTGGGAGCAAAAGTCTCATCAAAATCAATGCCCTTCTCTTGAGCATAACCTTTTGCAACAAGCCTAGCCTTATGGCGATCCACTGTGCCATCAGGCTTACGCTTCAATTTGTATACCCACTTAGTGCCAATGGCCTTCTTGCCAGGGGGCAAGTCACATAAAGACCATGTACCATTCTTCATAATAGCATCGTATTCTGCTTGCATAGCAGCCATCCAATTTTCTGAACTTTGTGCCTCATCAAATGAAACAGGCTCACTTTCATCGCACATACTAGAAACAGCCAATGCATAACAATCTGACGCATAAGAGGCACCATGAGAGCCAGAACGAGTGCGACTAGACAAAGGGGCATCCAATTTGCTGTCACGCAAAGTCTGCACCAGCCATCTAGGCATATTCCTAGAGCCCTCAATCTCTTGTCTCTCATCCTCAAGTGCATCATGCACATCTGCATCAGATATAGGCTGATCTGTGCCATCATTTAAAACCTGCATAGGCTGAAAAACTGCCTCATGAGGTATTGCACTTGACTGTGCACCACTGAAAAGAGGCAATAATGTATCATAGACATCACGTGAGCTGATATCTGTCTCCTTAGTACATGAAACCAAGGGCTGAACTGCATCTTCCACAAATACAACATCACGGCTAACCAAAATGCGCTTTGTCTGTGGATGATACAAACGATAGCCTTTGCTCTCAGCACTATATCCAACAAAAATACATTTGACAGCTTTGTCATCCAATTTTCTGCGATGTTGCACAGGCACTAATGCATATGCCAGGCAACCAAAAACACGTAAATGGCCAACAGATGGCTTGCGGCTATGCCAAGCCTCATATGGAGTGACAACCTGTAATGCTTTGGTGGGACACCTGTTTAGTACATAAGTGGCACACATGACAGCCTCAAGCCAAAAACCATGTGGTAGACTTTGACTCTTAACCATACATCTTGCCATTTCCATGAGAGACCTGTTTTTTCTCTCAGCCACACCATTTTGCTGTGGTGTATACGGCACTGTACATTGGTGTTTTATCCCACGCTCAGCCAGAAATGCATTAAATTCTGAAGACATATACTCCCCCCCTCGATCTGAACGGAGGGTGCCCATCTTACTTTCTGACACATTTTCAGCCATAACCAAAAACTGTTTGAAGCACAAAAACACTTCGGACTTTGCCTTCAAAGGATATACCCATGCATGCCTGGTAAAATCATCAATGAAAGTCACGAAGTAAAGGTAGTTTCCAAATGATGGAGTTTGCATGGGACCACAAACATCACTGTGAACAAGCTGCAATCTGCGTTCAGCTCTCACTGATCCATCTTTGGGAAAGGAAGCACGCTGCATTTTACCCAATATGCAGCCCTCACAAACATGCTTGACTGGTGCCTCAAGCTTAGGCAAAGAAGACACCATTTTAGATTTCTGCAGGCGCAGCAAACTTGCAAAATTCAGATGACCAAAACGTGCATGCCACAGTTTTGCATTTGAAATAGCCTGCGTATCCATAATAGCACATGCTGAATCCTCTACACATTTGCCATCCATATTGAGCTTATACAGCCCTCGACATAGTGAACCAGATGCTACAATGATGTCACCACAAGAGAGATCATGAACAGTACATCTGTCATCCACAAATTTTACAACCAAACCTGTTTTGGCAAATGCGGAGACTGACAGCAGATTCTTTTTGATCCCTGGCACATACAATGCATCAAAAAGTGTAAAGGTGTTGCAATTTGCAACATTCAGCACAATCTGTCCAACTCCTTTAACGGGATAAGAGGAGTTATTGGCACAAGTGACAGTATTCCCTGTGGGAGCAGACTCAAGGAAAGTGAATAAACTGCGCTGCGAGGTGATATGCTTAGTGGCACCACTGTCAAAGTACCATACATCTGAATCTACTGCAGACATACATGTGTCATGCAAAGATGGGTCATAACTGCACTGCGCATTGAATGCCCATTCTGTATCTTGAACAACATTAGCAGATTCATTGTTAGAAGGAGAGGCATCTGCAACAGCCATACCAGCCTCTTTCTTCTTAGCCTCTTTCGCAGCCAGCTTAGGACACGCTTTGATGACATGATCATTTCCCTTACAGTACTTGCAAAATGTCTTCTGTTTGTCACCCTTCTTCTCATCTTTGTCTTCCTTCTTTGGTTGCGCAGCATTTGCAGATTTCTGCTTACTAGAAGAAAAGCCAGCTTTACCTTTCCCGCTTCTCTGACTAGCAACGAAAGCTTGATCTGCGACACGCATAATATTCCTGTTTTGCCTTGACTGGTCTTCTTGCAGCAAAACAGAAACTAACTCCTCAAATGATAAGGCATTGGGATTGCCTTTCATCATCAAGCGAAGAGTGGAAGCAAAACCCTGATAAGAATCTGGTAGACCATTCAAAACAGTCTGCACAAGTGAACTGTCTGACAGGATTTCATTTGCAGAAATGAGCTGCTCTTTGAAATCCTTGATCTTTGTCAAAAAGCTATCCATAGAATCACCTTCGTTCATATGCTCACTCTCCAACTGTTTTCGGAGGTAAGCAACACGAGCCTCATTTCTTGCCTGATACAATGTGGCAAGTACATCCCAAGCATCCTTAGAAGTCCTGCAGGAGCGAATATGTGGGATAATGGTACGTTTGACAGACAGCGCAATCAAGGCATGAGCCTGCGCATCTCTACCATCCCAACGAATCTGCTCTGCTGAAAGTGGTGGTTCTCGAACAGCTGCTACAGCACTTGTGCCTGCACCATCATCAACAGTACCTGTTTCTGATGTGTTTGCAGCATTCCCAGCCACAATAGGACGTGCATCAATACCCTGCACAATGTTCCATAACCCCTTTGCTACCAATACATGTCGCATCATATATGCCCACAATGGATAGTTGGTGCCATCCAACTTATCCTCAGCAGCCAACATGCGGAATACATCATTGTTGTCAGCCATGGCCAATGACTGTACTACTAGATGTAAATGCTGTCTGTAAGAGGTAAACCTGTATAAAATCGACCTGTGCTATGTAGCACAGCCCAAAACAGACGAATGGGCACCTGTCCTGCAGATTTTAATCTTGACAGAAAATCTGCACAGTAGGACGATTTTGCCTGCGCAGTACTTGGAATGCAAAAACGGAGGGCGAAATGACCCAAGGCATATACTAACCTGCAGACGCTCGTGAAACCTCGTCGCAATCGGAGGAGATGAAGCGGCAGGTGCCGGTGATGCTGCCCGGGAGGAGGAAGCCTGCTCTGATACCAATTGTTGGAATTAGGGTTGCAGGAATGCACACACAACTTCAAGAAGATGAGGAAGCTTGAGCATAACACAGTAGTGTATTATGAGTGCCAAAAATGAAAGATAACAAGCCCTAGAAGATAATGGGCGTATATACAATGCACGGGGGAAAAAACCTCCTAGTGAGGGAAAAAGTGCCCCCGCGGTCCTAAGTGTGTTCACACACATCACTACTATAATATGGTAACAAGTTCATAGAGTTTCCCTAGGGTAAGTCTACTTGATATGTTCCACTTGCAATCTTACAAAAGATAAATGTCTTTTTTGAGTGGGTAAGATGGAGTCATAACCATACCCCCTTCCTAACGGTGACTTCATCCTTTCCTAGTCAATGGTGAAGCTGCTTGCCAGGGTGAAAGGTGTGGATGGTCCACAATATGCCAGGAAGTTAGCGGAGGTTAAGTGCTATAGTTCCGAACCAATCCACAGAGGTAAAGTGATGTGGGAAGCTTTAGGTAGCCATGATGATGGTAGGCAGCTTATTGAGGTAGCATGGAAAGTGATAGGTGAGATGTAGAGATTCATGCGAGGCCCCTTGTTGGTGGTGGAAGTGCTGTGGACCCTTTAACATAAGGTAGTTGTGAGAAGTGATTTGCACTTGTAATTGGCAATGGAAAGTGATAAGCAAGATGTAGAGGTTCATGCGAGGCCCCTTGTTGGTTGTGGAAGTGGTGTGGACCCTTTAACATGAGGTAGTTGAGAGAAGCGATGATCGGACATCGATAGATGGGACCCATAATTTTTGGCTAAACTGGCATTTGGTGGCATAAATGACAATAAATCTTAGTGATTATAATTTTCAAAATCCAAAACATAAAATTATTGATTTTCCATGCTTCTCTGGTATTTTTTGGGCTATTTTTTGATATTTTTCCTCCTCTTTTTTTAAGGTAAATGCGAGTGTTTACATATAAAAGTAAACTTTATTATCATAATATATAGCCAAAGAGGGTAAACAAATACGTTGACTAGAAAAAACTAGTCCATCTACAACCATAATTCACTATTACATCAATTCCCCTTTGGTTTTGCACTTCGATTTCATTTGTGACACACTTCGATTTGTGAAATTTTTTAGGGGTTTTTTGGTCTCTTGGAAGCGAGAATTGGATTTTTCTCTTCACAAAAGCTAAAATTTGGAATTTCCTCTCCAAAGAGAGATCAGCCTCCAACCTATACTTTATGTGCTTTTACAATAACTCAATTTGCTTTTAAGTCCACAAATCATTTTTTCTTACTTTCTATGTTTTTTTTTAGCAAATTCATGAATTAGTTCCTCATTAATGGTTAAAAATTGATTCATGAATTTTCTACTCCCAAATTGCACTATTCAATCTATTTTGATGCACAAATTTAGCATTTGTTCTTATGCTCTCGATTTGTTGCCATTTATGCATTGAAATTTTAATTTTTAAGATTGTAATTAAGTTAAAAATAGTTAAACTACCGTTAATATAAATTTTATGGGCTGATTTCTCAAATCACCCCAAGGAGTAGTCTTCACCACCCGATCCTTTGGTTCATGCAAAAATATAACTTAAACTAGCTAAGGGGAGATTTATAGGTCTTTATTTTTATCATGTTTTTAACTTGTTTTGATCCAAGAATAATTCAAACTCAACCAAAATTGTGCCAATTTTTTTCATAAAAACGACGACTTTTCCTTAGTCCCACCAAGTTTCACCTAAATTTAACCCTACAATGGAATTTGACCAAGCCATCTAGGCTAAACTTTTCTCTCCCTTTTTTTAGGTGTAATTCAAAGAAATTCCAATCAGAAACCCCCAACTTAGGTCTACACTAGGTAGCCATCCTATGGACACTTAGGCCCATGAGCGCTATTTTGACCCATAAAAACTTTACTAGAAAGTGGAGCCATTTTTATCTATGTTTTCATTGGTCCACCATGCCTATGAATTTGTGCCATTATAGCTTCTTGTTTGGACAACATCACTAAGTTGCCAAGTCATATTTTCTTTGTAGTTATATGGTAATGATGTGTGGAAGTAGGCTAATAATGGATTGAGGCACTTTTTCCCTCCTTAGGAATTGTTTTCCCTTGAGCACATGTATGCACTCTTATGAGTGTAAGTGACCTTATCATGTCACTTCACTTGTACTCCTCTCATTCTTGTCAATCTACTTTGATTGTTGTACTTCTCTCATTCTTATCAATATACTTTGAGTGTTGTACTTCTCTCGTTCTTATTAATCTACTTTGAGTGTTGTGCTTCTCTCGTTCTTATTAATCTACTTTGAGTGTTGTGCTTCTCTCCATCTCTCCTTGCTTGCTTCATCTGTGTGTGTTTTGGTATCTTCCTCTCCACTCCAACAATTGGTATCAGATCAGGGCCTCTTGGCTCTCACTCCCTTGTCATCTTCTCTTTGAGCTGCTATTTTGATTATCTCAGAGTAAGCTTTCTTCTTACATGGAGAAGGGAAGAGGGCCGTTTTGGAGAGTTTTGGGTGTTAACACCAAATGTTGTTTCAGATTGATACCTTAAGTTAAAAATATTTTTACGCATTTCAGAGAGTTTTGGGCATGTTTGGGGGCTCATTCACATACTGTAAAGCTATTGCATACATCCCGAGGGAGTGCCAATTTAAACTATCTTTATTCAAATTTTGGGTTTTTTACATTGTAATAAGCAATATAATTTTTTGTGTAGACATGGACGTTGTCGTCATTCAACATCGCAACTTTGAGCTCATCATCAATAGAATATGTTTGATGAGTTAATTATAGTGTTATTATAAGACGAGAAATCTTGGCAAAATCAGACTAAAATGCATGTGGGACGATTAGGCATTTGCATGCAAGTCAGATTATGTTTGATGATGTGTTATTATAAGACGAGAAATCTTGGCAAAATCAGCCTAAACGATTAGGCATTTGCATGCAAGTCAAAAAGGTAAAGGCAAAGTCCTTTCTCAAGGCCACTATAAGCCAAGGCAGAATCAGCAGACCACTCTTCTGGCAGGGATACCAAGAAGGGTGGTGATAAGCCTAAGAAAGAAAGGCAAATGAAATTGGCCATTATATCAATAAATGTAGAAAAATACTGGAGAAGGAGAAGAAGAAAAAGTCAGGCATGGCTGTGTGGTTGATGCATCAACACCAAATACTAAAAAGGAGGAGTTAATATATGATGATTATGCATTCATTGTGCACTGTTGTCATGAGAATATATTTTAAGTCCTCTAGAAAAATATTATTTATCCCCTCTTGAGTAATTTGGGGACGCCTAGATTACTCTTGCGTCATGCCGGCTAGGTTAATATCGTGGGTGACACCACTATAAATATTAATACGTGCGGTATATGACGTATGTTTGAGGCCACCTATGATTATTTCAGTTAGGTTTGTATGGCAGGGTGATTCCTGGGGTACTTACGCCTGGTAGTCATGAGTTGGTGATGATTTGTGCCTGTTTAATATTTGTGGGATTAATTTAATAATTAATTGGGCTTATATTTTCAGGTGATGAAGATGATGGGAATTGAAGAGTTTACTTTGGAAGAAATGTCTTGGATCATCACATTTCATTTTTGGCAAGCATAGTAGCTTGTAATCTTATTAAATGATTTTTCCATTTTGAACATTAGGAGAGATACATTTATTTTTGTGGAATTTATTAAAGCTTATGGCTTTACCCTAGTCCCAATTTGACACTCTATTTTTGTTAAAGAAGAGTGCCGTGCTCTCTAAAAAGCACATCTTGTAGTTTGGGGGCTATGGCCTAATTTTGGTGAAAAGGAAAGCTAATAAAGAAATACTCTTGTGTGGGGAGAGGCCACGCACAAGAGGGGGGAAGATTGCACCCAATATGGTCTTTTTGGAGCTAAGTATTTTTGTTTAAGTGTTTAATTTTTCAATTGCTTTGATTTAGTTGAAGCTTACAAGCAATGGTTTTTATGATTGAATTAATTCTCTATCTTTCCACAATCAATTCCTAGAATAAGATTCCGGTTGCAGTGGTATCAGAGCTTGGGCTAGGAGATTTGTGGAGAAGGTAGGAAAGGGCTTCAACTTCTCAAAAATCAAGAAAGTGCAGGAATTTATCCAGTGGACAGAAGGGTGTTTTGCAGGTCTTTACCCAAAGGTCAAAGATTCAAAACTAGATCTACTCTCAAACCCACTCACCACCCTGCAAAACCATCCCTCTTTATCAAAAAGTGGTTTTCCCAAATTCTCAGTGAAATCAGAATCTGACCGTATGGATGAAATCCTCATAGCCAAAAACCTCACGGGTAACTCTCAGAAATCAGAAAGCTTCAAGGTTGAGTGAATCTATAATGGATGGAGCAGATAAATCCATGCAAAAGCCATATTATAAATCTCACTAATCTTTTGGAACAAGAGGCGCCCGGCGGCAGCCTGCCGGCGCAAAACGCGTGGAGAGAAGAAAGAGAAAAAAAAAGCTCCATAAGCTAATCACTCCATAATCTTGATTTTTCCCTAATCCTAATCAAGTTTACTTTTCCCAATCCCTATGCAAGTCACATCACTCCTTTTTCAACCTCTACTTTTCCCAATTTCCAAATTTGAGGAGAAATTCAAAGGTTTTCCAATTCTGAAAATTTCTGGCTGCAGAAAAGTGATTTACAGGTTTTAAAAAGCTTGGAAATTGCCTAGAAAAGGCTAGAAAATTCCGAAATCGCTTCTGAAAAATTCTGAAAATTTTAGAAAAATATTACAGAGTTTGGGCAAGGTTTACAGGACTGTTTCAGCAGGTTTCAAAGTGCAGAAAAATTATTTCATCAACAATTCGACTAGCCCAAGACTCTCGAATCACGCGAAATCGTTCGGGATTTGTTTGAGGCGACGAGAATTCAATTCAGCCATTGAACAACGTCTTGTTCAGCTTCAACCAAGATCAAATTGCGGGAGAAAAATAAGATAAGTACTCATTTTTGCTTTATTTATTTACATCAAATAAAGTAAAATTTTATTTATCTACATCATTTGCACAAGCACTATGGCCGATTTGCCTATCTCGCCATCAATTCAAGAGCAACTCCTTTCTTTACAACATCAAATTGTAGAAGAAAGAGAGAAGCGTATTGAATTGGAGAGACAGCTCTCAAATCGTAAACGCAAGCGTGACTCTTCGCTATCTTTTGATGACGAAGATGACACTATTCAAAGGGCTGTAAATGCTACATTGCAAGCACAAAGGTCACAAAAAGAATCCAAGATTAGTCGGAAAGCTTTCACATTTCAAAATTATGATGGAAAGAAGGATGCTAGGGTCATTTTAGCTTGGCTTAGTCAACTAGATGACTATTTTTCTGGAGAAAAATTTTCAGAGAAAGATAAGATTAAATGTGCAGTCAATCATATGGTAGACAGTGCAGCTTTATGGTGGAGTGTAGTAAAGCAAGGTCATGACAAGCCAGACTCTTGGAAAAGATTTCAACGGCTGGTCAAAAAGCACTTTTTACCCTCACAATTCAAGTCCAAAGTTAGGCACCAATGGGACACTTTGCATCAATTGGAAAAAGAAACTACGTCACAGTATGTAGAAAAGTTTTGGAATACTTTATTACAGGTGCAGGTTGTGGATAGAGTTAGTGAGAAGGATCAAAAAAGGAAGTTCATATCGGGCCTTAGATCTACCATTAGGGCCGATGTGAATATGTTTCAACCTCATTCACTATCTTCTGCAATATCCTTGGCAACTAATTCAGAACATAAAAATGGTTTTCCTAAAGAGAATAAAGCACATGAGGGTACTTCGTCTAAACCATTTACTAAATCTTTTTATGCTTCAAAGAAGATGTATAAACCAGGTTATGACAAAGGCAAGGACGAGGCTAAAGGCAACCTGAGTACCAATAAGAAAGTCAATGGTGGCAAACCGAAGACATCTCCTATCAAATGTTTCAAGTGCCACAAAGAAGGTCACATAGCACCGAATTGTCCGGAGCGTACCAAGAATTCAACCCCAGCACCAGCAGCTCGAGTCAACATGATTGAAGAAGACGACAATGAAGAAGAATCATTCAGGCAAGAGGGTAATTCCGATCCAGATTACTCAGAACAAGAAGGTAAACCTCATGTTCATTCTTTGCTTAAAATAAAAGGAACGATAAATGGACATGAAGTTCTTATTTTGCATGATGATAGTAGTACACATGATTTCATTTCTGAAAAGGTACTTAGAGCATTAAATCTTCATTCTTCACCTACGCACTATAAAGTCAAAGCAGCATTTACTGGAACAAAGTACAATTGCATGCAAGTAGTGAAAGATTTGGATTTATGCATCAAACCTTTAACAGAAAAGAGGGATTTCTTAGTTGCACCTTTACAAGGGGTAGATATAATTTTGGGTATGCCTTGGAGACACAAACACAATCCTATTATAGACTATGACACTCATAGTATTTCTCTAAGGAAGGACAATGAAAATATTATCCTTCAGTGTCAAGTCAAAGGAGAAATGAGTCCTTTGTTGAGTCACACTCAAGCAAAGAGAGCTCTAAGAAAAAGAGACAAAACTTATATGGTATGGGTTAACCAGCTTGATGCTGAGTTGGACACATCCAAAAGACCAAAGTTTGACTCTTTTATCTCCAAATTTAGTGACTGTTTCATGGAAGATTTGCCTCCACGATTACCTAAGTCTAGGCCAGAGGATCATAGTATTGACTTATTGCCTGGAAATTCCCCGCCTTGTAAAGCTCCCTATAGAGTCAACAATTTAGAGCAAAGAGAAATCCAAAGCCAAATAGAAGACTTGCTAGAGAGAGGCCTTATTCGACCTAGTAGTTCACCTTTTGGAGCTCCAGTACTTCTTGTTAAGAAGAAGAACGGAACTTACCGAATGTGTGTAGACTATCGTGCATTGAATAAGATTACTGTCAAGAACAGATATCCTATTCCTAGGGTAGATGATCTTCTTGATAAGCTTAGAGGATCAAAGGTCTTTAGCAATATTGACCTAAAGTCTGGGTATCATCAAGTCCGTATGACTCAATCTGACATATTCAAGACAGCTTTTAGAACCCAAACTGGTCATTATGAGTTTTTGGTTATGCCATTTGGTTTGACCAATGCTCCAGCTACTTTCAGCCGTATGATGAATCGTATATTTCTTAAGTTTCAAAGTTTTGTTATAGTATTCTTTGATGACATTCTTGTTTTCAGCAAGGATCGACAAGAACATGAACAACACTTGGAACAAGTGTTCAATCTTTTGAGAGAAAATGAATTGTATGTTAATCCTGAAAAGAGTTCTTTCTTTCAAGAGGAGATTGAATACTTAGGACATATAGTCTCGGCCGAAGGAATTCGTGTAGATCCTAAGAAAATTGAGTGTATTGCTTCTTGGCCTACGCCTAGAAACATACATGATCTTAGATCTTTTCTTGGCTTATGTAGTTATTATAGGAAGTTCGTCAAGAATTTTGCTTGTATTGCCAATCCTTTGACTGAACTCCTTAAGAAAGCTACAAATTTCAATTGGACTGAAAAGCAAGATAAATCTTTTGCAACACTCAAGAATGCTTTAACACAAGCACCAGTTCTTACACTACCTGATTTTCAAAGACCATTCTTTATAGTAGTGACTGATGCTAGTGGCAAAGGATTTGGAGCTGTTCTTATGCAAGACAACCATCCTATTGCATATCAAAGTAGAAAGCTTAAGCCTGCAGAGCAAAATTATAGCACTTATGACAAGGAATTAGCAGAAGTAGTGCATGCTTTGAAAATCTGGAAGCATTACCTAATGGGCTCTGAATTTCTTATCAAGACAGACCAACAAAGCATTAGACATTTGCTTACGCAACCTCTTATTTCAGATAGACATATCAAATGGGCAGCTTTCATTCAAAGTTTCCAACCTATGATTCAATATCAACCTGGAAAAGAAAATGTTGTTGCCGATGCTTTGAGTCGAAGACCAAATATCAACAACATTTCTATAATTGAAAGTGAACCATTCGTTCTCATGAAAGAAACTTACGAAGTTGATCCAGATTTTTCTCAAATATGGATCAAATTGCGTGAAAACAATTGGACACCTCAAGGAAGTTATTCACATAATGATGGTTATCTTTTCTTTGAGAAAAGATTGTGTGTTACTCAACCTTACAGACAGCTTGTTTTGGAAGAGATGCACCAACCACCATTTGTGGGACATAGAGGAGTTTTTGCAACACTTCAAGTAGTTTCTCGAGAATTTTATTGGCCCCATTTGAAGAATGATGTAGCTAAGTTTGTAGCTGAATGTAACATTTGCCAAACAATCAAAAGCTACAAAGGCAAAGCTTTAGGATTGCTTATGCCTCTACCTATTCCTGATAGACCATGGGAACAAGTGTCTATGGACTTTATTACTGGCTTCCCTACTACTTCCAGTCACCATGACATGATTTGGACAATAGTGGACAGATTTAGTAAGCAAGCCTATTTCATTCCATGTAAAAAGACACTAACTTCTCAGCAAGCCGCGAACATATTTGTTAAGCAAATTTTTGTTCATCATGGTCTACCCAAAGTGATAGTTTCTGATAGAGATTCTAAATTTTGTAGTCACTTTTGGGTTGCTCTTTTCTCAAACTTGGGCACTAAGTTAGATTTTTCTACGGCTTTCCATCCGGAATCGAATGGACAAACCGAAGTTACAAATAGCACTATCTTAGATATGCTTAGAGCCTATGTTTCCCAGCAACCTAGTGCATGGGATAAGTACATACACCTACTCCAATTTGCTTATAATAATACTCCTCATACTGCTACTGGTCGAGCACCATTTGAGATCATCTATGGAAGAGCATTGCCTATTCCGGCTACTAGACTCTCTCATAAAATAGAAGCAGCCGACCAATATGTTAGAGACTTTGATCGCATTCTATCTGAAGTGCGTGATTGTATCCAAAGATCTCAAGAGAAGTATACATCTCAAGCAAATAGGAAGCGCAAAGATTTTTCATTTCAAGAAGGTGATTATGTACTTTTGAGAATTGAAAAGCGTCGATTAAAGAGTGTGGAAAAATTCCCTGCAGTGAAGTTAGCGCCTAGATATTATGGGCCATTCAAAATCCTTCAAAAGATTAATGATGTGGCCTATAGACTAGAGCTTCCATCTAATTGGAATATCCACAATTCTTTTCATATCCATCTCTTGAAACCTTTTCGAGGAACACTTCCTACTCACCCAACATATGAGGAACCACCTCTTATTGAAGGAGAGGAAGAAGTACTAGTTCCTGATGCAATCATTGACCAAGAGATAACAACAACAAGAACAGGTAATCAATACTTCAAGTATCTTTTGACTTTCAAGAATCATCCACAAGAAGATGCTAAATGGATGCCTGAGAAATTTTTCCGAGTTTACCCTGAAATTCTTCATTCTTTTCAAACCCAGCAAATCCGCAATTGAGGACAATTGCAAACTCAAGCAAGAGGGATGTCATGAGAATATATTTTAAGTCCTCTAGAAAAATATTATTTATCCCCTCTTGAGTAATTTGGGGACGCCTAGATTACTCTTGCGTCATGCCGGCTAGGTTAATATCGTGGGTGACACCACTATAAATATTAATACGTGCAGTATATGACGTATGTTTGAGGCCACCTATGATTATTTCAGTTAGGTTTGTATGGCAGGGTGATTCCTGGGGTACTTACGCCTGGTAGTCATGAGTTGGTGATGATTTGTGCCTGTTTAATATTTGTGGAATTAATTTAATAATTAATTGGGCTTATATTTTCAGGTGATGAAGACTATGGGAATTGAAGAGTTTACTTTGGAAGAAATGTCTTGGATCATCACATTTCATTTTTGGCAAGCATAGTAGCTTGTAATCTTATTAAATGATTTTTTCATTTTGAACATTAGGAGAGATACATTTATTTTTGTGGAATTTATTAAAGCTTATGGCTTTACCCTAGTCCCAATTTGACACTCTATTTTTGTTAAAGAAGAGTGCCGTGCTCTCTAAAAAGCACATCTTGTATTTTGGGGGCTATGGCCTAATTTTGGTGAAAAGGAAAGCTAATAAAGAAATACTCTTGTGTGGGGAGAGGCCACGCACAAGAGGGGGGAAGATTGCACCCAATATGGTCTTTTTGGAGCTAAGTATTTTTGTTTAAGTGTTTAATTTTTCAATTGCTTTGATTTAGTTGAAGCTTACAAGCAATGGTTTTTATGATTGAATTAATTCTCTATCTTTCCACAATCAATTCCTAGAATAAGATTCCGGTTGCAGCTGTGGTTATGATCCTTTTGTCCATGATGTATGCATGTGAATGACAGATCAACATCATGTTTGATTGATAGTAGTGCTAGTAAGCACATTACTTCTCAACATGATCTGTTTTCCTCCCTTGAGTCTACTCCTCAAGGAGGCACATCACATGTGAAAATAACTCCTCATATCCACCACTGAAAGGAGTTGGAAAGGTTATTCTTAATGCTATAAATATGGTGGGATAATCACTCTATCAGAATTCTTGTTTGTGCTAGGCATCAAAAAGAACTTAGGACATGCCTAGTGGTCAAATTTGTTGATGATAGTAGGTGTATAGTTCATGACTAGAGTGATGGAGACATCACTATGGTATCGAGTACTTTAAACCATGGGCTTTATAGGTTAGGCATATATGAGAGATTGGCATAGAATGCTTATTCAGTTCTGCCACACATGTGTTATGAGTGATGTAAAGCTTTGGTATGCCCACTTTGGTCACTTAAATTTCAACAATTTATAGAGCCTTAAAAGGCAAGATATGGCATCATCAGAGTTGCCAAAGTTTGAGGCATGTGTTGAACATGTATGTGAGGAGTGAAATTTAGGAAAGATGAAACGGGCATCATTCCTGAAAGATGGATTAGGAAAGGCTATCCAAAAATTATAGCTTATACATAGTGATGGGGGTATCTCTACTTTGTGACTTTTATTGATGATTACTCTAGGCACACATGGGGTGTATCATTTGAAAGAAAAATCATAGGTTTTAATGATGACTCAATGGCCCTAGCACCATGGGAAGAGTGCAACCACATGGTGTGGGGCTTTGCCCTTCTGCATGCAGCAAGAGCACAATAGCTCAACTGAAAAACCACTTGGCCTAGCACACAAATGCATGGTTAGGGTGTGTCACTCACCTCGTGAATTTAGGTTGCTTGGGATTCTCGTAGGTAGTGTTGCCACGTAGGAGCACCGGTGAGCTCCACTTCAGTGTCACCGCCCGGCTGCACTCTAATAGAAGCTCGATCCTCTCTCTCTCTCTCTTACACGCGTGCACACACACACACACACACACAATGGAGAACACAAGAGCTCAACACACAAAAGAGATAAGCAAGGGAGGAGAGGAAAAGACCACTCACTTAGACTCACTTAGATTATGCATAAGAGAATGAGTGGCGAGAGTTACAATTTGTCTTTTATGTGTGGCTTTTAGGGTTTACACTCTTGGGCGGCGGACTAAAGTTAAAATTAGGTCATGGGTCTCATTCAGCCACTCTAACTTGTGCAAACACCTAATCCACAACTAGTTCTCTCCACTTAAGATTTCATGGTGCACCTTCAAAAGACAAGTGGTGATCACACACACAAAATAATATAATATAAGAACATTCCAATGGAATCCGACATTTCCAATGACTTTGGCCAAAATTGTTGAAGATGGTAAGGTGGCTGGCATCGACGTTGTGGATGTCTCTGCTGGCTGCGGTTTAACATGCCCCCTTCTTGATGGAGATTCCATCCTCCAAAGATGTCGATGAAGATAAGTTGATGCCGCCATAAGAAAAGCAACAAGAGGCTTGGCATTATCTGCATAGCAACAAAAATAACAAGTAAGCCGTTCTTAGGGAAACAAGCAAGATTTAGCAAAAAAGAATATTCATAGAGGTATTCATCATACAATAGAGATAAGACTAGTTAAACATCCCAAAGATGCGACAATGATGAAAATTAATGCGGATATAACATATAAATGAGTACAAATTCTTCTATCCATGAACTTAGTGCAAGAGTATGCCTATGGTTATAATCGCAGTCTCAAAACACACATGAACCATCTAAAGCAAGATGCTATCTCTAGAAGCAGAATCGCTTATGATTAGATAGTTATTCAAATAGCAAAAGTTCTTTTTGTTTTGAAAGGAATTTATTTTTATTGATTGATTGATTTATTTATTGGTGCTTTGTTTTTCCCTCTGAGAACCTCCTATGGTGATGGTTTTCTAATGTAACGTTCCACCCCATGAAAGATCAAGGCATTAGTCTAAAGTACCATTGATGGTTCCCAAAGAACTACCAGGGTATCAGCACCACAGGCGGTGAGTTTTTTCTATCCTATGCATCTCCCACCAAGTGCATACCTTTTATGGTCCCTGCCATACATTCGCATTGAGTCTACATGTATACATGCATTATATGATGTATATTTCTCATTGTGGAGATCAATAATGAAGCCTATGTGAGCTCATCATATCTTGTTGCTCTCTACACTTAACAATCCCACCACTGGGAATCGAGTGGGGTAAGTAGGGACTCATTTAGACTCTCGAAAAAGTAATAGTTACCTGGACTGCAATAACTACTTAGAATTGCACATAAGCTGCTAAATCAAAAAGCTTGGATTCTATAGAGGTAGTTTTTGATTATTTAATCATCTTAATCTGACATAAAACTCTCAAGTTATGAGCTATGTGCAAGTTGACCCTATTGGACTAAGATGTCCATTTAGACGACTTGAAATCCCTAATTCTTTGTTTGGCTTGAAAACTCTCAGCAATGAATGATGCAATTGTGGATCCATTATTTGCATGCATAAAAATTTTACATGAAAGTATCCAATTTAGAATACTGCAATTGATTATCAAACCTTATGCAATAGAGCTCATAGGTACCACCTTGATAGTTGAAAACTACCAATAAACCATTTGGGACCAAGGTAGGGAAGAAAATCTTGTTTACGTGAAATTGTGTTGTGTTTCTTGGAATTGGTGAGACTAAGTAGATTTTATATTACGACTATATTTAGATATTCCAAGGATTGGTATTTAGGAAATACTAATTCTTTGTTCAGGAGAAAGAAAATGTCATTTACATGAAATTGTGTTATGTTTCTTGTAATTGCAAATTGAGTAGAGTTTATTACAACTACATTTGGATATTCCAAGGACTGGCATATTCAGTATAATACTAGTCGACTACATTTGGATATTCCAAGGACTGGTATTTAGGAGAATACCTTGATAGGAGTGTGATTTTAGGGTGCTTTGGAGGGAGTTTTTCTTGGCTACCCTCTCTTTCTACTTGAACAATCTTTCTCTAACTATTGCCACCACCATCTCCGCCCATCATTGCCTAGCCCCCTCCACCACCAACCTTGCTCCTTCCTTTCTCTCTCTATCTATTACCATCATCCCTTCCTCTCCTCTCTCCAACCAACATTCAAGTCTTTTTGTTACTCTTCTCTCTCTATATCTGTCTCTTTGCTCACTCTCTCTGTCTACCATTCCTCTCTCTATCATCCCTCTCTCTCTCTATCCTTCTCTTACCTCTTATCCTCCTTCCCCCCTTCTCTCTCTCTCTCTCTCTCTCTCTCTCTCTCTCTCTCTATATATATATATATATATATATATATATATATATATATATATATATATATATATATATATATATATATATATATATATATATATATCCTCATCTCTCTCTATCCATCTCTTTGCTCACTCTCTTTACTCACTCTCTCTATCCTCCCTTGCTAACTCTCTCTATCCTTCTCTCTCTTTGCTAACTCTCTCTATTCTCCCCCTCCCCCTCTCACTCTCACTCTCCTTCTCTTTTCTCACTCTCTCTATCCTCCCCCCTCTCTCTCTATCCTTCTTTTATCTCTCTCTCTCTCTCTCTCTCTCTCTCTCTCTCTCTCTATCCTTCTCGTCAACTCTCTCTATCCTTCTCTCTCTTTGCTAACTCTCTCTATTCTCCCCCTGTCACTCTCTCCATCCTTCTCTTTTCTCACTCTCTATATCCTCCCTATCTCACTCTCTATATCCTTCCTATCTGACTCTCCCTATCCTTCTCTTTACTCACTCTCTATATCCTCCCTATCTGACTCTCTCTATCCTCCCCCTCTTCCTCTCTATCTTTCTCTTGGCTCTGTGTGTGTGTGTGTGTGTGTGTGTTGTGTCATTATCTTTGCTTACTCTTTGTCCTCCCTAGCCAGTGCTCTCTATTGTTCTCTTTACTCATTCTCTCTATCCTCCCTCTCTCACTCTTTCTATCTTTTTTTTTTCACTCATTACTATTATTGCCTCATGTTTCCCTCTTTTTCCTACCTACCAACCTCTGCAATAAGATTCTCTCTCTCTCTCTCTCTCTCTCTCTCTCTCTCTCTCTCTCTCTCTCTTTTTCCCAAGCGCTCCTCTTCTATTTTTGCGAATACAATAGATCTCTCTCTCTCTCTCTCTCTCTCTCTCTCTCTCTCTCTCTCTCTCTCTCTCTTCCCCAAGCTCCCATTGTGATATAATAGGACAGCCCTGAGTCACTTTAGAATAGTCTCTTCCATTTTTCGAATGGCACAATAAGAGTGCGGAAGGTGGACTTGCATGTTCGTATATTGAATGAATATGCACTAATAAAAAAGAACGTCTGAATGCACAAGAGAAGCATGTACGAAGACAACAGGGTTGGACTAATGTGGATCATTGGGTTGATTGATATTTATATCTTAATGATCCTTCTTTGCATTGTCCTCCACCCTTAACTGATTTCCCTTCATTTATTCAGTTTGTTGGAGAGGGTGAGAAGGGCTACTTGGGTACTATAGAAGGTTAAGCATGAGTGATGCATGGAGAGTCCAATTCCTCCACTCACAAATACAAAGCTTACAAAGCACTTTGAGTAGTGTGCAACATACACTACAAGATGCACAAAATAATATTGTAGAGGTGGAGAAAAGAGACAAAGAGAAAGAGACTCGCATTATGAAGCTACAAGACAATCTCATGCACCCCCGTGGGAGCAAGAGAGGGAAAGAGGATAATAAATAACATTCAAAAACTCGTAGTGATGCTTGCAAGCGAAGAATCCATGCAACAAGGTTTGTTTTTTGTTCTTTGTCTATTATTATTTGTAAGTAATTTTGATTAAGGTATTTTTGGTTGTTGTGGTTGTAAGCAATAGATTAAGGTGATTTTGGTAATCTTCATTAGTTTGTGTGACGGGAACTTTTTGAAAGAAGCATGTGGTGATAATGGTCCCCTCAAGATTTTGGGAAAATATTACGTAGTTATGTGAGGAGGCGTGACATTCTTTCTATCATTCGAGACCCGCGCTATAAGAAGATATGTCATGAAGCATTGAGGAGGTTCAGAATGCATGTGATGAGGTGGGCATTAGCACAAAAGGATATCAAGCCCTCCATCAATTGCTAAAAGATACACTCCGCAAACAAGGCATCACAAGGAATATTTTTCTAGTCCCCAAAAAGATAAGATTAGCAAGGAGGACATGCAATGATGATGTGCAACGCAAAATTGGAGAATACTATTGCATCAATTATACTTTAACCATTGGAGCTTGGGATAAAAAGTGAGGCACAAATGGTAAAATCATGTATCTCTACAATGAGGTCAACAATATATTTGTTAAACTACAACGTCTTCAGAGAGAGCTATGATCTTATTTTATGGACTGCCTAAACAATGTAAGTATTTTTTTTACATTCCTTTTGCGAGCTAATAGAAAAATCTTTTAAGTACCAAAACTTATCTACTTTTGTTTGTCATGCAAGGTGATAAGGTAAGTTTTGTGTTCAAAATGGATGTGTCAAATTGTGAAAGGCAAGAGGCTAGAACGAATGAGTATTACACTCATGAATGAGACAATGGCATATGCAAACAGTGAGATCAATCAAGGCTTTCTTCAACCTGCAAACATGCTCGGGGTGACTCACATCCTCATAACCAGGTGGCTGCAACATATACACCTCTTCTTGCAAATCCCCATGCAAGAATGCATTCTTTACATCCATCTGATGTAAAGACCATTGCTTTGACGCAGTCTCGCTGCTATCACAACTCTCACTGTTGCCATCTTGGCAACTGGGCTGAAAGTTTCCTCATAATCAATGCCATATGTCTGTGCATATCCTTTGGCTACCAACCTAGCCTTATACCTGTTTATGCTTCCATCACTGTTATGTTTAACTTTGTACACCCACTTGCATCCAATGGCTTTCTTGCCTTCAGGCAATTGCACTAAATCCCAAGTTTCATTTCCATATAGTGCATCCATCTCCTCATCCATAGCTTTCTCCCAACACACATTTCCAACAGCCTCATCAATGCATGTGGGCTCAACAACCTGCACAACCTTTGCCATATATGCATAGTGATGTGCCACATAACCATCATAGGTAAATCTCTGCACAAGATTTTTCACTCTCCCAGATCTTCGCAGCTTCTCATTCATGGCTTCCATAGCCTTCTTTACACCAGGTGTTCTCATAGCTGGGATCCCAAGCTCCTCATCAAGACTCATATCTGAGCCACTAGACTCTCCATCAACATGAGAATGCCCTGTAGAAATGTCAGGCATACCAAGGGGCTCAACCACTTTCTCTTTTCCTTTATGTGATGTACTAATCACATTTGCAGGACTGGTATTATGACGTAGCCTACCACTCCATGGTCTATCAACAGACCCACTAGATGAGGACTCTCCTGGTCCACTCAAAGACTGTGATTGCTGACCTGCATTCTGTGCAACCACACTTACACTCACATCATCCCCAACAGCTTCTTTTTCAGCAGCATACCAGCTGCTCATCTCATCAAAGACAACATCCCTGCTTACCCTCAACTCACGTGTAGCAGGGTTATAACACCTGTATCCCTTTTGCTCAAGGGAATATCCAATAAACACACATTTTTCAGCTTTTGGATCCAGCTTAGTTCTCAGCTCATCTGGCACATGCACATATGCAATGCATCCAAAGACTTTCAGATGAGACAAATATGTGGACGCATGTCCGGGATTATTTTTCCATGAACGATGTGAGTACAATAATCCTCCTAGGTCAGAAAGTCACTATTGCTCCGTGTGGACAGCAGGCATGGTGCATACAAAGAAGACCCAAAGGATGGTGTACCCTAATCCCTCCCTTCCAAAACAATAAGATCTAGAACCTCAGGCTCAAGCTCAAGCATCTAAGCAACAATTGGAGGAAAAATAACCATTAAAGGAAGGAAACTTAGATGAAGACCAAAAAAAAAGCAAAGGGAAGAACTAATATATCCAAGGTTAGAACTTTCCTTCATAAACAAAGGAGATTGTTTGCGGAGGTAAGGAAAGTACAAGAGTCTACGCACCTTCTCATCCCTAAGGCACCATTCCTAAGAATTGTAAGGAAGGTAAGTGATAGTATCAAAGAGAAGTGACATTATAGATGGCAGAGCAGTGTAGTGGCATGTCTACAAGAAGCTTGTGAAGACTTCCTTATAGACTTTATGAATGATAGCTTCATATGTGCTGCCCATGCAAGAAGAGTCACTTTGATGGACAAAGACATGACAGTTGTAAGCTGGGTGAGGTACAGGTTCAATAAATTTCTTCATCCCTTACCAATGAGGGATAGGAAAGCCTTTGAGATCCTCACAATTCCCCCAACATCTGAAAGGAAATCAAAGGCAGAGAAAATAAAAGTAGAAGAAGTCACTAGCCCTAGTCCTTCCAAAAAGAAAATAAAGTTGGTTTTATTAGGAAATCAAAGCCAGTCGACAAGATGAGTTCTAAGGAGGAGGAGGAGAAGGAAAAGGAGAATATCTCACATGTACATGATAGCTTAGAGACCCTAGTGCAGTTGGAGAAATCCAATTCTGAGAGGCTTGCCCAAGTACTAGGGCAACTTATTTGCAATGTTGACATAATGGAGGAAGGAGAGTACCTCTATATTGCACCTAGGGACATTTACATGCTTGTACAGAAGGATAGGGAGATCAATGCAATGTTATTCTCATGTGTGTTTAAGGTATGAATACAATGTTGTTCTCATATGTTTAATGTATGAATATTTCCTATTTTGTTTATTTTTTCTTTTGTTTATAAACTCTTGCACGGCACTTATTAAGGAATTTCTTCCAAATCAAGCCAACAAGATATTCATTTGTGATCAATTAGTTTTTCGAGCACCACTGATAGATATAAAGAAGAAGACCTCCAAGCTCGCATCCTATTTCAAGCCAATGAAAAATAGGAACAACTATTTTGTTGTTTTGTCGTATATGTAGAGGGGTTTATCTTTAAAACTGATGCTTCTTATGTGTTTATGACATATGTGTTTCTTTTAAGGATATTTGATTTCTTAAAGATTTCTTTTCCTTTTTTCCAGTGGACACTGGAGTGCTTGTGTTATCAATATTCTAAGAAGAAGTGTTATTTTTATGAACAACCTGACTGGAATGTATGGGCAAATTAAATTGTAAGTAGTTCTCTTAATAATTTGCATATTGTTCTCTTACTAATTTTCATACTTTATTTTTTCTCACTTTTTGTATATAATCAAATATAATTTAATTTTTAATAGGGCATGTAAGAGAGCTATTGCAGCAGCTATTGAAAACAAATATCTATATTTGAAAAAGGAGGCAAAGTATAAGTTTCTAAATCAACTAGTTGCTTTACAAAAGGGTCTACCTCATGTGGATGGCATGTTATTGCCAATGTGGAAATATCTTTTGTCTAAGTATATCGAGCTTGATAGCAGTGTAGGTTACTTATGTCAAACTAAACCCACTATTTTTGCTTTAAATCTTTACCCAATTTTTAAACTTATATTCTATACTTCCAGGTTCTTAAATCTAAGAAATTTTCTTAATTTGGTAGACTCTTGGATCTCATGAATTTTTTATGTGGAGTGTTTGTGAAATAGCAATCAATATTATTTTGAATAATTCAATTACTCCTAAAGATCCATACTCAACACTCCCAAGTCAAGCCTCTCCATCGAAGAAGAAGAAGAAGAAAATGCATGTACATTCACCACTAAAGCATTTTATGTTTAAGCAAGGAACTCCACATAAAGAAACCAAGGGTGCTCCTCAACAATAAGGCACTCCTAAAAGAGCTACTAAACCAGGAAGTATCTCAAAGAAAAGTGTTTCTATCAAGAAGCCCCCTGAGGGTCCTCAAGTGGGTGCCAAGAAGGGTGTTGGCAAGATCCTCATTGTGGCTTTGTTAAACTTATCTTCTTTCAACTAGAATTCAGGAATCATTATCTTTCAATCAGAATCCAAATCAACTCATTAATTCTCAACCAGAATTCTAAAATCATATCAACCAGCATTCGAATTCATCATTTGGATAGTATTTTTGCTTATAATTTCAAGGTCTTAGATTTACTTGTATATACTGTCAGTAGATTTACTTGTATATACTGTCAGTAAAGAGCTGCAGTTATACCCTCAGTATATACGGGTAGTCACGGTCCTTGGAATTATAAGGTAAATACCATCATGTCTAGGCCTCAAGCAAGTCAGGGATTCCATACAATCCGAAGACCCAATTACCTATTTATGAATCTTTATTTTGAATATCAATTTGTATGAAGTTCATCACACAATTACAACCTTTTACTATTACTTCATAAATTTTTGACATTTTTGGCTTCTCGGTTGATCCACTTTAGCCAATTCACTTTGATACCAGCTGAAAGATCCCTGCCCTCTCCGCGCAACGAATTCGGGGTGCTAGCAGTGGAAGTAGCACTTCTTGTGCAGGGCAGAGCCTCTCACTCCGAGGCCTCGCCCATGGATATCCGGACAAGAGAACCCTCAGTTCTTTTCCAAAAATCAAATCCGAAAAAACTTCCCTCGCCCGGAAAGCACAAGCGATTCCTCCATGGTTATTTTTACTCTAACGTAGAGACAAGGTCATCACTAACCAAAATGATCCAACCAAACTTGTAAGTCACTTGGTCAGATCAAGGAAGAAACTTACCCTTGGATCATAGAGACCAACACTTTTTTCCTCATCGAGGAGGCACAGCCGTTGATTCTTTTCCATAGAACAATTTTTATCAGGGATTTATTTCATCTATCGTACCATAACAGAATTGAGTCTCATTTTAGGGATCCATCAGTCGAGCCTAACCCCATCTAGTCCCATGGCCAACCGCCCAACCACTGCAGCAGTGATGGGATCCAATTAGGAATTTGGTTAGGTTTTGTCTCGGGTACCAGGGAAAAGAGTTCCCAGGACCCCTAGCCGGTGCTTCATGCAAACTTCAAGATAGTCACACCACTTACACACCCAATATGAAATTGCCTGTTTCACAGATTCAACTGACTTTAAAACAATCTTTTAATGAAACTATAGTATCACTCATCATAATCCTCCAGAATATCCGGTTGAATTCTAATTTCCAATCATTCCTTATCGGTGTACCTATGGCATCATTGGCAACCAGAACGCTCACCACATGTCCACTCATGGGCCTTTTCAATAGTTCCTAGCTCATAGTACCCGACAATATATTCAGTTATAAAAATCCAGATGGCCTCTCTGTTGAAGATCAATAAGATCAACCAACAGATCTATATAAAAGAGCCATGGACTCATCCGTTGAGGACCAGCAAGGTCAATCAACCAGATCCATGCCCGAATTCAGAAAACAACTCTTACTCCTTGTTCTAATATCTTCCTCGATGCACACGTGGGTATTTTCGGTGACCCAGAGCCCGAGCACCGTATGGTCAGCACCCTCTAGGATCCTTCGTAGGTTACCTAGTGCTTCACTCATAGGCTGCTTCCTTGGTCCCTCATCCACCATACCGGAAGCTCATCATTTAAATCTAGCCGAGGCTGGTCAAGACCTCGGCCGACCATGCTACGTGAGACATCCACCGTTGACTCTCCATTAGCTGTTGCAACTTTATCAAGTCTCCCCACACGACCTCATTCACAAGACGGTCAAAATGCTTACCCAGCATTCTTGACATAAAACAGTCATTTAAAAATAGGTCATAAATACAGTTTCTAACGAACTCACATCTTTTCACACCGGTCCACATCAGTCCACATTCTTCCAAATCAATTTACTTTACTCAATCCACATCCAATCATATGTATTCTCATCGTCCTTCATCCAATCGCATCATTTTACATCTCATCCCATCATTTTACATCTCATCATATCTATCCTCATCACATCTTATCCATTCTCATCTACCCATACCCACATCACATCACATTACATCCTTTCACATCTCATCTCATCCATTCACATCTACCCCGATCCACATCACATCACATCCCATTCATTCACATCATATCACATCCATTCACATCACATCACATCACATCCATTCACATCCTATCGCATCCCATTTACATCTTATCACATCTATTCACATCCTATCACATCCCATTTTCATCCTATCGCATCCCCATTTACATCTTATCACATCCTCATTTACATCTTATCACATCCATTTCCCATTTAGTAACTTTTCCCACTTCGATAATGGGACTTTTGGTTCTACCAATTGTTTGGCTTAGATAAAGGTTCTTTTTCTTCACAATTATTTCCATATTCTTTCTCAATTTCTCAAATAAATTTAATTAATGGGATTTATAAAAATTAATTCTACCTATATTTTCACTTTTGATAAATATTCATAAATTGAATTATACTAAAATTCCTCTCTTTCCTATTTAATTTCTTGGATCTCAATTATCATGGAAATTTCTCTTTTTACATTTAATTGCTTGAAATCTAAATGTCAAGGGAATTCCTCTTTTATCATCAAATATATTTATCTAAAATTCTTTTTTTCTTTAATAAAAATATTCAATATTCCAAATATACCAAGAATTCCTCTTTTTCCATTTAGATGATTGAATTCCAAATATGATGGGAATTCCTCTTTTATCATTTAAATTTTCCCTATGCATAAAAATAAATTTCTCTTAAAATTGAATAAAAATATCCATTAATCCAAATATGATAAAAATTCCACTTTTTCCATTTAAATGATTGAATTCCAACTATGATGGGAATTCCTCTTTTATCATTTAAATATTTCATGCATAAAAATAAATTTAACTAAATTTTCTCTTAAAAATTAGATAAAAATATCTATTAATTTCATTATACTCAAAATTCCACTTTTCCCATTTAAATGATTGAATTCCAAATATGGTGGAAATTTCTCTTTTATCATTTAAATTTATTTATGCATAAAAATAAATTTTACTAAAATTTTTCTTTAATTTTAAATAAAATATCCATTATTTTAGTATTCCAAATTTTTCTCTTTCTCCATTGGAATACATGGATTTCCATTGTCATGGGAATTTTTCTTTAATCATAAAAATAAAATTACTAGAATTTTCTATTTTTCTCTAATTAACTATTTATGTATAAACATCAAAAATCAAAATTTCCATGGTTATGATGAGAATTATTTAATTGACCTAGGGTGACCAATCCTAGAATATGGTAGGAAGTCCTCTTTTCATATTATGCATGAAAATGATTTATGTGTTAATTTTCTAAAAATTTTACCATAGCTCCATTATACTATTACTGATAATTTTCAATAAATTTAAAAAGCATAAGGTTTAGTAATACAATATGATAGAATAACTATCATTTGGATCAATATCCAATTTATGGATTTAATCCCTAAGTTTATCATAAATTAACATAAAAGCATTAAAAAGTCACTTCTTTGGCTTCTAATTTGACTAGCATAGAGTTTACTTTTAGAATAAAGAATTGCTCCATGAGAAGCATCATTTGAATATAGAATTGGTCATAGGAATTACCATTCTTTGGGGGGAGAGAGAGAGAGAGAGAGAGAGAGAGATATATGCTTAAAAAATATTTTAATTTAAGTATAAACTTTATGTTATTAATCACTCAAGTTCATTAGAGAGCTTCATTTACATTGAAGAACCATTCAATTGAATACTTCTCAAGCTTGAGAGGGGTTGAGAAGTGAAAAACATTTAGAAGAAGAAGAAAAATCATAAAGTCACATTTACCTCTTGTTTTGCTTGATTCTTTAGTCTTAGGAGAGCCCCCCAACCAATCAATTGGTTTAGTATGTTGATGAAGACTCCAAAGAAGATTGAAGAGAGAGAGAAGCTCCAATCTAGATGTAAGAGGATTTTTTTGTCAAATATACATGATGAATAAGAACTTCTGTTCTCATAGTTGCACCATCCATTTTTCTTCTAAACTCTAATATTCTACCTTTCCAATGTTTTGATAAATCACTTGTGTCTCTTAGCTTTACTTTGAAAGAGCCTCAAGTGCTTGGTCACATTAAGATTCAAGTGAATTTACTGTCTTGTTTAGCAATCCATTTTTCCTCCTCATCTCTGTGATTAAAAACCTCCACAATGTGTATATTACTTTTATTCTTACTTCTTTGAGACATCTAGAGAAACAAATTTATAAATTAGATAAATATTAATAAAATTATACGTCAATGTAAGCCATTAGATTAACCAACATGTCAAAATTAAAAATTTTGCACTCATAAACTAAATTAACAAGAGACTCAACGTAATTATTACCTTTTTGCAAGAGTTCCAAGAAGTCTCCAAACCAACAAAACTCAATGGTTCAAAACGTGCAAAGAGCAAAGAAACAAATTCAATATCTTACATTATCAAGATTACCAATATTTAATAGATCTTACATCCCTGGCACTTACTCTCTCAAAAGATGACACAAGATTGTCGATCCAGACAAGTTTTCTACTCTCAAACTTGCATGCTTGTAGTTCCATAGGTTCTATATTCTATTTAGAACACTCACACCCTCTCTATTACATTTATCCTAATACAAAACACAGACTTAACCAGGTAATACCCATTGGTCCCAAAACGGTTACAAAATAAAATACTTTTATTGGGTTAAAAGCTCGTGATCATGATGGATCCATCATTGCAGCTTTGATAGGCCATTAGTGTTAAATTGGCAGGCCATTGGCACGGTGAACCTTAGAGTTGGTTCACCTGCAGCAGCAGCAGCATGCATGCTTGCATTTGATCTGGCTGTATTGCCTTGTCTTGTTTCATTGAGTCATTTTCTCTTGCTCTATCTAGCTCTCTTCCCATCCACAACTCACAATTCCAACGTTTGCATATCTAAAAGGGCTACTAGCTTTCCATCCATGCCCGGCATGCTAGGCATTTGTGAAGCTACTGCTAGTGAATCCTCCATCTTGCTCAATCAAAGGGGAATCCCAATCGTGGTCTATGGAACTATTGAATCCATGCACCCAAATAGAGGTCTTCACACTCGTCGAGGCGGCCGCAGTGGGGCGGTGGGGTTGGTGATGATTCAATCCACCTCATTTTACATCTCCCTCCTAGGCACCAAACTATCCTACATTTATGCTAATCACGCGAGGTAGAGATGTTTAAAAAGTCCAAAGCAATTCTTCATGCCCAAGGTGATGAGGAATGCTTCATGCCTAAGGTCAGCAAGTCAACGTTCCATAATTCCACCCCCAAGCTGCTATAATGCTTCCATTCTTCATGCCGACATCACCATGCTTCTAGCAAGTTATCGTAATAGCCACCACCACCACCACGATCTCAAAATGAGGCTCAAAAAGTGCTCGGATCCATATACGGCAAGCCACCCATCGTTCGTGGCTTACCAATGTCCCTGCCAAATAGGGTGTCCTCGATTCTTCAAATCTCAAACCATGTGTAAGAGTCAAAGAAAGTAAACAAAAAAATGTCAAAGAAAGCAAGGTGTTGGAGTTTTCGTTGGAGGAACCTTCTATAGAAACCCATCATTTTCCCAATGCCCATGCATGCCACCTTTGCATGTATTAGGCACATAGGCACTATTTGATCATTACTCTTTCATGAACCTGCATTGAGCCTCATCACCGATAGCCATTCAGGTACATTTTTGGATTGGGGGACCATGGCATGTGCAATCCTAGCCGATGATACGACCCATCACTGCATGGACCTCCCAAATTAGTAGGAACCTTCTGTGGCCTTGTCTTTGACCACACCACCATTCAACCCACCACGCCTCTATCCCAAGTGCTTTGACAATGCCAAATCCCTCGAGACACGGAGGCTTCCTAGTGCCCCCAGTAATGGGCATAACCATGCATAAGTCCGCTACCATGCCCCTAACACAGTAATGATATTGAAAGAAAGTAGCAAAAATAGTCTAAGAAAGTAGTTGTGTTGGAGTACACCCACACGGGCACACCTTCTTCCCATATCACATGCACACATCACCTATATATTTCACTATGGGAATCACAAATTTTTCACTTCTTGCATCTCATGTCACACACAAACACATGCACAACTAACCTTGTCAATGTCAACCCCCTCTAGGTACATTTGGATGGGGGGACCATGGCGGGTGCAAGCTTTGCCCTAGCCCATGGTATGACCCATCACCTAGAGAACCCACGACCTTGCAAGTACCTCTACCGAGTTCTTATGCCTATATCCTTTGCTTTGACTCCAGTTCAGCACCACAACATCACCTTGGCCGAGGTATTCATAACAAGAAAATGCCCCATCTCTAGGCGTATCATGCTATAAGATCTAGGCATAATACCCTATTATGCCAAGACATCCTGGACCTCCATCTACCCATGCTCATCATTCCATGGGGTCTTAGCACTCATTCTGCCCAATAAAGAGGGTACGAACTACTTCTACTAAAACGATCTCATGTTGTGGAGTCCACACCACTTCCACAACCAATAGAGGCCCGGCATGAAGCACCTCTGCATGCCTATCACCTCCCATTACATCTTAACAAGTTGCCTGGCCACCATTAGGGCTTCCCATCACCTTGCCCTATCATCTGGCTATACATCTGTCTTGAACTAACCACTTAACCTTGGAGGCGTCTATTAACTGCATGGAATATCCTAGACCATCTAGACCATCCACTTCTTGACAAGTAGCTTCACCACCAACTTTGGTGATGCGATGCGATCACCATTAGGAAGGAGGTTATGTTAACCACTCTGTTGGTTAACATGGTTTTTCCCACTTGATACTGTAAGGTGCTTTGCCATCTTACTCGCACATGAACAAGCACTCAACTTTTGTAAGATGGCACATATAAAGCAGCCTTACCATGCACTTATGTTAAATAGGAAAATAGAGGTTGGACCATTTTTAGGTTTGGTCAGCTTAGTGTGAAGACTAGTCACTTGTATATCAATAATTTTTTACAATAAGCAATACACAATCATTCCCTTGCAATAGTTTACTTGTGAGCTCTCCTTCTTCCCTCTTTTTGTTAGCTTGTATGTTTTTGAATTCATACTTGCTTGATGGATACCTGCTTGAGTAGGTTTGATTGTAGGCTTCCCTCTTCGATTAGCTTCTTCTTCTTCCCTTGCTTTCGTGAGAGAGAACCATCACGAAGAATCATCTCTTCTTGCCTCCATCTAGGCATTTTGATAGCTCTCCCTTCACCACTTTGGCAAAAGGAACACTCTCGCAAAGGAGCACTCTGATGTGACAACAGAGTGAGAATGCGACGAATGAGCTAGCACACCCACATGAGAAGTTATAGATTGTGGATCTAAATTAAGACCCAATAACACATGCCTTGGCAAGGCTAAGGTAAGCTCTTGACTTGAAAAATTAAACGCATTACTTGGCCCAAACGATTTGATATTCATGAACTTTGATCTTTTCTTTGCTTGTGTAGCTACTACTATAAGAAAATTGTTAGAAACTTTGTATATATTACACATCCATTAATAGAACTTCTTAAGAAATGTAAACACTTTGATTGGACTACTAGACAAGACCTTTCCTTTTCTAAACTCAAGAAAGTTTTAACTCATGCACAAGTCCTTAAATTACCTCTCCGTGGTGGTCCTGTGTTGGTTACTCATGCAAGTGGGCAACGTTTTGGTGATGTACTCATGTAGGATGGTCAGCCCATTGCTTATGAGAGTATCAAGATTTTGTATGGTAAAGCTCTACCAATTTCGATAAGACTTTCTAACAAAATTGAAGTTGCTAAACAATTCACTAAAACTTTGACTGAGGTACATGAATCTGTTGCAAAAACTTAAGAATAATATATTAAGAAAGCAAACTAGAAACGTAAAATTTTATACGTTAACAAATATGATTGTGTAATTTTGATAATTAAGAAACACAAACTTAAAAGTATTCAAAAATTTACAACCATTAAACTTGCACAAAGATTTTATGGACCTTTTAAGGACAAGATTAATGATGCTACTTACAAATTAGAATTACTCATTGGTAGATTCATAATTCATTCCATGTTAATTTGCTTAAGGAAAAGATTAATGATGATGCTTACAGATTAGAATTACTCATTGGTAGATTCATAATTCATTCCATGTTAATTCGCTTAAACCTTTTAGGGGATCACTTCCCAATTATCCTGCTTCTTATGAGGATCCACCTCTAATTGAAGGTGAGAAAGAAGTTTCGATTCTAGATGCAATTACATCTAGCCGCATGGGAAATCAATACATCAAATATTTATTAACTTTCAAAGTTCATCCTCGTGAAGATGCCTAATGGATGCTTGAGAAAAATTTGTGCCTTCCCTTAGATCCTCTATTCTTTTCAACAATTTACAAAATGTAGGGATGCATGTATTATCTTTGCATCATGCAAAATTATGTAACACCATGGGTTTTACCATTATAAATATTAATACATTTGGTGCATATTAATGTATGCTTGGAGCCTAGTGTTTGTTGTTTATAGTTGGTTTGTATGGTACGATAGTTCCTAGAGTACTTACGCATGATGAACATTTGTGGTGATGATTTGTTTTCCTATGGAATATGTGTCAGAATTGCCAAACTATTTTTTTGGATATTTTATAGGTGAGGAGGACTTGGAAGATTAAGGTGGATGCACATAGATTATTGTTTTGAAAATTACTACTGTTGGGTGTTACCATGGCATCTCTCTAATTCATAGTACTACACATGTTTATATGCTGATAATAGTATCTTGAAATCCTATTAGTAGTACAATAGTACTATCAACATATGCCTCTTATGCTTATTGTACTAACATAGTACTATGTTAGCATTATTCTAATATTTATTACTATATGTCAATTTAACTATTTTAGTACTATTAGTACTAGTGGTGATGTGTCACAAAACTAAAATGGCACTATATATAAGTACATGTTTGCTAATTTTACTCTTTTAGTACTATTTACTTCTCTATTACAACTACTTAAGTATTATACTAGTACCAATCCCCGATGTAATTGACCTTGTTGTGATTGACACTACAAACAAGGATAAGGAAGACACAAAGTCTTGAAGATGCTCTAGAGGACTTAGATGATATTATCGAGCCAACTGTGAACAATGTGGTGGAAGACATTGAAAAAGCTACGGAAGACAACCTAGACATGCCTAGAAAAGACATCCCACAAGATGGGAGCAAGGACAACCAGGGAACAAAGAAGAACAACAATGAAAAGC
This sequence comes from Cibotium barometz, assembly GCF_041138505.1. NCBI lineage: Eukaryota > Viridiplantae > Streptophyta > Polypodiopsida > Cyatheales > Cibotiaceae > Cibotium > Cibotium barometz. The sequence goes on along the minus strand of NC_141055.1, from coordinate 21,354,052 downwards.
TCATAGGCGGTAGATATTATTTCATTTTTTCCAACTTTCTCAGCTACTAGCTCTAAGGAAGACGACCTATCAGATAACATCATATTGGGTAGCCTTCTCCTAGTTGGTTCAAAGAAAAGAAAATTGGGTCTTGAGAAGACTTCTAATGTTCCTATAAATGAGCCTAGTAAATGTCCCACCACCAATCATAGGACAAGATCCTCTATGAAGTGAGAACATTGTATCTATGCTGGTCGTCTTACGTTTTGTATGGCATGAAACGCAAAAACCATTTTATCTACACTCCCCTTTTCTTGTTTTTTGTTACGTATTCAGGTATTTAGATTGTATATGTCATTGTTACTTATAAGTGATACACAAAATGTCCTGCCTCGAAAGAAGTTTTTTATATTTGATATGAATCACATTTTGGTAAAGAGATGGTGGAAGGAGGATTCTCCTACAATGGCCCAAGGGGGTGACTTCACAGATTGGGCAACCACGTCTCTTTGCAGCCTAGTTTGATGCAATTCCTAAAAGCTTTGGTGACCAGCTTTGAGGTTGCTATGTGGAGTAGCATGACCTCGAAGAATGTGGAGCCCTTGGTCTCTTTGATAGAAAGCCAATTGGCTTGGGAAGGTGGACCATGCTTCAACTTCAAGTTCAACTTTTCATAGGATGAATTCCATATAATGAAGGAATACCACCATCCAACACAACTGGAGGACATGTGCCAACTGAAGCCCTTCAGTTCATTGGTTTTACGTGGGATTGACTTTGATCCTGACACTCCTTCACAGATTGGCCAACCACGTTGTCTCTTTGTGGCCTGGTTTGATGCAATTCTTGAAAGCCTTGGGGACCCGCTTTGAGGTTGCTATGTGGAGTAGCATGACCTTGAAGAATGTAGAGCCCTTGGTCTCTTTGATAGAAAGGCAATTGTCTTGGGAAGGTGGACCACGCTTTAACTTCAAGTTCAAATTTTCATAGGATGAATGCCATATAATGAAGGAATACCCCCACCATCCAACACAACCGGAGGACATGTGCTAGGTGATAGAAGATGTCATTTTTCGGGCTATCTTGAGGATAGTTCAACAATGTAGGTCTATGACAACATAGTCCTCTTCTGAAGGTGCTTTGGCATGCAAAAATTGGTGTGGATAACTCCATATTTTCTATGGATTTGGTCTTTATCTCTAATTCCTCCATGGCGCAAAGGCAAGAGTACATTTTGGCTTAGAGGCAGCATTTATCTCTCTACAAACATGTACTTTTCTTCTTAGAACTAGGCTAAAAACCATGTATCTTTGGATGAAGATCAGATATCTCAGGGTGTTGTAAGAAGAACTTGCACATTCTCCCAAGATTCCAACTATGTCTCATGAATATGTTGTGAATGTGCAAGAGTGTTGTCTGAGAAGTGCGATTTATGATGGATGAAGGTTCTAGATCAAATTATGACTTACTGATATGTGCTGAAATCGGTGGCTATGTTGGGTTTTGGTCTTTATGTCAATTATCTTGAGTAAATGATTAATTATCTTGATTCAACAAAATTCTTCCATTTTTTGTTTGTGCGACTTCTTGTACCCTCCACGCAAGCCTTGTACTATTAAGCTAAAAGAGGAAAATACAAAATATGCATTTTCAAAGGAGGTGTGATTTTTTCAACATATGTTTTCAAAATGTCAACAATACAAAACATGGTAGAAAATGGAAGCATGATCTCAATGTTTAAATAAGCATCTAATGTCATGCATACCTTACAACAACGAAATGTTTGTCAAGATTCGTTCGTGCACCTCCGTGGGGACACGATACAGTGTTTTGTGGCCTTTAACCTTGTGCTTTACTTACAACATCAAGAACTTGATTGCCAAAACTACATCGGCATATGCACTATAGCAAGTGGTGCATCATTTAGTAGGAAATAATTGCTTATGCCCGTAGGGAGTTTTGCATAATAGATTCCATACACTAGTTCGTCTCCAATGTTGAGCACATTGCCCCAGCCATCCTTCACTTGCTCTGAGGAGACTATTTTGGGTTTCTTGCACAACACTATGTAATAGTCCTCGCTATCTTCGTTTGTAGGGGACCTAAGTACTACGAAATGGTCACCCATCTCAAGCATGTCAGCCAGCTAGTATTTATCCAGTGAGTAACAGTTATATCATCTTGATCTAGTCTGCTGCATTCTGTGCATTGATGGGATCTAACTTGTGCAAGGTCCAAAGACCTACATGAGATAAATTGGTGCACTTATCCCATGTTTCATCAATGCAGAATGAACAAAAGCATGATGAGCCTCTAAACAACGCTTGTGTAGGATCTTTGTGAGGCTAAAACCCAATATGCACAACACCATGTAATAGTCCTCGCTATCTTCATTTGTAGTAGGGGACCTAAGCACTACGAAATGGTCACCCATCTCAAGCATGTCTGCCAGCTAGTATTTATCCAGTGAGAATGTTATATTATCTTGCTCTAGTCGGCTGCATTCTGTGCATTGATGAGATCTAGCTTGTGCAAGGTCCACAGACCTACATGAGATAAATTGGTGCACTTATCCCATGTTTCATCAATGCAGAATGAACAAAAGCATGATGAGCCTCTAAACAACGCTTGTGTAGGATCTTTGCGAGGCTAAAACCCAATATGCAGTGTGTTGAGCGAGTTCCTTTGATGGTCTGGCATGTCCATGCATTAGACCTGTCAACATCACTAACCTTTACTTCCACAAATAGCCTTTGCGTCACATCATCTCCCATCTTCCAAGTCAAGCATTCCAAAATGTCATGTGCATTCTATAGATTTGCACCATTTGCATCCAATTGTTTGGCGAGTTAGTGCCGCTTTAAGAGTGCACTGACACTGTCATGTTCTCCCTTGCCATGCGGCCACTACCAAAAAAGTTTCACATCATCCGAATGCCAGTCTCAAAGAGCAGTACCTAGCACAAACACAAAAGAGAAAAAAGTATGTTATATAGCACTTTAAAACATGCAACATCTTCACAGTGATATCTTCACAGTGATGTAGAAAAAAAATAAGGGGTTGTAGAGCAAATGCCTTAAAGTAAAATGGTTGTGCTGTCTTGAACTAAGATGCTATCCCATACGACCAAACCCAATGTCTTTTAAACTTAATGCCTTTAGACACTAATCATTGGTAGTGGAGCATAAAGAAATGCTGCACACATGAATAGTGTGTCATGTTGTTTATCATCTGAAATGTAAAAGATGGCTTGTTTTTAGCTCTCCCATCTCCTTCCAATAGCAAATCTGAACCATATGGTACATTAGTCATTGTGCCAATGCATCGATTGGACTTCATTTTGCACTTTGAATATATAGTTCTCTGCAAAGTCAACAACTGAAACGACCACATTGTCTGGAAATTTTCTGACGCACTCTTTAAATTGATTGTTACCAATAACTACGAAAGTTTTGAGTGATAAAAGCCATTAAGTGTTGCAAGAATTATGGGATGATGTTGGATGGAGTTTTTTCCTTGTATACAAGTTTGATTCTCCTCTTTGCAACACCTTTCCCCATGTCCTCATTGACATACTCATAGGTCTTCCACCTTATCAATTTTTTAGCATCCTCTTTCTTTGGACATACTACTGAATTCCACATTTTATATATACAAGAGTAGGTTCTAGTGTTGGCAACACACTTTTCTTCCCATAGGGGCCTATAAACCTTGCACACACATATCCCCATGCAACGATACCTTGTCTTATCTGATGGAATTCACTGCTAGTCAAAATAAATCTATTCTTGTATGGTAAACACAACAACAAGTATTCCTTTCCTTCAGTTTTTTTGATGAAATAGGACTTAAGATTCTAAAATGCACAGAAGCCAATGTCTATTAAGGGATGTTGCTCTATGAAATTCATGAATAATTCTTCCTGTACAATTGATCATCAACAAAGGGTTAGTGCAGGGAAGAGAATAACTATTTATGACTATTAAACAAAATACTATTTAATACTAAGTAACACTAAGCAGTTATTTAGTACTACTAAACATGACTATTTAGTACTATTTTCTATTCAATAATAGTACTGAATACTATTGTTTAATATTACTAAATAGTATTTCTAGAAGTTTTGAATGTTATTACAACCAATATTGTTAAATAATTATTAAGAACTATTAAACGGTACTATTTAGTATTGCACAGTACTAATAATAGTAATGTATAATAATATTATTTAAAAAGTACTATTAACAGCACTATTGAATAATAACGAGTACATATGATAGTATTAGATAATATTTTTAGTAGTATTAAATAGTGTCTCTAATAGTTTTAAATACACAGGATTTAACTACAACTATTATAACTAGTACTAAACACTACTTTAGTACTATCAAATAGTACTTGCTAAAACGAAATAGTTTCTCTAATAGTGTTAAATAGTGTCTCTAATAATATCTCTATTATAACTGCTACTAAATAGTACTAAGACTAAGTGTCTCTATTATAAATAGTACTAAATAGCACTAGTACTCCTATATAACACTAATAGTGCTGCATAGAACTAATTACTAAATACCAAATAGAACTAATTACTAATAATATATAGTACTAAATAATACATAGTACTTGGTCAAATGGTGCATATTACTAAATACATCAAGTCAATATCAAGTGTTAAATAGGACTTCAATGAACTAAATAGTCAATGTGAAGTTCTAAATAGTACTATGTAGTTCACTGACTATTATTAAACACTTGACTAAATAGTTCTAAATACTATTAGTTTAGTACTTTTTGATAGTACTAATTAACTACAGGATGATGTACCTATCTAAAAGAAGGAAGATGTATCTCTGTAAGCTCCAAGAAATGGGTGGAATGCTGTTCATACTGTTTTGGGCTAAGCCTCTACTTGCAAACATCCTTCTTATTTGGAGACACCCTAGTGTTGTCTTTCCAGAAGTCGACGACACATTGAACCACCTCAAAACTCAGGGAATCTTGCTTGTGCTTTCAACCTCCATTAGCCCATTTGAAATATGCTCTTTCTATGTCGACATGATGCTTCTTCAAATTTCGTGGTTGTATACCAAGGGCTTTAGCGACTTTTCTATCACTATATTATTTTACCCCGCTGATTTGTTGCAGCAATGCTCTCTTTGCAACTAACTTATCATCACTTTGCACTCCTTTGGCAACACCCAGTGCTGTCTTCAAATTCTCCACAATTGCCATTACTATTGACTGGCTTGGAAAATCTATCTTATCCACAACCTGTTTCATATGGATGTCATATAAGCCTAGCCAAAATGTATGCCTTTGTAGTCAAGCTTTGTAGTCAAGTCAAGGTTTCTTGTCACTTTGCTTGAAATGTCACACAATTGTCAATGTCAAGTGTCGCATGTTCCTTTCACAGCATTTTGGTCGTACACAGCACGATTCGTCTCTTCACTCAACAGACTTGTGTCCGATGTCTCGGCTGACGTGCTAACATCATTAGGAACGACTTCAAATTCCACTACATTTGAAGATGAATGATCCATCTTGCATACAACTATGATAGCAATAGATGAAGTCTTTAGCCTGAATGATGCATAGGTGGTGATCTATTTTTAGATAAGCATCATACATTTGGATAATAAGTTGGCAAATAAACATTGTGCAATAAAAATTGTGCCCTTTGAAAGACATTTGTAAAGAGAAGCACCTATTTATGGTTTTACTTTAACCTTAAAGGATGTGAATCTTGAGTGGAGAAAACAACCTTGTAAAAAAGAGCCTTAGAGTATGTGAATCTTGAGTGGAGAAAAGAGCCTTGTAAAAAGTTGTGAGAATTATCAACGTGAGATAGGTATAAATAAACGTTTAATAGTGGGACGGTTTAAACAATAATCAAATATAGTAAGAAGGGATACACAATGACCTCAAAGTAACAATGAGAACTAAGACTCCCTAACTTTTGCATATCATGGCCCTAAAGATGATAAAAGTTTCCAAACAATAATTGTAGCCTTGATCCATTTCTATTTGACCTAATTGACTTGAGTGTCATGAATGCTTACATTGACATTTGTTTTTACAAAAACCCTATGAGAAAGCTTGATGTAAATGAACAAAATTGTGAACCAAGTGTATTCAAGGTAAGTGTTTGCTCTTGAGCTTCTTGTGAGCAAGAGAATGTGCATAAGGACATGGCTCTAACTCTCTATGATGTTTGTTTATTGTCACCATGAAGTGCAAGGGTGTCAAAAGGGTGACCAAGGTCGAAAAGCTAAAATGCTAGGGTGGCATATTAGCCTTATTATGCATGGAGTGTTAAGGAACTCCATTAGAAATTGTCATAATGGACTTTTTGTAATCGAGGGGAGAATAGTCATTGTATTTGGTTGCACATATGTAAAGTTATTATAAATTACCTTAATTCAAAGGCTATATAGGTTGAGATTGGTGGATGTAAGTGGATGAAAAAAGCTAAAATGGATGAGTTAAATATTGATATGGTGATGCCAATGAGGAGCCACGTGGCTTACGTAGAGATCCAAGGATGATGCACAAAATTAGCATGTCTGTTATACAAGTGCCTTGGGTTTACCTCATAAAGATTAACCATATCATTTTACTCCAAAAAAATAAAATAAAATTGTTATGCATAAAATATAATTATACGAATCAAATTGGGAGCTTTTTTTCTAATCTTTATTAAAATATTTTGATCATTCATGCCACTACCAACAAGTAGCACTCATAATGATCCTTGCATCTCCACGCCTGTACAAATGCTCTTGCTACTTAGAGGCTCCCAACACTTGAAACATTATGATCTAAGTGGTGTTGATATAGTTGCCAACACTAGGTCATCATGTTGTGATTTGAGAGATGGCATGATTTGCTACACTCAACACCAATCCTTGTGCATGTTTTTTGCGTAAACGATCTAGATACAAGCTAGGAAGTCCTCTAAAACCTATGAGCCCAAAATCACCTAAGAAAAACGCTTGCAAGCAACAATGCCAAAAAGAAAGGAAAAAGCTTCCCTAAAAGCGCACATCCCATATCCATACCTCCTTACGTTTATTAGTATAATAAAAAGATGAGCTTATTGCTTTTCTCTTTGCTAAATAGTAGTAATACTAATTCCTAATAATAAAAATTTCTAGGAATTACCAAAGAATAAAACTAGTAAAAGCATTGTTAGCAATATTCCTAATAATAACAATTTCTAGGAATTACCAAAGAATAAAACTAGTAAAAGCATTGTTGGCAAAATATATATATATATATATATATATATATATGGATATATATGGCGAAGAACGACAATTTCCACTAATCAAGCACAAATGGTTGAGAATAATTCAATATCGAAAACACATCTAAGCAGACTTTACGAGTCAGAACTCTATACTCACGTTTTACAAGGACACCATCCTCCCTCAAGAGGGCAACTATAGGAGGCTGGACCTTCACAACCATCAACCAATACTGTCTTGAATGCAAGGGCGAACTGGGCAAACAAATTTATAAAAGGGTCATGTATGTTTTTTTGAGAGCGCGCAGAAAGAGAGAGAGAGAGAGAGAAAGAGAAGATGCATCATGCAATGCCTGAAACTAGAAGTAAACAGAGAGATGTGGTTTGTTAGTAGTCATGATTTCTATTGAATTTGTGGTACAAATGCGGCCTCTAAAAGTTTATGATGTTCATGCATTATGCCTCTCCAATCGATTGTTCTGTTAGCTGCAGGCGAAAAAAATTGGAGTCCGCAAGGGACCTCGAACAACGCCTAATCTCTCTTTTTAGGTCAAAGGTTCCCTCTCAATCCCATGAAAATGGGTGGCATGATCAGAGAGGCAAGAATTCCCTTGTCAATCTAGGCAAGAATCACCTTGTCAATCTTGACAAGGCGAGGAGCAGTTTGTAGGTATAGGTAAAATATATAAAGAGGGGTGAGACACTTGGGATCAACTGTCTAGTGTGATCCGAGGCCGGCTGCTGCATCATGTGACGAGGAAATTGCACCGCAGTTTGAGTACCGAGTATGACGATAGCTATGTCAAAGATTAATAGTGAGCTTTGTGATTCATCAGCCTCATGGCTGCTCCGCGATCGCCGTCATGTGCTGTTGCATCGCAGGTGAAGAAGCTATGGCGAACACTGCTGGTGTACTCCCTGCTGCGATCGCTGCTGCTGTTGCTGCACACAACCATTACACACTATATGTTAGACGATTGAAAGTGCCCAACTGCGCCTTTCAGAAGCAATGTTACGATTGACAATGCGACACGATCGTGGGGTCAGTTCAAGATAACTAGGGTTAAACCTTAGAAAAGCGTAAGTCCAATCTCTGCTGAAAACCTAGAATTTAGAAATCTCTTGTTTTACTTGGGGTCTCTATCTGTGTGTGGACCTTCTTCCGAGGAGTCAGACAGACGCTTGGGATGTGTGCTCTACAGTGATCATGATCGTATGAGATCCTGTGAGCATGGTAACTCGTGTGGGAAAGGGGGCGACACGAACGAGGAGGATTTCAGAAAAGAGCACCACCATGTGAAACTTCATGTTTTAGCGTGAGAGAGAGAGCAACAGCAACAATTCAGATGAACCCATAGTACATGCTTATAATCAACCCATCAAGGGTAGGTATCTAACGAGGCCCCCAAGACTTGAACACAAGACCTTGGAAGTAGAGACCAACGCTCTACCAGATGGCTAGCACTCTACGATGGATTTGCCAGCCCTCATCCCGGCGGGCGCCTCCACCTCAAGAAGACTGGTAGGTGTGTGTTTCTAAAATTTCCTGTACCGTAGGAAAAAGAAAAAAAAAACAATTCAGATGAACTTGAAGACCGAATCATTACTGTATTTTACCACTAGAAGTTATGGAAGCTTGTAACTGGGACTGCTGTACTGGCAAGCTGGCGATGGGAGCGGCGGCGCCAGCAGCCGCAGCGCCTAGACTAGAAGCAGCGCCATAGTGCACTATGCCGTGAGGAGCAACACCGCCCCCTCCAATATAGCTACCGCTGCTGTTGCTGCTGCTCCCTGGCGACGAGCTTGCGAAAGGGTAAGTCGTCCCCCCACCACCACCAGCGCCGCCTGCTGCTTGCAGCGGTTGCATGAACTGCATGTTGCCGTAAGGGTTGTACACCGTTGGGCTTGCAACTGCTCCTGCATACATCTGTGCTGGGTACTGCGCGACTCCATATGGATTGTACACACTCTGCGGAAGCGCAACGAAATTACAATTGCACAATGCGCATTACTCGCCACATGCTCTCTCTCTCTCTCTCTCTCTCTCTCTCTCTCTCTCTCTCACACACACACAAACACATACATCAACAAACCATTAACCCGCATGAAAGCGCCCACAATTACACAATGGTTTTTTGCACAGCCGCCAGCAGATACACACCTGTTGATAGCCGTAGTCTTGTGAATATGGGGAGAACCTGGACATAAGCACTCACAAAGACGAGGTTAGCATTTCTCTCATGTGGAGGTGATGACAATAGGAAATTGCTCTCTAGTCAAAAACTCAACTCACCCATATATTTGATAATTGGGGAACAACTGCTGAGGGTAGGCCGGATTCCCAACAAAAGTAGGGCCCCCAGGATGCGAGCTTGGCGAGTAAGGCGACATTACTCCTACCATGCGGTTGCCTGCTTGCAAGTTCATGCATCGTAAAGGCGACAACCAGAAGAAACATTTTAAAATTAAATCAATTAAGCTCCTAACAAGCTACAAGCCTACAACCTAGCTGCTCCTATGCCATACATATTTCCGATAATAATAATAGTACCATAATAATATTCATACACCCTAGACTACGTACATGCAAGTTGCAACCACCCGCCAGCCATTATGTTACCACCCACACCTGCGTTGTAACTTGCACTTCTTCCTGCCTTGAGAGTATCACGCCATTTTCCCCTCCTAGCATTTTTCTCAGTGAATCATATAACTTAAGACTACAAAACCATCCATGGATGCTGCATTCAAAACTTGTAAATATGGTGGCTCGATTGTAAACTCGTAGATAGATTTGGAGTTAGCTTGTAGCTAAAATCCTTAAGTTTTGCAGATTTCTTTCAAATTGAGAGGATTTTTTACTGGGTAAAAATCAGAACGTTGCAGGCCCATTGTATAGTAAACAGGTTTGTGTACACACTGTTGTATTGCTGCCAACTGGTGTGTGCTTTACTCCTCTGGCTGTGGAGTAAAGTAGGGAGATGAATTTTGACATTTACTGTTTTATAACCGTATACTTATCAGATATGGGACTAGATTGGCAGTTTCTAGATTGGGAATTCGGCACTCATCGCTCTTTGTTACTGGGATGGGGTGGCAATGACCACCCTGGACGACCCAATAAGCCCACATTTGACTATTCCACACTCATCAAGAGATGTGGATTTGATTACGAAAGATCTTGAAGCAGAAGCTAGTAGCTACATGTCTCGATTAATAAAAGCCACAAAGGATCACGATCACCATAATCAGAGATGCTGATCAGAATGTCGAGAGAGAGAGAGAGAGAGAGAGAGAGAGTACAGTGTGTGTGTCCCCTCTCCATTCTTTGATTTGGAATTAGCATGAGCTGTGGTTTCCTACCATGGATAGGAGTGGCCGGACGAGAACGGTGGGCGCCCAGAGAAGCCAGATTGCAGTTCGCCCGCCGGCCATCGATCACCGGGGTTGCATCCAAGCACGCTCTCCTCGCGCCCTCAGGATCACGGAAAGTCACCTAGAAATACAAACACGCAGCAGATTAGATTAACCCTTCCTCTGTGTAATTATATCCACTAGTCAAATGAAGGCAAATATGTATGCAATCAAGGATTCAATTGATTGGAGAATCCCTCGCAAGAATACATTAAGAAAATCCTTGCCACTAATCAACGAATGATCAGAGAGAGAGAGAGAGAGAGAGAGGAAATCTCGCACAAATCCATAGCCTTTGGAGCGTCCTGTGTTTTTGTCCATGATGACAACTGCTTCGAGAATCTCTCCATACTGTTCGAAGTGGCGACACATGGTGTCCCTCTGAGTCTCCCATGCCAGGCCGCCTACAAAAACCTTGGTATAAGTGGTGTCTCTAAACTGATGGTTGCTATTCATCGCGCCACCAACTGCCGCCGCCGCCGCCGCCGCTGCTGCTGCTGCTGCTCCTCCTGTTGTTTGAACTGAGCCACCCATCTGATGCTCTCCCATAAAGAGTTGTCGATACCACTACCCAACCTGCGCTTGTCTGAGAAAAAAGAAAGGTAGAAAAAATTTCAAGCCACGGCCATATCAAGAGGAATACAAAGCTACTCTCTCTCTCTTTCTATGTGCATCGGAGATACAGGCAGGTAAGTTTATAAAGTACCTCGGAAGGCAACAAAGAGCTCGACTAGTCAGTCGAGGCAGCGCCCCTCGATAATCGTAAGCTCCAGCGCTCTACTACTTTAATAGAGGCCAGATCTTCACAGGCTCTTAGCGGCTGCTCTAGATCTGCTAAGATGGGTTGAACCCCTTCCCAACCGATCACGCTGTATCACACTCTCTCAGCAATGGAGAAGAGAAGAAAACACCCAAAGGAGGGCAAAAAAATAAAAATAAATATTATACACAAACTGGATGACAGGCTGGCACATCAGCATCAAAGACAGTGTCGCCGCCGCCGACGTGGCTGCCAACTCAGCGGAGCTTCCTCGTCAGCTGACTCGCTGACCCTCGCGTACCTTCGCCGGCCCATTATAGAAAGTGCATGGACGTCTCCACCGGACACGTCATAAGCCGCCATCTCTTACCGGGCCACGTCAGCTGTTGCATGCGCCACGCAGGCGAGGTGTGCCGGACGTGGCAACGAATCTGGAAAGCGGGAGCTGTTCCGGGGTATCGAGGCTGCCCCCAGCCGGCCGACCGCTTTGCCCGCCCGGTACACTGCCACCTGTCGACGGGCCCGCCGGTCAAAAGATAAAGTCCAAGTTTTTGGGTGTGAATAATCGTGACTGGCTCTCTTCTCCACTTACGCTCTCCGCCGTCAGAGCGCCATGTGCCTACCTGCCCGCCGCCAACCGGTCCTCCCACATGATGATGCGTAAGTGCCCCTACACACCCATTGGCGATCCATTACCATCTCATCCATCCATGCTCCCCCATGTGAGCTCCATTCACTTCTCACAAAGTCCCTCAACCCTCATTATCCTTAACCCATCATCCTTACCCATCTCCTCTTACATTTAGACTTCCGTGAAAGTTGCCTTGAACAAATAAATTTTCTCTTCAGAAGATCCATCCTCATCACAAGCCCGAGACACTGATTCATGCTCCCATGCTCTTTCCTCCCAAAAGAATGATCAACCTCACCGTTTGCATTGTGCACTTGTGCAACAAAAAACAAACAGTCCTCTAGTGTAATTTTCATTGCCGATATTTTAAAAATTGAAATTTTGTCCTCACGTGAAAGAAAAGGCCACAATTTCGAGCATTACAGTTTCAAAACAATTGAGGAGTATATTATTGAAGGAAAAACTCGCAAGCTACAGAAAACTCCTTTTTCTGATTGGTTGACAAAAATGTTGTTTACTAGCACTAACCTTGCACCATGGCTCCTACAACACCAAGAGCTTACTAGCTCACATGCCTAGCATGGTCTACATTGACCTGTTTACACAGAAAATCGTCGACATCTAAAAGTTTCACTTCCTGTGAAAAAGCCAAAAAGTTTCAAGTTACAACTAGGCAGCACCTTTCCCCACATCGCATCCCCTCAAAAAGGGGAGTGAAATGATGGGTCTCTATTATAAAGTAAAAAGAATTTCAAGGCAAAGTGTATAAGAAAAGAAATCTCATCTTTTCTTACCTTGGGGATCTATGCTCAAAATTCACCATTCAATCTTTACTATAACCACAAAACTCCAACTTCATGGAATCTCCACAACCTCCACTTTTTACACAAGATTGCATTTTCATGTTCCATCTTTCATATCTCTTGTTCTCGAGTTGTATACCACTAATGTAATCATGAAAAGCCTTACCATGCTCCTTGTTTGAGTTGTTTACTACATGGACCATCCTACTAGATGGTGCCTTAACCACCATCAATCTCAAGCTTTTTACAAAATCTTTTCCGGTATAAATATAATGATCACAATCTTGTGGCACTATGGACTTGTGCCACTCAAACTTGTGCATCAAAGTAATTGTGAGATACATTTCATCACAATAGTTTCAAATCTCTCTCTCTCTCTTTTGTAAATAGAAGATATATTACCAAAAATTTACTTTACAAATGGCCACATGGCCGCCATGTGATGTACTAGCGTTCCCTCACTAATTACTCTCCGAACCACAGGCCGGTGTAGCTTGGAGTACCCTCATGCAATATATAGCCGTGTCATTCTCCACCAAATGAGCTCACCGCAAGGAAGAGACTTGCCACAATAGTGGCCCTTTTATACAACCTACGTGAGCAGTAATACCAACTTTTACATCAAATATGAAGGCATTCCTAGTTAACCAAATATGCCACAAACTTGTCCACCTGAAAAAAAGAAAGAAAACTAAATGTTCTAAGTTATACGGCCCATTCGGAATCTTGCCAAAAATCCAGTCTTTAACCTTTCCGAGCTTATCTGTACGGAGTCCATACATGAGAAAGGAAATTCCACACCTTCTTTGCCTTCGGACATGAAATGAAAAGATGCGGGCATGCTTCCAAACATGTAGTGCAAAACACAGAAATCTCTCTCTCTTAATAGAAGATATATTACCAAAATTACTTTACAAATGGCCACATGGCCGCCATGTGATGTACTAGCTTTTCCTCACACTAACTACTCCGAACCACAGGTGTAGCTCAAAGTACCCTCATCCAATATATAGCCGTATCATTCTCCACCAAATGAGATGACCGCAAGGAAGAGACTTGCCACAATAGTAGCCCTTTTATACAACCTATGTGAGCTATAATACCAACTTTTGCATCAAATATGAAGGCATTTCTAGTTAACCAGATATGCTACAAACCTGTCCACCTGAAAAAATGAAAGAAAACTGAATGTTTTAGGTTATCTAGCCCATCGATATCTTGCTAAAAATCCAGTCTTTAACCTTTACGGGCCTATCTACGCAACGGAGTCCATACGCGAGGAAGCAAATCCCACACCTTCTTTGCCACTAGATAAGAAATGAGAAGATGCAGGCATGTTTCCAAGCATGTAGTACATAACACACAATTACCAAAAGCAATCCACCACTTTCGCCAACAACAACTGGTCCCCCAACGGTAGGCCTCCAACTAGCATGCGCCATAGGAACACCTTCCCTTGATATGGAATCTTAGACCACTAGCCCTATAAGATTACTTCCTTCCACCAAGCCTTAGTTCTTGATGTTCCATACCCTATTAGATAAAAACAAATCTCTCTCTCTCTCTCTCTCTCTCTCTCTCTCTCTCTCTCTCTTTTGAGACATGTATTCTATGCAACCACCTACTCCTGTGTATCAGCCCCAATCAAGTCTTTTACAATAGCATACCAACTGTCCATCTCATTAAAGACAACATCCCTACTCACCCTCATCTCACGTGTGACATGGTCATAACATCTATACCCCTATTGCTCAAGGAATTAACCAATAAGCACACATTTTTCAGCCTTTAGATCCAACTTATTGTGTAGCTCATCAGGAATGTGTACATATGCAATGCATCCACACACTTTCAAGTGTGACAAAACTAGTTTTTTACCAAAATACTTCTCCTCTGGAGTCACACCATGCATTGTCTGTTTACGACCCTTACATGTGGCAACACATGGGACTCACACATGGCAACATGTGGGACGCATACACATTGATATGCAGGATTTATTGCGTGGGACACGTAAACATTGCGTGGGAAACCCAATGGCATTATACTATTGCACATTATCGCTTATAATAATAAGTGTAAATGGATAACGTTCGTAGGCGATAGTTGTAGGCCAAAGACCTAGTGATGTGTAGCATGGGGGTACCAATGGGGACACACGGGGTGCATGAGTATGTTGTGTGTCCAGTAAGGTTCACATTAGACGCCCGAGGTCACTAGTATATATAATGGTTGGGTGGTTAGACATGGTATGCCAAGCTAGGTTTGCTTTTGCTATTCTTAAGTTCATCTTCTTCTCTCTCATGTTTTTTGCATGAGGCTTAATTCAAAGATCTTGGTTGCCTTGCATGGAGGCCTAACATTTGGTATTAGAGCTTAGGGACTTGTTCATGACTATGGGGAAAGACTTGCAACAAGCTTGAGCTAGCAAAGGCATGGAGATCCTACAGCCATCCGTCCATTTTTTTTTCCACTTGTCACTACAGTCCGTCCGTCTACTAGAATTTCATCATCATCGTCGTCCCCGTTATACCATCCATTCATGTCCGTTTGCTGCTATTACAGCCCTATTGTTGATGTGGTGCTATCGGTTATCGCCACCACATCAAGGTGGTGGCTAAGTCCTAAGCACCTTGTGTTAGGTGCTTGTTAAGCCTCAAAATGGGTTGTCTAACTTGGAGAACACTTATTGGCAGAATAGAGAGAGGTATGGCCATGCTTGTAGGGGATGTCCCCACTGAATGGGGAGGCTTGCCAACGCCGATAATGAGTTGCCAAAGGGGGCTCCAATTAGGCTATCCATGGTCGGAATGGTCTTCTATTTGCGCAGGTCAAAGGGTCCATTTTGTCTAGGGACCCGTCTGATGAGCTAGAGAGGCGAGGAAGCCAAAGGGAGTACGAGAGAGAGAGAGAGAGAGAGAGAGAGAGAGAGAGAGAGAGAGAGAGAGAGAGAGAGAGAGAGAGAGAGAGAGAGAGAGAGAGAAACACAAGAGGGAGAGGGAAATTCACATAAATAGGACCCATATTTGTTTTACTGGAGTGGATTAATTAGTTATTTATTGGTTAAGGTTTGCATGGTATAGTTCTTCCCACCCCAAGGTCCACCAATACCATTGTCCCAATCCACAAGGCCAGGGACTCACAGAGAGTCTTCTGTCTCAATATGGAATATACAACCAGGTCCAGATTTCAACTTAACTTGTGTGATGACCTGTGCGACAAGATCAAGAGCCTTCTTTATACGATATTCTGCCTTGCGGGAAATACATGTCCTATACCTTGGCCACTTATTGGTCAGTACTACTTGGAGCTGCATTGGGTATCTCCATGGCATCCTGGCTACTCCTACTAGGTACATGGACTTGTGATGTTGCCTCCATTCCAGTCTGAAGCACAAATCCAACCCTTGTAAGTGATTCCACCTTAGTTGTAATAAGATTAGTGCTTAGGACCATACATTAGGCACTTCAGGCGGCGGCACAAGGGAGATGTTGCAGCAATCAACTTGCCACGTGTGAGTGCATCACTATTACAAAACGACACCCACTGTGATGTCTTCCCTTGGGGATGAGAATGTTGTGACGACCAAAAGCATGGGGCTGGCACACCTTTGCTACAATTTGTGAGTATTTGACCACATTTCCCCTCACTTACAACCCATCCCAAACACTTCACCTTGCTTTTCAATTTTGTTTATCCAATGGCCCAAAATGTCTTATGGATCTCTTGCTTTTGCATATGCAGGGTAGGAACCTATGGTTCTGTTTTACGACCTCTTAACATGCCTTTCAATAGAGAGAGAGAGAGAGAGAGAGAGAGAGAGAGAGAGGGGAAGGCTTTCAAAGAGAGATTAAGATTAAGATTTAAATTTAATCTTAATCTCTCTTTGAAAGCCTTCCCCTCTCTCTCTCTCTCTCTCTCTCTCTCTCTCTCTCTTTCAGTCTCTCCCTCTTTCTCTCTCTATTTAAAGCAAAAAATCTCTCTCTTTGTCTCTCTAGAGAGAGATATTACAAGAGAGATTAAAAGCAAAAAGGTATAATTAGTAATCAGTGATCGTGCTATGGAGATCATCCGGGAGGTGGCCATAGGAGAGTATGAGTGCACCATGCCTAGTTTTCTTAGGTTTAATGCCCCCCCCCCCCCCCCCTCTCTCTCTCTCTCTCTCTCTCTCTCTCTCTCTCTCTCTATCTATCTATCTATCTATCTCTATCTCTATAAAGCTAAAAAAGAGGGGGACGAGCGGTAGGGCCCCAAGTTTACTATTGTGTATATATCTATACCCTCATGGACGGACATGACACCCACCACTACTGACATGGATATGGATGACACATGAGGAGACCAAGCGGGTAAAGTTCAGAGTCTAACCGTGTGTGGTGGCAACTAGATCTACATATAAGTGATTCTAAAGTATCGACGCTATACAGCCCTCCCCTTCCTTTTTTGGCGAGAGAGAGAGAGAGAGAGAGAGCATTAAAGTTAAGAAAAAAAAAGGGTGGGAGGGCTGTCCCCCCTTTTTTTCCCTTAGGTTTAATGGCTAATGCCTTCTCTCTCTCTCTCTCTCTCTCTCTCTCAATTTAGCCCTCCCCCCCTTTTTTTTCCTTAGGTTTAATGCCTAATGCCTTCTCTCTCTAAGGCATCTTTAGAGAGAGATAAGCCAAAAAGAGAGAGAGAGAGAGAGAGAGAGAGAGAAGAGAAGAAGAAGAGAACTTTTTGACGTCGTAGGAAACTATCCCAAGAGACCAAATTGATCTATCCGACGAGAGAGAGAGAGAGAGAGAGAGAGAGAGAGAGAGAAGGCATTAGGCATTAAACCTAAGACTCTCTCTCTCTCTCTCTCTCTCTCTCTCTTTTTGGCTTATCTCTCTCTAAAGATGCCTTAGAGAGAGAAGGCATTAGGCATTAAACCTAAGAAAAAAAAAGGGGGGGGGAGGACTGTAGCGCCTAGTCATCCCCCCTTTTTTTTTCTTCTCTAATATCTTATGCGACGTGCAATCTCCATATTTCTCCTGATGGCAGCTTGCCACGTGTGGCGCTACAGTCCTCCCCCCCCTTTTTTTTTCTTCCCCCCACGTGCAATCTCCCTATTTCTCCTGATGGGGGCTCCGCAGCTTGCCACGTGTGGCCCCGGCGAATCAGTCTCTCCCCTCTAGCCTGCCGAATGTTCCACACTCTAGCTTGGCGTGCGCCGGAGATTAGTCTCTCCTTAGCCGCTTCTGTCTTGTGATGAGTACAGCAACCTGACTGTTATTATCTCTTGATCGATTTGTAGATGCCATTGCCGGTGAGAATATGATGGTAGTAGGCTGGTCCAAGTTGATGGTGGGCAGGTCAGCATTCGACTCGATGAAAAAAGGCTTTAGGCAAACGGTGTAGACAACTGCGTGACTAGCTACAGGTTCATTCATGGCATAATCTGATGCACCTAGGTTTAATGCCTTCTCTCTCTCTCTCTCTCTCTTCGAATGAGGTTCGTTTTGAATGGAGTGGATGGTCTCCACCAGTGGGATGATGGTGCCCTCAATGACCTCATAGCACCTTGCCCGTGCTTGACCGGCATAGGAGCTTGCAGTTATCTAAAAGGTTCAGTCCAGTGCCTCTGCCAGCAGGCCACAGGATAACGCCCCTTGGGAATGTGGGTGCAAGCCCCCAAGGTGTGGTCAGGTGGGAGGCGGATAACAGAATTCCAAACCAGAGGATGGAACTGCTCCTTTTGACAAGGCAGGTTTTTTAATTTTCCTGGGGGTGGGAGACTAAACAAGAGCTAACCAAAGGATGCCCCAAGCCCACCGCAAAAAGTTTGGGCCCAAATTAGTCCTCACAAGAGATGCCTCATTTGCAAAGGGGAGCCTTTAAGAAAATCCATCAAATGTTTGGGGCCCAAGGACCACCACAAATAGGGGAACAGGCTAGGACAAGCCCATCACAATGACAATGGCACACCAACACATGACCCTTCAAGAGCACTTACAAGTGACTCGTGTGACAACTATAGGTAGGTCTTACTTCTTCTAAGGCCAAGTTGAATGTGATTTTTTGATAGAAAAATGACTAAGCAAAGTAGCTATAATGGGGCCTACACGCACAGCCCACCTATTTCAGTTGATAGAATCTGATGACTGTCAAGCAAGAAAGTGTTGCTCATGGACAAGCAATCATTGCCTACCCCATCAGCAAAGCCAAGTCTGTATGTGTGATTCCCCTTATTAATGCCTACATCATACACATTCCAAAAAGTTGATAGCATATAAGTTAGAGTTCATTGCATAGAACCCCATCAGTAAAGCCAGGTCTGTATGTGTGATTTCCCTTATTAATGCCTACATCATACACATTCCGAAAAGTTGATAGCATATAAGTTAGAGTTCATTGCATAGAACCCCATCAGCAAAGCCAAGTCTGTATGTGTGATTTCCCTTATTAATGCCTACATCATACACATTCCGAAAAGTTGATAGCATATAAGTTAGAGTTCATTGCATAGAAGTTAGGGTTCACTTTGCACAAACCTACTCTCCCAAATTTTTTGAAAAGTTTTCCTTGGGATAGGAGGATGATCCCCTCAATGTAAGACTTAATGAAATCATGACATTCAAAGATAAACTTCTCTTATGCCTTCTCATTCACATAAGTTTTCCCATTCTTCAAAATACTACCAAGAATCAATGTACAAGAAACCACAGAAATGGTCATTAGACCAACCTGCCAAAACAGAGCAAAAGCAACAAAGAATTAAGATTACAACAGATATTAGAGAAAACAAAAGAGATACTTGGACACAATCACTGGTATAAGTGCATGTGTTTTCCATTAGGACGTGTATGAAGAAAGTCTAATAAAATAGATTGAGCAAGCTAATTTACTGCAATGGCTATTAAAACACCATACGATGCAATCCAAAACTATACTAAACCCATAAAGATCATATGTAGTCCATTTCCACCCATACAAAGAGACCATATAGACCATACATACTATACAAGGGCTATAGTGAGCACATAAAGATCATATGTATCCTTTCAAAGGATGCACATACAGTTTGGGCCTTAAAGACCACAAGGGGACAATACGAGGACAATACTGACATCATAAAGATCACATCTAATCAATTTTGAATTGATGCAGACCATACAATCCATATGGACCACACAAAGTCTATATTAAACATGTAAAGATCACATGGAGCCCATTCCGATAATACAATAATCAAATGGACCGTAAAAAGTAGACATAGAAACAATAATACCACACAAAGACCACATGTAGTCCGTTCCAACCATACAAAAACCATGTGGATCATATAAACCACTCAGAAATCCCATTCTAACATGTACACCGAGGAGATACAAAGCCCATATATGACTACACACACGAACCATATACACCACATAGGGGATATACTAACCACATAAATATCACATGCATCCCATTCTAACTATACAAGTCACGCCATGACAATACTAAGCATGTAAAGACTTCGGGTAGCCTATTCTGACCATATAAATACTAAGCAGCATGATGAGATAAAAAGCCCGTATACAACTACACACACGAACCATTGACACCACATAAGGGATATATCAACCATATATATATCACATGCATCCCATTCTAACCATACCTGTCACGTCATGAAAAAACTAAGCACGTAAAGAGTTCGGATAGCCTATTCTGACCACATATGTGCTTGAGTTGGCGTCATATGGACCATACAAGCCAAACCATGGCAACGCCAGGCATGCAAAGATCTCAAGAAGCTTGTTCCGATCATATGTGGATCACATGGATTGCACATACCATATCGAGATGACACTGAGTATATAAAGATCTTGAATAGTCCATCATGTATAGATCACATGGACCACCATGCAAAGCACACTGTGAGATAATCAAGAGAGGTGGTCCATTCCGACCATGTACAGATCACATGGACCACCATGCAAAGCACACCATGAGATGAGCGAGCATCTAGAGATCACATAGAGCCCATTATGACCATGTATGGGGGACATATAGACCATACAGACCACACCAAAATGACACCAAGCATGTAAAGATCTCAGGCAGCCCATTTGGACCATGTATAGATAACAAAGCACAAGGTAAAGCATAGTTTGAGAAGACCATGCAAATAGAAATCACATGGAGCCCATTCCGACCATATACGGATCACATGGACCATATAAATCATAGAAAAAGCATATGGAGATTCCATATATAGATCACATGGACCATGCTGGGAGAAGATCAAGCATATGGAGATTCCATGGAGCCCATTCCACACATGTACAGACCATATGGACCATCCAAGTCCATGTAGACCACACTGAGACAACCCTGAGCATGTAGAGGTCTTGAGTAGCCCATTTGGACCATGGACAGATCACAGAGGATGAGGTAGATCAGACCTTGAGAAGACTAAGCATATAGAAATCACATAGAACACATACTAACCATATGTAGATCACATGGACCATACAAAGCACATCAGGAGAAGACCAAGCATGTGGAGATCCCATATAGCCCATCTTGCACATTTACACACCATATGGATAATCCAAGGCCATGCAATACAGGAGCAGAAGAGGGCCTGTGCTCACATTGTCAATATGGCCTTGATGGTGGCTGATATAATCAAAGTACACGAGCCAACCAATTTAGAAGAAGCATTAGTAGATCCAAACTAGAGGGGGGCCACGGATTCATAGTACGACTCAATTTTGAGAAACCACACTTGGGATGTTGTGGGATCATCCTGCAAAACAAAGTTATTGGCATCAAGTGGATTTGGAAGGCTAAGGACAAGTTTAATTGTACATTGGATACATATAAGGCAAGGCTCATGGCAAAGGGTTTTACATAGGTCAAAGGGCTTGACTTTCAAGAGGCAATCACCCCCCCAATAGTTAGATTGAGCACACTCATATAGTACTAGACTTGGCCACTCATGGGAAGTGGCTATCGGTATTATAAATGGATGTGAAGTGGTCGCTCATGGAAAGTGGTCGGTATTGCAAATGGATGTGAAGTCAACATTTCTAAAGGTATGCAAGACAAATTCTAAAGGCATTTGGCATAGATGAGTGCAAGTCAGTGGTTACACCCATGGAGGTTGATGCGAAGCTTTTTGTAAAAGATGCTTCGCTAATAGATATAAAGTTGGTGGTGGGGAGAGTTTAATCTTTCTGTATAATAGGCAGCCTGACATCAGCTTTACAGTTGGTGTCCTTATCAAGTTCTCAAATCATCCTCAAGAGAGCCACTGAAAGGTAGGGTTTTTTGAGATGTCAAGCTCAACATGAGCTGACACTCATGAGGCGCCTGCATGACCGTTCGACATTTACATCAATGGCGGGTTTGGTAGTATCTGGCATCGACATATCTTTCCCAGAGATTGTACAACTGGACTACACTGACTAGTCCACACCTACCCACTCCACTTAGCATGTTCACATTATGGACCGCTTGTATATACTCTATTATGTGTGTTAGTCACTTTATCTTCTTTGTAGACCTCTTTTGTTGTGTCAAGAAAAAAAAGATTTTTTAGCCTCTCACCTTGTGTGTTCTCTTCTAGGATTTGTGTGTGTGTGTGTGTGTGCTTGCAAGAGCTCAAGCTCTCTTCTCCGCTGTATCTTTTCATGGTATCAGATCCTCGTTCATACTAAGGGCTAAATGGCAAGCAAGAGAAGCACAGAAAGCGGTACGAGGGTAAGAGCTTCATCTACTCTTCCCCCTTTGTGTTGGCTACTACACCCTTGTCGGGATCTCTTCGGGAGGCACTGGATACAAGATGCCAAGTCACCTAAGGAGGCACGGGACACCTTGGTGAAGTTGTATGAAACTAACACCAAGGCACAAAAGATTCAGTTGAAGAATGAGCTGTGGAGAAGAAAAATATGTCTGTGAATGATTATGCCTTGAAGATCAAGGGCATTATGGAATGATTATGCCTTGAAGATCAAGGGCATTATGGAATCCCTTGCATTAATTGGTGTTTCTGTTGATGATGATGATAAGGTGGAAGTGTGTCTATGTGGTCTCGGGCCACAATACAAGGCGTTCAAGACGTCTATTCACACTCGGGAGAACATTCCCAACTTCACAGATTTGGTATCAATGATGCTGATCATTGAAGAGAAGAATTTGGGTGAAGATCAACAGTCTTCACAAAACAAAAACAGTTCAGAGCAGCAGGCCTTCTACACAAGTGCAAGTAGAGGACGAGGTAGAGGTCGTGGATGTGGCCAAGGTGGTGGCCGAACAGGCAATCAGAATTATGGTCAGCAGAGCAGCAACAATCCCAGGATTCGCAACAACAACACACAGGTGTGGAAGAGGCTAGTTTAGAGTCAGGGGGAGTCAAAGAGGTCGTGGTAATTGGCCAAGGTGGTGGCCGAATAGGCAATCAGAATTATGGTCAGCAGTAGCAACAATCCCAGGATTCGCAACAACAACACACAGGTGTGGAAGAGGCTAGTTTAGAGTTGTTGAGCTAGTGAGTGGATTAGCAAAGCTAAGGAGGATCAAACATGGCTATGGACATGGTTAGGTCATGGTTAGAAGCAAGATTATGAGTGAGTTAAGAGATGCTAATGAAACATGGTTTAGGCATAAACATAGAAACTCGAGTAGTTCTCTTCATTAGCAAGGGCCTCTTATATAGGCAAGTAGTACATGACCTCATGACATCACCTATGATGTCTTACAAGCATAAGATGCCATCTCCCCCCATGTGGGTTTGCCATAAATGAACAAGATGCCCTCTAGGCTATTTTGAAATAGGCGCCCATTTGAAGATGCTTCTTGAGTAAAGTTGTCAAGGTAATACAGTCCCTTTTAACCTTTGAATGGATTTGGGTGATATTTCCAACAAACCCTCCTTCAACCAAATCCATGACAATGCTACCTTTATGATGGCAATTCTAGGCTCTAGTTACAACTTACAAAAACTAGTTATGATGACCATGCTGGTGCTCGTAGGTCTTATTCCAGTTAGGTTTACAATGCTAGCAATGATGGATGATGCTAGAATACCATAGTAAAGCTTACAATGAGATAGTTATGTTTAGGATGGAGAGGTTTTAAATATGGTACGGGCAATCCCTTGATTTTACTCAAAAGGCCCATTCATCTTGGATAAAATTGGCCTCTTCGGAGGCCTCTTCTTGAAGCTCTTCTTCGTCTTGACTTGCGAGGAATGCCTTTTGTTTGAAGAAACAATTTTCTTCAATGTGATTGTCCTTGCCGCAGAATCCACAAGCCTTCTTCTTTCCTTTTGTGTCGATGAAGTTCTTCTTCTTGAAGTGTGACTTGTTGTTGGAGAAGTATGCCCCTTCAATTATCCCTATCTTCTCTTGCTTCTTCTTGTGCTCCTCAAGGAGTGCAGCTTCAATGGCTTCTAAAGTAGGGTCCGGAAGATTCATGAGAGTTGACACTAAATGTCCATACTCATCATAAGGCATGCTTTTCAACAAAACTGCAATGGCATCTTCCTCATCTATTGGTGCTCCTATTGTTGCAAGTTGTGACATTAGGCTTTTCATATAATTAAGATGAGAAGGTAAAGACTCAGAAGCTTTCATTTCAAGTTTAAAAAATTGGATTTTCAGCCCTATCTTGGAATGCTTCCCTTTTGCCCCAAATAATTTCTCTAGGATTTCCCATGCTTCAGCGGAGTTATTTGCATTAGAGATATGATGTATGTAGTTGTCACTTAGACCTAATGCAATTATGGCAAAAGCTTTCTCATCCCTAGGTACCCATCCTTGCTCACCATCTCTAGTGGTAGGTTTTTTCTCCTTTCCACTAGCAACCCCCCAAAGACCTTTCTTCATGAGAATAAATCTTACTCTAACTTGCCAGGTATGAAAGCCTACCCCATTAAACTTATCAATATGAAATGAGGATGTAGACATGATGAGAAAGCAAGGTCTTACCACTTGAGTATCACTCAAGGGGCAGTGTCAGGACTATGGTCCTACGGAAGTCGAACCCTAGCATAAGTTAATAGCTTTCGGAGTCTCGAGAGTATTATTAGTGCTAGCGGGGTTCAGGGGTTAATGGGCGTTAGGGTTTGGTCGATGTGTGTACACATCGAAGTTAGCACGGCTCTTAAGTAAGATGGGTGGCTGGGCTAAGAGGTGTGGACACAGGCCAGGGTTTTGGTATAAAACCCAACGAGAAACCCTAACTCGTCATTATATGGTTGGGAGGTGAACCGACTTCCACTCTCTCTTCTTCTCCACGCCTAGGCTATGGCGGCTTGAGGAAGACGCAGCCGTTAGCGGAGGCGTTACACTCGTGACCTGCACGAGAAAGAGCTCCACGCTGCAGCAAAAGAAACGAGCGCAGCCGCCGCCCGTACGGTGACCTGCACGAGTGCAGCCCGTAACCGCTGCCTATGCGCGCCTGCGTGAACAGCCCACAGCGAGCGTCGCCGCCTAAGGCGGCGACCAAGGCAGTCCGGCAGTCCTAGAAGGCGATCGGTGAGCGATCGTTGGCGCGCCGTTGGCGAGCGCGCGAGAATTCTCCCTTACTTGAGTGGCACAAGGGGGAGGCTTCACCATCCAAGGAGTGGGGTTTTGAACCCACCATCTCAAGCTCCAAGGCAAGTGTGCTAGCCACTTCACCTTTTCACTTGTGTTGTTCTTCTCTTCAAAAGAACTCTACTTATTCTTTCAAGGGAGGACACAAACTACAAGGAAAGTGACACAAACTACAAGGAAAGTGACCTTTTCACCTTCAACTTTCCTTCTTTCAATTTGTGAGAGGAGTTTTCTATGCTCCAAGTTTGGAAGATTTTGGTGGACGGATCTTCAACGACATGCTACATGCAACACACTTTTTTGCATGCATGTGTCGAGTGGTGATTTCTTCTCGATTTTCGTGCATACAAGAGGAATTCTTCTATGACGCTTCAATAGGAGTTCGCTTTTGAAGGTAATCCATTCTCTATTTGTAAGCACGTGCATACCATGGCCTCAACGGAACCGTCTCATGTTCACTTCGATTTTGAGAATGATATGCCTGATGTTAGTGAGGCACGCCCTTTGGGTGGTGGTGTGGGTGATCTCGACAGGCCGTTGCGCCTGATCGGGATGCCAACATGACCGATGCCGAAGGGGGTGCGAGTCCACTAGATGATTATGGTTTGGTAGACACGTTAGAGTTTGGGCGTCTCACTTCAAGGGTAGTTGCACTTGAGCGCACTATAACAAATGTCAATACCAATCTCACAAACATGAGCACGCTTTTTACTGAATTTATGGCACGTTTTGCAAATGGATCGGTGGCAAGTGGAGGGCCTATTCTGATAGTTATGCCTCCTCTTGTTCCAAATCCTATAGTAGAATCTATTGCACCCTCTGCAACGTAGGAAGGGGCTATGTTGAAAAACGTGAAGCCGCCTGTGTTTAAGGGAGAGGAGCGCGATCATAAGGATGCGGTCCATACATTTTTACACAAGTGGACGGACTTGCATCGCTTACGCCGCACTCCCGCTGTCTGCTGTTATGGTCACTGAGACGAGTCTCACACTTGAAGGTAAAGCCTACAAGTGGTGGATGAGTCTACTTACTATTGAAACTCGCCCTAAGACTTGGGAGGAGTTTGCGGCAGCTTTTAAAAAGGAGTTCTTACCGCAAAACGAGAAAGATCGGAGTTGGACAGCCTGGGACACAAGTGCAAGATGGAAGGTCTTACACTTAATCAGTATGTGTCCAAATACCGTGAAGTCATTCTCAAGCTAGACGGTTTGGACGACTTTCAAAAGGTTCGTGGGTTTGTTAGAGGCCTTGATAAAGAATATCAGGCAAAGGTTAAAACCCAGTATCCTAAAACTTTGGAAGCGGCTATCCAAAGTGCCCTTATCTTTGATGACACCATGGATAAGAAGGGCATGGATAGACCGGCCAAATTCAATGGCTCGCAATTTAATGCTAATAAGCGTAAACTTGCCAGCAATTCTACTGAAAACACAAAGAAGTCTAAAGGGTCAAGTGGTCCGTTGTCTCCACAAGACTATGAACGGGCCAAGAAGGAGAAACTATGTTATCATTGCTTAGGTAGTGATCATGAGAAGAAAAATTGTCCACAGTTACCTTGCAAGAATAAGGATAAGGTCAAGGAGAAGGCTGTACACATGGTGCAAACACTTCCCTTGGATGCTGATCCTAAGTATTCTGCGGTAGAGGTTTCGCACACTGTCGAGATGCATGAGTGTAATCTCACTGCATCTATGTGGCAAGAGACAGTTGGACCACATGATTTGGTCCGTATGCATGGCTCCATTTATGGTCATCGAGTACGTATTCTCATTGATGATGGTGCCACGCACAATTTCTTGAACTATGCATTAGTTAAGAAATTAAAGTTGCCGGAGACAAAGAGTTCTCATCGTTATGTGGTGTCCACCATTCAGGGGGATGATCACGATGTGTGGGATACTCTAGTACGGCAAGTGCCTGTGTTTGTGCAAGAACACACTATGGTTCTTGACTTCCAAGTGATGAATATGCCTCGTGCGGATGTCATCTTAGGACGGGAGTGGTTGTATGGGTTAGGATCATCACTCAAAAGGAGTTATGAACATAATACGTTTACGTTTGAGGCCAATGGTAAGCATGTTTTACTTATTGGGGAACGTGATGTACCCCCAACACCACTCATATGTAATGCCGAACTCTCTTTTTTGGAGCATAGTAATCAAATAGAAGAAGTCTATTTTTGTTATTGTGTGTCTCAAACTAGTGGGTTTGATGTGCATGATGTTTCTTCTTCAAATGAAGCTTCCTCGGCGATGCCTTCTTTCTCTTTACCTTCTTCTAAAATCTCTTTAAATAATCTTAAGCAACCAGTTAATGCTTTGTCTTTGCAACAACTCTTACAAGAATTTAAAGATATTTTTCCTAATGATTTACCAGAGGGTTTGCCACCCAACCGAGCTTTGCCTCATCGCATTGATGTCGTTCCGGGCACCAAACCAATTAGTAAGCCGTCGTACAGGCTTAGTGCGACTGAAGCAGCTGAGGTGGAACGTCAGCTTGCTGATTACCTTAGTAAGGGCTTCATTCGCCATAGTGCTTCACCATGGGCATCGCCCATTCTTTTGGTGAAGAAAAAGGATGGATCCATGCGCATGTGTGTGGATTATCGCTCCTTGAATGCGGTAACAATTAAGAACAAATACCCGCTACCTAGGATAAATGAGTTGTTTGATCAACTCAAAGGTGCGAAGTATTTTTCTAAAATTGATTTACGTTCAGGATATCATCAAGTGCGTATTAACGCTGATGATATAACCAAGAGTGCGTTCCGGACTCGCTTTGGACACTATGAGTTTTTGGTTATGCCGTTTGGGCTTACTAATGCCCCGGCAACGTTTATGACGCTTATGGATAGCGTACTAAGGCCGTATTTTGGTCTATAGTTCGACTTTAGAAGAGTATTTGGAATACTTACGAAAAGTTTTTCAGTTACTACGCGAGAATGCACTTTACGCGAAGGCAAGTAAGTGTGAATTTCTCAAGGATAGCATACAATACCTAGGTCATGTAATTTCTGCAGACAGAATTGCTATGGATGCTAGTAAGGTTGATACTATTATGCGATGGCCAACACCTCGAAGTAAGGAAGAACTTTAAATCTTCTTGGGAATGGCAGGATTTTATCGCAAATATGTGAATGGTTATGCAAAGATTGCCGCTCCCATGACTGATCAATTGAAAGGTGCGGCAATTACCTTTCAATGGTGTGAGGAGCAACAACGTAGCTTTGATAAGCTTAAAGTTGCTTTGGCTACGGCTCCCATCTTGGCAATTGTGGATCCTCAAAAACCATTTGTGATTGAAACGGATGCCAGTGCTAAGGCAGTGGGTGCGGTTCTCATTCAAGATGGTCATCCTGTTGCCTATGAGAGCAAGAAGCTCAATCGTGCTCAACAAAACTACTCAGCTTATGAGCGTGAGCTCTTTGCCATCATATATGCCTTACGAAAATGGCGACATTACTTATATGGTGCGCAATTCGAGATTGTTTTTGATCACGAAAGCATAAAGTGGTTTATGAACCAAACAGATTTGCAGGGTCGAAAGGCCAGATGGGCTGAGATCCTTCAGGAGTATGATTGCAAGCTACGCTATCGCAAAGGACGTTACAATATTGTAGCTGATGCTTTGAGTCATATGCCAGAGATTAATTCGCTGTTATTCACAGAGTTGAAAAGCGAATTGTTAGAATCTTTACGAGGCAAATGCAAGCAGGATTCAACATACTCAAAGGTGTGGAATCATGTTCAAATGAGGGGTCCCTCTCACTCAAACGGTAGTGTTCCCAGTTCTTCCACACATGGTTCTTCTTTATCACAAGATGAACTACAGCGATGGAAAAACTTTTCCATCGATGATGGATACTTACTCCACAAGGGGAGAGTTTGTGTTCCATTGGACTTAGACACTAGGCACCAAATTCTTTTTGAGTGTCATGATAGTCTAAGTGCAGGTCATGCGGGCATTCGTAAAATGTATGCTCTCGTAAGAAAGCATTTCTATTGGCCTGGACTTCACAAGGATGTTACTGACTATGTTCTGCAGTGTCAGAAGTGTCAAGTGAACAAAGCAGAACGTCTTAAAGCTGGCGGGTTACTGCATCCATTAGAGATTCCCGACGGAAAGTGGGAAAGTATCTCTATGGATTTTATAACGGGCTTGCCCACAACGAATCGTGGACATGATGCCATTTGGGTAATCGTGGATCGATTAACCAAGCTTTGTAGGTTTGTGCCTACTAAGAAAACAGTTACAACTCCAGAATTGGGACGCCTTTTCGTGGAGAATGTTTACCGACTTTATGGCTTACAGTCCAATATTGTCAGTGATCGCGATCGCAAGTTTAACAGTTATTTTTGGCGAGCAGTATTCAGTAAGTTGGGTACTATGTTGAACCTTAGTACAGCTGATCATCCGCAGACAGATGGTCAGACAGATGGTCAGACTGAACGGGTTAATCAAGTGTTGGAAGATATGCTTAGGGCATATGTCAGCAAAAAACAATTTGATTGGGAGTCTTATTTGCCTATTCTTGAGTTTGCTTACAATAGTGCAAAGCATGTATCGACAGGCTTTAGCCCTTTCATGTTGATGTATGGTTTTCAGCCACGTTCACCAGTGTCGGTGGGACTGGCGAATGAGAAAATCAGTCAGGTTAAGGATTTTATCCAAGACCATATGGATATGTTGCGCCTTGCACGATTAAATGTTCGTCAAGCGCAAGATCGTTACAAGAAGTTTGCGGACCAGAAACGTAGGCCACTTCACTTTCAAGAAGGTGATTGGGTGTTTCTGAAGGTACTAGAAAACTCCACCAGTTTAAAAACGGGTCCCGTACCAAAATTGTCGCCCCGATTTTGTGGACCGTTTAAGATACTCAAGAAAGTGGGCCCAGTAGCCTATAAACTTGAGTTACCAGCACATTCCAAGGTTCATCCCATCTTTCACGTAAGCCGTTTGAGGAAACGCCTTATGGGTCATGAAAGGCCGGTGGATGATTCTTTCTTGGTAGAATATGTGGAACCTCCAATACTGCCTCATGAACCAGAAAGAGTACTGGATTACCACATGTTACGTACTCGCCACCAAGTTCGGAAACAACAAGTGGAAGGACCGTCCAGAGGAAGGCTCCACTTGGGAAAACATTAGTTTTATGAGGAAACGTTTCCCCACTTTTGTTTTCGAGGACGAAAACTCTTTTCGAAGGGAGGATTAATGTCAGGACTATGGTCCTACGGAAGTCGAACCCTAGCATAAGTTAATAGCTTTCGGAGTCTCGAGAGTATTATTAGTGCTAGCGGGGTTCAGGGGTTAATGGGCGTTAGGGTTTGGTCGATGTGTGTACACATCGAAGTTAGCACGGCTCTTAAGTAAGATGGGCGGCCGGGCTAGGAGGTGTGGACACAGGCCAGGGTTTTGGTATAAAACCCAACGAGAAACCCTAACTCGTCATTATATGGTTGGGAGGTGAACCGACTTCCACCCTCTCTTCTTCTCCACGCCTAGGCTATGGCGGCTTGAGGAAGACGCAGCCGAGCGGAGGCGTTACAGGCAGTGTCTAATGCTTTTACAAGATTAGATACCTTCACCAAATAGATGAAAATTATTTATGAAAAATTCAGACCAGTCATACCCTCTTGAAACATTGTTTGCTCTTGGGTTGTAGACATTGTTTCTTACCCGTCTCCTCGGCTTTCTGCTTTTCTTCTTAGGCTTCAAATGTTGAATATTTGATGATTCAGCATCAGATGGTTCAGCCATTGTGATTCAAAAAATGATGTAAACAATAACATCATCACAATATAGTAATATCATCAAGTATATGGTGACCAATGTGATAAATGCTTTCAAAATAATTTCTAAAAATTGGGTCACTTGGAGTACATTGAAAGAAGTAGAGGCCTAGGTCCAAGCACCTAATGCTTTAAGCACTTTCAATATCAGTGATTTGAGACCAATTTAAGCACAAAACATTGGTGATTAAGTGGAATAATCACTCATTCATTTACTATTAGGAGATGAAGCTCCAGAAGCTATGTCAGTCCTATAGCCACCAAACCACGAAACCATATGCAAAACTGACTAGATAGGCATGTTTGTAGCCTATGAAAACCCTCAAGGCTCTGAGGAATTAATGATTGGCAAAGTGATGGTGATGGAGCAACGTTTTTACCCAAATAAGAAGGCGTAGGTCTCTGCAGCAATGTCGTTGACTCCGGGCACTCTTTGGCTAATTCTGCCCATTAGCAGCTTCGTCTTTGTGTTGAGAACGCTTGATGAGTCTTGAAGAGGGCGATGGGATCTTGACGCTCCATGGATTGCCTATATTTCAGGCTAGATAAGTGGAGGGGATAAGAGAGGCTTAAGCTAATGAGGTGCTAATTAAGCCCTAATGAGTGAGATTTGGATAATGTTAACCTAAGCTCGGATACCAATTGTTGAGTTAGTGAGTGGATTAGCAAAGCTAAGGAGGATCAAACATGGCTATGGACATGGTTAGGTCATGGTTAGAAGCAAGATTATGAGTGAGTTAAGAGATGCTAATGAAATATGGTTTAGGCATAAACATAGAAACTCGAGTAGTTCTCTTCATTAGCAAGGGCCTCTTATATAGGCAAGTAGTACATGACCTCATGACATCACCTATGATGTCTTACAAGCATAAGATGCCATCTCCCCCCCATGTGGGTTTGCCATAAATGAACAAGATGCCCTCTAGGCTATTTTGAAATAGGCGCCCATTTGAAGATGCTTCTTGAGTAAAGTTGTCAAGGTAATACAGCCCCTTTTAACCTTTGAATGGATTTGGGTGATATTTCCAACAAGAGTCAGGGGGAGTCAAAGAGGTCGTGGTAATTGGCAAAGGCAACATAATGATACACGAGGTTGTTTTTACTGTGGTAAGCCTGGACATGTGCAGGCAGAGTGTTATAAGAAATAGAGTGACATGCGAAATCAAAAAGTGTAGCAAAACAACTATGCGTCCTTTAGCAAAAATAATGAGGATAATGAGAGGTTGTTTGTTATGCAACATGTGGTTAATGCTGTGTCTTGAGATGATGTAGCAGCATGTAAGGATGATGTAGTTGATTCAGATGCTTCTAACCACATGACAAGTCATGGTGAGTGGTTCAAGGTAATGAAGAGTCTTGAAAGACCAGGTTTTGTCAAAACAAGGGATGACACTGCTCATCGGATTGCCCATGTTGGAGATGTGCCATTGTCTATGCAGGATGGTAAGGTGAAGTACCTTGTAGATGTACTTCATGTTTCAAACATTACAAAGAATCTGGTTTTTGTTGTCCAGATGATTGAGCAAGGTTTGCAGGTCCAGTTTAACCCTGATGGTTATTATGTAGAAGACCTACATAATACGCAAGTACAAACAAATCAATAGAGAGAGAGAGAGTGACTAAGAGAGAAAGGGGAGAGCGAGAGAGAGAGGATATGGATTTACAAGTTAGACAAGTATGAGAGATTAGCAAATAATGCTTGTTTAGTAATAAATACCACACATGCTATGAGTGACATGGAGCTTTTCCATGCCCACTTTTGTCACTTGAATTTTGGTAGCTTATTACACCTTAAAAGTCAAGAGATGGTGTGTGTGTGTGTGTGTGTGTGTGTGAGAGAGAGAGAGAGAGAGAGAGAGAGAGAGAGAGAGAGAGAGCATATATATGTACATACATAAACAAAAAACATATATACATACGTACATACGTAAGTACAAACAAATTAATAGAGAGAGGGAGAGAGTGAGAGAAAAAGGGGAGAGCAAGAGAGAGGATATGGATTTACAAGTTAGACAGGTATAAGATATTGGCACATATTGCTTGTTCAGTAAAACTGCGTCACATACTATGAGTGGTGTGTAGCTTTGCCATGCTCACTTTGGTCACTTGAATTTTGGTAGCTTATTGCACCTTAAAAGGCAAGAGATTTACAAGCTAGACAAGTATGAGACATTGGCACATAATACTTGTTTAGTAATGCCACATGTGCTATGAGTGATGTGGAGCTTTGCCATGCCCACTTTGGTCACTGATTTGAATTATGATTGAAAAATGATGATTCTTGAATTTTGGTTGAAATGTAATAAGCTGAGCAAAACCACAATGAGGATGAATGGGACGAGTCCCTGTGATGATGTTCATAACTCGAATGACGTTAATGACTACGGCAAATCACTATGAGATTAGTGGATTGTGCTGACAGATTGCTGCTGTTAACACTCGACCTACTGGATCAAGTTAAGGGATGTCAAATTAAAAATCTGTATAATTAAAAATTCCCATGGAGGACTGTTCAGATAGAAAGTTCGGTCTAATGGACCATTATTGTGATAAGGATTTGAATGTTATGATCTGAGTGAATTGTTATCTAATGATGAGTTCTATATAAGGGATCTTTATCCCAGGATTCTGTTGGGTTCACCAGACTATAAGGAACCCCAGAATTAGTTGGATCTTAAGGAAAAGAGTTACCCTCTAATTTTGCGAGATGAGGACATCTCACGTTTTTTAAGTGGGGTAGGATGTAAGATTCCTCCCTCCAGCTTTTGAGGAGTCCAGGTGTAAGAACCTCCCCTTCTGATCTTATAATTATTCCCCTCTCTGAAATAAAAGAAAGATCTTGTTTTACCCTGTTTTGGTCTAGAGAGAGAAAATGTCTAGAGGGAGGTAATTCAAAATTGAGATATTTTTGGATATAAAAATCCTCCTACTGTCTAAAATGGTTTCCCCTGAAATAGAAATTCAAAAAGAACTTTCCAATGTGTAATTGGAATTAATTGAAAATAGTTAAAAAAGACCTTAGCCTAAGGGTCCAGATTTTTAGAAATTTTTGAATTATGCTTCAATTAAGGTTCCTATGGACGAATAAGATTAATCCAAATGTAGGGAGGAGATAAATTGAATAATAAAAGAAAATCTCCCAAAAATGAGTAAATACTCACAGAAGATAAAGAGTTGACTAAGGACAAGGTTTATTAGTTAAAAAAGAAGAGATATTTAGAGGAAATGATGCATTTTTGACACCTCAGTGTGGGGAATTCCCCTCATGAAGGAGGCACCTATTTCACATGTGTGGAGTTTTAAACTCATAAATAATGAGATATTTCATCTCTTCTCTCTCCTGTTTCAACTAGATCCAAAAAGTGAGCTAAACTGACCTAAAAATGGTCAAAAATTGACCAAACTCATCTGGAAAATTCTAGAATCAGTTTGCTTGGTTAGAGGCTCATTTTTTTCTATAAATAGAAGCCTCCCCCTTTGTAAAAGGTTAATAGTGTTTATGCACTGTTACTCTACTCCTCCGCCAAAAACATTGAATTCACTTGATAAGTCACTTGTTTTTGACTAAATCCTCTACAAAGAATTGGTGGCCACTCTTGACCCAAACAAGGGTAGAACCCTCAATCCCTCAAGCCAAAGGAAAGCTCACAAAACTCTATGTAAGTTAATAATTCTAATTTATTATTTTCTGATTCTTGCTTTTTAATGTGAATGTGGATGTTTATGCCTTGATGAAAAGGCCACCCCCTTCTCTTCCTTAAGAATTCAGCCTTTCTCTATCCTAAAATGAGTAACAAATAAATTGATTTAATCTTTCTTATTGTTTACTCCATTAAAAGTGAAAATTGAGTAGATTAGAGTGTTTTACTTCACTTGGGATTAATTTTAAAGTAATATTAGAATATAAAAATTGAGAAATGGTCAGCCATACAAAGGAGGTTATGACAAAATTTTCTTAAATTTTTTGGAAATAAATTTTATCTTCATGTTATTCTAAAAGAGTAATCCCCACCATTTGTGCATTCTAAAAGAATTTTTTTTAAATTATAGATGTGATGAGACGTGATGTGAATCAGATAGATGATGAATGGATGGATGGATGTGATGTGAATAGAGGTGATGAGAATTCGAGGTAAATAGATGTGATGAGATGTGATGTGAATTAGATAGATATGAATGAATTGATGGATGGATGTGATGTGAATAGAGGTGAAGAGAATGAGAGGTGAATAGATGTGATGAGATAAGATGTGAATTAGATAGATGATGAATGGATGGATGGATGTGGTGTGAATAGAGGTGATGAGAATGTGAGGTGAATAGATGCGATGAGATGTGATGTGAATCAGATAAATGTGAATGAATGGATGAGATGTGATGTCATGTCATGTGAATCAGGATGTAAATGAATGATATGGGATATGAGAGGTTGATATGTGATGATAATGGATGTAAATGTATAAGTGAAGAATGGATGTGAATTTATATGTGAAAGAATTGATGTGAATGAGTATGTGAAAGAATCGATATAGATGTGTATGTGAAAGAATGTGATGTGATGGAAAGAGATGTGATGTGTCATAAATATATATGGATGTGAATGTGATGAATATGAATGTGATGAATTTGAATGAATGTGAAAATGATGGATATGAATGAATGTGATGTGATAGATATGAATGTATGGATAGATGTGAGTAGTCCTATATGTGAACGATTGGATGGATGTGGGTGAATGAGATGAGTATGAATGAGATGAGATGTGGGTGAATGAGATGAGATGTGGGTGAATGAGATGAGATGTATATGAATGAGATAGGTTTGGCGATTGTTCCATCAACCATCTTGACAGTAATATATGTGACTTCAAGACACAGCTTGGCCATCTTTTCCCAGCATTTTTTGGTAATTATGCTTACTCTCACACCCCCATCTAGGACTCCTATTGCTATGATGCCCTTGGCAGTGATGACTGGTAGCAATGTATTAGAGTTGTCACCTTCAAAATATTGTCCTAGTGTATTGAGTGGAATTTCAACTAGAGAC
Organism: Cibotium barometz; assembly: GCF_041138505.1. NCBI lineage: Eukaryota > Viridiplantae > Streptophyta > Polypodiopsida > Cyatheales > Cibotiaceae > Cibotium > Cibotium barometz. The sequence goes on along the minus strand of NC_141055.1, from coordinate 21,317,833 downwards.
TTAGTGTTTTCTTCTTCCACTGGGGGTTTTGATCCAGGCATGACTCGAGGTGTTTCCATTGCATAATGGTGGCATGCTTTATGCGTGATAATGCTATGTTGCATTCTCCATTAAGAAGAGCTCCCATTGCTATAAATAACTTGGGATCTCCACTCAACTAGGAAGTTATAGTTATGCTTGTATTTGAAGTCATAAAATCTAGCAGTTTAGGGATGTTTAGATGCAAATTCGTTTCCCCCTTTCCATAGGAAGGTGTAGGTGAAACTAGAATATCCATCTCTGAGATAAGCTCAAGGTTATCGTACTCTAATTATCCCCTGAACCAATTAGGAATGAAACTATGAGTAGTGGATGCCTTTGTGAGGTCCTTGCCCCCTCTACGGTGGCCTGTCGGTGGCGAAAGCGGTGTCGGCCTCCCGCGCGGGGCAGGGATCCACACTCGGGGCCTCACCCCACGGATGTCCGGGACGAGAGGCTAGCCCGGGTGGTCCCTCCGAGACCGGGCCTGGAAGACTCCCCTCGCTCGAAAGGCATGGGCGATTCCGCCATGGAAAAATATTCTAATAGAGGAATTACTCTAACGAGTTAGAGTCTTAACTAGTTAAGCTGATCTGTCCGAACCTGAAGTCACATAGTCAGATCAAGAAGAGACTTGCACTTGGTCCATGGAATCACCGCTTTTTTCCTCATTTACGAGGCACAGCGCTGATCCCCTCCCACAGAACAAGGTCTTCTCAGGATTTAAACTAATTAATGTAACTAATCGTATCTAGCTATTTCTCGGGAATCCTCTGATCCAGCCTAACCCCATCCGGCCCATGGGTTAGCCAACCACCCGACCACTTTATTGGTGTGATTCCTTTATAAATATTTGGTTGTGTTTTTGCCTGGGTACCAAGGAAAAGAGTTCCTAGGCCCCCTAGCCGGCGATTCATGCAAAAATTAAGGTAGGCATACCACGTACACACCCACGTACACACCCAATATGAAATTACCATTTATAACAGATTCGACTGGCTTTAAAACAATTCTTCAATAGAAATCAGAATATTTTTTATCATCATTTTCTAAAATTCCGAGTCCATTGTATTACAATAATATCCTCTGGACTCTTCGTTGAAGACTAGCTGGCCAACCAACGAGATCGAGTATCAAAATTTGGTTCCCAAAAATCTTTCCTTTTAGTCCATCTGAAATCTTCCTTGATGTACGCATGGGTGTCCTAGCACCCGCGAGCCTGTGTATCGCCTGGTCAGAAACCTCTAAGATCCTCCTTAGGTGTCCTAGCACTTCACTCAGGGACCGCTTTGTCGGTCCTCGCCCATCGTATTGAAAGTGCACCATTTTAACCATACCGAGGCTGGTCAAGACCTCGGCAGGCTTTGCTACGAGCGACGTCCCTTGACGACTCCCCGCCAGCTGTTCCAACAAACCTCCTCTTAGAAAAACATAAGCGAAATGCTTCCTCCAGCATTCTGGCGTAAAACGGTCCTTTGAATTAAAAAAACAAAGGTTCCAATACAAGTAAAATTCCAATTTGAACTCATCCACACATGTGAAATAGGCGCCTCCTTGAAGGGCCCCCTTCTCCTTAGCAATGTGTCAAAAATGAATGATTACTCCAAAATATCTCATTTTTTTAATTAATACTTCATAATTTTTAACTAATAAATCTAGTACTCAGTCAACTCTTCATCTTATGTGGGCATTTACTCATTTTTGGGTATTTTCTTTTATTCTTTAGATTTATCTTATCCCAACACTTGGATTAATCTTATTGATCCATATAGGAACTTTAATTGGACCATAATCCAAAATTTTGAGAAAATCTCGACCCTTAAGCTAAGGTCTTCTAAATCATTTTTATGTAATTCCAATTGCACCTTGGAAAATCTATTTTGATTTTCTGTTCAGGGAAACATTTTTTTGATATTTGTAGAATTTACTTATCTAAAAATATCCCAATATTAATTTACCACTCTCTAGAAATTTTTATCTCACTAGACCAAGCAAGGAAAAATAATATTTTCTTGTATTCAGAAACATAGAATGATTACAAGGGATTGAAGTAGAGGCTTATTTGTTATTCAGGCTGCTGAGGTGGAATCTTACATCCTCTCCCACTTGAAAAACACGAGATGTTCTCATCTCGCAAAGTGGGGGTAATCCTTCGCCAACTCTTCTTCTTTCTCCCAGGTGGCGTCTGTAAGGTCCCTCCCAAGCCACGTATGTATGTGTCTCTTTTAATATAGATTTCAAGAAGGAAAGAGAGTGCACTTAGAGAAGAGTGAGACAATAAGGTTAGAAACATTAGGAAAGTGTTAGAATAAAAATATTAGCTCAAAAAATCCTAAAGGAAATAAGAAGATAAGAATAGTTCTATTAAGAGATAAGTATCTCCAAAAATAGAAATTCAAATTTAGGTGATAAGAGGTCATATTTAGAGTACTTTTACATATTTAGAGTCCATGCATACTAAAAATGTGGAAAAACAACGCATTTCTAAAGATGGCACGTTTGTGGCTATATACAGACGTTTTTGCCTATTCTACCCACGATAGCTTGTAGACTAGATGCCTTTCGGTTCTTTTGACTGGTTATACAACCATATTCTGAGTTTTTATGAGAGAGTTATGGCCAAAACAATTTGCTGATTCTGTCAGGGTCTCTACACATGAAAACTGTAAGAAGGCAGCAAGTAGCCTCAAGGTAATCCTAGAGCTTGAGATGTATATATCCCTTCATTATTATCTAATATCTTAGAAAAGAAGCTTAGATTGCTATGGTCTTTCGGAGGAAGAGGCCAAAACTCCATAGCTTTTCTTTTAAAGAAAGAATACTATGCCATAGCCCTGCAAGAGAAGGCTATTTTACCATAGACCTTCAAAAGAGAGAAAAGTCACAGTACGAGCAAGAGAAAATAAAGCTTGGGGATGATTGGATGATTTCAATCGCAAGAGAAGGTATTAGAAGACTCTACTCTCATATGTCAAGTTCTAAAGCTCTTGTTAACGAGCAAAGGCAACGATAAACGATAAATTTTCTATAAGGTATGGTCCCGGCTTCTCTATTAATTGTTAATAGTGATCTATTTGATTGATTAAAGTTTGTATTCTTTTAAACAATAGCATATGCCTTAATAAAGAATGTCTTATCACGTAATCTCAAGTTGAAATGCTAAAATCTTTGTGAAAAGGATTGTTTTCTTAAGAAGGTAACATGGATTCTAGTCCTATGGTTTAGTGAGTAAATGGATTGTTATCTTGGTTAAATTAAGATACAGGTACAACTCTCCTTGCCTTGACGCTGCCCCGTTCTTGTGCTTGGATAGCCGGACGACGGAGACGTTAGTAAGGCCCGGAGTTGGCCCATGGTATCCCTCATACCATTGGGAGAATGAGGTTTGCCGATTGAGGCGAGTGATTGTGATGTTGCCTAGTTCTGAGGGCCCAGGTTAGTGCGGTGAATTAGCCCACCCTAGTGCGCAGACATCCCTTTGAGGGGCGGGAGGATCGAGCGATGGAGCTTGAGAGGACGACAGGCCGGCTTGAGTCCTCGCCAAACGGCGGCGACCGACGATGTGTATGGTCCCGTAGGGTTTTGCCTAGCATGTAGAGACTGGAAGGCCGAATTCTAGATCATCGGTAGTATAAAGGAAAAGAATAAGAGAGCCGGTTTGGCTTGTATGAAATTGATTCATGTATAAACATTTTTTTTATAAATCTTGTCTTGGCATTATTGTATTGTATAAAAAGGCTGTTTTAACAAACCTTGTGAAAAGGGCCTTAATTAAGGAACATGTTTATTTATGTCAAACAGTGTGGTAGGATTAATTAGAAAACAAATTGACGCGTGAGTAGGGTGGAAAGTGGGAGGATGGAATGCCCCGACGGCATCATCCTACGGACAGGTGGACCCGATTAGTCGGGTAGCTTTTCAACATATTAAGTGAAAGCCCTACGTTAGATAAATAGGTTCTCGGACAATTCTATTTTAGAAGACTAGGCCAGCGGCTGTGCCTTGCATGGATGAGGAAAAAAGCATTATCTCTAGGAATCAAGACTAGTAGTTGCCCAAATTAAGATCAATTACCATATGGGTGATTTGATTTGTAGAAGACCACGCTCCCCCTACGGGATAGAACTAGGTCTTACCTATAAATCGTATCCTTGAATCTCTGCATGGTCAAGGTGTCGATGAGTAGGAAATTTTCTCCAAGATAAGACTTAGTGGATTATCTTAAGTGTTTCCCCTATTTTGGAAGGGAGGAACCTTACAAGTGGTATCAGAGCCGATCTTAGTTCCTAGGATTTGTTTTTCAAAGGTTAACTATCAACAAGGGATTAAAATAAGTGATTGTTTATCATATGAGGACGAATCAATCATCTCTACTAGCCATAGAAGTGATTTGAATATCCTCACATGTTGAGACAATCATCCTATGAAATTGTGCTTGTATCTTGGGGGTGCACACGCAAGATATTTGTACACTAAATTTGAGAAATAATAGTGGAGGAAACCTTTTGAGGAAAAACATAAGGTGATCAAATTAAGAAACTAGTGAGAGACTGAATAGAAGGATAGACGGAAACTTTGTTTAGAGACATTTTCAGGATATATCTCATTAGTTTGCATATTATAAATTATTAAGATTATAACTCCATTAAGGTTTGAATAGTTGACGTGTGAATGCTATCCATTGGATGCTTTACACTAGGAAAATCATCCAAGATCTTGAACCCATCTCAAACAAACATGGGTCTCGGATGTGTAATTCCTAGAGGATCATGCTCTTCGATGTGTTAATCCCAAGAAACTAGATGTGGAATTTTCAAAAAACTAATCATCTCAGATGTGTCAATCCTGATAATCTTTGGATGTGTCAATCCTGATAATCTTTGGATGTGTCAATCCCAAGGCACCAGATGTGTAATTCTCAAAAAAATGAAGATCTTAGATGTATTAATCCTGACTGTCTTCAAATGTGGTGCTATGATAAGTATTTGATAGTTTTGAACTTTTAAGATACAATGAAAGAAGCAAGCTCACCCTTGCTTGCGTCTAAAAATCATAAGAAATGCCAAATTAGTTGGAAGCATTGTTAGAACGAGAATCAGTTATGGGATGCCATGAAATTACACCTTCGTGAAAGGTTTTGTCCTCTAGGATTTCGAGAGGATAAAATGAATGAATTTTTGGAGCTAACCCAAGAAAGGAAGACCCTAAAAGAATGCCACCAAACTTTTGTTAAACTTCTCCAATTTGCTAGAGATGGATGAGGTAACTCTTCTCCATCGATTCATTTGGAAGCTTAATCTACCTTTGAATAACCTCATCAAGAATGTAAAACTATCCTCTATTTCAGAAGCCATAATTATAGCCAATGATTATGATAAAGTTTTTTTATATAGAAAGTATCGAGAAGGACATGAGTCCTTCCATGTTAATCAAGAAGAGGTCTCCTAATTCAAGAGGAACATCAAGCCCACTCCTGGCTATAAGAAATCATGAGCTAGAGAAAAAATTAGGTCAAGAATTAGGGATAGCAGAGTTAAAGATAACCGAATTCAACAACTATTTCTATTAGTAAATAGAAGAGGATTGGTGCAAGATTCATGTGAAGTAATGTGCATGATGAATAGAGCTATTCTACAGGATGATACTAAGATTATGAAATTGCTATCATAGGTTAGATTGCGTAAAGGATTGATTCCCTTACTTTTCTCCATGACAATTTGTTAAGTACCATATTACATGGGGGTATAGAATAAGAAATTTGAAGCTTCATAGCATTTGAGAGGTATATGGATGCATGAACTTAGGATAATAAGGCCAATTAACTTTAGAATAATAGACATTTTGGAGGCACAACAAAACAAGCCAAATACATGAAATAAGGGATGACTCTGAACAATGTTTAGATAAAAGAAGATTTCTACCTAGTGGGGACACCACTTTGAAAGAGACAGGAGGATTTACTTAGATACTATCCCAGTTCGCGAGATGAGGACATCTCGAATCTTTTAAGTGGGGGAGATTGTAAGGTCCCTCCCAAGCCACGTATGTATGTGTCTCTTTTAATATAGATTTCAAGAAGGAAAGAGAGTGCACTTAGAGAAGAGTGAGACAATAAGGTTAGAAACATTAGGAAAGTGTTAGAATAAAAATATTAGCTCCAAAAATCCTAAAGGAAATAAGAAGATAAGAATAGTTCTATTAAGAGATAAGTATCTCCAAAAATAGAAATTCAAATTTAGGTGATAAGAGGTCATATTTAGAGTACTTTTACATATTTAGAGTCCATGCATACTAAAAATGTGGAAAAACAACGCGTTTCTAAAGATGGCGCATTTGTGGCTATATATAGACGTTTTTGCCTATTCTACCCACGATAGCTTGTAGACTAGATGCCTTTCGGTTCTTTTGACTGGTTATACAACCATATTCTGAGTTTTTATGAGAGAGTTATGGCCAAAACAATTTGCTGATTCTGTCAGGGTCTCTACACATGAAAACTGTAAGAAGGCAGCAAGTAGCCTCAAGGTAATCCTAGAGCTTGAGATGTATATATCCCTTCATTATTATCTAATATCTTAGAAAAGAAGCTTAGATTGCTATGGTCTTTCGGAGGAAGAGGCCAAAACTCCATAGCTTTTCTTTTAAAGAAAGAATACTATGCCATAGCCCTGCAAAAGAGAAGGCTATTTTGCCACATAAAGAGAGAAAAGTCACAGTATGAGTAAGAGAAAATAAAGCTTGGAGATGATTGGATGATTTCAATCGTAAGAGAAGGTATTAGAAGACTCTGTTCTCATATGTCAAGTTCTAAAGCTCTTGTTAACGAGCAAAGGCAACGATAAACGATAAATTTCTACAAGGTATATATATATATTTTATTTTTCAATTATATATCATTCTTAGGGGTTGAGGTATGGCCCCGGCTTCTCTATTAATTGTTAATAGTGATCTATTTGATTGATTAAAGTTTGTATTCTTAGGGGTTGAGGTATGGCCCCGACTTCTCTATTAATTGTTAATAGTGATCTATTTGATTGATTAAAGTTTGTATTCTTTTAAACAACAGTATATGCCTTAATAAAGAATGTCTTATCGCAATCTCAAGTTGAAATGCTGAAAAGGATTGTTTTCTTAAGAAGGTAACATGGATTCTAGTCCTATGGTTTAGTGAGTAAATGGATTGTTATCTTGGTTAAATTAAGATACAAGTACAACTCTCCCTGCCTTGACGCTGCCCTGTTCTTGTGCTTGGATAGCCGAACGGCGGAGACGTTAGTAAGGCCCAGAGTTGGCCCATGGTATCCCTCATACCATTGGGAGAATGAGGTTTACCGATTGAGGCGAGTGATTGTGATGCTGCCTAGTTCTGAGGGCCTAGGCTAGTGCGGTGAATTAGGCCACCCTAGTGCGCAGACATCCCTCTGAGGGGCGGGAGGATTGAGCGATGGAGCCTGAGAGGATGACAGGCCGGCTTGAGTCCTCGCCAACGGCGGTTGACGATGAGGTGTATGGTCCCGTAGGGTTTTGCCCAGCATGTAGAGGTTGGAAGGCCAAATTCTAGATCATCGACAGTATAAAGAAAAAGAATAAGAGAGCCGGTTTGGCTTGTATGAAATTGATTCATGTATAAACATTTTTTTTTATAAATCTTGTCTTGGCATTATTGTATTGTGTAAAAAGGATGTTTTAATAAACCTTGTGAAAAGGGCCTTAATTAAAGAACATATTTATTTATGTCAAACAGTGTGGTAGGATTAATTAGAAAACAAATTGACGCGTGAGTAGGGTTGAAAGTGGGAGGATGGAATGCCCCGACGGCACCATCCTTTTACGGACGGGTGGACCCGATTAGTCGGGTAGCTTTCCAACATATTAAATGAAATCCCTATGCTAGATAAATAGGTTCTCGAGTAATTCTATTCTAGAAGACTAGGCCAGCGGTTGTGCCTTCTTGCATGGATGAGGAAAAAAGCGTTGTCCCTAGAAATCAAGACTAGTAGTTGTCCAAATTATGATCAATTACCCTATGGGTGATTTGATTTTTAGAAGACCACAATTCCCCTGTGGGATAGAACTAGGTCTTACCTATGAATTGTATCCTTGAATCTCTGCATGGTCAAGGTGTCGATGAGTAGGAAATTTTCTCCAAGATAAGACTTAGTGGACTATCTTAAGCGTTTCCCCTATTTGTGGAAGGGGGGAACCTTACAGCGTCTTCTAGAGGGAAGAACTTCCACTTAAAGAATTATCTGAGGACTCTGCTCCTGAGAATCTTCTCCCAAACGTCAAGGATTTCCTCAGGTTGGAGTACCATCTGGCCTTGAGTCGGAGAGATCAATTGTTCTTCATCAAGCATGTGACTCAGGCTAGGTACATACTTCTTAAGCAAACTGACATGGAATACATCATGTATCTTGAGATGGGGAGGCAGAAGAAGTTTGTAGGCTAGATCGCCCACTTTCTTTATGACAGCATACGGCCCATAGTATCTGGGAGAGAGCTTCTTGTACTTCCCTAAGGATAAGGAACTTGTTTTTGGTCTTACTCGAATGAAGACCATATCTGACTCTTCAAACTCTCTCTTTGACCTTTTTTTATCTGCATAATGCTTTTGTCTGTCTTGGGCTGCCTTTATATCTTTACGGATTGATTGCATTTGCTGGTCCATGTCATCAAGCATTTGTCTAGACATTTCGACTCTAATCAATGGGTCAGACCAAGTCAACGGTGTAAGGCAATCTTGTCCATACAAAGCTTTAAAAGGACTCATCCCAATGCTCCGATGATAAGAAGCATTGTAAGCAAATTCTACCAGATGCAGATGACTTAACCACTTCTTGGGTTTCTTGCCACAGCATGACCGAAGGATATCTTCTATTACCTGATTCACCCTTTCCGTCTGGCCATCTGTTTTGGGGTGATAGGTTGTGTTGAGATCCAAGAAAGTTCCTACTGCTTCAAAGAACACAGTCCGAAATTTTGATGTGAATTTGGGATCTCTGTCACTTACTATCCTCTTGGGTAAACCATGCAATATGAAGATCTCCTTAAGGAAAACTCTGGCAACATCCACTGCAGAGTATGTTTCTTTCACTAGAATCAGATGGGCAACTTTGGTTAGCCTGTCAACTACCACAAAAATGGAGTTGTAACCTGATTGCACTGAAGGTAATCCAGTGACAAAGTCCATACTGATGCATTCCCACTTCATCTGTGGAATGTCTAGAGGCTGCAGTTTCCCTAGCATCTTGACTCTCTGCCTTGACTCTTTGACACATTAAGCATTTTCGCACATGATCAAGTACATCCTTTTTGAGTCCTGGCTAGAAGAAGCTTTTCTTCACAGACATAGGTTTTTATAAACCCTGGACGTCCAGCTATCAGGCTATCATGGGCTTCTCTCAGAATTCTTCCCTTTATTCCCTCATCATTGGGGATACATAGCCGATTATTATAATACATGCATCCTTCATCCAGTTTGTATCTAAGAACTCGACTCATTTCCTGAGGAGTCTTGCTTTCCTGCATCAGAAGGGTAGCAATAGGGGCAAAGAATTTGTCCTGCAAGATTTTCTCCTTTGCTTCATTGATCAATGGATTTGACACCACTGTTATTGCAAGCAAGGAGGCTTTTTTGCTGAGTGCATCTGCAACCACATTTTCTTTCCCCGACTGATACTTTATTTCAAAATTGAATTCCTGCAGGGTTTGCATCCATCTCCTTTGACGCATGTTGAGATCCCTTTGGGTGAAGATCCACTTCAGACTTTGATGATCTGTCACTCATCAAGGTGAACCTTTGTCCCAAAAGATAATGTCTCCACAACTTCAGAGCATACACTACTGAGAGTAACTCCAAGTCATGGATGACATAACTCCTCTCATGTATTCTAAGTTTTCTGGATTCATAGGCCACTACATGACCTTCCTGCATCAGAGCACCGCCTAAGGCAAACCCACTGGTATCAGTATAACTATCTCAAAGGGTTTGGTAAAATGTGGCAATTTAAGGACAGGGTTGGTTATTAAGGCTGTCTTTAGCTTGTCAAAGGCACTCTGACACATTGAAGTCCACTGAAAAAGTGTACTCTTCTTGAGAAGGTTAGTTAAGGGGGATGCTATCTAAGCATACCTAGGTATAAAGATCCTATACCATCTGGTTAACCCTAGGAATCCTCTGGCTTCCTTTACTGACTTGGGTTCTGGCCATTCTACGATTGCTTGGATCTTTGCGGGGTCAGGAGAAATCCCATCCTAACACTATGAATCCCAAGTATTCCATCTGGTCAACAGAGAAAGAACATTTGCTCTTCTTTGCAAAGAGTTGGTATTTCCTTAGGATTTCTAGGACCTTGCGCACTTGATCTTCATGGTCTGTAGCATTCTTTGAGTATACCAAGATATCATCAAAGAAGACAAGAGCAAAATCATCCAAGAATTCTCTCTGAGAATGTCTTGCATAAGACGATTGAATGTTGCCAGGGCATTAGTCAATCCAAACGGCATGACTGTGAACTCCTAATGCCCATAGCGAGTATTGAATGCTATCTTTAGGATGTCCTACTCCTTGATTCTGATCTGGTAATACCCGAATTTGAGATCTATCTTTGTGAACATTTGGGTCCCACTTAACCGATCCAGAAGTTCATCAATCCTAGGAATAGGATACTTATTCTTAATTGTTAATTGATTCAGTCCTCTCTGTAGTAGTCAATACTACAGAGTCTATATTCAAGGAAGCATCGAGCATGTTGGCTAAAAGCAAACCACTTAAGCAATGGTGGCAGCCTGCTTATGATCATTGTGTGAGAATGGTTAAGGTGGAAAGCATATGGTGGAAGCAATGGCATGTATCTCTTAAGCATGTCATCTACAAGAAGCCAAGCAAACACAAAGAGTGGGGTGCACCATCATTGAGGTGTACATCTTCATCGACAAACAAATAAAGACTTAGATGGCATCAATGTAATAGCCTCTAAGGCTCTAGGAACACTTTTGTAAATCCTAGATAACCACACCTATATTCAAGCCTTGTAGCCTAATGTTATAAAGGCATCTTATGTCCAATACCACCTATTCCATCCTTCCATAGTTGGTATTGAGGGGGGGTATTAAGAGACTAAGGTTGAGTAGAAGAGTGAGAGAAGGGTGTGAGTGTGAATGGACTTGAGGTCCACTTGTTCACCTATTTAAAGGTGAGGCCATGAGGCATTTTGTATGAGAGCAAGGCCTAGTTGTATGTATAAGCAACTTAATAAGCAAGATATTATTCTTGTATTTTGTGAGTCTCTCATCTCCACACACTTGATCTAACATGAGCACCACGTTTTCTCAACAGTCTTAACGTTCCATCTTTCTTCTTTTGAAAGAGAACAGGCGCACCCCAAGGTGAGACACTGGGTTTGAGGAATCCCTGTTCTAACAGTTGTCTTAACTATTCCTTAAGTTCTATGGCTTCAGGGAGTGGCATTTTGTATGCACCCTAGGCTACTGGCTGAGCTCCGGGGGTTAATTGGATCTCATGTCGATCTCATGATCTACTTCACAAGATGGAGGCATCTTAGAACACCATATTGGGGAATATGGGAATTTCCCACAAGTTTGGGACACGTGGTCAAAAGTTTGGATTAACCATAACTTGAACACCACTAATCCAAAATGAGCGCTTTATAGCTCTTTAGATTCCATTTTTCAAGCGCTTTCCAACGATAGGTCATATGATAGGGTTTTGAGAAACTTACAAACATGTTATCCATGTCCCCTTTTTTAAGTATTCAAAAATGGGAATTGGAAAATTCCCAAATTCACTAATATGGTGTTTTAGTTAGCTCATCAGGAAACACATATGCATACTCACTTAACCACTCTGGTTCTTTAGCCTTGCATTTTATGTCTATTGGATTCATTTTAACGACATACACAGCTTGCCTCTTTCTGAGCCCTTTTAATAATTTGGAAGCCTTGACTAATTGTAGCACTGGGGATCCAAAAATTCCAATTCCTTGAACTTTATTCCCGTGAAGGTCAAGGAAAGAGATGGTTCCTTTGTGACAATGAATGTCAGCCTCATTCTTTTAGAGCCAATCCATTACAAGGATTCCATCACATATTCCCAGGGGTAGGACTCTGAAGAACTGGCACTTTGTTACGTTCCCATCTAGGCTAAACTGAATAAGGTCAGTCTCAAGGTGAGTGAAAAGAATCTTCCCATTGGCTATAATTCCACTTGCATAGGTTTCCCTGTTTTTTGATTTAGCACTAATTTACGCAGACATCTTGGGGAAATAAAAGAATGAGTACTGCCTAAATCAATCTTGAATTGCTTACCCTGGTACTCTACTGGAGGAGTCTGGAGGACTGAGAATTGACAGTTATTTCCCTGATGCTCTATTGCTGCATAGATCTGTCCTTTCTCTTCCTCTACTTCCTCAACTATGGTGACTGCTCTGGCTACTACAGTCTGAGGTGGAAATCTCTCTCTTTGGTTATTCCAATTCTGGGAGGGAGTTCGGAGATTGCTTTGCATGGAGGCTGCAGGCTGACCTGGCACTCTTCTTGGGTTACCTTGATTCTGGCGTGGGGGACCCTGATATGAAGGAGTCGGTCTCTGAACTCTGGGACCCTGATTGGACTGATATGAAGGAGTCGGTCTCTGAACTCTGGGACCCTGGCTTCCTTGGCCCCCCCGAAGGAGATGGGCAATCCTTGAGCTGGTGCCCAAATCCTTGACATCCGAAGCATTTGTTCTCGCTTTGAAGCTCTTCCCTTTGCATTCTGGAGAGAGCCGAAGTTCCTGAGAATGTACTTCGGTTGAAAGGTCTTCCTTCATTTTTGAAGCTTCCCGTCTCCACATTCTGGTTAGGACCTTGGTGTCTCTTTGGAGGTGGAAAGTTGGAAGAACTTCCCAATGTCTGAAATCTTTTAAAGGATGAGGGAGTTGGCTTTGGCGTGGGACTTTCATGATGAAGGTTTTGGCAAAGTCCTTCACCATTCTGATAGCTTCTGCCATGGACACTGGCTTGGCATTCTTGACCAGTGTTTCCAAGGGTTTGTTCATTCCCCGAATAATGAACCTGGCCATGAGTTGCTCTTCATCTAGAGGTGGTGAATATTTGAGTAGAAGAGCGAAGGCCTGGTGATATTCCTCGATGGTTTTGCTCCCCTGCTTTAGCTCTAAGAATTCGTTCAATTTTGGTTTCCAAAAACCCAGGGGGACAAAATCTCTTCCTCAAATAGGCTTTAAGGTCATTCTAGGACTGAGTATTCTTGTCCAGACGGTTGGTGTCACAATGGTTCCTCCATGCTACCTTGGCTATTTCCACTATTTTTAGCCTGGCAAGAGCCATTTTGCTTCGCTCATTGTAGCCTGTGACATCAAAATATTCTTCCATAGCTTCCACCCATTTCTCCACAGCCTCGCCCAGGTTCTCCCCTTCTCCTTTGAAGGGTCCTGGGGCTGAGTTCTATGAAGAGCCTTGCGAATGTCGGGGTCAAGCTCATCATCTTCAGAGAGAGGGTCTGGTTGACGGCCATGGTTTCCTCGTCTCAACAATTCCTGAATCATTTGCAAACATCGCAGCACTCACTTCAGGCATGTTTACATTCAATGTGAACATTCTGCCCACTCTGTTTCCTTTTGCAACCAACCTGCACTTGTCTTTAAAGTCTCCAACATAACAACCATCAGGGTTAAACTGAACCTGCACTAGCCAACTGAAACTAGATTCTTTGTTATGTTTGGAACATGAAGTACATCTACAAGGTACTTCACTTTGCTATCCTACATAGACAATGGCACATCTCCTACATGGGCAATTGGATGAGCAGTGTCATCCCCCCTGTTTCCACAAAACCTGGTCTTTCAAGGTTTTTCATCTCCTTGAACCACTCCCCATGACTTGTCATGTGGTTCGAAGCACCTGAATCAACATACTATACATCATCTTTATGTGCTGCTTCAACATTTTCAGACATGGCATTAACGACATGCTGCATAACAAACAACCTTTCATTATCCTCATTGTTTCTGCTCGAGGATGCATAGTTGTTTTGGTGCAATTTCCCATTTTGCATGTCAGCCTGCTTCTTATAACAATCTACCTGCACATGTCCAGGATTACCACAATAAAAGCATCCACGTGTATCATTATACTGCCTTTGCCAATTTCCATGACCTCTTTGAATCCCCCTGCCTCTGAATTGGCCTCTTCCACCTGCGTGTTGTTGTTGTTGTTGTGAATTCTGGGGTTGTTGTTGTTGTTGCTGCTGGCCATGATTCTGATTACCTGTTCGGCCACCTCCTTGGCCGCGTCCACAGCCTCCTCTACCTCGTCCTTTTCCTGAACTTGTGTAGAAGATAAGAAAAAATTCATCCAAGTAGGGATAGAATATATCTTGCATTAGGCAGTTGAAACTTGTAGGAGCATTGGTTAACCCGAATGATATCATAGTAAACTCATAGTGGCGATAACGGGTATTGAAAGTTTTCTTGGGTATATCTACTTCCTTGACTTTGATTTGATAGTAGCCAGATCTTAAATCTATCTTAGAGAAAACCTTGGCCCCATGAAGCCTGTCAAGAATCTCGTCGATGTGGGGGATAGGGTACTTATTCTTGATAGTGACTTGATTTAACCCCTAATAATCTATGCAATCTATGCAGAGACTAAGAGTGCCATCATTCTTCAATTGGTGGAAAATAATGGCTCCCAAGGAGAGCCGCTTGGGCATACAAATCCTTGATCAATGAGTTGGCAAAGTTACTCCTTGAGTTCAATGGCTTCTGGGAGACAGGTTGAGCACTAGGAATTACCTCGATTTCATGGTCGACTTCTCGAGGGGGTGGTAGTCCTATAAGCTCATTAAGAAAGAAGTTAGATAATTCTTGGAGCCAAGAGGGTTCTGATTCTTTATTGGGTTCAACAGCTTTGTTGAGCTTGACAAGGAAAACTTGTTGTCCCTTACGTTGTCGTGACATGGGCGGTGTTTCTAGGAAAGCGCGGGACTTCTGGCTGTGAGAGTAGTTTCCAAAATCCCAGCAAGGAAACAAAATAGATAGCTCTTCAAGGAGCATAAGACATCACCGTTTTTGTTGACATGTACATGTGCCAATTCACTTCAATTCTCAAAGCTTTGAAATTAGTATCATTCTCCCTATCTCTTCCTTGGTTAATCATCACACATGCACTCCCAAAATCACACACAGAATTACCATCATAATCATAACACACATACTAGCAAAGAACAACCGAGCTTGGGATCAAGAGGTAGAAATCAGCTCAACAACAAATGCACAGCCTATTGGAGCATATCCCCAAGAAACACCAACATACTAGATACTGGTAGCTCGAGGATGGTCATGAGCACCATAGCACGATTGGGAAGGCCACGACTCCTGGATCTTAAAGCTTCAATCACAATTAATATTTCGAGGATGCTTGAGCTCTTTGTTCACTCTATGGGCTCACACCATAGCTTCCGAGGCTCAGCCAACAGCAGTGCCCTCCAAAACATTGCCAACGGATGGCTACACAAACTACCACAGCAGCAAATTCTCTTGAGCTCGTTTTCAGTCCATGGACAATGAAGGCCTTATCACCAGAGTGTCCAACCAGTCGTCCTTCGCATGAACTCAACAGTAGTCCCCTTCATTTTTCGGAAGTTTCAGGAGGCGTATCACTAGATGCAACTTGATTTCCTCTGTAATTCGAACTCCTACAAGGCTTGAACAGAAATTGACTTCACAAAACAAAGTATTCTGCAATAACCCAAACTCTGGTTTTTCTTTTTCTCTTCTCTGCATATCTCCCCCTACAGTACCCCGTTTTCTAGTTTTTCTCCCCTTTCTCATTCCTTTCCCCGCCAGAGAATCGGGCCACCCTTCACCTTTTGCAGCTAATATTTCGTATTTCCCCGAATTCAAATACACTTGCGCCTCCTTTTTTTTAGCTTTAAACTCGGATATCTCCTTTTTTGTTATTGCCACGCAAGCTGCTGCCTTCATATACCTCCTATACATCTGATATATCTACTCCTTGTATGCATATGCATGGACCAAAGCAGCATCAAACATCATGTGCATATCATAAATCTACTAAAGCATGCATCATGCATGCACTTCCATACGAGGTAATCACTGACTCGACCCATCGATACCATAGAGAAGCTACTACACATCATGCACATGGGTAGCCATTTACATCATTTACATAACCCTTTGACGAGCCACCCATACCATCATGCACATAGCCACGCAGACCATGTACATAATTGAGTGTTTCCAACTTACCCACGAGGTCTGAGTAATAGCAGAACCACCCCCACCACCTCCCTACTCACAAGGGCCATCTTGAAATAGCTCTCACTAGCATAGTTGCCACTAGGTTCACCATCCATGGGCATGAAGATATTGTTGAAGGGATCATTCTAGGCTATGAGGGTACACAAAGACTTTGAATGTGTGCAGCATCTTATTGAAGTCCTCCTTCTTTTGCTCATTCCGAGTAAGAATAGAAATCATGGCATTCCAAGACACGATATCTCAAAAGGGCATTCTTCAAAACCAATCCTTATATCATACATGCTCTCACATTTCCATACATGTTGAGAAGGGTGTTCCCTACAGGTCTACCATAAGCATAAAGCTCCATAATTCACACCACACTCATGTACAGAAGCTTCGAGACCTGACTCAGCCTTAGCTCGTCTTATTGAACCTCATTTACAATATGAACATATGTACTTAGGCATCATATAATGAGTCAAGTCATGGCACTTAATCCCATGCATCTGGATTTGCATTTAATGGCCTCATATGCATGGTTTCACACCATAGACGTGCCATGGCACGACATCCACCCCCTCTAAACCTGCACATCCTCTGGTATGTGCCAAATCATCATCAAGATCCACATATATCTGGATGTCGTCTTCATCTTCTACTTTATCAGGGAAATCATCCTCTTCCTCTTCAGCCATATCCATGCTATCACTGTCAAGCCTCTCATCCCGAGTCTCCTGTGAATCAAAAGGATCACTGTCATGCCTTCTTTTAAACATCTTGATTCTTTTGCCTGCCACAAGATTCTTTATCTCTGTTCCATCAAGCTCACACAGAGTATACGTGGCATTTCCTTGCACATGCTTGACAATGTAAGGGCCAAACCATCTTTTTGCAAACTTTCTTTGGACAGTGAACTGGTTGTCAAGGCTACTATCATACATTAGAACCCAATCACCTTCTTCAATAGGTTTTGGCCGGAGTCTGTGTCTTCTATCAAATCTTTCTTTATTTTTCAACCTTGCATCTTTCAAATGAGCTTTAGCAAGCTCTACATCTTCAGGCCTCCTCTCCAGCTGCCTTATTCGCAATGCAAGGAAGTCTTCCCTGTTCAATCCTTCCACCCAGGGTAATACATTCCAAGTTGGAACTACTTCTTCAACTGGCATTACTGGCTTCTGACCATACATTAATTCTGCAGGCATGTATCCTGTCACTGAGCTATGAGTTGTACGGTCAGCCCACAAAGCATATGGTAGCAGCCTTGCCCACTCTCGCATTCTTTCTCTGCATGCCTTAGCCAAAGCTTTAATGATTGGAGGATGTCCTCGCTCACTTTTACCTTTGCCCTCAGGGTTGTAAGCACATGTTAGGGATAGTTTGATGCCGATTCTAGAGAAGAATTCCTTTGCTTCTTCAACATCTAGCTCACCCCTATCAGCTGTTATTTTCCCAACACAACCATACCGGCAAATCACATCTTCCAAGAGAAATTTGCATACTGTTTCCGTACTCTTTGTTTTAAGAGCACGCCCCTCTACCTGATTTGTCAAATCTTCTCTTGCAAGTGCTATGTACCGCATCTGCCAAATTCCCAAAGGCATTGTAACTAGATCCACTACCCATTTGTAGTGCATGGCAGGTGGGTAGGTTGGTTGCAAGCCATCACGATGTCGCACATTTGAGTACATTTGACATACCATGCATGTTTCCACATATTGGAAAATATCCTTGTACATTCCTTTCCACCAATATCTTTCCTTTATTTTGGTAAAGGTGGCCCACACACTTCGATGTCCAGCCCAGAGACTCTCATGGAATTCTTTCATGAGCTTCCCTTGAGTCTCTTTATCACATATGACTCTCTGTGGCATAGCATTCCTCTGCTTAGGATGCTTCCACAGGTACCCATCCTTTAGAAAATACCCATATGCTTTTCTGCGGATCCTCTTAAATTCTGAGTCAGACCAATTTTCCTGTCTTGTCAGATTACTCAAGTATTGACCAATAAGCAACCAATCTCCTTCATACATTTCCTCAGTAAAAGACTCAAGTGCATTTGATAGGCAAGTATGGTCCCCTTTTGCATATGCAGTAGTGTAGAACTTTGTACCTACATCATCAATGTCACTAATCATCCCTTCTTCATCTTCATACCTGGCTCTTGATAGCATATCTGCAACTGGGTTGTCTTTTCCTACAATATGCTCAAACTCAGGATTTAGTGACTTGATATAGGCAATCCACCTAAGCATAGCGATATCTAGAGTGGTGCAGCTTACAATCATCCCAAGGAGTGGCAAGCAATCAGTTTCCACAAGTACAGATGCCCCAATAATATATTCTTTTTCACATTTTAGAGCAGTGACTATTCCCCATAACTCTCTCTTGATCTGCAGATATTTTTGTTGACGAATGCTTAATACCTTTGCTCCAAATCTGATTACATACCTGTGATCATCCTCATCATCTTGCCCTACTGCCCATCCTATCCCAGTAGGACTAGTATCAACTGTAACAATCACAGGCCTGCCACACTCATAATCCGCCTTTCTTAGAGTAGGTGATGATTGGAGCAGATATTTCAGCTTCCGCATAACTTTAGTATGTGCTGCACTCCACAAAAATTTTTGATTTTTCCTCAAAAGTTGATAAAGAGGATCTGCTATATGTGCATAATGTGGGATCCATATAACATAAAAGACACATGCACCAAGAAATCTCCTCAGCTCTGTAACATTAATGCATATCTCTTTCATTCTTTGTATTGCATCTATCTTGGTTGGACAAGGTCGGCGTCCACTAGTACTACAAAGATGCCCCACTATTAGCACTTCACCAATCCCAAACACTGATTTCAGTCCAGATAAAGTAAGATTCATCTCTTCAAGCCTAGATAGAATCATATCACAATCCTTTATATGATTCGCACAAACTTGTGGCACCCCTTCGAATCCAAATCCCCATCTTTGTCTTTCTCATCACAGCCCTTTATTAGTACATCATCCAGAAAAGGCATAGTTATTTGTGGTATGAAGTCTCGCAAGACTTTATTCATTCCATTCATCATATGCGCCACTGAGTTGGTGGCTCCCTGTGGTAAGGTACACATCCTTACCAATCCCAAAGGAGTTTTCATTGTGGTCAAGTCCCTGCTTTGTATATCCAGCTGGAACTGATCATATCCCGAATATAGATCACCCATAGAGTATATAGCTTTCCCTGCAAATGCTTCTGCAAACTCATCCACAATCGTACCTGCTCCCACATTTCTGATTGTGACCTTGTTTACAGGTTGCATGTCTTGAATGAAGCGCAATGTTCCATTCCTCTTTGGCATGGTAAACCATTTGTTGGAGTATGGAGCGCATGATGGCTCCAAAATTCCCATCCTGATCTTTTCTTTTAGTAATTCCATCAGCTTTGGCAAGAGAGCCTTTGGTACTGGAATCGGCCCGCAGGTTCCAGGGCACATGTGGAACCGTGAAGATCACCATTGGTGCTATTATGCTTGGATCAACACAGCCTATCTCATGCGGCTGAAAAGCAAAGGCCTTCCCATGTTTTACAAGCATCTCCTCAAAGCATTCCTTTTCAACTGGCAACAGAAAATCCTTTTCACCAATCTTCAGCTCTTTTAGGGTTTCCTGTGTAAACTTATGCCCAATTTTCTTCGGATCTTTGAGATTCGGTTGCATAGAGGCTTCATCTATTTTCTCCTTGCTTCCTGGTGGCAAGGGCAAGGCAACTGGTTTCACCTTCTTTGCAACCGTTTTATACTTTGTATCAACATGAGCATCCATCTCACAATTCATGTTTTTACATTCCATCCCCTTAAATTCTCGGATTATATCATACATCCCCACAGATGACACCTCTATCATCTCATTTCCACCCTGTAAGTATGCTCTTTCCATAGCAAAAAGCACATCCATAGTATCCACAAATGACACCTCATCAAGCACTCCTGAAATAAACTCATTCTTCTCCAAAAGACCACGCTGCTCCAGACTTTTTTGTTTATTTTGTACATGTCGACGCATGCAACGCTTCAAATCCTTGCTTTTTACAAAGACAAGTGACCCATAGCTAGAAAATTCCTGAAAATTTGCTGAAAAGTTATTTACATTGATTGAGTCCTGCGAGAACTCATTTTCCCTTGTACCATTGGAATCCCGATTTACAATGGCACCTGGCCAAAATCCCTCATCTCCCTGTAGTTCATGAATTCTCTATTTATCTTTGGGAGTGACTGTGCTCGAAGAGACTCACGGTTCCTTTCATGATTAATGCAAACTGTCAAGAACTGAACAGCTTTCTTGCCATCTTTACTCCTTATTCTTGCATATGCCGAGCCATCATCCAAAACTTTTGTTTCCATCCTCACAGCTGTAATGTAGGGTTGCCCAAGGATGAGGGGATACGATGACATCTCCTGAACAAAGAAGTTCTGATCATCTTTCACATCCCCTATAGTTACCCTTACATTTGGACATGCTGCATAGAGCTCTCAAAATGAGTTATTAGCTGCTTTAATCATCCACCCATGATCTACATCCATTGGCCACTTACATTTGTTGTAGAGATTTTTAGCCATAAGATTATTTCAGACCCATGATCAATTAGAGCGACATACGGCTCTTCCAAGTCACCTATCTTGACAAGGGTTTCAAAGTTTGCTCTTGCCCAATGGCTCCTGGAGTAATGACTCTTTGTAAGAACTTCTTTTTCATCATCCTCATCCACAAAGCGCACTTGTCGTGCCCCTTCAGCAGAGTGATTACATTCCACCACATTTTCTCTCTCTTCCTTTTGCTATACCTGTACTCCATGAGTCTTGGAAGTGCTTGCCTCCCCTTGTGATGGAATAGATTCAATTATGGACTGCCTTTTCCTTCGTATAATATCAATTATCTCATCATGGAATTCTTTCTTTGCAATCCCCAAGACTTCCCCTAGTGTAAATTCCACCCTGCTGTTTAGAATCCTCTCTTCAAGCACCTTTTTGAGATCTGTCGGCTTCAATATCAGATTGAAGCTTGTAGAGTGGACTTTTCCCTTTACCCTTCTCCTTCTCATGCTTCATTTTTGCTAGCACTTCTTCCATTGATACTTTCTGTGGAGGTCTGCTATGCGGTGGAGGCATATGTGATGGCCCAGGATCCTTCTTTTCACTTCCACGGGTAACTCTTTTTGATGACCCTCCTTCCTCATTTTCCCTTTTACGCGTCTCCTCTACCTGTGCCTCATTATTCTGGCATTTAGCAATGTAGGCATGAACAGATAAAGAATCCACAGGCTCCTCCCAGCCAGTCTCAAGACGTATACAGTCACCTGCCTCATGCAAAGCCTGCTTAGACACCTTCTTTGACGCAATTAGTTCCATTGTTGATGGCCAAAAATCTTTATTCTCATAATCTTCATCATTCTCAGATTCCTGCTTTGATTGACCAGCCTTTAACCCATAGGTTGCTGCCTCAACCATAGAGATGGCATGGCTAGCAGCCATATCCTCAACCAGCTTTTTCATCCCTCCTTTCCCAAAGTTTGTGCTTAATGGAAGACCAGTCTCTGTAAGGTGGATTTTTCCATCTTTGAAAAACACAAGTTGATTTCTGAGGGCTTCCTTATAGCTAGCACAATCTTTCTTTGCATGTTCTGGGTCATCACACCATATACATCTGAATGTAAACCCTTCTTTGCTTTGAGGCCTTTGCATAGAAGCCTGCCCTAATGGTAGCCCTTTTCCCTCAATCCTGGACATCTTCAATTTTAGGTCTCGCATACCCTTAATAAGCTCATCCATCGGCCCTTCTACCTTTGGGATTGTAGCAGCCAGTTTTGGTAGATTCTCAGGGATAACAGCAGTTATAGGGGTTGCCGAGCTCATCACCATTTTATCCCTCCTTCGCTGCCGCTTTGCTAGCATGGTGACCGCATCCTCGACATCATTCCAATCATTCTTTAGCCCCTGCTCTGTATCCTTATCCTCAAGGAGGATTTCCAGTTTCTCTTGGAGATCTTTCCCAGCTGCTTGTAAGAAGAGCTCTGTTTTTTCTCTGTCCAAAGTTGTGCGCTCTATCCTTGACAGCTGGGCATAGCGCTTCTCAAACTCTCTTAGCAACTCTGTGGGCAGAAATTCCCATTTTGGGTTTCGTAACCCATTCCAAGAAAGTTCGTTTGGTCACCCGCTCAGAATCCTCCATGAAATAATCATCCTTCAAAGCAAGCTTGAACTCCTCCCAATTCCTGCCATCATGTGCTGCCTGTAATCCTCTTATGCGCTCTCTTATTTCAGGAACACATACCAGCTCAAAGCTTCAAACCATATCCTCCTCAGTCACCTTGTTTAGCTCCATTTCCTTTGTGTAATTGCGTAAGTACTTTGTGATGTCCTTACCATCAAATTGATCCACCTTTTTCACAATTGACTGCAGTGCTTTAGTCGTGGAAATTTGTATATGCAACAGCAGCTTGCTGCTGTTGCATATACATAGTAAACATCTGAAACATTTGCATAACCCCGGGGTCAAAATGAACCCCCTGTCCCTCAGAATTCTCAGCCATAGCTTTCTTGTGTATTTCACCACACTCTTACCCCAGCAGTTTCACGTCGGGTTCACCAAAGCTATCGTGACGTGGGCGGTGTTGCTGGGAAAGCGCGGGACTTCTGGCTGTGAGAGTAGTTTCCAAAATCCCAGCAAGGAAACAAAATAGATAGCTCTTCAAGGAGCATAAGACATCACCGTTTTTATCTCTTCCTTGGTTACAAGTTCATCATCACACATGCACTCCCAAAATCACACACAGAATTACCATCATAATCATAACACACATACTAGCAGAGAACAATCGAGCTTCGGATCAAGAGGTAGAAATCAGCTCAACAACAAATGCACAGCCTATTGGAGCATACCCCCAAGAAACACCAACATACTAGATACTGGTAGCTCGAGGCTGGTCATGAGCACCATAGCACGATTGGGAAGGCCACGACTCCTGGACCTTAAAGCTTCAATCACAATTAATATTTCGAGGATGCTTGAGCTCTTTGTTCACTCTATGGGCTCACACCATAGCTTCCGAGGCTCAGCCACCAACAGAGCAGCGCCCTCCAAAACATTGCCAACGGATGGCTACACAAACTACCACAGCAACAAATTCTCTTGAGCTCGTTTTCAGTCCATGGACAATGAAGGCCTTATCACCAGAGTGTCCAACCAGTCGTCCTTCGCATGAACTCAACAGCAGTCCCCTTCATTTTTCGAAAGTTTCAGGAGGCGTATCACTAGATGCAGCTTGATTTCCTCTGTAATTCGAACTCCTACAAGGCTTGAACAGAAATTGACTTCACAAAACAAAGTATTCTGCAATAACCCAAACTCTGGTTTTTCTTTTTCTCCTCTCTGCATATCTCCCCCTACAGTACCCCGTTTTCTGGTTTTTCTCCCCTTTCTCATTCCTTTCCCCGCCAGAGAATCGGGCCACCCTTCACCTTTTTTGCAGCTAATATTTCGTATTTCCCCGAATTCAAATACACTTGCGCCTCCTTTTTTTTAGCTTTAAACTCGGATATCTCCTTTTTTGTTATTGCCACGCAAGCTGCCGCCTTCATATACCTCCTATACATCTGATATATCTACTCCTTGTATGCATATGCATGGACCAAAGCAGCATCAAACATCATGTGCATATCATAAATCTACTAAAGCATGCATCATGCATGCACTTCCATAAGAGGTAATCACTGACTCGACCCATCGATACCATAGAGAAGCTACTACACATCATGCACATGGGTAGCCATTTACATCATTTACATAACCCTTTGACGAGCCACCCATACCATCATGCACATAGCCACGCAGACCATGTACATAATTGAGTGTTTCCAACTTACCCACGAGGTCTGAGTAATAGCAGAACCACCCCCACCACCTCCCTACTGGTTCACCATCCATGGGCATGAAGATATTGTTGAAGGGATCATTCTGCCTATGAGGGTACACAAAGACTTTGAATGTGTGCAGCATCTTATTGAAGTCCTCCTTCTTTTGCTCATTCCGAGTAAGAACAGAAATCATGGCATTCCAAGACATGATATCTCAAAAGGGCATTCTTCAAAACCAATCCTTATATCATACATGCTCTCACATTTCCATACATGTTGAGAAGTGTTCCCTACTACAAAGTCTACCATAAGCATAAAGCTCCATAATTCACACCACACTCATGTACAGAAGCTTCGAGACCTGACTCAACCTCAGCTCGTCTTATTGAACCTCATTTACAATATGAATATATGTACTTAGGCATCATATAATGAGTCAAGTCATGGCACTGAATCCCATGCATCTGGATTTGCATTTAATGGCCTCATATGCATGGTTTCACACCATAGACGTGCCATGGCACGACAACGTGCTCCCTTGAGAAGATGTTTTTCTTTGACTACCCGAAACTTGGGTTTGCATGTCTTCCCTTGAACTAGCACTACTTGGCCGTGCTTATTTTTAAAAGTGATACTCCCCTGGTTACAGTGAATACTAGCATTGTTTGCGACTATCTAGTCCATCCCCCAAGGATCACATCATAAATGTCTAATGGTAGGACTCTAAAATGGCCATGAGTTTGTTCACTACCCAATTCAAAATCAAGGTTTCCTATAGAATGGTGAGATACTACTTCCTTCCCATTAGCTAGCTCTACAAACATTTTCCTAGTTGCTTTTTGATCCAGGTTTAATTTCCATAAACACCTTGGATAAAGAAATGAATGGGTACTACCGCAATCAATCAAAAGGTGGAATGGCTTACCAATGATGAGCAGCTGGGATTTGAATAACACTAAATTGCTCATTAGGACCCTGATGCTCTATCGCCACATGGATGGTGGCACGCTCTTCTTCGGCCATTTCCAAAGTTGCTTCTTTATTTATAGCATAGGTGTGGGCAACTGCTTTGTGACCTTTGCCATGTCCACCACCCCTTGTACCTTGGTGGATGGGGGTTCCATGACCCTGATTTGCTCGACCACTTTGAGGAAAGGATGTTGCAAGCTTGGGGAAATTGGCTTTAAAGTGTGTGGGATCATTGCAATGGAAACACACAAGGGCCTCTCTAGTAGAAGCACTATATGTGTGGGGGACAAAGGGGTTGGTTGGCCGACCTCGATTGTAGTTGGGAGCATTTGACTGCAACTTCTGTAAGACTGGCCTTTAGGGTTTAATTCAGGGTGAGATCTCTTTTAGGGCCTAGCTTTGCCAGACTTCAACTCCTTCACAAGAGGTTTGGCTCATATGAGAGCATCTTGCAATGTACTCGTCCTCATTTCTTTGACAAAGGTTCATTCAAGCCTTGGCAAAAGCGGGCTACGTGTTGGGAGGTAGTCATGGGTGGGGCATATTTCTAGAGAGTGATGAACTTATAGTAGTGCTCCTCCAGAGTTAAGCTGAGTTGCTTGGGGCTAAAGAACTCATTCATCTTGATAGACTCATGAGATGGGGGAAGATACCGCTCCTTCACAGCTTGCTTGATGTCATTCCAGGTTTGGGAGTGTTCGATGACTCCCTTATCGTGGCACCATTGCTTCCACTAGAGCTTAGTGTCCCCAATTAGGCGAAACCATGCAAGCATGGATTGGTTCGCACCTCCAGTACTTGCGGTTGAGAAGTAATTGTCCATTGCTTCAATCCATACCTCAACCACCTTCTCAATTTTTGAACCTTCCCCTTTAAAGGATCGAGGTTGTATCTGTTTGAGTAGGAGCTTTTTCTCCTGGGTGTCTGTGTATAGTGCATTAGGGGGCGAAGACTGATTGCAAGATTAAATTTAGGATCATGAGACTTATGCTTTACACTACGCTCATGATGATAAAAAAAGTAAAACCTTGAAATCATTTATTTCTCAATTCAAATATTTACAAGGACAAGATTGATTACAAGGATTTGAGACTAATTTATTTAGTCTTATTCATCATAAAAGATACTTCTAGGCTTAACTAGGGCATAAGACTCGAGCGGTTCACGTAGGTGAAATATGGGGGTTCTGCCCCACCATGGTTTCTAGAATACAAAAAATTGATGGTAGGGGAGGTAGACTATGGATTGTATTGCATTCCATAGCAGCTACTCAGACGGTGGGGGGGTAAGACTTGCATTACTTGGTCATACACCCAATGGTTCTATGGTATATGGTTCCCTTCTGTGGTCATGTAACTCTTTGGTCTAGGGGTACCCATAAACCAGAATAAGCGAACCATCTTCAGCTTCTCGATCCAACCAATCTGCTTCAAATCAATGATGAGATTCCCAATTCATTTTGCTCCAATGATGAAGTACCTCAAACCACGATTCCAAAAGTGGTCTCTACCCCACCCTCCTTGGGTATGAGAGGGATGAGGGAGGGACAACTTCTCGAGTATTTGCATCATCATATTGTGGAATTCGAATTTCAAGGAATGACAAGCTGTCTCGATGATGCATTGGAAGACTAGGAATTTGGAGTAAGCATCTTCCTCCTCCTACAATCATTCATTCACCAAATCATGTTGTACTAGTAAGGTATTTTATCAAGCAACATCTAATTGAGGTAAAACATATACTTTAAAATAACCCTAAATAACAAATCCTAGGAACTAAAACTCTACTTTGATACCAATTGTAAGGTCCCTAACCTAAAAAGAGGAATCCTTAAGATAGTCCACTAAGCCTTTGAAAGAATTTCCTAGTCATCATTGACACCTCGATCGTGTAGAGAGACGAGGATATGACTACTAGGTATGACCTAGCTCTACCTCGCAGGAGGAGCGTGGTCTCCTAAATGGTTTTGAAAATCGAATCACCCTTAGAGTGATTGACCTATCTTAGGAAACCTCTATCCTTGATTCCTAGAAGCAATGCCTTTTTCCCCATCTATGCGAGGCACGGCCCTCTGTCCTAGTCCTCTAGAATAGAATTGCCTAGGGACTTATTTACCTAGTGCGTAGTGCGATTGATTAGTTTTTTTGGAAAGCTACCCGACTAATTGGGTCCACCCATCCATAGGATGGTGCCATCAAGGTGATCCACCCTCTCACTTTCCACCCAACTCACCTGTCATTTTTGTTTTCTAATTAATACTACCACACTGTGTGACATATATAGACAAGTTCATTAATTAAGGATCTTACACACGGTGTTCATTAAAATAGTCACTTAACTTAAAAATATGATACAAAAATACTAGAAAATAAGGGACTTAAATTAAAAAATAATTACAAAGGTTCAAATCCAACTATAGCCAGATCCAGGCTCCAGCCTTCATATACTAGGCAACCCCTACGAGACCATACACCTCGTCATTGGTAGCAACACAATAGTTCAATCCAACCTTATATGATACGAGAAACCACATTATCTTTTTCAGAAAGCAACAATTCTATAAGAAATTTTAAGTTTAGGTAATTATGGAAGCCTATATTCTCAAAACAAGGAAAAGTAGCATCCTTTATTTTAATTAATGCTAAGATTAAGGATTAATATAAAAACCTCTTTTTAGATGATTATCAAGGTAACCTGGCCATTGCCTCCATGAGGGACTCCCAAGGGAAGAGTTGGGGCCGCGTTTGAAAAGCATTCCCTCTTGTGTCATTATCGTGCACACTTCCTGAGGTAGCATTTTGGCATTTTCAAGGAGGAGCCATATTGTCCACTCTCTCATAGCTTGCAAACTCAACGATCTAGACAGATCACAATTTGGAGTCTGTTTGCTCACTTTATGAGGAAAAGACTCATCTGTAAACCACCTCTAAGAGCTAGAGAGTGTTTGCTTAAGTCTCTTTATATGGGGGGCAAAAAGTAGAGTGTCCTTAAGTTGAGAACAAGGCTTGCTGGAAACAGAACTAGAGGTTTGGAGAAGGGTTCTTAAGTCTATTCACATGGGGGGAGAGGTGGAGGACACTCCCTCCACAACACAAGGGTGGGAGGGTGCTGGGAGCTTAGTTGAAAAAGGGCTTGTTGGGTGCTTGGCTGTGCAGAGGGTTGTCGAGGAGAGCCTCTACTCAGAGAGTTGGCTTCTGGGCATAGAGGTGGGTGTTGGGGCTAGGGGGGGGTTTATATAGGGTTTGGTACTCTTTTGGAGAGTGAGGACTCCTTTTTGGGGGGGTTGGCCTTGATATGCGTGGTGGTGCATCGGGGATGGCGATTGCCAAAATTGTTTTTAGTGAAATTATCCAGGGTGTTTTCTTGGTCGCAGGGGTGCAGTCCGTTCATCAATCAAACACCAAGATTGACATTTATTAAGGTCAAAAGTTTACCATAGTTTAACTAAAATTTTACATAAAGGCTTACTCCGGTGTATGTTTTGAGTGCTGTAAAATCCTACATTTAGGGTAAAATCACACGCAAATTTCAAATTTGGACTGAGAATTTTAAGATTCCAAGTAGAAATAGCTCAATTATTAAAATGATGATTTTTTCACTATAAAAAGGACCACAATTTCATCTATTAAATGGACATATATTATTATTGAAGATATGCATGTTACAAAGGTCCATTGGGTAATATGAGCATGCTTGAAGCAATTGTGGAAGCGGAAGATGAGGCTAATGTGTTGGTGGGCCAATAAGAGAACGAGGATGCAAAGATTGAAGTTCGAGGATGCAGGTAAGGAAACAAGAGCCAGGAAGAAGCAAGAGAAGGGGAAGGCAACCATGGAACATGCAAAATCTAGCAAGCAAGGAAGAAGCAAGAGAAGGGGAAAGCAACCATGGAACATGCAAAATCTAGCAAGCAAGGAAAAGCCAGTGCTAGAAGAAGGAAAATTAACATGGATGACTTCCAATTGGGGGAGCCCCTTATAGTCTCCTGGTTGATGTTAAACATTGGAAGGCTGATATCACTTATGGTCAACTTTCGTAGTTGAATTCTAGCATAAGGAGACAATGGCACAAGCTTGCAAGTGTTAGGAGAGTTAGATTTAAAATACTTGAGGCTAATGTAGTTCAATTAAGTAAGGTTTCTGATATATTGCCTATTGTAGATGTTTGGGTTCATGGTAAGAAGGTAAGCAAGTTTTACATTGATGGGGGAGCCTAAGTATGTGTCATAACTGAAGAGGCTATGTATGATCTTGGATTGGAGGTGACAGGACAGTCTATTTTCAGCACAAAGATGGCCAATAGTTAAAAGGTGAAGTATCTTAGTGTGGTCAAAAATATGGAATTGAATGTTCTTGGGAAAAAATTAGTGAGATTGATATGCATGTGATGCCAGTAGGGGTTGGGTCATATCCCATCATTATGGGAAGACCCTGGCTGATGCTATAGTCAAGACAGGACTGGTACAAGGGTTGTATTGACTTGTTTGTTGGTGATAGGCCAAAAGAGAAGAGGACAAGGTATGATTTTGAAGACAAGCATGATTTTGAAGACAAGCATGATTTTGGAGCTTGGAGAGAAGTTGAAAACGGATACAGGGGCTTATTCAACCTCTTTTGACAACTATGATGCTTATTTTATAGGATCTTCAAATGAAGCTAATAATGACATAAAATTGGATTAGAGATTATTGGAGCTAGAGGTGGACATATGTGGGGTGCATACAGGTGAGGTTAAAGGGGCTGGTATGACTAGTCGTATGGCTAAGCAAGATCATGTTCAAGATATAGAGCCCAATGTACCAAAAGCTAAGCTCATGGAGATGCTTGCTAGTAACCTAACTAGTGATGAAAAAGAGTAGTATGGGGCTTTATTTGACAAGTATCCAAAGCTATTTGCCAAATATTACAATCAAATGAGGGGAACTTCAAGTGTGGTTCATGAGATAAAGCTGAAAGAAGGCACAAAACCAGTGCCTTAGAAGCTAAGGCGGCTAGGTGTTATTCAGAAATAGGTTTTGGAGATAGAATTCACCAAATTGTTACAAGTTGGTCTTATATACCCACTTGATGATGCAGAGTGGGTTTCCCCTATAGTCATTTTACCTAAGAAGGGTAATAAATGGAGGATTTGTGTCGATTACAAACCTCTTAATGCAGTCACGAACGAAGAGGCATCACTATCCTCTCCCATTCAAGGATGAGATATGAGTTTGATATGAGTTTCATAAAAGAGGATAGCATGAGAGGTATTCAATCTGTGATGGATTTAGTTGCTATTTTCTGTTAAGAATAGTCCCAAAAGATCCAAAAAGACCATTTTTATCACTCTTGGGGGGTGTTTTGTTACAGGGTTATGCCCTTTGGGGTACTTAATGCATATGCCAATTTTCAAAGCTAGGTGGATAGGGTTCTTGGCCCATATCTTGGATCCTTTATTAGAATTTTATGGATGATTTTTGTGTTTATAGTGACAGATGGATACATTTAGAGAGGCTAGACATAGTGTTTAAAAGGCTTGATGAAGATGGAGCCTAACTCAATCCGGCTAAGTGCAAACTAGTAAAGGCAAGGTAGTATTCTTGGGTCGTCATGAAGTCAGTGAGAATGGCATAGCTCCAAATCCTACAAAAGTGGGAAAGTTTTTGCAAATGGATAGCCCAAAAACAACCAGAGAGCTTATAAAGTTTTGTCCAAAAGCTAAAGTACTTGTCCAAGTCTTTTTGTATGCTTGCAAAGCATATTTACCCTTGATAGAAAGCTAGTCAATAGGGTCCTTTTAGGTGGAGTCAAATGGAGGAGAATGACTTTGAGAATTTCAAGGATGTGCTTTCCACTCTTCCTATCATTATGCCCCCAAATTGGATCCAGGTATTCTACTTGAGCCTCATTGTTGGAAAGCATGTTGTAGGGGTAGTGCTTATGCAAAAAGGCACAAGGCAGTCATACATGAGGCCTGTTACTACATTAGCACATGACAATGGGTGAGATAGAGAGGTCATGACATGAGGTCAAATTGTTGATTTGGATTCTTGTTTATGCTACTAAAAGGATGAAATATTATTTGATTTTAGATCTTTTGTGGTACTTACCTCTTGTAGTTTGTTGCCTCATGTCATGAGGCAACAAACTACAAGAGATACCCAGGTGATAACCAGGTGATAACCCGAAAGGTGCAAAGGTGGATTATCACCTGGGTATCTCATGTCATGAGATACCCAGGTGATAACCCGAAAGGTGCAAAGGTGGATTATGGCTTTTTAAGAGTTTGATATGAGTTTCATAAAAGAGGATAGCATGAGAGCGCACGTGGCTGATAGCATGAGAGCGCACGTGGTTGATATGCTCACCTACAAGGAAGTTCAAGTCTATCAAGGATGCTGAAAAGCAAGTTGTACCCAATCCTAACCCAGAGTTGAAGGATGCCAATGGTATATTGTTTTTTGATGGAACTTTTAAGAGAAGCGTCGGGAAAAGGAGGAGTGGATTTTTTTTTGTTGATGAGAAAGGGAAAGAGCTATTGTATGGCTGTCAAGAGATACAGGTAAAGAGCAACAATGAAGCTGAATATTTTAGCCTATGTTTGGGTCTTGAAGAGTGCAAAAGAAGAGAGGTCAAAAGGCTGATCATAAAAGGTGATATCATGCTCATCATAAGGCAAGTACATGGCACTCAGAAGGTCAACAAAGATGAGATGAAGGGATGATTTTTTAAGGTAAGAAAGCTTCTTAACAATTTTCAAGCTTTCCAAATATGGCATGTATCTAGGGATGACAACAAGAGAGTCCATGAATTGGCAGAGCAAGTCTTAACCAAAGATGTGCATGCTATAAAGGTCTAGGAGACTTTGTATCAAGGTAGAGAGTCTCTTCATGAGAGGAAGAACATGTTCTTCTATAGGGTTTGCAAAAAGGAGATTGGATGCTTCAAAGAGGAAAGCAATTGTCAAGAGAGCCATGAGGTATGTTTTGATTGGTGATCACCTTTATCACAAAGGGACTGATGGTGTTATGTGAAGAGTTTTATGTCATGTTGATATTCATGATTTATTAAAGTCTTGCCATGAGGAGGGATGTGGAGGAAATTATGGAGTAAACATCACAAAGAGGAAAATCTTGACAATCAAGCTTGCGTGGCCAAGCATGAACCGAGATATTAATCATTAATGCAGGAGTTGCCACCATGAGTGCCAGGATTTCCAAAAAAGAGTGTTGATTCCAGAGCCTATGCATCATATCTTGAGTTATGGAGATTTTGAAAAGTGGGGTATGGATGTTATAGGACCTCTTTTTATCCAGGGACCAGAAACAAGAAGCACTAATCACTGTAGTGGACTATCTGACTGGCCAAAAGCCAAGGCAACCAGTAGTGCTATAGCAAAACATGTGTGTAAGTTCCTTTATGAGGTCCCTTTAGAGCTAGCTACTGATTAAGGAAGAGAGTTTAGGGCTGAAGTGATGAAGGATCTTGCCAAGATGCTAAACATAAAGCACAAGTTTACTACTCCTTATCATCCCCAGTGTCATGGGCTTGTGGAAAGTTTTAATTGTGTATTGCAAAAGTTGTTATTATTGAAGCTCATGGGAGAACATCCAAGGGATTGGGATATGTATTCAGACAAAGCTTTATGGGCATACAGGGTGTCAAAAAAGAACGCTATAGGATTCACTCCCTACCATCTGGTCTACAGTGATGAGAGTGTGTTGCCTATTAATATCATACTCCCTTTGCTTGATTTTATTTTGTAGCATGATTTAGCACAGGAGAAACAAGAGAAGAAGAGATGAACTAGCCCTCACTCTCATCTTTTGGTGGATAGGGATGAAGCCATCAAGTGGTATGAGAAGACTAGTCAAAAGAGAATTAAAGCATTTAATGAGAATCTAGGCATCAAGGATTTGGAAAAAGGTATGCTTGTGTTGAGATAGAACAGCGCTCTTGATACCACTTTCCACAACAAGTTTAGAGTAAAGTGGGAAGGTCCTTATGTTGTGCTTGAAGCTTTTTCTAATGGAAGCTAACAGTTGAAGGATCTTAATGGTAGGATGCATCCTAGCAAGGTCAATGGCTTGTGGTTGAAGCTATACCACATCAGTCATGTAGAGCAAAGAAGACAGGGTGAAACACTTTAAGTGTTTCACAACGGGGATGGGGAAAATATGGGATAGGATTTTTGTGCCCTATGCAGTCAGGACATGGACAAACTTAAAGGAGGAAAAGGAAGATTAAACAATGGCAAGGACAAGTAGATGAAAAAGTAATTGTGGTTCTGATGTAGTTTTTTTGGAAACCCTTTTTTTCCTTTAGGATGTGTGTAGGAGCTAGCACAATTGTGTTAGATAGGAAGTTGTAATGTACATATGTTGGTTTAGAATGAGATTTTGTTGGCCAAGATGGTTGATGTAGTTTGAAATCAATCTAATTAATCGGGGCATGTGGGTAGTCATACAAGGGCATGCACTTGCTAAAAAGGGAAGCTATTTCTAAAGGTGTGGGGAGTCCCAGAAGAACAAAGGAATCAAAAAAAGGAAAGAGAATGGGGAGTTCAAAGGTGTCAAGTTGTTGTTGAGAGTGAGAAGTCTGTTAGAGCAGTCTGAGTAGGTGTGGGCTAGAGAAGAGAGAGTGAGTATGAGTTAGAGGATCAGCTATGTAAGATTTCTCCTCAGCCTGAATAATGAATAAGCTTTTACTTCAATCCCCTGTAATCATTCCCTGTTTTTGAATGCAAGAAAATATTGTTTTTCCTTGTTTTTGCCTAGAGAGATGAAAAATTCTAGAGAGAGGTTATTCAATATTGAGATATTTTTGGATATAAAAATTCTACCAAAATCAAAAATATATTTCCTTGAAACAGAAATTCAAAATAAATTCCCCAAGGTGCATTAGGAATCAATTAAAAATGATATAAGTGACCTTAGCCTAAGGGTCAAGATTTTTAGAAATTTCTGGATTATGGTCCAATTAAGGTTCCAATGGGCCAATAGGATTAATCCAAGTGTTGGGATTAGATAAATCCAATGAATAAAAGAAAATACCCAAAAATGAGTAAATGCTCACATAAGATGAAGAGTTGAATGAGTACAAGGTTTATTAGTTAAAAATTAAGAGATATTACTAAAAAAATGAGATATTTTGGAGGAATGATGAATTTTTGACACCTTGGTAAGGAGAGGGGGACCTTTGAGGTAGGTGCCTCCTTCACATGTGTGGGAGGGTTTTTAATTCAAAAATATTAAGATATTTTTATCTCTCCTCTCTCCTAGATCAAAATGGGAGCTAAACAAGTCCAAATCTTGTCCAAATTCAGCCAAACTGAAGCTGGAAAATTTTAGAACTTAGTTGAACTCAGTTAGTGGCCTCCCTCACCTATAAATAGACCCTCATTCTTTTGTATTCTCATCTATGAACTATACCGTGCCAGTATCACATTAAAATACTCATATTTTCTATTATCCCTTAAAAATCCTCTACTTTTGGAGAGATTGGAGCTTCTCTCTCTCTTCAACAATCCTTGGAGCTTCCTTCTCAACATACTAAACCAATTGATTGGTTGGGGGCTTCCTTCTAAGATAAAGAAGCAAGAAAAATCTAGAGAGGTAAGAAGTAATTTCATGGTTTTCATTAATATTCTCAAAAGATTTCACTTCTCAACCCCTCTCAAGCTTGAGAAGTTTTAAATTAATTATTTTCAATGCAAATCAAGCTTTCTATAGGAATTCTAATGATTAATCACAAAAAGTTAGTCTTTATGCTTAATTAGGATGCTTTTTATGTATATCTCTCTCTCCCAAAAGAATAGTCATTCCTATGACTAATTCTTTATTCAAATGGATGCTTCTCATTGATAAATTCTCAATTCAAAAATTAAACTCTATGCTAGTTAAGATAGAGGTAAAGAAAATGACTTTTTTATGCTTTTATGCTAATAAAATTATGATAAACTTATGATTTAATTCCATAAATTGGATTTAAGTCTAAGGATAGTTATTCTATCATAATTGTATTATAAAGTCTTATTCTTTCTAGAAATATTAAAAATTATCAGTAATAGAAACAACAAAGCTATGGTAAAATTTTTAAAAATTAATACATAACTCATTTTTAAGCATAATAAGAAAAGAGGACTTCCTACCATATTCTAGGATTAGTCATCCTATGCTAAAAGAATGATTTTCATCATATTCATGAAAAACTAATTTTTAGTATATATGCATAAATAATTAATTAAATAAAAGAAGATTTTTGGTATTTTTATTTTTATGCAAAAAGAGGAATTCCCATGATAATGGAGATCCATGTAATTAAATGAAAAAAGAGAAAATTTGATATATCAAAATAATGAATATTTTTATTTAAATTGAAGAGGAATTTTAGATAAATTTATTTTATGCATGAGAAATTTTTAAATGATTAAAGAGGAATTCGCATGACATTTGGAATTCAATCATTTAAATGGTAAAAGTGGAATTCTTTTTGGCATATTTGAAATAATGAATATTTTTATTTATTTAAAGAGAAATTTTAGATAAATTGATTTTATGCATGAGAAAATTTTAAATAATAAAAGAGGAATTCCCATGACATTTGGAATTCAATTATTTAAATGGTAAAAGTGGAATTCTTGGCATATTTAAAATAATGAATATTTTTATTTAATTTAAAGAGAAATTTTAGATAAATTTATTTTATGCATGAGAAATTTTTAAATGATAAAAGAGGAATCCCCATGACATTTGGAATTCAATCATTAAATGAGAAAAAGAGGAATTTTATGCTTATTCAAAAAAATGGATATTTGTATTTAGTTAAAAGAAGAATTTTTATGGTATTTAAGTAAAGAAAGATTTGAATTAAATTTTGGTGACGAAAAAGGAATTTTCACCATGATTCCACCTAGAGAATTAGGGTTGATAAATTAAAGTGGTAGAAAGAATACCTTTAGATATTTTATGTGGATAAATCACCAAAGTGATATTTACCCAAAATTAGATTAAATGGAAGAAGAGTAAATCCGATAAAACCATTTCTTAATCTATTATAGTTAAGCAGGAATGAAATTCATAAAGTTGGAATTTTCTTAATGGTTAGAAGTTCAGTAGATGTTTATCTGAAAAAAATCCTTGGAATCAAAGCTAGAACTAAATCGAATGATTTTGGTTAGACCACGACTGTGAGAGGGACGGTTAGTAAACTACTTGTCCATCTCTCGATCTAAATCAAGCAAAAACTTTGTGACCAATTCCAGTTCTTAATACAAAGAATAGACTACCATTGAATTAACCTAGTTTTCCCTTGACCGAAATCACCAAGAATCTAGTTGGACATTCAGTCAAATGATGGGTAGATTACCCTGATGAGAGATCAATGATTCTCATTATGAAATTATGGATTAAGGAAAAAGGGTTTTGTGGAACCAATCACAAACAGGGAATTGTACTTGCATAGAACCTTTGTTTTCTTTTAAAGGATTGTTTTATGCCAGAATGCTGGAGGAAGCATTTGTTATGTGTTTAACTAACGAGAGGTTCATTGTAATAGCTGGCGGGGAGTTGTCAAGGGATGTCGCTTGTGACAAAGCCTGCCGAGGTCTTGACCAGCCTCGGTATGGTTAAAATGGTGCGCTTCTGGTACGATGGGCGAGGATCGACAAAGCGGTTCTTGAGTGAAGTGCTAGGACACCTAAGTAGGATCCTAGAGGGTTCTGACTAGGTGATGCACAAGCTCGCGGTTGCTAGGACACCCATGCGTGCATCGAGGAAGATTCGGATGGACTAAAAAGAATGACTTTTGTGAATCAAATTTTGATATTGGATCTCGTTGGTTGGCCAGCTGGTCTTTAACGAAGAGTGCAGATGCCATATTTTGTAATACAATGGACTCAATATTTTGGAGGATTATGATCAATAATACTATGATTTTCATTGAAGGATTGTTTGAAAGATAGCTGACTCTGTTATAATGGCAATTTCATATTGGGTGTGTACGTGGTATGCCTACCTTAAGTTTTGCATGAAATGCCGGCTAGGGGCCCTGGGAATTCTTTTCCTCGATACCCGAGCAAAACATAACCAAATTTTTATAAAGGAATCCCACCAATACAGTGGGCCGGTTGGGGTTAGGATGGATCGGGGGATTCCTGCGATACAATTAAGTTATAATTAGTTACGTTAGTTAGATTAAGTCCTCGGAAGACCCTTGTTCTGTGGGAGGGAATCAACGGTTGTGCCTCGTTAAAGGAGGAAAAAAGCGGGATTCTATGGACCAAGTGCAAGTCTCTTCTTTGATCTGACCATGTGACTTCAGGTTCGGTCGAATCAGTTTGAATAGTTAAGACTTGGATCCATTTAGATTAATTCTCCTACTAGATGATTTCCTGGCAGAATCACCCGTGCCTTTCGGGCGAGGGAAGTTTTTCCAAGTTCGGTTTTGGAGGAGCCGCCAAACTAGTCTCTTGTTCGGATATCCGTGGGTGAGGCCCCGAGTGTGGATCCCTGCCCTGCACGAGAGGCTGACACTACTTCCGTCTCGTCGGCAGCGCCCTCGAAGGGGGCACCGTGAGGGCGCAAGGGTCTCATAGCTGGTATCAGAGCTTTGTTGAAAGCTAATAAGGAAAAATGAATTCTTATCAAGAATTGATAATAAAAACTCAAAAAGAGCATTTACGTATTGTATTTTCATTCCTTAAACTTCATTAATGAGACGAATTTTAATCAAAAGAATTTGGTTTTATAGATGAAAGTTCCACACTTATCTGGTGTTCCCGACCTCACCCAGTCACAAGATATGACTGCTTTCGCCTTTGAGCATCTCATCTCTTCCGTTACAACTCGAACGAGCAGAGCCAGACTTGCGGGCCATTTTGAGGATTTATATTTCCCTGACCTAGTGGAGAGATGGTAACACAAGTGGTTTGTAGGGCAGTATGTCCACGCCTCTTGCCACACCAATGTGCGATGCTGAGGCAGAATATCTCATTGACCATGATTTTGATGAGGCTAAAAGTGATACATGGTGTTATTTTATATCGCCCGACGCCTCGAGATTTCAGACTTTCCTGCCATATCTACAAACTCCTTAGTCGCCTTATTCCTAAATAAGGAGAAGATAGTAGCTCCCTTGGAAGTAAGAGAACATTTGTATCGGGGCATGTCTCTATAGCCCAGTATCGCCGTCTTATGCATCTCCCGAGGAGATTTTGACTTCTGGAGCCGAGCTGCTCTATGTACATATTGCAACCTTTATATAAATAAAGAAATGTTTTGTGGAAAAATTCCCTGTTGTATAAGTGATTGTTATCAAGTGATGAATTGATGAAGTAAAATATGTTACCGAGCATATGTCATAGATCTCCAATAAGATCATTTATCTTGTTTAAGAAATTATTTTCCGAACCTCTTAAGTCTTAGGATCTCGTGGAGACGAAATCAAAATAAAAATTTAATAATGTATCATTTTTGGCAAAATCATGGGGCGAGGGAACTGTGGCTGTCAGCCAGATCCTCTCACTGAAGTCTTTAAGAGCTTGACCCCGACGTTCGTAAGGCTCTTTATAGAACTCAGCCACCAGGACCCTTCAAAGGTGAAGGTTCAAAGGTGAAGGGGAGAACTTGGGCGAGGCTGTGGAGAAGTGGGTTG
The DNA here is from genome assembly GCF_041138505.1 of Cibotium barometz. Taxonomy (NCBI): domain Eukaryota; kingdom Viridiplantae; phylum Streptophyta; class Polypodiopsida; order Cyatheales; family Cibotiaceae; genus Cibotium; species Cibotium barometz. The sequence goes on along the minus strand of NC_141055.1, from coordinate 21,279,045 downwards.
AAGCAATGGAGGAATATTTTGATGTCATCGGATACAACAAGGGGATCAAAATGGCTCTCGCTAGGCTGGAAATTATGGAAACAGCCAAGGTGGCATGGAGAAACCATTGCGACACCAACCATCTGGATAGGAATACCCAGTCCTGGAATGATCTTAAAGCCTATCTAAGGAAGAGATTTTGTCTCCCCGGATTTTTAGAAACCAAGATGAATGAATTCTTAGAGCTAAATCAGGGGAGCAAAACCATTAAAGAATATCACCAGGCATTTGCTCTTCTCCTCAAGTACTCACCACTGCTAGACGAAGAGCAACTTATGGCCAGGTTCATTTGGGGAATGAATGAACCCTTAGACACACTGGTCAAGAATGTCAAACCAATCTCCATGGCAGAAGCTGTAAGAATGGCAAAGGACTTCGTCAAAGCTTTCATCGTAAAAGTCTCGCCAAAGCCAACTCCCTCATCCTTCAAGAGATTCCAGACACCGGGAAGTTCTTTCAACCTTCTGCCTCCAAAGAGACACCAAGGTCCTAACCAGAATCTGGAGTCGGGAAGTTTTAGGAATGAAGGAAGACCTTTCCCTCAAAGTACTTTCTCAGGAACTTCGGCTCTCTCAAGAATGTAAAGGGAAGAGCTTCAAAGTGAGAACAGGTGCTTTGGATGTCAGGGGTTTGGGCACCAGCTCAAGGATTTCCCATCTCCTTCTGTGGGCCAAGGAAGCCAAGGTCCCATAATTCAGAGACAGACTCCTTCGTATCAGTCCAAACAGGGTCCCCCGCACCAAAATCAAGGCAACCCCAGAAGAGTGCCAACTCAGCCTCCTGCAGCCTCCATTCAAAGTAGTCTCAGAACTCCCTCCTAGAATTGGGGTAACTAAAGAGAGAGATTTCCACCTCAGACTGCAGCAGCTAGAGCCGTCACTATAGCTAAGGAAGTGGAGGAAAAAAAAGAACAAATCTATGCCGCAATAGAGCATCAGGGGAATAACCATCAATTTTTAGTCCTCTAGACTCCAGTAGGGTAAGCAATTCAAGCTTTTGATTGATTCAGGCAGTACTCATTCTTTTATTTCCCCAGGATTTTTGCGGAAATTACTCCTAAATAAAAAATCAGGGAAACCTATGCAAGTGGAATTGGCCAGTGGAAAGATTCTTTTCACACACCTAGAGATAGACCTTATTCAGTTTAGTCTAGATGGGAATGTAACAGAGTGCCAGTTTTTCAGAGTCCTACCCTTGGGAGTTTATGATGGAATCCTTGGAATGGATTGGCTCCATAAGCAAGTTGACATTCATTGTCACAATGGAACCATCTCTTTCCTCGACCTTCACGGGAATAAAGTTTAAGGAACTGGAATTTCCGGATCCCCAGTGCTACAATTAGTCAAGGCTTCCAAATTATTAAAAGGGCTCAGAAAGAGGCAAGTTGTTTATGTTGTTAAGATGAATCCGGTAGACATAAAATGCAAGGCCAAAGGACTAGAGTGGTTAAGTGATTATGCAGATGTGTTTCTCGAAGAGTTGACTGAGATGCCTCCGTCTCGCGAAGTAGATCATGAGATCGAGTTAACCCCCGGAGCTCAGCTAGTAGCCTAGCGTGCATACAAAATGCCAGTCCCTGAAGCCATAGAACTTAAGGAACAGTTAAGACAACTGTTAGAGTAGGGATTCGTCAAACCCAGTGTCTCACCTTGGGGTGCACCCGTTCTCTTTCAAAAGAAGAAAGATGGAACGTTAAGACTCTGTATGACTATAGAGGATTGAATCAATTAACAATTAAAAATAAGTATCCTATTCCTAGAATTGATGAAATTCTAGATCGGTTAAGTGCCAAATGTTCACAAAGATAGATCTTAAATCCGGGTACTACCAGATCAGAATCAAGGAACATGACATCCCGAAGACAGCATTCAGTACTCATTATGGGCATTATGAGTTCACAGTCATGCCGTTTGGATTGACTAATGCCCCGACGACATTTAATCATCTTATGTAGGATATTCTCAGAGAATACTTGGATGATTTTGTTCTTGTCTTATTTGATGATATCTTGGTATACGCAAAGAATATTGCAGATCATGAAGATCATGTGCGCAAGGTCTTGGAAATCCTAAGGAAACACCAACTCTTTGCAAAAAAGAGCAAGTGTTCTTTCTCTGTTGACCAGGTGGAATACTTGGGATTCATAGTGTCAAAAGATGGGATTTCTCTTGACCCCGCAAATGAAAGATCCCTGTCCCCTCCACGCAACGAATTCAGGGGTGCTAGCAGTGGAAGTAGCACTTCTTGCGTGGGGCAGGGTCCCTCACTCGGGGCCTTGCCCAAGATATCCAGACAAGAGACTATTCTTCCAAAACCGAATCTGAAAAAACTTCCCTTGCCCGGAAAGCACGGGCGATTCCTCCAGGATAAATTTACTCTAATGTAGTCAAGAGCCTTAACTAACAGAACTGATCTGACCGAACCCGTAAGTCCCATAGTCAGATCAAGGAAAAGACTTGCACTTGGAGACCAATGCTTTTTTCCTCATTGAGAGGCACAGCCGTTGATTCTTTTCCATAGAACAATTTTTACCTGGATTTACTTCATCTATCGTACCATAATAGAATTGAGTCTCATTTTAGGGATCCATCGGTCCAGCCTCTAACCCTATCCAATCCCGTGGGTTAGCCAACCGCCCAACCACTGTAGTGATGGGATCCATTTAAGAATTTGGTTAGGTTTTGTCCTGGGTACCGGGGAAAAGAGCTCCCAAGCCCCCTAGCCGAATATTCATGCAAACTTAAAACTAGTCACACCACTTACACACCCAATATGAAATTGCCTTTTTCACAGATTCAGCTGTCTTTAAAACAATCATTTAATGAAACTCTAGTATCACTTATCATAATCCTCCAAAATTAATCCGGTTGAATCCTAATTTCTAATTTTTCCTTCATCGGTGTACCTATGGCATCATTAGCAACCAGAACGCTCACCACCTGTCCACTCAGGGGCCTTTTCGATAGTTCCTAGCTCATATAGTATCTGGCAATATATTCACTTATAAAAATCAAAATGGAATCTCTGTTGAAGATTAGCAAGATCAACCAACAGATCCATATAAAAGAGCCATGGACTCATCCGGAGGACCAACAAGATCAATCAACCAGATCCATGCCCGAATTCAAAAAACAACTCTTACTCCTTGTTCTAATATCTTCCACGACATACGTGTGGGTATCTTTGGCAACCCAGAGCCCGAGCACCGTATGGTCAGCACCCTCTAGGACCCTTCGCATGTCACCTTGCGCTTCACTCATAGGCCGCTTCCTTAGTCTCTCATCCACCGTACCGGAAGCTCACCATTTAAATCGAACCGAGGCTGGTCAAGACCTCGGCCAACCTTGCTATGTGAGACGTCCTCCATTGACTCTCCGTTAGCTGTTGCAAATTTATCAGATAGATCTCCATGACCTCATTCACAAGACGATCAAAATGCTTCTCCAGTATTTTTGACATAAAATAGTCATTTAAAAACAGGTCATAAGTACAGTTTCCATAACAAACTCTCGTCTTTCCACATTGTTCCACATCAATCCTCATTTATTTCAGATTTTATTCCCATTCTCATCACATCATTTTCCATCTCATCACATTTTTCCTCATTTATCCACATCAGCCACTCGCATCTACCCATATCCACATCTCATCACATCATATTCATTCACATCACATATCATCCATTCACATCTATCCCAATTTACATCACATCTCATTCACTCACATCACATCACATCTATTTACGTCCATCACATTCGTTTACATCACATCCATTTACATCCATCACGTCATATTCATTCACATCCATCACATTCATTCATTCATATCCATCACATTCATTCTCATAACCATCCCATCACATACATTCTATCCACATTATATCACATCACTTCTATCCACATCATATCTCATTCATACACATCTCATCTCATTCATCCACATCCATCCAATCGTTCATATGTAAGACTACCCACATCTAACCATACATTCATATTTATCACTTCACATCCACATATATTAATGTCACATCACATCTCTTTACATCACATCACATTCTTTCACATACACATCCACATCCATTCTTTCACATACATCCACATCCATTCTTTAACATACTCATCCACATCCGTTCTTCACATACACATCCACATCCATTCTTCACATACACATCCATATCCATTCTTCACATACACATTCACATCCATTTTCACATACACATCCACATCCATTCTTCACATACATCCATTCTTCACATACAACCATTCTTCACATACACATCCATATCCATTCTTCACATACATATTCACATCCATTCTTCACATACACATCCATATCCCTTCTTCACATACACATTCACATCCATCCATTCATTCACATCTATCTGATTCACATCACATATCTATTCACATCACATCTCATCATCACATCTATTCACATCACATTATTACATTCATCCATTCATTCACATCACATCTCATCACATCTATTCACATTACATCTCATCACATCTATTCACATCACATGCCATCCATCCATTCATTCACATCTATCTGATTCACATGACATCTCATCACATCTATTCACATTACATCTCATTTCTATGCAAGTTTTCAATTTGATTTTCTTTTGAATACATGGAGTATTTCTTGAATCAGTATCCCCAAAACTTCTTAATCACAGTTCAGAATTTCATACCAGAATTCCTCGAATTCTAATACCTTGATCCACAGATCAATTCCAAGGGTCTCAAACTTAGTTTCAGATTTGGCGGGAGTTTTGAGTGTATTTTTCTAAACTGGTCACACCTTCTTTCCTCGAAACTGACGAAAGAGTTTGGTCTTGGTCATAGTCTGATTCAAGGTTCGAGTCGGATAAGATTTTTCCTTATCTATCTTTCTCGAAAAGGTTTGATAATTCGGTTATCATTTTACTAAATTTCTTTCTTTGAATATTCACTTAACTGATTTCTAAATTAGTTACGAATTCCAATGAGGAATAGATTAATCTTTTATCTGAATATTTCGATCTCGATAGATTTCTTGAATTTTCTTTCTACAATCCGTGTGAATGTAAAACGACAGAAATTTCTCTCTTAGAGTATTTAATTATTCATTTATCAAATACTCATAGAATTTAAGAGAATTCTAATTTTGATATAAAAATTCTTTATGCATCTATTTATACATAAAAATCAACTTCAATGGCAATAACACTTTTATTAAAAAAATCCTTTTAGGCATCTATTTAGGCATAAAATCAATTTTAATAGAAATAACAATAAAAATAATTTCTTTATGCATCTATTTATGCATGAAAATCATTTTTATAAGAATAATGCTTTTAAAATTTAAAAAATTCCTTTATGCATCTTTCTATGCATAAAAATCAAATTTAAAAAGAATAACACTTTTGTAATAAAAAACTCCTTTGCATAAAAATTAAATTTAATAAGAATAACATTTTTGTATTAAAAAATTTCCTTTATGCATCTTTCTATATGCATAAAATTCAAATTTAATAAGATTAACACTTTTATAATTAAAAAAAATCTTTAATGCATCTTTCTATGCATAAAAATCAAATTTAATAAGAATAACACTTTGGTAATAAAAAAAATTCTTTTATGCATCTTTCTATGCATAGAAATCAAATTTAATAAGAATAACACTTTTATAATAAAAAAAATTTCTTAATACATATTTTTATGCATAAAAATTAAATTTAATAAGAATAACACTTTTGTAATAAAAAAATTCCTTTATGCGTCTTTCTATGCATAGAAATCAAATTTAATAAGAATAACACTTTTATAATAAAAAAAATTCCATTATGCATCTTTCTATGCATAGAAATCAAATTTAATAAGAATAACACTTTTGTAATAAAAAATTTTCCATTATGCATCTTTCTATGCATAGAAATCAAATTTATTAAGAATGACACTTTTGTAATAATAAAAAATTCCTTTCTGCATCTTTCTATGCATAAAAATCAAATTTAATAAGAATAACACTTTTGTAATAAAAAAAATTCTTTTATGCATCTTTCTATGCATAGAAATCAAATTTAAAAATTAATTTTAGTGATATCCATGCATACTCATAGGTGAATATGTACATGGAGTGATTAGAATTACTCTTTTAGATGCAAAAATGGTGGGAATTACTCTTTTGGAATAACATAAAAACAAACTTTCTTTTCCATAAAATTTTGAAAAATGTTGCCATAACCTCCTTTGCAATGATTTTATATTCACGTGATCACAATTTTTTTTTGTTAATAACATGTGTTAACATGTTATTAACATGTTAACATGTTAACATGTTCCCAAAAAAGCCGGTGGGAGGTTCCCTGGTAATCGACTAAAATCCCGTCGGGATTTTTGCAATACTCGGCAGTCCCGCCGGGAATTTTAAAACCCCGACGGACCCGCCGGGGTCACATTTAGCCCGGCGGGCTATATTTTTGTATATATACGGGCCCGGGGGGCCCTTTGGGAGTTCATTGCTGATAGTATACACAGGCAATGACAGTTGTGGGTGTGTGTGTGTGTGTGGGTGTGTGTGGGTGTGTGTGTGTTCGTGCGGACAGCCGCCCATGGTCGCAATACGCGGCAGGATGTGGGTGGTCCGCCACACGAGGGGTGTGTGTGTGTAAGGCCATTCTTCGAAATGGTGCTTATCGTGGGGCACATAGTCGGTAACGCGGCTGGTTTGTGTCCTATGGTAAGTATGGCACGCCGTAGCGGTACTAGTCGGTAACGCGGCAAGCATAGTATTGTTATGGCGATGTCACCTTCCCTTCCCTTCCCTTTGTCAAATGCGGGCATATGGTCAGTAATGCGGCCAGTGTATGTCCATATCCTATTCGTATTCCCATAGATTCGGGCGGCATTTTATCGTTAACGTGGCAAGTTGGTGTCATCCGCTAGTGCATATATTGTTTTTTGCATATTGCGGCGTTTGATCGTTAACGCTGTCGAAAAAATGTCGTAAATTTGCTTGATGCGGCTTGTATTGTTTTTATTGTGTGTGATCCATGCGATACTTGGTTGGTAACGCAGCATGAGTATTTCATGGATCAAAGTTTACATCATATTATCTTTAAGTTTAATTTCATGATGTCGTGACTCGTAAAAATGAATATATATATATCTCTCTCTCTTCCTCCCCCCCTCTCTCTCTCTCTCATGATACACTTCACAACTCTCTCTCTCTCTCTCTCTCTCTCTCTCTCTCTCTCTCTCTCTCTCTCTCTCTCTGTGTCATGATAGGTGTGTAGATGAGGAGTTCTTTTTTTCTCTCTTAAAATATACATAATCCCTAATAAATTACCTTTTCTCCCTCTATTTTCTTAAAATATAAAACAATACTAAACATTATTTTCCTCTCTTTAGGAACTCACAAAACTATTGAAAATGTCATCTAATGTTCCCTCTCTCTCTATCTGTCACTCACGACTCTCTCTCTCTTCCTCCCCCCCTCTCTCTCTCTCTTCCTCCCCCCCCCCTCTCTCATGATACACTTCACAACTCTCTCTCTCTCTCTCTCGATACACTTCACAACTCTCTCTCTCTCTCTCTCTCTCTCTCTCTCTCTCTCTCTCATGATACACTTCACAACTCTCTCTCTCTCTCTCTCTCTCATGATACACTTCACAACTCTCTCTCTCTCTCTCTCTCTCTCTCTCTCTCTCTCTCTCTCTCTCTCTCGATAGCTGTGTAGATGAGGAGTGCTTTTTTTCTCTCTTAAAATATACATAATCCCTAATAAATTACCTTTTCTCCCTCTATTTTCTTAAAATATAAAACAATACTAAACATTATTTTCCTCTCTTTAGGAACTCACAAAACTATTAAAAATGTCATCTAATGTTCCCTCTCTCTCTATCTGTCACACGACTCTCTCTCTCTCTTACTCCCCCCCCTCTCTCTCTCATGATACACTTCACAACTCTCTCTCTCTCTCTCTCTCTCTCTCTCTCTCTCTCTCTCTCTCTCTCTCTCTCTCTCTCTCTCTCTCTCTGTCATGGTAGGTGTGTAGATGAGGAGTGCAACATGTATAAGACACTCCAAAATCTAACGATAGCTTTTATTATGTAAGTGTAGGTTTTTGGGTATGGCACTTTCTTGTCAAAAATAGACTTTTGAGATACATAGAAGATGTTTACAAAGTAAAATGACTGTAGTAGAAAGAGAGAGGAGCAGGCACACGAAAAGAAGATAGAGAGAGGGAGTTGGGTAAAGTGTGTGCCACTCACTCTAGCAAGATCCTCTTTTAAACACTTTTACAACTTGTCTTAATGTATACTATTAGTTGCATTAACTTTGGCTTTATCATCTCTCTCTCTCTAGTCACTCAATGTTGACTCTCTCATCTGCACACCTATCGATACACACGACTCCACAACTCTCTCTCTCTCTCTCTCTCTCTCTCTCTCTCTCTCTCTCTCTCTCTCTCTCTCTCTCTCGATTCTAGTAATGAAGCTCATGTATGATGCTCTCTAGTGATTATGTATAGAAGCTTATGTTTGATGCACTTGTTCGATCATTGATAAGTAATGATACACTTGTTGCGATTGTCTCACGTTCGATGAACATTGATAATGATGCACTTGTTGCGGTTGTCTCACGCTCGATAATGTATTGCATGATGTTGAGTTCAGTAATATTGTTTGATATTCCGTTTTTGTTTGATCATTGATAAGTAATGCTACACTTGTTGTTTGCGGTTGTCTCACATTTGATGATGTATTGCATGATGTTGATTCGAGTAATATTATTTGATATTCCGTTTTTGTTTGATCATTAATAAGTAATGATACACTTGTTGCGGTTCTCTCACGTTCGATGATGTATTGCTTGATGTTGATTTCAGTAATGTTATTTGATATTCCGTTTTTGTTGTGTTTAGTGATATTTGCTAGATTTGCGAAGACGACCACCATGCTTTCCCCTGAAGAGCGTAAAATCGTTCTACGAGCAATTCGCATTGAAGCAGTCTCATCGCAGTGTCACAATGAGATGTAATGTGAGTAGATGTGATGAGATGTCATGTGAATCAGATAGATGTGAATGAATGGATGGATGGGATGTGATGTGAATAGATGTGATGAGATGTAATGTGAATAGATGTGATGAGATGCGATGTGAATGAATGGATGGATGTAATGTGATGTGAATAGATGTGATGAGATGTGATGTGAATAGATGTGATGAGATGTGATGTGAATCAGATAGATGTGAATGAATGGATGGATGTGAATGTGTATGTGAAGAAGGGATATGGATGTGTATGTGAAGAATGGATGTGAATATGTATGTGAAGAATGGATATGGATGTGTATGTGAAGAATGATGTGGATGTGTATGTGAAGAATGGATTTGAATGAGTATGTGAAAATGGATGTGAATATGTATGTGAAGAATGGATATGGATTTGTATGTGAAGAATGGATGTGAATTTGCATGTGAAGAATAGATATGGATGTGTATGTGAAGATGGATGTGAATGTGTATGTGAAAATGGATGTGAATATGTATGTAAAGAATGGATATGGATGTGTATGTGAAGAATGGATGTGAATGTGTATGTGAAAATGGATGTGAATGTGTATGTGAAGAATGGATAAGGATGTGTATGTGAAGAATGGATGTGAATGTGTATGGGTTGTTGCAAGATCAGGGTGTCCAGTTTTATCCAGTTTATGTTGGACTGGGACAATGCTTGGAGAGCAAATTTTGGATATGGATGTGTATGTGAAGAATGGATGTGGATGTGTATGTGAAGAATGGATGTGAATGAGTATGTGAAAATGGATGTGAATATGTATGTGAAGAATGGATATGGATTTGTATGTGAAGAATGGATGTGAATGTGCATGTGAAGAATAGATATGGATGTGTATGTGAAGATGGATGTGAATGTGTATGTGAAAATGGATGTGAATATGTATGTAAAGAATGGATATGGATGTGTATGTGAAGAATGGATGTGAATGTGTATGTGAAAATGGATGTGAATGTGTATGTGAAGAATGGATAAGGATGTGTATGTGAAGAATGGATGTGAATGTGTATGGGTTGTTGCAAGATCAGGGTGTCCAGTTTTATCCAGTTTATGTTGGACTGGGACAATGCTTGGAGAGCAAATTTTGAGATGTCATGTGAATCAGATAGATGTGAATGAATGGATGGATGGGATGTGATGTGAATAGATGTGATGAGATGTAATGTGAATAGATGTGATGAGATGCGATGTGAATGAATGGATGGATGTAATGTGATGTGAATAGATGTGATGAGATGTGATGTGAATAGATGTGATGAGATGTGATGTGAATCAGATAGATGTGAATGAATGGATGGATGTGAATGTGTATGTGAAGAAGGGATATGGATGTGTATGTGAAGAATGGATATGGATGTGTATGTGAAGAATGGATGTGGATGTGTATGTGAAGAATGGATGTGAATGAGTATGTGAAAATGGATGTGAATATGTATGTGAAGAATGGATATGGATTTGTATGTGAAGAATGGATGTGAATGTGCATGTGAAGAATAGATATGGATGTGTATGTGAAGATGGATGTGAATGTGTATGTGAAAATGGATGTGAATATGTATGTAAAGAATGGATATGGATGTGTATGTGAAGAATGGATGTGAATGTGTATGTGAAAATGGATGTGAATGTGTATGTGAAGAATGGATAAGGATGTGTATGTGAAGAATGGATGTGAATGTGTATGGGTTGTTGCAAGATCAGGGTGTCCAGTTTTATCCAGTTTATGTTGGACTGGGACAATGTTCAGAAGACATCGTCAAAAAGATCAATGAGTCTGAGATACTCATGCGAGATCTTTTAGAGCAGATATGGGAAAATGCACAGCGTCGACTTCGAAGCGGAGGCAACGCTGAGTTGCTTGATAGACAAAAGATAGCAGACTTTAACCATCAACATATAGCACGAACTATTTTGGGGAGCATGCATGTAGCATGCAATGATCTTAGAGATGCTGCCCCGCCTGAAGCTAATATGCATCGTCTACAGTTATGGGACGCTGTATGGAGCGAGAAAAGAGCTAAGAGCAAGCGCATGCAGGCGTTGGATGCAGAGTCACTCCCCAAAAGAGTGCGCATTGCCTAGGACATTGCTGCTGCAACGTTCAGCCAGTCAGATGCGAGTGGGACGGGTGCCATTAATCGCACAATCTACAATTCTATGTGCACACACCTCATTGGCATCCCGCACGAGGCTCTGGTCGAAGGGCGAACAATAGGCTCTGGTGTTTTTGGCACAGTAAAAGAGTATACAGTTAGGTATATCATTTTTGCCAGAGCACATTACTTTTTGCGGAAAGCACTACAAAGGAGAAGGCAGCGCCAAGTTTGAGAGCTTCCAGGCAGAGCAGGGCATGCAGGTTCTACACCCATCAATTGTCAGGTGTATTGTCTTCACAAAAGAATCTCCTTGGATCACTATTTTCCCATACTATAATGGCGGCTCGCTTGGTGATACTCTTCTAAAGGTCCCCTTCAAATTCAGTGAGTTCACCAGAGCAATTTTCCGTTTGGATCAAGGATGGAGAAAACCCCCGCCCGATAATATTCCTTTAAATCATCTAGAACTTTCTAAAATAAAACAAATAGTAATAACCATGCCACATATTATGCATGCCCTGGTGGAAGGCCTAGCGGCAGCACATTTGGCAGGAATTGTACATGCCGATCTACATCCATTCAATGTAGTGTTGGATTTTACAAAAGAGTTGAAGCCATGCGTAGGTATTATCGATTGGGGGTTACTGCTGAGAGTGCCCAAAAAATGGATGTCTCTCAATTTTGTATTTGAAGCAGACAAGAACCTTGAGAAGGTGGCAGAGGCGGTCTCCTACGCAGACAGAGAGCGAAATAAACGGCCGTGGATAGCCCCGGAAATTTTTGATCCGTTTTTGGCAGATGCATACACTCCTGCATCTGATGTTTTTGCTTTAGGGTATTTATTACAAATTTTATATGACTTTTGGCAAAAAGTACAAGAGTTGTGGATGGACAATAGTTCCTATGACAAAGTTACCATGGATACTATTATGTATAGAGTTAAAAATTGGATGTGTCTACCTAATCGCGAGGATGAGCGAAAATCTGTTTTGCAAGTAGCGAAATTTTTTAGATCACTAAATACTGACCCGGCGAGGACACAACGTCCTCTTGTAGAGCCACCGGCGTCATTCACCCCAATTTTGTAATTTAACAGTATCAGGAGATTTAGTTTCAAGAATGGCTCTTTGTTTGTCTCTCTTTAAAATTTGATATGTGCGCACTGTTTGAAATATTTTCTCATTGAGTCTTTGCAATCTCTCTCTCCTCTTGTGGTGTTTAAGTTTATGTTTTCTCTTCAAAATTTGATGTGTGCGCATTGTTTGAAATATTCTTTGAGTCAAGTGGATATTTCTCATTGAGTCTTTGCGATTCATATCTCATCTCGTGGTGTTAAACTTTAAGTTTTTGAGGGTAATGGTCAATTTATCTTATGTTGATCTTTATAGTTCATTAAAATCCTAAAGTCATTTACGTTCATGCAGATATGGCAAAAGCACAAGCAAACGAGCATCAAGAGTTAGCCAAGAAGGTATATGAGCGAATGAAGGCCCTTGCACATGGACTGACAGCCCGCGCCCGCCCCGCGAAGCTACGAGAACAGCATGCAGGTTGTCGAAATGGATAAATCCTACTTATGCCCAATGGAAAGACATAAATAAACGCGTAACCACAGAGATGATCAAGGAAATATGGCCATGTCCAGATAGCGAGATTAAGAAGGGAAGATGGAAGGTTTCGCGTTACACTCATAATGATATCAAAATTAATGCCGAGCGCATTTTCTTGGAGGTGTATGGTCATCCTCTCCATAACGCCGACGCTCCACTCTATTTTGCTAAGATGCTATATGCACAATTTATCCTAGAAACTCCAGTGGACTTCGCCTCCAGAGAGGCCACTGTCAGCACCCACGACATATGTGAAGAGACAGTGACATTCACAAAGGGAGGAACTTGCTCTCATGGTGGAGGGTGCTAGATTGGACTTAAACAAGGTCAAAGAAAGCTTAGGGGCACAGCTAGCAGAGAAGGAGAAAGAAGCTGTATGATTATCTCAAGCGTCAACTCCTCCCCCGGCCAATAGAGGGATTCAAGAGCAGCTCACAAAGATCAGCCAAGATGTACAGACCCTCTCTTCGCGTATAGCTCCTGTGCGCCAAGGGAACCACATCTCTCATTTTTTGGTACATCCTAATCTTGTGGGAGTTTCTGCTGAGGCTACTAGTTCCTCCACCCCCCAATGTCCTGTAGGTTACAAAGTATTCGACGAGTGGAGCGGCTAGTATATACTACCCTGTGGACACTACTACCACTTAATATGTTTAGTGAGGCACATGCAAAGTATTTCCACATGTGCATTGTGCAGTGTCCCAATAAATCGAGGTATTTATACAGTGTTCGGCATGGCTAGCGAATATAAACCACCAGGACCTTTAGATGCAACTCCTAGTGCAATTTGCAATTTATTTCAAGATGAAAGCTAAGAAAGACATAAATCCTACTTTTGTATTGATAATTTCTCCAAATACAATCATTTGTACAAGTGTTTTTTATGAAATTAATGAAATGGCTTCTTCCTCTATGTCAGTATCTTGCTCCAAAATTCTTTCACTGTTTACCCTCTCGTCTGCTAAATTAAGCTCATCTAAGTCAATGTCCAAATTGTCTTCTATCTCAAGGCTAGTGCTGCACGATGTACGTCCAACATCAAAGTTCTCGTCTACTACATCATCACAATCGTACATCCATCTGGGCATATCTTCTTCATACTCTTCTCTTTCAATGTCTCGCAAGATCTTTTCATTGCAATACATGTAAACAAGTTTATCTGCTCGATTTGCAAAAGAAGTCGATTGCGAATAGTACTGTGAATATATTTGTACATGCTCCAGTTTCTTTCTGAGCCTGAGTTTGAAGAGCACTGACTTAGAACCTTCATCGCAAGGTTGCGCAATAAAGCATAGTGCTCACCACCATTCATCATCCACCACTTCCATGCAGGCTGCTCTTTAGCCATTTGTTGAACAAGGGAGTTGGAAAATAAACCCTCTTTCAATCGAAATGAGGTCATCTCCTTTATGCACTTTACACGATCATCAACATTATTATAAAAAGTGTTTACCACTTTATAAAAATCTTGAACCACCTCAACGTTGGACATCAAATCCATATTCCAGTATTCAGGATCTAGCATGTAAGCAGCACTGTGTAGTGGTGAATGCACTCCAATCCATCTAGCATGGAAGTACTTCAATAGGACTTTTCTTTGTCTACTGGAGAATGGTATACGCCATTGCTTTTCCACCACTGAATGCTCTAATTTCTCAGGACACTCCAAACTCCGCTGGACAGTCCACCATTGCATCCATGCTTTCCCGAGATTAGGCACTCTTTGATCAAGATTTCGTATGGCATACATGACAGGCATCATTACATGGTATGCATCCATCACACTGTTCCACCAACTTCTTCTCGTAAGCGCTGCCTTCAAGACTTTGATTTTCTCTTTCACTTTTTCAGGTTGAGTGCTCTCCCAGTCATGAAATGTCATGCATGTAAATGTTTCGCAAACTGCATCTTTATTTCGAAGAAGAGACTCAAAAGTGTAAAAGTGAGTGCAAAACCTAGTCTCTGCTGGAAGCTTTAACATAACTGACATGCGAGGTAGAAAAATATCTAACACTCTCTGTCTCTTGAGCATGAATCTCACAAGCTGGCGACGAGCAGTGTTGAGACGATTGAGGCAAACCATTTGGTATCATCACTTTTATACCAATCTTTTAATACAAGATTCAAACTATGAGTATTACAACCTACCGGAAAAACATGTGGATAGTGCCGCTTTAGGATTTTGGATGCATTCTTGCAATTCTTTGCATTGTCCATGATGATTTGGACTACATTTTTGGCACCCACTTCCTCTATCACAGAGCCAATGACTTGAGCAATGTAAGCCCTAGTTTTGATTGAACCAGCAGAATCCACGGCACGGATGAAAGTCTCACCTCTAGGTGAAATAACCATTATATTAATTAATGGTTTTCTTTGTACATTGGACCATCCATCACTTACTATACTACATCCAGAAAGCTCTATATTGCTAAGAATTATTCTTTGTACACGTTCTTTTACTTGCGCATAACATTTCTCTAATAGATCATTTCGCATAGCATGATGGTATGTAGGCGGTGAAAACCCTCGTTCAAACTCACCAATTTTCTTCCATGCTCTCTTCCAATGCTCAGTGTCCACCATCATCATAGCACTCCCAGAAAAGTAAATCGCTTCAGCAAGGGCTAGTTGTGCATCATCGAGTCGACCTTGACGTAGGCTTTCTTGCAATGAAGCTTGACGCATGGGTATATTTCCTACGTCAAAGTTTCGCTTGCAAACAGGAAGATGCACTGGGTAGATTACTTTCTGGTTGCAATTGACGTTCGGAGTACAAGCAAGCGATGTAGCCGGAGTTTGATGATTAGAACAACAGTGTTCTTGCTACCTTGATACATTAACGGTAGGAGTGTAATGTTTTCTTGCATCTTTCTTTTGAATTTCTTCTCTTATGCGTTTGGCCACTGTAGGTGCAGAGGGGTGGGTACATGACTTTTTCTTCGCTCCGCCTAAAAAGTGTTCTCTTAGTCGAGGCGCCCCACCTGATTTTACTGCATGGCATAGCTTACACTCCCAATCTATGAATCGATCACCGACGTTAATTGCATATTGCCACTCTATCCCAAGTGCCTTTTTTTTCCTACTATTTGGAATTTGGACTCTATTGGAGGTACCACTGGATCCAACATTGTCCTCTATCTCAAATAACCTATTCAAGCAAGCATATAACAATGAATACACAAATGAAAAAACAACAAAGTCACTCACGTATTACAAAACATACATCAGCAGACAAACTACTTCGAAACTATCTTGACAAAAGATCAGCACATAACACAAAACTACTTCGAAACTATCTTGCAGGGTCTGACTACAAAAACAATGAGGCTTGCAATCATAACTATGGACAAAACTCTCCATATATGAATGCTAACATTGGAAATAAAAACTATGGTAATGCCCGCAATTAGAGTTTGTATGAAGGTCACGGCCAAAGTTGGGCAATGGGCAGAATCAGCATGTCAATTCTAAATCCTAGTGAGCCAGATATTGCGGTCAAAGCAGATGCAGTAGATATGCACGTCGTCCACTTTGATGCTTATGAGAACATACCAGTGGAGGTGAAAGGAAAAAATGTGCCAACACCATTAAGCTCCATAGGACCAAGATTTGACATGCTCATTATGTCTACCTTCTCAGAGATTGCACCCACAGTTCTACTGTCTAGACCAATTTGACGTCTCTACAGCTTCATCAGGCGTGATCTTTCATACACTCTGATTTCGGACATTGCCATAGCTGTTGTTATTTCCAATGTCAGCATTCGTATATGGAGAATTTCATCCACAGTTCTAATATGTAGGGTAATTCGTACAATCAGTTTTTACAATGAGAAAGGATTTCATTAACGTGTTCACAAACTCAAAAGATCATCATATATGTAGTTTATTGTTTTAACTTTAGAAAATAAAGATATCCATGACGATTCATGCTAAATGCAAAGGATGACTGAAAGTTTTTAAACCATGAATTATTTTATTTGGATACTTACATAACCATAAATATTAATCCTTGCTAAACCTTTAGCATCACGACAAGACGAATGCATGAATGTGTGTTCTAAGATTAAGATACATATAATTGATAGCATGCATACAATGCACATTGCACCCCCAATGAAGGATGATCATCATATACGTAGTTTATTGTTTTAACTTTAGAAAATAAAGATATCCATGAAGATTCATGCTAAATGCAAAGGATGACTGAAAGTTTTTAAACCATGAATTATTTTATTTGGATACTTACATAACCATAAATATTAATCCTTGCTAAACCTTTAGCATCACGACAAGACGAATGCATGAATGTGTGTTCTAAGATTAAGATACATATAATTGATAGCATGCATACAATGCACATTGCACCCCCAATGAAGGATGATCATCATATACGTAGTTTATTGTTTTAACTTTAGAAAATAAAGATATCCATGACAATTCATGCTAAATACAAAGGATGACTGAAAGTTTTTAGACCATGAATTATTTTATTTGGATACTTACATAACCATAAATATTAATCCTTGCTAAAACTTTAGCATCACGACAGGACGAATGCATGAATGTGTGTTCTAAGATTAAGATACATATAATTGATAGCATGTATACAATGCACATTGCACCCCCAATGAAGGATGATCATCATATACGTATTTTATTGTTTTAACTTTAGAAAATAAAGATATCCATGATGATTCATGCTAAATGCAAAGGATGACTAAAAGTTTTTAGACCATGAATTATTTTATTTGGATACTTACATAACCATAAATATTAATCCTTGCTAAACCTTTAGCATCATGACAAGACGAATGCATAAATGTGTGTTCTAATATTAAGATACATATAATTGATAGCATGCATACAATGCACATTGCACCCCCAATGAAGGATGCCTTTTGTACCCAATTAAGGATACTTTACACAATCAAAGATCTATGCTTGCCTAATACTCTAGTATAGGACAATAGACCTTCTCTAACATTCACAAAGAAAATCAAAGATCTATGCTTGCCCAATACTCTAGTATAGGACAATAGACCCTTGTCTACTTTAAACTATATCAAGTATCAAGAACCAATACAAGCCCCTAAGCATGACTCTTGGCTCCATCAAACCATTCATAAAGCAGAATGAGGTAGATTACCTACGTAGCTCAAATGCAAAGCTGAAATGACTCCAACTTTGTCCCTAAATCTCTGCAAGTATTAGCTACGAACCACACCCTGCCCCCAATTCAAAGAACTAAGGACGAGTGGCTCAATAGCCTTAGGAGTGCCTACAAGGAAAGACGACAGCCCGTAAGATAAGGACGTTCTTCCCAAGAGGACACTTCTAGCAACTCGAGAGCTCTACAAGTACTTTGAGGAGAGATATCATGCCCCCAAAACAAGGACTATCTCCCCAAAAGTTGCATGATGGGTGTCAGGCAATGTTTATAAACATGACAGAACCCCGCCGGGTTTCTTTTGTTTCCCGGCGGGCCCGCCAGGAAACAAAAAAACCTGGTGGGGTTATGGGACTAGTAGGTTTTGGCAGGTCATTGCTCAGGTCATGTGAATATACAATGTGATCACAAGTTTTAATATGTTAATAACAGGTTTTGTTAACGTGATCACGAAATTGTGAAGACGTTAATGAAATCCCTGCTCCTTTGTATGGTTGACAAATTCTCATTTTTTTCATTCTTTATTTAACTTAAATTAACCCAAATTAGATTTATAGAACTCTAATCTACACAATTTTCTAAATTCAAGAGAGTAAACAAGAAGAATAGTTTAATTAATCCCTTAGTTAATCTTTCTAGGATTGAGAAAGGTTGGAATGTAAAGAGGAGAAGGGGGTGGCCTTTTTATCAAAGGCATAGCGTTTGAATTTAATTCAACATTTTAAAAACATAAAAAATTAAGAAAACCATAGATTTTTCATTAAACAAGTAAGAAAATTAGCTTACATTGAGCTTGTAAGCTCTCCTTTGGCTTGAGGGATTGAGGGTTCTACTCTTGTTTAAAGCAAGAGTGGCCACCAATTCACTTTGGAGAGGATTAGGCCAAAAACAATTGAATTATTAAAAAATTCAATGTAGATGGCTCAGGACAGGAGTAGAGTAACAGTGCATAAACACCATTAAGCTTTTACAAAGGGGGAGGCTTCTATTTATAGGTAAAAGTGAGTCTCTAACCAAGCAAACTGATTCTAGAATTTTCCAGATCAGTTTGGTCAATTTTTGACCACTTTTGGGTCAGTTCAGCTAACTTTTTGGATCTATTTTTGAAACAGGAGAGAGAAGAGATGAAAATATCTCATTTTATTGATTAAGACATGGGGGTAATAATGAGAAAAAAGGCGCCTACTTCATGAGGGGAGATCCCTACACTGAGGTGTCAGAATTCAGTTTTTTAATTGTTTTCTTTGGTCCTTAGTCCACTCTTCATCTTATGTGAGCATTTACTCATTTTTGGGGGGCTTTTCTTTTATTCTTCAATTTATCTCCTCCCTACATTTGGATTAATCTTATTGGTCCATAGGAACCTTAATTGGACCATAATCCAAAAATTTCTAAAAATCTAGACCCTTAGGCTAAGGTCCTTTATACCTATTTTCAACTAATTCCAATTGCACATTGGAAAGTTTTTTTGAATTTCTGTTTCAGGGGAAACCATTTTAGACACTAGGAGGATTTTTATATCAAAAAATATCTCAAATTTGAATTACCTCCCTCTAGACATTTTCTCTCTCCAGGCCAAAACAGGGTAAAACAGGATCTTTCTTTTGTTTAAGAGAGCGGAATAATTATAAGATCAGAAGGGGAGGTTCTTACACTTGCACACCTCAAAAGCTAGAGGGGTGAATCTTACATCCTACCCCACTTAAAAAATGCGAGATGTCCTCATCTCGCAAACTAGAGGACAACTCTTTCCCTTAAGATCCAATTGATTCTGGGGTTCCTTATAGTCTGGTGAACCCAACAGAATCCTGGGATAAAGATCCCTTATATAGAACTCATCATCAGATAACAATTCATTTAGATCATATCTTTAACACAATAATGGTCCATTAGACCAAAATTTCCATCTGAACATTCCTCCATGGGAATTTCAATTATACAGGTTTTTAATTTGTCATCCCTTAACTTGATCCACTGGGTCAAGTGTTAACAGTAGCAATCTGTTAGCACAATCCACTAATCTCATAGTGATTTGCTGGGTCATTATCGTCATTTTAGTTACGAACATCATCACAACCAAAATTCAGGAATCATCATTTTTCAATCAGAATCCAAATCAACTCATCAGTTCTCAACCAAAATTTTAAAATCATATCAACCACTTTTGAATTCATTATCTAGATAGCATTTTTGCTTATAATTTCAAGGTCTTAGATTTACTCGTATATACTGCCAGAGTAAAGAGCTACAGTTACACCCTCGGTATATACGGCTAGTCACGGTCCTTGGAATTTTAAGGTAAATATCATCATGTCTAGGCCTCAAGCAAGTCAGGGATTCCATACAATTGCGGTACTTCCATTTGAAGACCCAATTACCTATTTATGAATCTTCATTCTGAATATAAATTTGTATGAATTTCATCACACAATTACAACCTTTTACTGCTACTTCAAAAATTTTTGATATTTCTGGTTTCTCGGTTGATCTACTTTAGCCAATTCGCTCTGATACCAGCTGAAAGATCCATGTCCCCTCCGCACAACAAATTCAGGGGTGCTAGCAGCGGAAGTAGCACTTCTTGCATGGGGCAGGGTCCCTCACTCGGGGCCTCGCCCACAGATATCTGGACAAGAGACTAATGCATCAGTTCTTCCAAAACCAAGCTCGGAAAAACTTCCCTTGCTCGAAAAGCACGGGCGATTCCTCCACGATAAATTTACTCTAACGTAGTCAAGAGCCTTAACTAACAGAACTGATCTGACCTAACCCGTAAGTCCCATAGTCAGATCAAGGAAAAGACTTGCACTTGGATCATAGAGACCAATGCTTTTTTCCTCATTGAGAGGCACACCCGTTATAGAACAATTTTTATCTGGGATTTACTTCATCTATCGTACCATAACAGAATTGAGTCTCATTTTAAGGATCCATCAGTCAAGCCTAATCCCACCCGGTCCCGTGGGTTAAAAGAGCCATGGACTCATCCGTTGAGGACCAACAAGGTCAATCAACCAGATCCATGCCCGAATTCAGAAGACAACTCTTACTCCTTGTTCCAATATCTTCCATGACATACGTGTGGGTATCTTCGGTGACCCAGAGCCCGAGCACCGTATGGTCAGCACCCTCTAGGATCCTTCGCATGTCACCTAGCGCTTCACTCATAGGACGCTTCCTTAGTCTCTCATCCACCGTACCAGAAGCTCACCATTTAAATCGAACCGAGGCTGGTGGTCAAGACCTCGGCCTACCTTGCTACACCAGACGTCCTCTGTTGAGCTGTTGTAAGTTTATCAGATAGGTCTCCACGACCTCATTCACAAGACGATCAAAATGCTTCCCTAATATTTTTGACATAAAATAGTCATTTAAAAATAGGTCATAAGTACAGTTTCCATAACAAACTCTCGTCTTTCCACATTGTTCCACATCAATCCTCATTTATTTTATATTGTATTCCCATTCTCATCACATCATTTTCCATCTCATCACATCTTTCCTCATTTATCCACATCAGATCTCATCCACTCGCATCTACCCATATCCACATCTCATCACATCACATATCATCCATTCGCATCTACCCATATCCATTCACATCTGTCCCAATTTACATCACATCTCATTCACTCACATCCCGATTCACATCACATCACATCTATTCACGTCCATCACATTCATTTACATCACATCCATTTACCTCCATCACATCACATTCATTCATTCATATCCATCACATTCATTCATTCATATCCATCACATTCATTCTCATAACCATCCCATCACATACATTCTAACCACATTATATCACATCACTTCTATCCACATCATATCTCATTCATACACATCTCATCTCATTCATCCACATCCATCCAATCGTTCACATGTACGACTATCCACATCTAACCATACATTCATACCTATCACTTCACATCCACATATATTCATGTCACATCACATCTCTTTACATCACATCCCATTCTTTCACATACACATCCACATCCCTTCTTTCACATACATCCACATCCATTCTTTCACATACTCATCCACATCCATTCTTTCACATACTCATCCACATCCATTCTTCACATACACATCCACATCCATTCTCACATACACATCACATCCATTCTTCACATACACATTCACATCCATTCTTCACATACACATCCACATCCATTCTTCACATACACATCCATATCCATTCTTCACATACACATTCACATCCATTCTTCACATACATATTCACATCCATTTTCACATACTCATTCACATCCATTCTTCACATACACATCCACATCCATTCTTTACATACACATCCATATCCATTCTTCACATACATATTCACATCCATTCTTCACATACACATCCATATTCCTTCTTCACATACACATTCACATCCATCCATTCATTCACATCTATCTGATTCACATCACATCTCATCACATCTATTCACATCACATCTCATCACATCTATTCACATCACATTACATCCATCCATTCATTCACATCGCATCTCATCACATCTATTCACATTACATCTCATCACATCTATTCACATCACATCCCATCCATCCATTCATTCGTATCTATCTGATTCACATGACATCTCATCACATCTACTCACATTACATCTCATTTCTATGCAAGTTTTCAGTTTGATTTTCTTTTGAATACAAGTTTTCAGTTTGATTTTCTTTTGAATACAAGGAGTATTTCTTAAATCAGTATCCCCCAAAACTTCTTGATCGAAATTTTGAATTTCATACCAGAATTCCTCGAATTCTAATACCTTGATCCACAGATCAATTCCAAGGGTCTCAAACTTAGTTTCAGATTTGGCGGGAGTTTTGAGTGTATTTTTATAAACTGGTCACACCTTCTTTCCTCGAAACTGATGAAAGAGTTTGGTCTTGGTCATAGTCTGATTCAAAGTTCGAGTCGGATAAGATTTTTCCTTATCTATCTTTCTCGAAAAAGTTTGATAATTCAGTTACTATTTTACTGAATTTCTTTCTTTGAATATTCACTTAACTGATTTCTAAATTAGTTACGAGTTCCAATGAGGAATAGATTAATCATTTATCTGAATATTTCAATCTTGATAGATTTCTTGAATTTTCTTTCTACAATCCGTGTTAGACAAATATCTTAAAATTTTCTCAAAAAAATCAAGTTAAGCTCCATATTATGTGAAGATCTAAGGTACAAAGTGGGAATCTCATATGAGTTTATATGTAAAAGATATTAGCATTTTATGGAATCAGTCCAAATTTGGGACAAGGTGTATACATTGACTTTGTACCTAAGAAAATGAGGACTTTTGACAATCTAATGCTAAATCAAATTATGCAACTATATTTCCAACTTTGAATATGATGTTCCAACAAAAGAACTTGAAACAAAATTCCTTCATTTACTAGGAGAGATTAGCCACTAAAGGTAAACAAATGAGTGAAGCGCTAGGTGACATGCGAAAGATCCTAGAGAGGGTACTGACCATACGGTGCTCGAGCACTGGGTCGCCAAAGATACCCACACGTATGTCGTGGAAGATATTGGAACAAGGAGTAAGAGTTGTCTTCTGAATTCGGGCATGGATTTGGTTGATTGACCTTGTTGGTCCTCAACGGATGAGTCCATGGCTCTTTTATATAGATCTGTTGGTTGATCTTGCTAATCTTCAACAGAGATTCCATTTTGATTTTTATAAGTGAATATATTGCCGGTTACTATGAGCTAGGAACTATAAAGGCCCCTGAGTGGATAGGTGGTGAGCATTCTGGTTGCCAATGATGCCATAGGTACACCGATGAAGGAAAAATTAGAAATTAGGATTCAACCGGATTAATTTTGGAGGATTATGATCAGTGATACTATAGTTTCATTAAATGATTGTTTTAAAGACAGCTGAATCTGTGAAAAAGTCAATTTCATATTGGGTGTGTAAATGGTGTGACTAGTTTTAAGTTTGCATGAATATCCAGCTAGGGGGCCTGGGAACTCTTTTCCTTGGTACCCGGGACAAAACCTAACCAAATTCTTAAATGGATTCCATCACTACAGTGGTTGGGTGGTTGGCTAACCCACGGGACTAGAGGCTGGACTGATGGATCCCTAAAATGAGACTCAATTCTGTTATGGTATGATAGATGAAGTAAATCCCGGACAAAAATTGTTCTATGGAAAAGAATCAATGGGGTTGTGCCTCTCGATGAGGAAAAAAGCGTTGGTCTCTATGATCCAAGTGCAAGTCTTTTCCTTGATCTGACTATGGGACTTACGGGTTCGGTCAAATCAGTTCTGTTAGTTAATGCTCTTGACTACATTAGAGTAAATTTATCCTGGAGGAATCACCCGTGCTTTTCGGGCGAGGGAAGTTTTTCCAAGTTGGCTTTTGGAAGAACCGATGCATTAGTCTCTTGTCCGAATATCGGTGGGGGCGAGGCCCCGAGTGAGGGACCCTGCCCCACGCAAGAAGTGCTACTTCCGCTGCTAGCACCCCTGAATTCATTGCGCGGAGGGGACATAGACCTTTCAGCTGGTATCACAGCGACTTGGCTAAAGTAGATCAATCGAGAAACCAGAAATGTCAAAAATTTATGAAGTAGCAGTAAAAGGTTGAAATTGTGTGATGAAATTCATACAAATTTATATTCAGAATGAAGATTCATAAATAGGTAATTGGGTCTTCAAATGGAAGTACCGCAATTGTATGGAATCCCTGACTTGCTTGAGGCCTAGACATGATGATATTTACCTTAAAATTCCAAGGACCATGACTACATATATATACCAAGGGTAAATCTAAGACCTTGAAATTATAAGCAAAAATGCTATCCAGATGATGAATTCGAATGTGGTTGATATGATTTTAAAATTTTGGTTGAGAAACTGATGAGTTGATTTGGATTCTGATTGAAAAATGCTGATTCCTGAATTTTGGTTGAAAAGCGTTAAGCTGAGCAAAACCACAATGAGGATGATTGGACAAGTCCCTGTGATGATGTTCGTAATTGAAATGACAATAATGACTTTAGCAAATCACTATGATATTAGTGGATTGTGCTGACACAGATTGCTACTATTAACACTTGACCCAGTGGATCAAGTTAAGGGATGACAAATTAAAAACCTGTATAATTGAAATTCCCATGGAGGAATGTTCAGATGGAAATTTTGTTCTAATGGACCATTATTGTGTTAAGAATATGAATGATATGATCTAAATGAATTATTATCTGATGATGAGTTCTATATAAGGGATCTTTATCCCAGGATTCTGTTGGGTTCACCAGACTATAAGGAACCCTAGAATCAATTGGATCTTAAGGGAAAGAGTTGTCCTCTAGTTTGCGAGATGAGGACATCTCATGTTTTTTAAGTGGGGTAGGATGTAAGATTCCTCCCTCTAGCTTTTGAGGTGTGCAGGTATAAGAACCTCCCCTTCTGATCTTAGAATTATTCCCCTCTCTTAAATAATAGAAAGATCTTGTTTTACCCTGTTTTGGCCTGGAGAGAGAAAATGTCTAGAGGGAGGTAATTCAAAATTGAGATATTTTTTGGATATAAAAATCCTCCTAGTGTCTAAAATGGTTTTCCCTAAAATAGAAATTCAAAAAGAACTTTCCAATGTGCAATTAGAATTAATTGAAAATAGGTATAAAGGACCTTAGCCTAAGGGTCCAGATTTTCAAAAAAATTTGGATTATGGTCCAATTAAGGTTCCTATGGACCAATAAGATTAATCCCAATGTAGGGAGGAGATAAATTGAAGAATAAAATAAAAACCCCCAAAAAATGAGTAAATACTCACATAAGATGAAGAGTGGACTAAGGACCAAAGAAAACAATTAAAAAACTGAATTTTGACACCTCAGTGTGGGGATCTCCCCTCATGAATTAGGTGCCTTTTTCTCATCATTAACCCCAATTCTTAATCAGTAAAATGAGATATTTTTATCTCTCCTCTCTCCTGTTTCAAAACTAGATCCAAAAAGTAAGCTGCACTGACCCAAAAATGGTCAAAAATTGACCAAACTGATCTGGAAAATTCTAGAATCAGTTTGCTTGGTTAGAGGCTCACTTTTTCCTATAAATAGAAGCCTCCCCCTTTGTAAAAGCTTAGTTGTGTTTATGCACTGTTACTCTACTCCTCTCCTGAGCCATCTACATTGAATTTTTTAATAATTCAATTGTTTTTGGCCTAATCCTCTCCAAAGTGAATTGTGGTGGCCACTCTTGCTTCAAACAGAGTAGAACCCTCAATCCCTCAAGCCAAAGGAGAGCTTACAAGCTCAATGTAAGCTAATTTTCTTACTTGTTTAATGAAAAATCTATGGTTTTCTTAATTTTTATGTTTTGTAAATGTTGAATTAAATTCAAATGCTATGCCTTTGATAAAAAGGCCACCCCCTTCTCCTCTTTACATTCCAACCTTTCTCAATCCTAGAAAGATTATCTAAGGGATTAATTAAACTCTTCTTATTGTTTACTCTCTTGAATGTAGAAAATTGTGTAGATTAGAGTTCTATAAATCTAATTTGGGTTAATTTAAGTTAAATAAAGAATGATAAAAATGAGAAATGGTCAGTCATTTAAAGGAGGTTCTGGCAAAAAATTTTAAAATTTTGTGGAAAAGAAAATTTATTTTTATGTTATTCCAAAAGAGTAATTCCCACCATTTTTGCATCTAAAAGAAATATTCTAATTACTCCATGTACATATTCACCTATGAATATGCATGGATATCACTGATATTAATTATTAAATTTGATTTCTATGCATAGAAAGATGCATAAAGGAATTTTTTTATTACAAAAGTGTTATTCTTATTAAATTTGATTTTTATGCATAGAAAGATGCATAAAGGAATTTTTTTAATTACAAAAGTGTCATTCTTATTAAATTTGATTTCTATGCATAGAAAGATGCATAATGGAAATTTTTTTATTACAAAAGTGTTATTCTTATTAAATTTGATTTCTATGCATAGAAAGATGCATAATGGAATTTTTTTTATTATAAAAGTGTTATTCTTATTAAATTTGATTTCTATGCATAGAAAGATGCATAAAGGAAATTTTTTTATTACAAAAGTGTTATTCTTATTAAATTTGATTTTTATGCATAGAAAGATGCATAAAGGAAATTTTTTTAATTATAAAAGTGTTATTCTTATTAAATTTGATTTCTATGCATAAAGAGATGCATAAAGGAAAAAAATTATTACAAAAGTGTTATTCTTATTAAATTTGATTTTTATGCATAGAAAGATGCATAAAGGAATTTTTTTATTACAAAAGTGTTTTTCTTATTAAATTTGATTTTTATGCATAGAAAGATGCATAAAGGAGTTTTTTTATTACAAAAGTGTTATTCTTATTAAATTTGATTTTTATGCATAGAAAGATGCATAAATGAATTTTTTTAATTATAAAAGCGTTATTATTATAAAAATTTATTTTTATGCATAAATAAATGCATAAAGAAATTATTTTTATTTTTTAAAGTGTTATTCCTAATTAAAATTGATTTTATGCATAAATAGATGCATAAAAGGATTTTTTTAATAAAAGTGTTATTCTCATTGAAGTTGATTTTTATGTATAAATAGATGCATAAAGAATTTTTATATCAAAATTAGAATTCTCTTAAATTCTATGAGTATTTGATAAATGAATAATTAAATACTCTAAGAGAGAAATTTCTATCGTTTTACATTCACACGGATTGTAGAAAGAAAATTCAGGAAATCTATCGAGATCGAAATATTCAGATAAATGATTAATGTATTCCTCATTGGAATTCATAACTAATTTAGAAATCAGCTAAGTGAATATTCAAAGAAAGAAATTCAGTAAAATAGTAACTGAATTATCAAACCTTTTTGAGAAAGATAGATAAGGAAAAATCTTATCCGACTCGAACCTTGAATCAGACTATGAGCAAGACCAAACTCTTTCGTCATTTTCGAGGAAAGGTGTGACCAGTTTAGAAAAATACACTCAAAACTCCCGCCAAATCTGAAACTAAGTTTGAGACCCTTGGAATTGATCTATGGATCAAGGTATTAGAATTCGAGGAATTTTGGTATGAAATTCAGAATTCCGATCAAGAAGTTTTGGGGATACTGATTCAAGAAATACTCCTTGTATTCAAAAGAAAATCAAACTGAAAACTTGCATAGAAATGAGATGTAATGTGAATAGATGTGATGAGATGTCATGTGAATCAGATAGATGTGAATGAATGGATGGATGGGATGTGATGTGAATAGACATGATGAGATGTCATGTGAATCAGATAGATGACTGGTCACACCTTCTTTTCTTGAAACTGACAAAAGAGTTTGGTCTTGGTCATAGTCTGATTCAAGGTTCGAGTCGGATACGATTTTTCCTCATCTATCTTTCTCGAAAAGGTTTGATAATTCAGTTACTATTTTACTGAATTTCTTTCTTTGAATATTCACTTAACTGATTTCTAAATTAGTTACAAATTCCAATGAGGAATAGACTAATCATTTATCTAAATATTTTGATCTCGATAGATTTCTTGAATTTTCTTTCTATAATCTAGGTGAATGTAAAATGATAGAAATTTCTCTCTTAGAGTATTTAATTATTCAATTATCAAATACTCATAGAATTTAAGAGAATTCTAATTTTGATATAAAATTGATCAGTGAAACAAGGGAGAAAATCATGCAGGACAAATTCTTTGTCCCTATTGCTACCCTTCTGATGTAGGAAAGCAAGACTCCTCAGGAAATGAGTCGAGTTCTTGGGTACAAATTGGATGAAGGATGCATGTATTATAATAATCGGCTATGTATTCCCAATCATGAGGGAATAAAGGGAAGAATTCTGAGAGAAGCCCATGATAACCTGATAGCTAGACATCCAGGGTTTATAAAAACCTATATGTCTGTGAAGAAAAGCTTCTTCTGGCCAGGACTCAAAAAGGATGTACTTGATCATGTGCGAAAATGCTTAATGTGTCAGAGAGTCAAGGCAAATAGAGTCAAGATGCCAGGGAAATTGGAGCCTCTAGACATTCCACAGATGAAGTGGGAATGTATCAGTACACTGGATTACCTTCAGTGCAACAGGCTACAACTCCATTTTTGTGGTAGTTGACAGACTAACCAAAGTTGCCCAACTGATTCCAGTGAAAGAAATATACACTGCAGTGGATATTGCCAGAGTTTTCCTTAAAGAGATCTTCATATTGCATGGCTTACCCAGGAGGATAGTAAGTGATAGGGATCCCAAATTCACATCGAAATTTTGGACTGCATTCTTTGAAGCAGTAGGAACTTTCTTGGATCTCAGTACAGCCTATCACCCCAAATCAGATGGCCAGACTGAAAGAGTGAATCAAGTAATAGAAGATATCCTTCGGTCATGCTGTGGCAGGGAACCCAAGAAGTGGTTAAACAGGGAACCCAAGAAGTGGTTAAACCATTTGCATCTGGTTGATTTTGCTTACAATGCTTCTTATCATCGAAGCATTGGGATGAGTCCTTTTCAAAGCTTTGTATGGACAAGATTGCCTTACACCATTGACTTGGTCTTACCCATTGATCAGAGTCGAGATGTCCAGACAAATGCTTGATGACATGGACCAACAAATGCAATCAATCCGTAAATAAAGATATTAAGGCAGCCCAAGATAGGAAAAAGCAGTATGCAGATAAAAAAATATGAGAGAGAGAGTTTGAAGAATCAGATATGGTGCCATTCGGGATTGTTAAGAGGGGGGTTGGGGATCTCTTCTAGCTTGCCAAATAAACTTGATTTTTTATCTACAAAATATGAGTGAAAAAAGAAAAAGATATTGTTCTGTACAAGATCACTTGGGCTTTGAGATACAAACATTGCCTCTCCAATGGATGCATGCATAGCATAGAAAACTCCAGTGAGGCTTTGGAGTGGTTGTTCCTCAACATAATTAGAGGGGAAAATATCTACACAGAGAGACATAAGAAAATGGAGAATCATAAGAAAATTTGAAAGAAAAAAATCCAATATTAGCATGTTGTTAAAGCTGTGTTTATGTTACACTGACAATTCGAAGGAAACCTTGGTCGTTGGCCTTGAATGTACAGGTCTCCAAGGGTATACACATGTTGCACAGGTCTCCAAGGGTATACACATGTTGCACTATGGCAACCAGTCCTTCCTTCTTAGTATGCTTGAAGCCTTGTAGCCGCCCCTTCCAATGATGTAGCATATTCCCTAGTTGACACACTCGATGTGGTCCCTTCTTAGAGCTTGGCTGCATGTAGACCCAAGCCCCAACCCTAAATCTTGTTGGAGCCCAAACTCCATTCTCATCTCTTGTATTATGCAGCGCACAAGCTCTTCCACCTTCTCCCTAGGTATTCTCACATTACTGGAAGAGGCCATGGTGGTAAGAAAAGAGAAGAAGGGAAAAGAAAAGCTTGTTTTACAATAGAGGAGTGGAGAGGAGAGAAAGCTCAGGGTTTTCAGTGCAGCAATGGAAAGCTTAAAAGAGGGTTAGAGTTTGAGAATAGGCTTCCAGAACCTAGAGTAGACTAAAGAGGGATAGAGTTTCTGTAGCACAATGGAGAGGGAGGGAGCTTGAGAGAGAGAGAGAGGGAGATTGAGAGGGAGGGAGCTTGAGAAGGAGGGAGAGCTTGACAGGGATGGAGTTTCTGCAACAATGGAGAGAGCTTAGAAAAGGAAGAAAGAGGGAGATGGAGCTTGAGACTGAGGGAGCTTGACAAGGAGGGAGAGCTTGAGAGGTATGGAGTTTCTACAGCAATGGAGAGTTTAGAAGAAGAAGAAAGAGGTTCAAAACACACTTTTGGAAAAAAATTAAAATTTTTAATTTTTAGGGTTTTTAATCTGCACGATTCTAGGTGGGGGGACCTCTAAGTTTGGACCCAAGAGGTAGGGGAACAAGAGTAGTAATTAGGCCCCATTAGCAAACCAAAGCCTAGGCCCCCTAGGGTCAAAGAAGTAAAAAATGTGCACCCAGCCCTCTTCCTATTGGTCCATTCCTAATCAAAAGTTAATCCAAGAGGCCCTCTTTGGGTCCAAAAAATTCCTAATGCTTAATTTTTGCATGAAACGCCGGCTAGAGGGTGTGGGAATTATTTTCCCCTCGGTACCTGGGCAAAACATAACCAAATTTTTATAAAGGAATCCCACCAATACTACAGTGGTCAAGCAGTTGGCTAACCCATGGGCCGATCGAGGGATTCTTGCTTTGCGATACAATTAAGTTACAATTAGTTACCTTAGTTAGATTAAGTCTTGGGAAGACCCTTGTTCTGTGTGTGGGAGGGAATCAATGGTTGTGCCTCGTTAAAGGAGGAAAAAAGCAGTGATTCTATGGACCAAGTGCAAGTCTCTTCTTTGATCTGACCATGTGACTTTAGGTTCGGTCGGATCAGTTTGAATAGTTAAGACTTTGACCCGTTAGATTAATTCTCCCGTTAGATGATTTCCTGGCAGAATCGCCCGTGCCTTCTAGGCGAGGGTAGTTTTTCCGAGTTTGGTTTTGGAGGAACTGCCAGACTAGTCTCTTGTCCGGATATCCGTGGGCGAGGCCCCGAGTGTGGATCCCTGCCCCGCGCGAGAGGTTGACGCTACTTCCGTCTCTAGCGCCCTCGGAGGGGGCACCACGGAGGGGGCGGGGGTCTCACAAGCTAAGGGTTGTAGGAGGCAAGCCCAAGATCTTTGTCTAAATCTCTGTTAGAACTTGGTGCTACCCAGAACATGCTCAACTACGATTTGTGTGTTTGAACAAGGAGATAGAGAGAGTGAGTGAAATAGAGAGAGATCTACAAAAGATGGCTATAGAATCCAACAAAAATATTTGAAGCTATGGAGATGAAGATGAAGACTTGAAGAGCAGTTGTCTACAAGGAGAAACTTGTATAGGCTCCCTCTATTTTTAACGTTTTTTTTTGTTTGAGCCCGTCTCAAGGCTGTTAAGAATGGTTTTAATTTTGCAAATATGTAAAAAAAATAGTGCTTGGATTTGAACCTATTGTGAGTGGATGGTTAAGTTTTGTGTTATGGTGTTTTGGTTATGATGTTTTGATTGAGATTACTGAGAAGATTAATTGTGAGTGATCTCTAAGTAGTTGAGAGTTGGCTAACTAGGGATAGGGTCAGCGGTGTCAATTAGTGTCACAGGATAAGTTAGTTGAAGGTTTACAAGGGTAGAAATAATTTTTTGGGCTGAGAGGAAGCTAAATAGGGTCAAATCTGACAGCCAAAAGTCTGTCAAAGTCAAATAGAGTTTTGTGAGCTAGATGTCAGATAAGGGACTGTAGTGCTAAATCATTGTAGGATCTAAAGTGTTTGAGGGTTTGTATGTGTCAGAGGATACATAGATAGAAAGGTCTGAAGTCATCTGATTCAGGGTTGAATCAGACAGTTGGCTGAGTAAGACTAGGGTCAGTAGAGGGGTGTAGACATAATCAATAAGGTTTTGGAGCAAGGGATTTGAGGTTGTTGGTTTTGGAGGAAAATTTGGGAGTCTAGAGGACAAGACATTGCTAGAAATTTTGATAAGGTTAGTCGGGATCAGACAGGAGTCAACAGGCACTCATCTGGGAACACATAAGGTCAGCAGAGGAGCAGATCAGAGGAGGTCAATTGAGGTCTTATGATTGAAGATCAAGGTTATTGAGAGTTAGGTATGATCCAGGTGGATATTTTGGTGGGTCTAGCTGATTCAGACTGAGGAAGTTTAGGTGTTCGACTGCATCATTAGAGGGCCAGAGGATAGCTATAGGGCTGCTAGGTGTCTTGAGCCAGGTGTTTTGAATGATTTGGATACTATACAGGCCATAGTCTTTTCGCTCTTCCTAGCATAAAATAATAATAATAATAATAAATTTCAAGAAAAAAGAAAAAGAAAAAGAAATAGCTGTCACCCGGCATCAAAAAAAGGAAGAGATAAGTATAGAACATTTTGAAAAGTGCACGCACAAACTTGCCAGATATCTATTTTAAGCCGTTGCAGACATTTTGATGTAATTTGTATTATGACTCAAAAAATAACAAATTTCCATAGTTGAGGGACCCTAACTATAGGAACTAACACTTGATTGGCCGATAAAAAGTGCACCATTTCTTGTCGCACTATTGTTCAAAGACCTAAAACCCACTTTGGACAAACTTGGGCAAGCCCAAAATAGGTATATATATATATATATATATAATATTTAAGAGAAAAAAACCATAAAAATTCAAAACCTTTATGGAATATCTCCCTAGTCCTAAAACGACTTGAAATAACATGCAGTTACGATTTGGGGACATTTTAGAGATAGAATTAGAGGAAAGCCCTTCCACCCAACTAGGCTCCTACCAACCCACGGCTCGAGACCTTATTTAGGGGCTTATTTCATTGGCCTAATACTTTCAAGTAGTGAAACTTCCTCTGATATTGGATGAATCGAAGGACTACAAGACCTAGTGTAAGGTTCCTCCCTTCTAAAATGGGGGAAACACTTAAGATAGTCCACTAAGTCTTATCTTGGGAAAAATTTCCTATTCATCGACACCTTGACCCTGTAGAGATTCAAGGATACGATTCATAGGTATGACCTAGCTCTATCCCGCAGGGGGAGCGTGGTTTTCTAAACATCAAATCATCCATAGGGCAATTGATCATAAATTGGGCAACTACTAGACTTGATTTCTAGAGACAACGCTTTTTTCCTCATCTTATGCAAGGCACAGCCACTAGCCTAGTCTTCTAGAATAGAGTTGCCCAAGAACCAGTTTATCTAGCGTAGGGCTTTCACTTGATCTGTTGGAAAGCTACCCGACTAATTGGGTCCACCCGTCCGTAGGATGGTGCCGTCGGGGCATTCCATCCTCCCACTTTCCACCCTACTCACGCATCAATTTGTTTTCTAATT
Organism: Cibotium barometz; assembly: GCF_041138505.1. Classification (NCBI taxonomy): domain Eukaryota; kingdom Viridiplantae; phylum Streptophyta; class Polypodiopsida; order Cyatheales; family Cibotiaceae; genus Cibotium; species Cibotium barometz. The sequence goes on along the minus strand of NC_141055.1, from coordinate 21,245,144 downwards.
AATCCTACCACACTGTTTGACATAAATAAACATATTCCTTAATTAAGGTCCTTTTTCACAAGGTTTGTTAAAACAGCCTTTTTACACAATACAATCATACCAAAGACAAGATATATTTATATAAAAAGTTTATACATGAATCAGTTCCAAACAAGCCAAACCGGCTCTCTTATTCTTATACTGCCGACGATCTAGAATTCGGCCTTCCAGCCTCTACATGCTGGGCAAAACCCTACGGGACCATACACCTCATCGTCGGCCACTGCTGGCGAGGACTCAAGCCGGCCTGTCACCCTCTCAGGCTCCATCGCTTGATCCTCCCGCCCCTCAGAGGGATGTCCGCACACTAGGGTGGGCTTATTTACCGCACTAGCCTGGGCCCTCAGAACTAGGCAGCCTCATAATCTCTCGCCTCAATCGGCGATCCTTATTCTCCCAATGGTATGAGGGATACCTTGGGCCATTCCCGGGCTTTGCTAACGACACCGCCCGGCTACACAAGCACGGAACGGAGTTAGCGTTGAAGCCAAAAAAAATCTTGAATTCTAAAGATAACAACTTCAATGCTATTTATTAAATATAGCATTCACAATTCGTGAAGATAACAATTTCAACGCAATTTATCGGATACAGCATCACATAATTCGTAACTTCATATAATTTTTATGTCGCCATTTTAAAAGGGAAAAGATACCATTCATTAACACTAATTTAAGGAAAATCTCTTCTTTTAAAAATTAACCAAGCTAACCTGGCCACCATTTGCTTGAGGCGCTTGAAAAGGGAGAGCTGGAGCCGCATTGGGAGCATCTTCCCTAATCTCGTTATTGCGCGCTCCTCTTGAGGCAATATTTTGATGTCTCCGAGAAAAGGCCATCTTAGGCGTCGCCTTGTAGAGCTCGCTGCTACGATCGAAACGCTTCAATCGGATCTGAATTCTGAGTTTGTTTGCTCACCGTATGAGCAAAAGAGTATGACGCACGAACCCTTATTAAAGGCAAAAAACCCTTATTAAAGTCTACGCAAATGAGGAGGGGGAATTGTGAGATGTCCTTAAGGGCAAAAACGTGGAGGAGGCTGTGAGGGGCTGCTGTAAGTCTATTCACACGGGGAGGGGGAGAAGAGTTAAGGACACTGCCTCTATGGAAGAGGGGGATGGAGGAAATCTAGCTTATCTGAAAGGAGGCAAATGAGGGGGTGTGAGAGGGGTGGCTGCAAGGGGCGGCTGTACTGCAGCAAGTACGCCACACACAGGGATGGACAGCGGTACGGACGACGGTACAACAGGGCATACGCAGCACAGAGATGCGTGCCGTTTGCCGGGGGTTTATATAGCAGAGGGGTGAGGGTACGAGCGCTACGCAAAGCAAGGACGAAAGGACGGTGTACCGTCAAAGGCTATGGATCAGTGGCCTGCATGGGTCTAGGGGAAAGGTACGGTGTCGGTTGTCCGGGAAAGGAGTGGTACGCATGTACCTTATCTGGTCTGGGGGAGCATGGGTGTCCACGTAGGGGTACGTGTGGACCATACAGTGGGCGGCCGTCTTTGGTTCTTGGGCGGCCATCGTACGGGCACCCTAGTAAGTGTGTACGGCCTAATTTTTGGGGCGGGGTATCCAAATTTGGGGCGCCCGTCTCGATTTGCGTGTCGGACCGCCCCGGGGGGCGAAAAATTTTTTTGTCCGGGAGGTTCTCCTGGTCGTTGGGGTTCAGACCGTTCGTCAATCGGGCGCCCGGTCGTGCATTTATTAAGGTTTAAAGGTCGCCGTTTTTTAACTAAAATGACTGAAATTTACGTATAGGCTTGATCCGGTGTCCGTTTTGGATGCTGTAAAATCCTATATTAGGGTACAATCGCGCGCAGATTCCAAATTTGGGCTCAAAATTTGAAGATTCTAAGTAGAAATGACTCAAATAATAAAATCATTGATTTTTATACCATAAAAACTCATAATTACATGGACATTTCTTTATTAGTGAAGATGGGTATGTTACATCCTTCCCCCCTTAAAGAAATCGAGATGTCCTCATCTCGTCATGAATTGGGGATAATCCTTTAAGAGTGTAGCTTCATCTTCCCAAGTTGCATCCTCTTCAGGGTAATCTTTCCACTGTACTAGATGTTCTACAAGAGTTCTATTTTGGAGTTGCCTTTCCCTAGAATCTATGATGCTACTGGGCTGTAATTCAAGGACTCCTTGAGTAGGGATTACAACTTGTTCATCATCAAGAATATGATCGAGACTAGGGACATATGGTTTTAAACAAACTTACATGAAATACATTATGGACTTTGATATGGGCTGGGAGTTGGAGTTTATAGGCACTTTTACCTAGACATTTGATAACTGTATAAGGACCACAATACCTAGGGCTAAGCTTCGTATATTTCCCAAGTGATAGAGAACTTCGTTTGGGTCGCACTCATAGAAGAACTCTGTCTCCTTCCTTGAAGATCCTTTCAGACCTCTTGTTGTCAGCATAATGCTTTTGTCGATCTTGGGCAACTTTAATATCCTTTTGGATTGCCTTGGTTTGTTCCTCCATTTCTTCGAGCATTTTCCTGGATGCCTCAACTCTTATGGTTGGATCAGAGAAATTTAGAGGAGACAGGCATTCTTGCCCATAGAGTGCCTTGAATGGTGACATTCAAGGCACTCTATGCTTTGATGATAAGACGCATTGTAGGCAAATTCTTGCCCATAGAGTGCCTTGAATGGTGACATTCCTATGCTTTGATGATAAGACACATCGTAGGCAAATTCTACCAGAGGAAGGTATTGAATCCACCTTCTTGGTTCCCGTCCACAGTATGCTCTGAGAATGTCTTCAATTACTTGATCGACTCTCTCAGTCTGGCCATCGGTCTCTGGATGATAAGCTGTGCTAAAGCAAAGTTGAGTTCCGAGGGCTTGAAATAAAGACTGCCAGAACTTTGAAGTGAAGTCAGAATCCCGATCACTTACTATCCTTTTTGGGAGACCATGAAGTTTGAGGACTTCCTTGATGAATATTCGAGCAACATCAGAAGCTTTGAGGTCTTCTTTGCTGGTATAAGGTGAGCTACTTTGGTAAGTAAGTCCACTACTACCAAAATGGAGTCATATCCTCCTTGAATAGTGGGGAGACTTGTGACAAAATCCATACTAATGCACTCCCACTTCATTTGGGGAATATCTAAGGGTTGATGTTTTCCAGGCATCTTGATCCTTTCAGCTTTGATCCTTTGGCATGAGAGACATTGCTTCAAGTACCGAAGCACATCATTTTTCAAGCCTGCCCAATGAAAGCTCCTTCTTACACCATTTAACGTCTTTGCATAGCCTGGGTGTCTTGCAGCAGCAGGGCTATCATGAGCTTCATGGAGGATTAGTTTCTTTAAAGCAAGATCCTTAGGGATACATAGCCTGTGATTGAAGTAGAGGCTTCTTTCATGAGTGGAGTATCCCTTGATTCTCTTTCTCTGAATTTCCCCCTTCTTCTACTAACTTCATCATTCTCTGATAATCTGGATCATGAGATGAGACTTCTTCCACCTTGACCAGAATGGGATTATTTGGCATTGAAATAGCACTCAAGAAAGATTTGCGGCTAAGTGCATCTGCTACCACGTTATCTTTCCCAGGGCGGAATTTGATGTTGAAATCATATTCTTGTAGAATTTCAATCCATCTCCTTTGCCGCATGTTGAGGTTAGGCTGGGTGAAGATCCACTTTAGACTTTTGTGATCAGTTACAAGCTGGAATTTACCCCCCAAGAGATAATGTCTCCATAATTTGAGGCAATGAACAACTACTAAGAGCTCCAAATCATGGGTGGCATAATTTGCTTCATATTGCTTCAGCTTGCGGGAAGTATAAGCAACTGGTCTTCCTTCTTGGCCTAAGACACCACCAAGTGCTAGACTACTAGCATCAGTAACTACTTCAAATTCCTTGGCAAAATCAAGAAGTTTCAGGACTGGGGCAGAAGTAATAATGACCTTGAGCTAATCAAAACTGTTTTGATGGATTGGCAGCCACACTATTTTGCAATCCTTCTTAAGAAGATCCATCAGAGGTGCAGCTACCAAGGCATAATCTTTGATAAAAATCCTATACCAACCCATGATTCCCAAAAACCCACAAACTTCACGAACTGATTTAGGGGGTGGCCATTCTAGAATATCCTTGACCTTGGCGGGGTCTACTGAGATGCCATCTTTGGAGACGATGAATCCAAGATACTCAATTTGATGAGTAAAGAAGATACATTTGCTTTTCTTGGCATAGAGTTTGTGTCTGTGTAACAATTGCAGAACTCTACACACATGCTCCTCATGCTCTTCCATTGATTTGGAGTAGATTAATATGTCATCAAAGAAAACAAGCACAAATTCATCCAAGTAAGGACGGAATATATCTTGCATTAGGCGATTGAAGGTTGCAAGAGCATTGGTTAACCCGAATGACATTACAGTAAACTCATAATGGCCATAACGGGTACTGAAGGCTGTTTTGGGTATATCTGCTTCCTTGACTTTGATTTGATAGTATCCAGACCTCAAATCTATTTTTGAGAAGACTTTGGCCCCATGAAGCCTGTCAAGAAGTTCGTCGATGCGAGGGATAGGATACTTATTCTTGACAGTGACTTGATTTAGCCCTCGATAATCTATGCAGAGGCGGAGAGTCCTGTCCTTCTTCTTTTGGAAAAGAACAGGTGCTCCCCAAGGAGAGCTACTGGGGCGTACAAATCCTTGTTCAATGAGTTGGGAAAGTTGCTCCTTAAGCTCAATGGCTTCAGGAAGGGACATTTTATAGGGAGTTTTTGAGACGGGTTGAGCTCCAGGGATCACCTCGATTTCATGATCGACTTCTCGAGGAGGCGGTAACCCTATAAGCTCGTCAGGGAAGATGTCAGAGAATTTTTGGAGCCAAGAGGGTTCTGTCTCCATACTAGGTTCAATGACTTTGTTGAGTTTGACTAAGAAAACTTGCTGACCCTTACGTGTTCCCTTGAGAAGATGTTTTTCCTTGACTACCCTAGATTTAGGTTTTCCTGTGATACCCTGGACAGATATTACTTGGCCATGCTCATTTTCAAAAGTGATACTCCCCTGGTTACAATGAATGCTAGCTTTGTTTGCAATTAACCAATCCATCCCAAGGATTCCATCATAAATTCCTAATGGCAAGACTCTAAAGTGACCATGAGTTTGCTCATTACCCAGCTCAAAATCAAGGTTTCCTATAGAGTGGCGAGATACTACTTCTTTCCCACTGGCTAACTCTACAATCATTCTTCTAGCTGTTTTTTGATCCAAGTTTAATTTTTGCAAACACCTAGGAGAAAGGAATGAATGGGTACTGCCACAATCAATCAAAAGCTGAAATGGCTTACCGTGATGAGTGGCGGGGGTTTGGATTACACCAAATTGTTTATTCGGACCTTGGTGTTCTACTGCCGCATGGACGGTGGCGCGCTCTTCTTCAGCCGTTTCCAAGGTTGGTTCTTCACTTATAACACAGGCAGTCCTAGCAACTGCTCCTCCGCGACCTCTGCCAACGGCCACTGCCTCTTGCACCTTGGTGGATAGGGGTTCCACGGCCTTGATTTCCTCTGCTACCTTGGGGAAATGATGTTGCCATCTTGGGACAGTTGGCTCTAAAGTGTCCCGGCTCATTGCACTCAAAACACAGAGGGCCTTCTCTGGAAGAAGCAGCATACGAGCGGGGGACAAAAGAGTTGCCTTGTCGCCCTCTGTTGTAATAGGGGAAATTCTGTTGGGGTTTCTTGTAGGGTTGATCTTTAAGATTTTCCTCAGGGTAAGATCTCTTTTGATTCTTCGGTTTGTTAGCCTTCATTTCTTTCACAAGGGGCTTTGCTCGTATGAGAGCATCCTGTAATGTGCTTGGCCTCATTGCTTCAAGGCGGGAATCTAAGGGTTCATTTAGCCCTTGGCAGAAACGAGCCACTTGCTGGGAAGTAGTCATAGCTGGGGCATACTTCCGAAGGGTGATAAATTTGAAATAGTAGTCCTCAAGAGTTAAGCTGCACTGCCTAAGACTTAAAAACTCATTCATCTTTATGGATTCATGGGATGGGGGAAGATATCTTTCCTTCACTACCTGCTTGATGTCTTCCCACGTTTGAGAATGCTCGGTGACTTCCTTGTCACGGCACCACTGTTTCCACCAGAGTTTAGAATCTCCGATGAGGCAAAACCATGCGAGCATAGACTGATTTTCTACTCTAGTACTGGCAGCAGAGAAATAATCGTCCATCGCCTCAATCCAGACTTCAGCATCCTTCTCAACCTTTGAACCTTCTCCTTTAAAGGAGGGAGGTTGCATTTGCTTGAGCAGGAGCTTCTTCTCCTGGGTATCGGTGTAAAGCGCATTGGGAAGTGGAGGGTGGTCGTCCTCTGCATCATTGTAAAAACAATTTTAAGATTACAAGATTCATATTTGCACAACGCTTATTTTTGGAGAGTAAAACATTGAATTTATTTTATTTCCAAATATTTACAAGGACAAGTTTTATTACAAAGATCTGAGACTAATATAATTAGTCTTATTTGACATCAAGGGAAATTCCTAGGCTTGACTATGACATAAGGGTAGAGCGGTCCACATAGGTGAAATATGGGGGTTTCGTTGTAGTTTCTAAGACTCTAAAAACTGATGGTAAGGGTGGTAGACTCTAGATTGGGGTAGATCCCAACACAGCTACTCTATCAGCAGAGCAGGTAAGATCTGCATCACTTGGTCATACACCCAACGATCTTGAGGTATGCGAACCCCATCTATAGTCACCAAGGTGTCGGCCCTGGGGGTACCGACGAACCAAAATAAATGGATCATCTTCAACTTCTCAATCCAACGAATCCGCTTTAGGTTGGTGGTAAGGTTCCCAATTTGATCTACTCGGATGAAGAAGTATCTCGGCCCACGACTCCAGAAATCTCTACCCCATCCTCTTTGAATACGAGAGAAATGAGGGAGGGACATCTTCTCTAGTATCTGCACCATGGTGTCGCGGAACTCGAAATTCGAGGAGTGACTAGCAGTCTCGAAGATGCATTGGAAAACTAGAAACTTGGAGTAGGCATCTTCCTCTTCTTACAATCATTCAAACATCAATTCAACTTATTTGTTTTAGTAGGATGTTTTTACTAATTAGCATTATGTTAGGTAAAACATTCATTGCAAAACAATCCTTAAATGATAATTCCTAGGAGCTAAGATCGGCTCTGATACCAATTGTAAGGTTCCTCCCTTCTAAAATGGGAGAAACACTTAAGATAGTCCACTAAGTCTTATCTTGGAAAAAATTTTCTATTCATCGACACCTTGACCCTGTAGAGATTCAAGGATACGATTCATAGGTATGACTTAGCTCTATCCCGCAGGGGGAGCGTGGTTTTCTAAACATCAAATCACCCATAGGGCAATTGATCTCATAAATTGGGCAACTACTAGACTTGATTTCTAGAGACAACGCTTTTTTCCTCATCTTATGCAAGGCATAGCCGCTGGCCTAGTCTTCTAGAATAGAGTTGCCCAAGAACCAATTTATCTAGCGAAGGGCTTTCACTTGATCTGTTGGAAAGCTACCCGACTAATCGGGTCCACCCGTCTGTAGGATGGTGCCGTCGGGGCATTCCATCCTCCCACTTTCCACCCTACTCGTGCATCAATTTGTTTTCTAATTAATCCTACCACACTGTTTGACATAAATAAACATATTCCTTAATTAAGGTCCTTTTTCACAAGGTTTGTTAAAACAACCTTTTTACACAATACAATCATACCAAAGACAAGATATATTTATATAAAAAGTTTATACATGAATCAGTTCCAAACAAGCCAAACCGGCACTCTTATTCTTATACTGCCGATGATCTAGAATTCGGCCTTCCAGCCTCTACATGCTGGGCAAAACCCTACGGGACCATACACCTCATCGTCGGCCGTCGCGCTGGCGAGGACTCAAGCCGGCCTGTCGCACTCTTAGGCTCCATCGCTTGATCCTCCCACCTCAGAGGGATGTCTGCACACTAGGGTGGGCTTATTTATCGCACTAGCCTGGGCCCTCAAAACTAGGCAGCCTCATAATCTCTCGCCTTAATCAGCGATCCTTATTCTCCCAATGGTATGAGGGATACCTTGGGCCATTCCCGGGGTTTGCTAACAACGCCGCCTGGCTACACAAGCACGGAACAAAGTTAGCGCTGAAGCCAAAAAAAATCTTGAATTCTAAAGATAACAACTTCAATGCAATTTATTAAATATAGCATTCACAATTCGTGAAGATAACAATTTCAACACAATTTATCGAATATAGCATCACATAATTCGTAACTTCATACAATTTTTATGTCATCATTTTAAAAGGGAAAAGATACCATTCATTAACACTAATTTAAGGAAAATCTCTTCTTTTAAAAATTAACCAAGCTAACCTGGCCACCATTTGCTTGAGGCGCTTGAAAAGGGAGAGCTGGAGCCGCATTGGGAGCATCTTCCCTAATCTCGTTATTGCGCGCTCCTCTTGAGGTAATATTTTGACATCTTCGAGAAGAGGCCATCTTAGGCGTCGCCTTGTAGAGCTCGCTGCTGCGATCGAAACGCTTTAGTCGGATCTGAATTCTGAGTTCGTTTGCTCACCGTATGAGCAAAAGAGTATGACACACGAACCCTTTCTTAAGGTAAAAAACCCTTATTAAAGTCTACGCAAATGGGAGGGGGAATTGTGAGATGTCCTTAAAACGTGGAGGAGGCTGTGAGGGGCTGCTGTAAGTCTATTCACACGGGGGGGAGAAGAGTTAAGGACACTGCCTCTATGGAAGAGGGGGATGAAGGAAATTTAGCTTATCTGAAAGGAGGCAAATGAGGGGGTGTGAGAGGGGTGGCTGCAAGGGGCGGCTGTACTGCAGCAAGTATGCCACACACAGGGACGGACAGCAGTACGGACGACGGTACAATAGGGCATACGCAGCACAGAGATGCGTGCTGTCTGTGGAGCACCCCGGGGGTTTATATAGCAGAGGGGTGAGGGTACAAGCGCTGTGCAAAGCAAGGACGAAAGGACGGTGTACCGTCAAAGGGCGATGCACGAGCTCGCGGTTGCTAGGACACCCATGCATACGTCAAGGAAGATTTCCGATGGACTAAAAGGAAAGATTTTTGGGAACCAAATTTTGATACTGGATCTCGTTGGTTGGCCGGCTGGTCTTCAACGAAGAGTCTAGAGGATATTATTGTAATACAATGGACTCAAAATTTTGGAAAACGATAATCAGAAATATTATGATTTCTATTGAAGGATTGTTTTAAATCCAGTCGAGTCTGTTATAAATTGTTCATATTATGAATGAAAATGATTTATGTGTTAATTTTTCAGAAATTTTACCATAGCTCCACTGCTATTACTGATAATTCTCAATAATTTGAAAGCATAAAGTTTAGTAATATCCCTATGATTAGAATAGAATAACCATTAATTGGATCAATATCCAATTATGGACTTGATTCTTCATTTTTCCATAAATTAAATAGCATAAAAGCATTAAAAAGCCACTTATTTGGCCTCAATTTGACAAGCATAGAAATTACTTTTAGATTAGATAATTGCTTCATGAGAAGCTTCATTTGAATATAGAATAGGTCATAGGAATGACCATTCTTTGGGGAGAGAGAGAAATTCTTAAAAAAACATTATAATTTAAGCATAAATGAAAATTTGTGTGTTTTATCACTACAATTCATTAAAGAACTTCAATTGTATTAAAAAGCCATTCAATTGAATGCTTCTCAAGCTTGAGAGGGGTTGAGAAGAGAGAAACATTTGAGATTAAAGAAAAAAGACCATAAACCATATTTTACCTCCTAGATCGCTTAATTCTTTGATCAATGTAGAGGCCCCCAACCAATCAATTGGTTTGGTATGTTGATGAAGTCTCCAAGGAAGATTGAAGAGAGAGAGAAACTCCAATCTCGAATTTGTAGAGGATTTTTAGAGGATAATAGAAAATATCATTATTTCAGTATAATATTGGCATGGTATAGTTCTCATATTTTTTTACAAAGGGATAAGGATCTATTTATAGGTGAGGGAGGCCTCTAACCAAGTCCAACTAGTTTCTAGAATTTTTCAGGTTCAGTTTGGCTGAATTTGGACAAGATTTGGACCTAGTTTGGCTCCCTTTTGATTTGGTTTGATCTAGGAGAGAGGAGAGATAAAATATCACAATATTTTTTAGTTTAAAACTCCACCACACATGTGAAATAGGCACCTCCTTGAAGAGCACCCTTCTCCTTAGGTGTCAAAATTGAATCATTATACCTAAAATATCTCATTTTTTTAGTAATATTCATAGTTTTTTACTAATAAACTTTGTCCTTAGTCAACTCTTCATCTTATGTGAGCATTTACTCATTTTTGGGGGGTTTTCTTTTATTCTTCAATTTATCTCCTCCCTACATTTGGATTAATCTTATTGGTCCATAAGGAACCTTAATTGAAGCATAATTCAAAAAAAAATGAAAATCTGGACCCTTAGGCTAAGGTCCTTTTTACCTATTTTCAATTAATTCCAATTGCACATTGGAAAGTTCTTTTTGAATTTCTATTTTAGGGGAAACTATTTTAGACACTAGGAGGATTTTTATATCCAAGAATATCTCAATTTTGGATTACCTCCCTCTAGACATTTTCTCTCTCTAGGCTAAAACAGGGTAAAATAGGATCTTTCTTTTATTTCAGAGAGGGGAATAATTACAAGATCAGAAGGGGAGGTTCTTACACCTGTACACCTCAAAAGCTGGATGGAGGAATCTTACACAAACCCTGCATTTTGCAATGCAGTTCTGCATTGTCTACCTCGACAACATGCACCGCATTTTCCGTAACATGCATCGCATCTTGCAGACTCTGATTCTCTCTCTCCTTTTCACTTAGTGATTTTGTGAGCTCTCTAATCCTTGCATCCATGCCCATCATGGTGTGCTGAACAGATGTTAAACACTATGAGGAAGCATTGCTAGCCTCCTAGTGTATCCCAATAACCGTGCATTACCTTCACACACATACTTAATGAAAGATGTAAGTCCCCTAAATTGTGGAGGTGTTTGGGTAATTGGATTGGGTGGATAAATACACCCCTCAACCCAAAGATCGACATGTTTTTTTCCTGCATTTCTTTCTTGTTGCATTATCTCTGGTTGCTTTTTACTTGTTTCCGTTCTCTTATCGAGAGCAGTGCATATTTAGCCTCCAATTGGAAGTGAATGTCTCCCTTCTTTTTTCGGCCTGCATCGTAAATCTAGCATTTGGAAAAACATGGCTGTTAACTAAAAATTAGCTTTGAACAAAATACAACTATTAACAAAAAAGTAGCTTTTATATATTTGTACAACTCAAAAATATAACCAGAAATAACATTATTGAACACAACTTTAACCAGATATAACTTCAATATAATATAGAACTAAATCATAACTTGTAATCAAAATAACACACTTATTTCACCCAAATAACACAAAAATAACATCATAAATGAGAAATAACATTATTGAACATAATATAAAGACTTCAATATATCCTAAAACTAAATCATAACTATTAATCAACAATTATATTTCACACACTTCTTTCACTCAGAAAATCACTAATAAATAATCTAAATAACACAGAAATAGCATCCTTAAACTCAACTATTATCTTCTATTTTACACATGACTAAATCACATTTAAAACAATAAGATGGTCAAAATAGAAAAGAAAACAAAATAACTTAGACAATATTAAACCATAACAAAATAATTCAGACAATATTAAACCATAACAAAATAACATAACAGATAACAAGATGTACATACCTCCATTACTCTCTTGTTCTTTGATTCTTTTACTCTCTTGTTTCCAAAACTAAATCAATACTATTAATCAACAATTATATTTCACACACTTGTTGCACTTAGAAAATCACTAATAAACAATCAAAATAGCACAAAAATAACATCATTAAACTCAACTATTATCTTCTATTTCACACATGACTAAATCACATTTAGAACAATAAGATGGTCAAAATAGAAAAGAAAACAAAATAACTCAGACAATATTAAACCATAAGAAAACAACATAACAGATAACAAGATGGACATACCTCCATTGCTCTCTTGTTCTTTGATTCTTTTACTCTCTTGTTTCCAAAACTAAATCAATACTATTAATCAACAATTATATTTCACACACTTGTTGCACTCAGAAAATCAATAAATAAACAATCCAAATAGTACAGAAATAGCATCATTAAACTCAACTATTATCTTCTATTTCACACATGACTAAATCACATTTAGAACAATAAGATTTACATTAATAGAAAAGAAAACATAATAACTCAAACAAAATCAAACCATAACAAAACAACATAACAGATAACAAGATGGACATACCTCCATTGCTCTCTTGTTCTTTTATTCTTTTGCAGAGATTGATGAACAGAAAGAGGATTGAAGGGGAAGATGAATATGTGGTTCCAATTAAATGGCACCAAATAATCAACCTACCCTTTAATTTCTCTGTACAAAAGAGAAGAAATCCCATGATTGAGAAGATCTAAACTCATTAATGTCGTTTAGGAGGGAAAGAAAGCTCTTGAGCATAGCTACTAAAGAAAACAAACACAAATTTGAATTTTCTCTTTACAAAGGAGGGAAAGTGAAAAACCTAAAGCAATATCTCATCAAAGCAAACTAAAATTGCCCTAAATTGAAAACCCTACTTTTATTATTCTAAAAAATCTAGAGAAGTCTCTAAATGAAGAAAAAATTCATAAACCCCTGTATACTTAATGAAAAATGACGAAAATTAACAGTCACACTCTTAGAGCATAGAGGTAGGCGTGGGTAAAAAGAAATTTGAAAATGTGATGTCTACATCAAGTTATTCTGTTTTTTAACTTTTTCCATTTTGAAATATGTAAATGAAATCTATTTGGAAGGATTTGAAGCTAAAAAGTCAAGTGGGCATTTAAGAGTGTCACATCTTAGATGCTTCACGTTTTTAGATCAAATAGAATATTATTATTTCAAATTTGAGAATTTTGAGGACAGGTGGTCCTACAATAAAATAATAGGTGAATCTCTTTTAAAAACAATATAAAGAGATCTCCTTGATTCTACAAGAGCTAATATTATAACATTATTTTAGAATCTTTTTCTAGAGAGAGAGAGAGAGAGAGAGAAGTGAGAGAAACCCCTTAAGGGGCAAAATGGAGAGTCCATATTTCTCCTAATGGAAGATGGGTTGAAATCCTACAAGAACATGACTTCGACATCAAATTCTACTCTGGGAAGGATAATGTGGTAGCAGGCGCACTTAGCCACAAATCTTTCTTGAGTGAAATTTGTATGCCAAATGACCCCATACTGGTCAAGGTGAAAGAAGTCTCATTTCATGATCCTGACTACCAAAGGATGGTGAACTTAGTTAAAGAAGGGGGGAGAAGGAGAAAAATCTAATCAAGGGTTACTTCACCCAAGATGGGTTCCTCTACTTCAATCATAGGTTATGTATTCCTAAGGACCCTTCCCTAAAGAAGCTAATCCTCCATGAAGCTCATGATAGCCCAGTCGCCCACCACAGGGCACCCAGGCTATGCAAAGACCTTGAATGCTCTAAGGAGGAGCTATCATCAAGTGTTTCAGTAGTACATCCCTATTACCCTCTGGTCTTTGACTAGTAGGATATATATCTTCTAGCTCTCTTCTTGGTTGAGGACATTAAGGCACTATATGATCCCTCTCTCCACAATTGTAGCACTGTACATGCTTCATTCTATTTCTTTATTTTCTCTCCCCTTGTGGTCTTCTTACTTGGTTTTGAATAACTTGCATTGAAAGATTCAAGTTTCTAATCTGCTCAGTCAATCTTTGGATTTCTTGATGAAGACCACCTTGGCCTCTATTTGGCTCTACAACCCTTGGAGCCTCCACACACGGCTCCCTTTCCAGATGTGTGTCCACAGGGAAAGTTTCCACTACATGCCCACATGACACATGGTCATGTCTAGGATGCATGCTTTCTTCCCTTTCCTTTCTTGCCAACTCTTGTTTCCTCACCTTCTTCCTCCATTACTCTATGGACTACCTTTGCATAAGTATCTAGATCCTTAAGCTCCACTTTTTCTTTTCCTGCTCCCATGCAACAATCCTATGAATCTGTCTTTCTTTAGGAAGTTTGTCAACACTTGATTCTCTTCCAAAACCCTTAGAATTCTTCTCCAAACCGCTTCCAATCTATTCACAAAAGCTGTAACTTCTTATTCCTCCCCTTAATATAACTTGTTTAGTTCTCTCCAAAGATCTTCTCGGTTGTCAACTTTTCCATATCTCCCCCTCAACTAGTCCCAATTTCCCCCTTCTTCCTCTGTAGCCACATATTCGTACCACTCTCATTCATCCCTGACTCATCCATGCTATTGTGCTAAGTGATGCCAATTCGATTCTCCTTAGGAATTGGTCTACATCTTCACCCCTCTCTCCTTTGAATAACTCATACCCTGCTCCCGCCAATATGTCTTAAGCTCATCTTCAAGTGGTCTCCAACCTATTGACCAAAGCCCTATAAATAAACTCTATGATCCTCTATGGAGGCACCAAAACATGGGAAAAATGAAAAGACAATAGCCTCTACAGCATTCAAATCATTCAAAACACCTAGCTCAAGACACCCTACAGTTATCCTCTAACCCTCTTGATGTAGTCGAACACCTAAACTCCCTCAGTCAAATGACCCACCAAAATGTCCACTTGGGTCAGACCTAACTCTAAACAGCCTTAATCTTATGTCCTAACACCTCAGTTGACCTCCTCTGATCTACTAGTTCATAGCGTGTTAGCTCCTATCTGATCTCAATTGGCCTTATCAGACTTTCCAATAGCTTCTTGTCCTCTAGACTCCTAGATTCTCCTCTAGAACCAACAACCCTCAAATCCCTTGCTCGAGAACCCTATTGATCATGTCGAAACCCCTCTGCTAAAACTGCCTACTAACTCTGGTCTAAGTCTGAATTTTGAGGGAGCTTGGTGGAGGGAGCTTTTCTTGGCTGCCCTCTCTCTCTACTTGAACAATATCTCTCTAACTATTGCCACCACCATCTTCGAGCCCCAACCCCCAGCCTAGCCCAGCCCAGCCAGCCCCCTCCACCACCAACCTTGCTCCTTCTTTTCTCTCTCTATCTATTACCATCATCCCTTCCTCTCCTCTCCTCTCTCCAACCAACATTCAAGTCTTTTTGTTGCTCTTCTCTCTCTATACATGTCCCTCTGATCACTCTCTCTATCTACCATCCTGTTGAGAAAATGTGGTGCTCATGCTAGATCAAGTGTGTGGAGGAAAAGTGCTCACAAAATATAAGAACAAACTCTTGCTTATTAAGTTGTTTATGCATACAACTAGGCCTTGCTCAATTACAAAATGCCTCATAGCTCCACCTTTAAATAGGTGAGCAAGTGGACCTTAAGTCCATTCACACTCACACCCTTCTCTTCCCCTTCTACATAACCTTAGTCCCTTAATACCCCCCCTCAATACCAACTATGAAAGGATGGAATAGGTGGTATTAGACATAGGATGCCTTTATAACATTAGGCGTACAAGGTTTGGAATATAGGTGATTACATTGAGAATTAAAACAATTTCTCAACAGAGGTAGAGGCTGATACAAAGTTTGCCTCTGACTCTTTGTTAGGACATTTAGAAGTGATATGCCCCATTTGTTTACATTTGTTACATTTCATTTTGTTGGGATATTTGATCCAACAATTATTTGCCAAGTGACCCACCTTTTTACAATGGGCACATCTTACTTTTATCACTTGATGTGACAAAGCTTGTTCGATAGTCGATGAAGTGGTTGCATTTGAAGATTCAGCTATTCCCTTTGGCCTCTTTTCTTCATCAAGACATGATTGAATGACTCCTTCGAGGGTGGGATTAGGTATGTTCTTCAGGGTGGTGACCAAGGTGGGGTACACCTTCTTGACTGCTTTGAGCAAAACAACATTGCATCATCTTCATCCATTCTTGCATTCACTGATGCAAGTTGAGCCATAAGGCCCTTCAAGTGAGAGATGAAGACTCCAATGCCTTCTCCCTCTTTGAGTTCCAAGCTAAAAAATTCGATTTTGAGTGAGATCTTGGAATTCTTACCACGAGCTCCATAGAGCTTATCAAGCTCATCCCATTTCTCCTTTGCAGTCGGAAGCTGGTCCACATGGTGGATGAGTGCCTCATCAAGATGAAGCATGATGGTGGCTTGTGCCCTCTCATCATCTTCAACATCTTCAGCCTTTGCTCGATCAATAACCTTGGTGCCGGAGATGAATGGCCAAAAGCCTTTGGACATCATCTTGTACTTGACAAGGACTTGCCAAGTGTGGAAGCCCTCTCCCGAGAACTTCTTGATTTGAGTGTCCTTTGAAATTGGGTATTGAAAGAGATTATGAGAGAGTAATGGGCTGATTATGAAGAAGAAAAAACCAGAAATTTATGATATTTAGGTTTAATTAAAAAGAGAGAGGCTTATGAGAGTGCAACAACCCTAATCAAGTTGAGAATGTTGCATAAATAGGAGATTAAAGTAGTAATTTTTATGGTTTAGCACTTAGGGTTTGTACTTAATTATTAATTTTGATGAGGATTGGCTTCATTAGTATTAATGAACACTTTGGTTGGTGATTAAGATCACACTAATGGTGATTAAGATCACCATTAGTGTGTATAAAACATAATTAGTGCTAAAAAAGCACATTTTTAGTGTCAAATGACACTTATTTTGGTGATTAATTCACCATTTAGTGTTTAATAACACTATTAGTGTTTAAAAACACTTTTCCTTTGCTGGATTAACAGATTAATTAGTGTTAAATAACATTATTAGTGCTTAAAAGTACATTTTGAAAGCTTTGAAAGCTTGAATGTTGATGTTGATGATGAAGCTTGTTGAGAATGAGGTTTATGGATACCTCATGTGGATGGCCACTCTTCAAAATTAAGAGAAAGCTCAGCAACAAACATTCACGATGTTACCATATTATAGTAGTGATGTGTGTGAACACACTTAGGACCGCCGGGGCACTTTTTCCCTCACTAGGAGGTTTTTTCCCCCGTGCATTGTATATACGCCCATTATCTTCTAGGGCTTGTAATCTTTCATTTTTGGCACTCATAATACACTACTGTGTTGTGCTCAAGCTTCCTCATCTTCTTGAAGTTGTGTGTGCATTCCTGCAACCCTAATTCCAACAATTGGTATCAGAGCAGGCTTCCTCCTCCCGGGCAGCATCACCGGCACCTGCCGCTTCATCTCCTCCGATTGCGACGAGGTTTCACGAGCGTCTGCAGGTTAGTATATGCCGTGGGTGAGCCCGTAGGGCTCGGTCATTTCAGAATTTTGATCTGAAGTCATTTCGCCCTCCGTTTTTGCATTCCAAGTACTGCGCAGGCAAAATCGTCCTACTGTGCAGATTTTCTGTCAAGATTAAAATCTGCAGGACAGGTGCCCATTCGTCTGTTTTGGGTTGTGCTACATAGCACAGGTCGATTTTATACAGGTTTACCTCTTACAGACAGCATTTACATCTAGTAGTACAGTCATTGGCCATGGCTGACAACAATGATGTATTCCGCATGTTGGCTGCTGAGGATAAGTTGGATGGCACCAACTATCCATTGTGGGCATATATGATGCGACATGTATTGGTAGCAAAGGGGTTATGGAACATTGTGCAGGGTATTGATGCACGTCCTATTGTGGCTGGGAATGCTGCAAACACATCAGAAACAGGTACTGTTGATGATGGTGCAGGCACAAGTGCTGTAGCAGCTGTTCGAGAACCACCACTTTCAGCAGAGCAGATTCGTTGGGATGGTAGAGATGCGCAGGCTCATGCCTTGATTGCGCTGTCTGTCAAACGTACCATTATCCCACATATTCGCTCCTGCAGGACTTCTAAGGATGCTTGGGATGTACTTGCCACATTGTATCAGGCAAGAAATGAGGCTCGTGTTGCTTATCTCCGAAAACAGTTGGAGAGTGAGCATATGAACGAAGGTGATTCTATGGATAGCTTTTTGACAAAGATCAAGGATTTCAAAGAGCAGCTCATTTCTGCAGATGAAATCCTGTCAGACAGTTCACTTGTGCAGACTGTTTTGAATGGTCTACCAGATTCTTATCAGGGTTTTGCTTCCACTCTTCGCTTGATGATGAAAGGCAATCCCAATGCCTTATCATTTGAGGAGTTAGTTTCTGTTTTGCTGCAAGAAGACCAGTCAAGGCAAAACAGGAATATTATGCGTGTCGCAGATCAAGCTTTCGTTGCTAGTCAGAGAAGCGGGAAAGGTAAAGCTGGCTTTTCTTCTAGTAAGCAGAAATCTGCAAATGCTGCGCAACCAAAGAAGGAAGACAAAGATGAGAAGAAGGGTGACAAACAGAAGACATTTTGCAAGTACTGTAAGGGAAATGATCATGTCATCAAAGCGTGTCCTAAGCTGGCTGCGAAAGAGGCTAAGAAGAAAGAGGCTGGTATGGCTGTTGCAGATGCCTCTCCCTCTAACAATGAATCTGCTAATGTTGTGCTAGATACAGAATGGGCATTCAATGCGCAGTGCAGTTATGACCCATCTTTGCATGACACATGTATGTCTGCAGTAGATTCAGATGTATGGTACTTTGACAGTGGTGCCACTAAGCATATCACCTCGCAGCGCAGTTTATTCACTTTCCTTGAGTCTGCTCCCACAGGGAATACTGTCACTTGTGCCAATAACTCCTCTTATCCCGTTGAAGGAGTTGGACAGATTGTGCTGAATGTTGCAAATGGCAACACCTTTACACTTTTTGATGCATTGTATGTGCCAGGGATCAAAAAGAATCTGCTGTCAGTCTCCGCATTTGCCAAAACAGGTTTGGTTGTAAAATTTGTGGATGACAGATGTACTGTTCATGATCTCTCTTGTGGTGACATCATTGTAGCATCTGGTTCACTATGTCGAGGGCTGTATAAGCTCAATATGGGTGGCAAATGTGTAGAGGATTCAGCATGTGCTATTATGGATACGCAGGCTATTTCAAATGCAAAACTGTGGCATGCACGTTTTGGTCATCTGAATTTTGCAAGTTTGCTGCGCCTGCAGAAATCTGAAATGGTGTCTTCTTTGCCTAAGCTTGAGGCACCTGTCAAGCATGTTTGTGAGGGCTGCATATTGGGTAAAATGCAGCGTGCTTCCTTTCCCAAAGATGGATCAGTGAGAGCTGAACACAGATTGCAGCTTGTTCACAGTGATGTTTGTGGTCCCATGCAAACTCCATCATTTGGAAACTACCTTTACTTCGTGACTTTCATTGATGATTTTACCAGGCATGCATGGGTATATCCTTTGAAGGCAAAGTCCGAAGTGTTTTTGTGCTTCAAACAGTTTTTGGTTATGGCTGAAAATGTGTCAGAAAGTAAGTTGGGCACCCTCCGTTCAGATCGAGGGGGGGAGTATATGTCTTCAGAATTTAATGCATTTCTGGCTGAGCGTGAGATAAAACACCAATGTACAGTGCCGTATACACCACAGCAAAATGGTGTGGCTGAGAGAAAAAATAGGTCTCTCATGGAAATGGCAAGATGTATGGTTAAGAGTCAAAGTCTACCACATGGTTTTTGGCTTGAGGCTGTCATGTGTGCCACTTATGTACTAAACAGGTGTCCCACCAAAGCATTACAGGTTGTCACTCCATATGAGGCTTGGCATAGCCGCAAGCCATCTGTTGGCCATTTACGTGTTTTTGGTTGCCTGGCATATGCATTAGTGCCTGTGCAACATCGCAGAAAATTGGATGACAAAGCTGTCAAATGTATTTTTGTTGGATATAGTGCTGAGAGCAAAGGCTATCGTTTGTATCATCCACAGACAAAGCGCATTTTGGTTAGCCGTGATGTTGTATTTGTGGAAGATGCAGTTCAGCCCTTGGTTTCATGTACTAAGGAGACAGATATCAGCTCACGTGATGTCTATGATACATTGTTGCCTCTTTTCAGTGGTGCACAGTCAAGTGCAATACCTCATGAGGCAGTTTTTCAGCCTATGCAGGTTTTAAATGATGGCACAGATCAGCCTATATCTGATGCAGATGTGCATGATGCACTTGAGGATGAGAGACAAGAGATTGAGGGCTCTAGGAACATGCCTAGATGGCTGGTGCAGACTTTGCGTGACAGCAAGTTGGATGCCCCTTTGTCTAGTCGCACTCGTTCTGGCTCTCATGGTGCCTCTTATGCGTCAGATTGTTATGCATATCATGGTTGAGCAAGAAGCAGCCTACTGTGACCACTTCTAGTTGTGAAGCTGAGTACAGGGCAGCTTTCACAGCTACGGTTGAGTGTGTGTGGCTCAGACGCCTTATGGCTGATTTGGGTGTTGGGCAGCCATCTGCCACCACCATCTTCACTGACAGTCAGAGCGCATTGGCAGTTGCGCGGAACCCAGTGTTCCATGCTCGTACGAAGCACATTGAGGTGCACTACCATTATGTCAGGGAGAGACTCTCTGCAGGAGAGATCAGTTTGGCTTATGTGCCAACACAGGATAACCTTGCAGACCTTTTCACAAAGGCTCTGCCTCGTGAGAAGTTCGAAGCTTTTCGCAAAGCTTTGGGCTTACTCCCTTTTGTGGATTCGTCCACATAGCTAGACACTTCCCTATACATGAGTGCTAGCTCTTGTTCACCGCATCACTCCAGGGGGGATTTGTTACCATATTATAGTAGTGATGTGTGTGAACACACTTAGGACCGCCGGGGCACTTTTTCCCTCACTAGGAGGTTTTTTCCCCCGTGCATTGTATATACGCCCATTATCTTCTAGGGCTTGTAATCTTTCATTTTTGGCACTCATAATACACTACTGTGTTGTGCTCAAGCTTCCTCATCTTCTTGAAGTTGTGTGTGCATTCCTGCAACCCTAATTCCAACACACGACACCACTTGAGTGATTAGAGCAAGGAAGGAGATGATTTGAGCAAGAAAACATTCACACTTGCAGCTTTAATGGAAAGCTTGAAGGAGAAGAAGAAGGGCGCCTGGTTTTTTTGTCTGCAAAACCGGTGCGTCAATGGACGGTTGAAGCTCAAACTTGAGCTGTAAGCTCTAGACTCAATGGCCTACACAAGCCCTAAGGTTATGCAACCTCTTATGGGTTGTAGGCGGCAAATGCTTGTATGACCAGCGCTGAAGAGAAAATTGACGCCGACTTGCAGGAGGAATGCCGCCGCGTGGAAGCGATGAATGCTACAATTGGCTCTACGAATTGATGCGCCCACGCCTCTTCTACATCTTCCTTGAAGGAATCTCTGAGAGATCTTGCCTCTACAAGCTGCTGGAAGGCTTCCACCAGAAGAGGGTTGAGCTCCACACAAGAAGAGATAAGAAAAAGTGAAGATTTTTTACCTATTCTACACCACAAGTGGTTCTTACCAAGCTCTGATACCATGTTGAGAAAACGTGGTGCTCATGCTAGATCAAGTGTGTGGAGGAAAAGTGCTCACAAAATACAAGAACAAACTCTTGCTTATTTAGTTGTTTATGCATACAACTAGGCCTTGCTCAATTACAAAATGCCTCATAGCTCCACCTTTAAATAGGTGAGCAAGTGGACCTTAAGTCCATTCACACTCACACCCTTCTCTTCCCCTTCTACATAACCTTAGTCCCTTAATACATCCCTCTCTCTATCCTCCCTCCCTCCCTCTTTCTCTCTCTCTCTCTTTCTCTCTCTCCTTCCCTTCCCTCTCTCACTCTCTCTCTCTCTCTCTCTCTCTCTCTATCCATCTCTTTGCTCACTCTCTCTATCCTTCTCTTTACTCAGTCTCTCTTTCCTCCCTCACTAACTCTCTCCATCCTTCTCTCTCTTTGCTAACTCTCTCTATTCTCCCTCTCTCACCCTCTCTATCCTTCTCTTTTCTCACTCTCTGTATCCTCCATATCTCACTCTCTCTATCCTTCTCTTTATGCACTCTCTCTATCCTCCTCGTCTCTCTCTCTCTCTCTCTCTCTCTCTCTCTCTCTCTTTACTCACTCTCTCTATCCTTCCTCGCTAACTCTCTCTATACTTCTCTCTCTTTGCTAACTCTCTCTGTTATCCCCATCTCTCTCTCTCTATCCTTCTCTTTTATCACTCTCTGCATCCTCCCTCTCTCTCTCTCTCTCTCTCTCTCTCTCTCTCTCTCTCTCTCTCTCTCTCTCTCTCTATATATATATATATATATATATATATATATATATATATATATACATATATGTATATACATGTATATACATATATGTATATACATGTATATACATATATGTATATACATGTATATACATATATATACATATATATATATATATATATATATCCTTCTCTTTACTTACTCTTTGTCCTCCCTAGCCCACTCTGTCTATCCTTCTCTTTACTCACTCTCCCTATCCTCCCCCTCTCTTTCTCTCTCCTTCATTTCCCTATACCTCCCTCCCTTTCACTCTCCCACCCTCTTCCCTCCCCTCTTTCTCTCTCTCTCTCTCTCTCTCTCTCTCTCCCTTTCACTCTCCCACACCTCCCTCTCTCTCCTTCTCCCACCCTCTCCCATTTGCATGGCATTGCCTTCTCTTTATTATCCTTTTGCATGTCAATGCATGTATGTGCCATTACAATACATGGCATTGCATTTGGATGTTATTACATGTGCACGTCATTGCATGGTGGTCTTGGCCTTTGTATAGTATTGCATGTCATTTGCATAGTGTTGCATGTTGTTGCAAGCCTTTGTATGTGATTGTATGTCATTTGAAACCTTTGTGTGTCACTTCATATCATTTAATTTCAATTGAGAAGGTGAATAAGGTACACAATTATACATAGAAGATAATCTCATTGTAGGCAAGATATCTAGTATGCCTTGCGTACTGTTTCATAAAAAATAGTGAATAATATAAATTTATTAAGGTTAATAATTTTATAATTATTATTAAAGTCATTGCATAGTTATTTGAGAGGAAGAGGGAGAGACAGAGAGAGCGAGAGGGAGTTAGAGAGAGAACAACATGAGGACATTACATCCTGAGGATCGAAAATACCACTTTCAATTACAAACAAAACCAATTTCATTCACATACAACTTCCAAATACAACTCTTCTAAACTATTATTCAGTTCCATCAAGAGTTCTGTGGGCATCGCTTATCCTCCGAGGTGTAGGCACAAAGTAAGTGAACGACGTTCATTCCCTAGTGAAGCTAGAGGTTAAGAAAATGGCTTTTTTATGCTTTTATGCTTTTAAAATTATGGTAAACTTATGATTCAATTCCATAAATTGGATTTAAATCTAAAGATAGTTATTCTATCATAATTGTGTTACAAAGTCTTATTCTTTCTAGAAATATTAAAAATTATCAGTAATAGCAGCGAAGCTATGGCAAAATTTTTAGAAATTAATACATAACTCATTTTTATGCATAATGTGAAAAGAGAACTTCCTACCATATTCTAGGATTGTTCATCCTATGCTAAAAGAATGATTTTCATCACATTCATGCAAAACCAATTTTTAGTATTTATGCGTAAATAATTAATTAGAGAAAAGAGGAATTTTTGGTATTTTTTATTTTTATGCAGAAAGAGAAATTCCCATGATAATGGAGATCCATGTATTTAAATGAAAAAAGAGAAAATTTTATATATTAAACTAATGCATATTTTTATTTAAATTTAAAGAGAAATTTTAGATAAATTTATTTTATGCATGAGAAATTTTAAATGATAAAAGAGGAATTCTCATGACATTTGGAATTCAATCATTTAAATGGTAAAAGTGGAATTCTTGGCATAATTGAATTAATGGATATTTTTATTAAAAATTAAAGAGAAATTTTAGATAAATTTTTTTATACTTGAGAAAATTTAAATGATAAAAGAGGAATTCTCATGACATTTGGGATTCAATCATTTAAATGGTAAAAGTGGAATTCTTGGTATAATTGAAATAATGAATATTTTTAATTAATTTAGAGAGAAATTTTAGATAAATTTATTTTATGATAAAAGAGGAATTCCCATGACAATTGGAATCCAATCATCAAATGAGAAAAAGAGAATTTTAAGCTTATTCAAAAAAATGGATACTGGTATTTCGTTAAAAGAAGAATTTTTATGGTATTTAAGTAGAGAAAGATTTGAATTAATTTTTGGTGACAAAAGAGGAATTTTCACCAAAATTCCACCTAGAGAAGTAGAGTTGATAAATTAAAGTGGTAGAAACAATATCTTTAGATATTTATGTGAATAATTCACCAAATTCATATTTCCCAAAATTAGAACCAATCGCAAACCGGGAATTTTACTTGCATAGAACCTCTGTTTTCTTTTAAAGGATTGTTTTACACCGCGAGAATGTTGGAGGAAGCATTTGGTATGTGTTTAAACAAAGAAGAGGCTCATTGCAAACAGCTAGCGGGGAGTCGTCAAGGGACGTCACTCAGGCAAAGCCTGCTGAGGTCTTGACCAGCCTCGGTACGGTTAAAATGGTGCGCTTCTGGTACGATGGGCGAGGACCGACGAAGCAGTCCCTGAGTGAAGTGCTAGGACACCTAAGTAGGATCCTAGAGGGTTCTGACCAGGTGATGCACGGGCTCGCAGTGCTAGAACATCCATGCATGCATCGAGGAAGATTCGGATGGACCAAAAAGAATGACTTTTGTGAATCAAATTTTGATATTGGATCTCGTTGGTTGGCTAGCTGGTCTTCAACAGAGAGTCCAAATGACATATTTTGTAATACAATGGACTCAATATTTTGGAGGATTATGATCAGTAATACTATGATTTTCATTGAAGGATTGTTTTAAAGATAGCCGATTTTCTATTATAATGGCAATTTCATATTGGGTGCGTACGTGGTATGCCTACCTTAATTTTTGCATGAAACGCCAGCTAGGGGAGCCGATTTTCTATTATAATGGCAATTTCATATGGGTGCGTACGTGGTATGCCTACCTTAATTTTTGCATGAAACGCCGGCTCTAGGGGGCCTGGGAACTCTTTTCCTTGGTACCCGGGCAAAACATAACCAAATCTTTATAAAGGAATCCCACCAATACAGTGGTCCCATGGGCTGGATCAGGGGATTCCTGTGATACAAAATAAGTTTTGATTAGTTACATTAGTTAGATTAAGTCCTAGGAAGACCCTTGTTCTATGGGAAGGAATCAACAGGCTGTGCCTCGTTTTTAAAGGAGGAAAAAAGTGGTGATTCTTTGGACCAAGTGCAAGTCTCTTCCTTGATCTGACCATGTGACTTCAGGCTCGGTCAGATCAGTTTGAATAGTTAAGACTTTGACTCGTTAGATTAATTCTCCCGTTAGATGATTTTCCTGGGGCGGAATCACCTGTGCCTTCCAGGCGAGGGAAGTTTTTTCGGGCTCGGTTTCAGAGGAACCACCGGGCTAGTCTCTTGTCCGGATATCCGTGGAGCGAGGCCCCGAGTGTGGATCCCTACCACCCCGCACGCGAGAGGTTGACACTGCTTTTGCCACCAGCAACCTCGGAGGGGGCACCGGGGAGGGGGGAGGGGTCTCACACCTGGTATCAGAGCTTTGTTGAAAGCTAATAATAAGGAAAAATGAATTCTTATCAGAAATTTGTAATACAAAAAGAGTATTTACATATTGTATTTTCATTCCTTAAGCTTCATTAATGAAGAATTTTAATCAAAGAATTTGGTTTTATAGATGGAAGTTCCACACTTATCTGGTGTTCCCGACCTCACTCAGTCACAAGATATGACTGCTTTTGCCTTTGAGAATCTCATCTCTTCTGCTACAACTCAAACAAGTCCAGCCAGACTCACCAGGCCATTTTGAGGATTTATATTTCCCTAACCCAGCAGAGAGAGGACAACACAAGTGGTTTGCAAGGCAGTATGTGTTGAAAGAACGGTAGAGGGGGAGGAGACACACACATAGGAGCAAACCCTAATGTATATATTGCAAACCCTAACCATAGAGGGAAGCCATCTCCCTTCTCACACAAAGCATAATGCCATAATCCATAATACACACAACACACTATGAGTTGTGTCCACACACTATGACCAGCTGGACACGCGGTCATTTATGTCTCACACATGTTCCTACCTAACATGCTAGCACATAGCATAGCTGGCTCACACTGACATCGAGCTTGAATCTCAATAGCCCCTCTCAAGCTCATGATGTACTACCGATGAAGATGTAGATGAGCTTGGGATATCAAGGCTCTCAACACTCCCCCTCAAGCTCATCCCATGTACTCCCAACATAGTACGGAAGTACTCAAACTTCTCCCTGCTAAGTGGCTTTGTAAAGATATCTGCCACCTGCTCATCAGTCTTCACATACTGTAGATCAACTGTACCATCCAGCACCTTCTCTCTGAGACAAAGTGATAATGGACCTCTATGTGTTTGGTCCTCGCATGAAACACTGGATTCTTTGCCAACTGTATACTGCTCATGTTGTCACAATGATAGGCTCACACAAATCTGTCAAGAGACTCTTTAACCATATAGCCTCACAAGTAGCAATGGCTGCACCCCTGTATTCAGCCTCTGTACTAGATAAAGCAACTGTAGGTTGCTTCTTGCTACTCCAACTCACCATGGCACTTCCAAGTGTAAAAGCATAACCACTAGTAGACCTCCTGTCATATGAGCTACCTGCCCAATCAGCATCTGTGTAGCCATGTATATCCAAGCTTTTACCACTCTCATAAAGTAGACCATAATGTGCAGTGGTCTTCACATATCTCATAATGCGTCTCACTGCATCCAAATGTGGTTTTCTGGGGCTCTGCATAAACTGGCTTAATAGCCCCACAGCATAACTCAAATCCGGGCGTGTGATAGTCATGTAAATGAGACTACCACCATCTTTCTGTACATAGATAGATCATCCAATTCCTCGCCATAATTAGCCCGCAATTTTGCTCCAAAGGTGTACTCATAGGCTTACACCCTGTCATGCCATACTTTGCCAACATATCCAATGCATATTGGCGTTGTACTAACCATGTACCTGCATGATCTTTTACCACTTCAATTCCAAGGAAGTATCTCAACTCACCAAGATCTTTCATGTCAAATTGCCCACTCAAAGCTTTCTTGACATGCATCACATCTGCACCATGATCACCTGTGATAATCAAGTCATCCACATAGATGACGAGTAAAACAATCCCATGCTCTGTCTTCTTCACATAGAGTGAAGAATCTGTTGTAGAAATCTGAAAACCAAGTGAGATAAGATATCTGCTCATCTTATCACTCCAAGCACGAGGTGCTTGCTTCAAACCATATAATGCCTTTTTCAATTTGCATACATGAGTGGGATATCTTGGGTGTACATACCCTTCTGGCTGTGCCATATACACTTCCTCTTGTAGATCTCTATTTAGAAATGCATTTTTGACATCCATTTGATGCATTTCCCAGCCATTAGCTGCAGCCATAGCAATGACTGCTCTCACTGTGCCCATCTTAGCCACTGGACTAAAGGTTTCATCATAGTCCAAACCTTGGGTCTGTGCATAACCCTTTGCTACCAATCTTGCTTTATGTCTCTCAATAGAACCATCAGATTTGCACTTCACTTTGTAAACCCATTTACATCCAATAACATTCTTGTCCTTTGGTAATGCAACCAAGTCCCATGTATCATTATGAACCAATGCGTCCATCTCAACATCCATTGCTTTCTCCCATACATGCTTTCCAACAGCTTTTGTATAGCATGTAGGTTCCACATGCTTCACCATAGATGTCATATATGCATAGTGCATAGCAAAATCTCGATATGTCAATCTGTCAACTGGATATCTCACTCTCTGGGATCTCCGCAATGCATGCAGGTCACTCTGTGCGTAAAACAGGTATGCCAAGCTCCTCATCCAAACTCTCTGAACTAGATGACTCATAACCTGTGATTCCAATTCCTTCGACCTTCTTCTGTCCTTTATCCATAGCACTACTCCCAATGCTCACACTCTCATGCCTCAAACGTCTTGACCATGGACGTACAATACTACTCTCAGCTTCTGCTGTTGGCCCAGACATAGTAGTAGAACTAGAACTTGCTTGTGCAAGTTCACAGGCACATCAGCCTCAAGTGACTCAATGACACCCTTATCTTCTGCTTTGTACCAACTAGCAAGCTCATCAAACACCACATCTCGTGAGATGACCACTTGTCTAGTTTGTGGATTGTAACATTTGCATGCCTTTCGATCCTGTGCATATCCAACAAATACACATTTTTCTGCCTTAGGATCCAACTTCCTTCTTCTTTCATCAGGCACATGTACATAAGCTATGCATCCAAAAACTTTGAGGTGTCCAATATCTGGCCTATAACCTGTAAGCCGCATCTCTGGCGTGCTTCCATGAATGGCTGATGTAGGTGTTTTGTTCAGTACACTGCACTAGCACATGCTTCTGCCCAATAGTAATCTGGCATGCTCTTTTCATTAAGCATCGCCCTTGCCACTTCACATATGACTCTATTCTTTCTCTCAGCCACACCATTCTGTTGAGGTGTACACCTGCAAGTCAATTGTCTTCTTATTCCATGCTTCCTCAAGAAATGCTCAAAAGCTTTTGAGGTGTATTCACCACCTCCATCTGTTCTCAAACATTTAATCCAACAGCCATATTGCTTTTCTGCAAAAACTTTGAAATCCATAAACTTTTCCAACACTTCACTCTTCTCTCTGAGAAAGTATATCCATGTCATCCTACTAAAATCATCTATGAATGTCACATGGTATAAACTGCCTTTAATAGATGGGTTTTGTGCAGGACCCCATACATCACTATGTACTATCTCAAGTGGCCTGCTACTCATATTTCCTTCTCTAGGAAACCTCAACCTTGCCTGCTTTCCAAACTGACAGGCTTCACAAACATGCATATTCCCATCATATTTGAATCTAGGCAATCCACTGACAATGCCTCTTGTCTGCATGTTCTTTAATCTTTGTATATTGACATGTCCAATCCTCTTATGCCACATATCAATGTCATGTACCACATTTCTGCTTTTAGAGAACGTGGCTGATTTTAGCTCAAGAATTCCAGCATCCAGCTTAAACAATCTGCCTTCTTTCTTTCCTTTAGCAATGACTCTACATCCATGTTTGAAGTCCTCAACGAAGCAACCATGCTCGTTGAAACGAACCTGTAATCCCTGTTCCACCATTTGACCAACTGAGGCCAAGCTCTTTGTGATAGAAGGCACATACAATACATCAGACATAGACTTTGTTTGACCATTGTGCATAACCAATGGTACACTACTAACATGTGTAATGGCATGCTGAGTATCATCTCCTGTTTCCACATAACTTTTCACTTCCATAGGCTTCATATGCTCAAACCATTCACCATGACATGTCATATGGTTTGATGCTCCAGAATCCATATACCAAGTATCATCATTCTCAGCATTTGTCATCATCGATCCCACAACATGCTTCATGGCAAACAAATGATTTGCAGTGCCATCATTACTGCTTGATGCATAATTTCCACCACCATGTTGTGCATAATTTCCACCATAGTGTCCACCACGTTGTGCTCTACCCCCTCTCAAATCATTCTGTCATTAGGGAAAATTTGGACTCAAAAAGGGGCCTTGTAAGAGATCCCTTGGGATGGTGATGTGGAAAAAGCAAGCCAATAAATCCACATATAATATTGGAGGGCACGTGCGTCGTTTTTGAGTTCTTTATTCCATTAACTGACATGTAGGGTGTTTTTTAATTCAAAACAATGCATCTTGAGTATAGTTTTTTATTCCCACTATGGTGCCTTATTTTATTGAAAAAAGACACCACTCTCTTTCTTCATTACACTTTTGAATGTAACGAATCCAACTCTGCTAACCGAACTTCGTCCCTGCAACCCATCATCTTGCATTGTCTCCCTCATTGTCTTCCCGATTGCACAACCACTACCACTCCAAATCCGAGTTTTTTTGAGCGGGAGGTTTTTGATTTTCTCTTCTTCTCAAGGCGGCAAGTTTTGAAAAAGGATGGAAAAGTATTTGTTCTTCATGCGCCATACCTGCTTGTGCATGAATAACAATCCCATTTCTTACCTTTTTCAAGTGAGGGTTGTGCTTACAAGTACTCTGTACATTTTGGTTCATCCAGGATACCAACAAGTTTGTTTGATGGACAAGGAGGTATTATTTAGTGATGTTGTCTTTTGGTTTTAATGAAGCAATCTTCTTCACGGGAGATAAGTGTAATATCTTTGGGTTTTTTTTGGTTAAAGTGTGAGTTCATTATGCTTTTTGGTGTTGTTAAAGCACAGAACAATGCAATGGAACCTGTGCAGCAAAAGAGGAAAAAGGTGGACATCCACTTCCAAGTAGAACCCAATTATGCTCCCTGCTGTAAGAGAAACTGGTCTAGGCCAGCATGCGAAGCCCGCATTACTGAGCTTCGAAATGAAGGAAAGAAAAATATGGACCTTTGGTTGGATGGTAGTATTTACCCACCAGATCCAACCTCCTCTCAATCTCCATCATTCTTTGGGTTGACAAGTTTCTTCAAGTTTGTGTGTGAGGGTGAAAATGGATTGCTTGGGTATTGCAAAAGACTGTTTGGCCAATGTCAAAGTATCTTTGAAAGACATTTGAGTGATAGAGATGCCAGGATAAAAATGCTTGAAGGTGCGAATTTTTACTTGGCATCGATCACAACAGCTTTGCAAGCTTCAAACGAGGACAAGGCAAAAGTTTGTGCTGGGTTACAAAAAGAGTTTGATCATTTGCAGCAGACTATTTGTAAGATGCAGGACACTATTAAGGAGAAGAATGAAATTTTGGCAGTTCGAGAAATCAACAATTTCACATTGGAGAGTGAGAATGCACACCTTTGAAAACAACTTGAAAAGTTCAACAGAAAATTGCAATATTTGAAAGACACGCCATTAGGTGCTCGATTACGCAAGAGACAGATCAAACCATTGGAAGAACTCAATGTTGGAGGTGGCCAATGGAAGCGTCGTGTAAAAGCTTGCAGGTATTGGGATCTATAATTTCTTTGAGCTTAAATTTCTTTGAGCACTCACTTTCATTTTCATCTTTAGTTCCTTTCTTGGAGATGGGGGATTGGGTGTGGGGGTGGTATAGTTAGATGAATGGTGGACTGAAATAGCTATCGTTGTTGCTTCAGGATGGTCACAGATGTTGTGGGTCCAAAAGAGCAAGGTTCTGATATATTTGGCAAAGTTCTGACAAAAGACATCGTGGAGTCAGCAATACAGCATCCTAAGTTTGCAAGACTTCGATCAGACATAGCAAAGCAATCCTTGCAGGAGGTGAGTGAAGCATTCACGCCTGCAGATGCACAAGGTATATGTGACATGGCTTGGTATAAGCACAAAGTCTTACAGGATGTTGTTTAATAAAGTAAAAGAGGGTTTCAATTGCAAGCTTGGAAAAAAAATAGTAATTCCCATTCCAAAACCATTTCACGTAAACAAAGCTCGAAATATTCTCAACTTGGGAATGGTCGAACTTGTTGGAGAGCCTTGTCACGTGTCTAGCACATTGACAGTGACTAAAAAGAGCGGGGAACAGAAAATTATAGAGCTTACAGAGTTCAACAATTTCATCATGGATGTTCGGAAATTACAAATGGCTATGGTGAAATTTTATGACATCAGTGTACATGAGTGCAATGGAAGGCTGAAATTTGTTTTGAAACTTGATGAGAGTGAGGTGATCAAAGGACAGAAGCTGGAAAGGGTTAGCATTACTTTAATGAATAGAGCTTTGGATGCAAGTATCAGTAATGCTGATGAGAAGCACTTTAGTGTACAATCCGAAAATGAGATTTGGTGGCTGGCTGCATTTGAGGTGACGTGCTATCCATTTTTAAATAAAGAATATTATGTTGCTATCCTCTTGTTATGATGTTGTAGATAATTTAACAGTTGTTGTTAACAGGTTCCAACAGAGACCCATGAAATTCTGAAGTGGTACTTCAACCAGACTGAGCTTCCTTCCACTATCCAGCAGCAGTCGACAGCAGCAGTCGAATGGCGAAAAGCTTTATGTAGAAGGATATGGTGAATATGAGGTTGAATGGCACCTGGCTGCAGATCTTAAAACCTTGAAATGCATGTTTGGTATTTCCCAAGGAGCAATGGCCAAGTATCCTTGCCTGTATTGTATGACCGAACGAGGTGTCTCCAAAGGAGGAAAAGAGAGAGAATGGAAATGCCTAAATGCAATCAGTAATAGGCGTGAACCCCCAAATCGTGATGCTCCAGGAGTGGATCCTACTTGGGATCCAATTCTTCCTATCCCTTTGATCAGAGTTCATATTTGTGTTTTGCATGCGCTGGTTAGAATAATTGAGAAACTAGTCTACATGTACATCGAATTTTCATGGAATATGAAACCAGCAGTAGAGAGTGAAAGAACTATTAAAAAAATAGAGCAAGTGCTTTCAGATGCAGGTTTACATTGTGGTCAAGTGAAGATTGAGAAGGACTTGAGAAGATCAGGGAAGACCGGAAATGTTCCTAGCAAACCATGTTTTGGAGGTGCAAAAGCCAGAAAGTTCTTATCTAATCATACCCAGAGAGGTCATCTGGGTACAGATTTTGAGGTGTGGAGGAAGCTTCATGTAGCTGTACCTGACCGAGGCTCTTCAGGACAAGCAAGGGTGGCAAAGGCCAAAGCGTGGTTGGCACTTGATCGCCTAGCACCTTTGTTGCAAAAAGCAAGGTTTGAAGATGGGGATGTTGAGAAATTTGAGGCAGTTGTGAACAGAGTTCTACACTAGCTATGAAAAGGCATGGGGTGCGACAAACTTGACACAATACATGGTAATTACTTGAAAACCTACAGCTTTGAGTATTTTTTGTTGTTCAAAAAATATTGTACGATACTAAATGTCTTGTTGTTGTTGAGCATTTGTAGCACATTTTGCATGCACATGGAACCTTTTTTGCAGAAGAGTTTGGAAGCCTTGGGATTTGGTCTACCCAAGGCATGGAAAGATCTCATTGGCAAGCACGTTGTGCCTATCAAAGGGCCACTCAACATGGAGGAGGAATAAAGAAAAGTAATCCCATGAAGCAACTATGTCAGTGGTGGTATAGGCGGATTCAAGTGAGGGCTCGTGTGAAGATCAAACATGCTGAATCAGCTGTGTCATGTGCAATAAGAAAGGTTTAGGCTGAACGGAGACGTTCAATATATGTCTCCTCACACAGGGAAAGCAGAATCATGCTGAATGGCTAAGACAACGACAAAGACAGGGCAGAGTGTGGAAGAAAATTGATCATTGAAATATATATTGTAAAACAATGATGTAACTGTGAAAGATTTTAAAAGAACAAGAGCTTTCATCTATGTCCCATATAAATGTTTCCAATATATATACATTTCATAGTTTGTAATGGTAAACAAGAAGAGTATTGAGAAATATGACGAAACTTCTTAGCAACTGGAACAATCTAAATTTGTTAATCTGGAACAGAGACTTCCCCCAGCCGAGCCTTTTTTGTTGACGTTTCTGCATCATCTTCTTCATCCTCTATCAATGGCACAACAGGGACCTTTGGCCTTGCTGTTCTAAGAAGATGCTTCTTCCCGCAATCACTCAACAGATTAGGATCTGTGATTCCACATGCCAACCCGTAAGCAGCATATGTTAAATAATATTTACATCTTAACGAATATACTCCAGGTCCCTCTCCAAAAATTCGAACAGCTGCTTGCCGCTCCAGAAGTATTGCCTTGTTTGCATTCAGCCTTAAGTGATAGCCACCTAAATACCTGGATAAAGTCTTTATCGCCATCAGAGGAAAACTGGCATTGTCCTTGGAGTAGCTAGCGTGAAATATCACAATTTGAGGGAATTTTAGGCGGTGTATATATGTTCCTAGTGTCGAATCGTGGCCCAATCCCGCCATACGCTTGCCTGAAGCACGTTTGAGGAATGTGTCTTCATATATTTCCAACTGAAAAAATAAAGGAGCATTAGCCAGAAACAACATCACCAAACATTTCAGGACAAAGTTGATAAAGCCAAATCCACAACAAAAAAAAAACTAACCTCTTGGTTCTCATCTGCTTCAAGCAAGGCGTCTTGCCATAAATTAGTGCTCGAACTAGGAACGGTTTCCGCTGACTTATTTGGCACATCCCTACACCCTCCCATGTTGGTGATATTCAGTCTGTCCCTTGCTTCTTGTAGCTCTTCCTCTGTGGCATCTTTTCCTTCATATCTAAGGGCATCAGCATAGATAATATTTAGTGTTGCTGCAGCAGAAAGGAACTCGGTGTCTTTCACATGGCTATCCACTAGTAGGTACTTGTCTATCCCATCATCATCTACAAAATTGTCATCGACCTCCAGATTCTGGGCTATGAAAGCTATGCAATGATCCTCCCTTAAGTTAAATACACGTTGTATGTCTGTCAGCAATATATACTCTGAATCTCCTACTTGGTAGGAGGGGAGTAATGGCGTTGGAATGGGGGAGGAGTCATCTGATTCAATCACAAGCTGACCTACATCACTGTTTTGTTCTCTAACTGCCTCAATATCAACCACCGAACTGAGCTTCCTCTCTTCTTCAACATTGAACTCCTCAATGACATGAGGAGTGTCCTCCTCTTCAGCAGCATCCTCAACGGTGGGACTTGCCTGACGAGAAATCGTGTCTTCACTTTCAATTTTTGCAGGCGGCTCTGTACATTCTTCATCTGTTAATTGCACGTTCATGTGCAAGAAGCATAAGAAGGCGTAGGAGTATTCCATCAAGCGGCACTTTCTTTTGTGAAAAGGGCATAGCAAGGCTCTCTTCTTATCACATGGCACCTTGTGCCAATCCCTGTTTAACCTCTGCTTCTTCTCCGGCGACACCTTGAGATTAAAATGAATGTGACTTTTCCCATCAATCATCATTGGTTCTTCATTTGTGAGCTCGTCAAACTCTTTCTTTGCCTCTTCGAAGTATCCATGATGGCTAGACAATGTATCCTCCAGAGAAAAATTGCTATTGAACATCAACGAAATTGCAGGGTGCAAATCATGATGTCGACATTTGTAGAGGAAGTCATATAATAGAGTTGCAGGTGTTTCTTTGATCTCTTCGTCCACATCAAATTCGACTTGAACTTGCGCCATGGCTGAATTCAAGTCTGTAGAAAAGACATGGAAAATATTAGTTCAGGCAATGAATCAAGAGACAGTCGATCTTAAACAACAAATCTCTGTGTGGTGTAAATGGATTCAACATAACGCGAGAGGAGATGCCAGAGGAATCCAGGTATTCCTCCTCGCGTTGTAGTGAATCTATTTTCCCTAACGCAAATAAAATTGCAGCTAAGTCAAGGACCTCTTCTCGCGTTATGGTGAATCGATTCACCATAATGCGAGGAGGAGTATTGTGCTTCCTATGGGACCTTCGCTCGCGTTATGGTGAATTGATTCACCGCAATATGACGACTTTATCATCCTTTGGCAACGCCTCTAACGTTATGGTGAATTAAAAATAAAGATAGTTCTCCGGTACCCATACTGAGAGAGGAGGTGTCAAACGAATTAAAATACTCTTCTTCGCAGTCAATTCACCATAAGGCGAGGAGTCATAGGTTTTCAATTCACCTTAACGCGATGAAAAGACAGCAAGAAGTTCTCCACGACTGAAACCAAAACAACGAAATAACAAAAGAAGAAAAAAGCACAAAGGAGATAAAAATACCAGGAAAACGAATTGTATACAATCGTCGCAGGAGATGGAGATGAAGGAGGTTGGAGGTTTGTCTTTGACGTTGGATACAGGAGGATGATTGATGAAGGAGGGTTGGAGGAGATAGTCAGTCGTTGATGGAGATAAAGGCCGTTGGTGGGGAGATAAATGAGAATACAAACTCCAAGAGAGGCAATAAATGAGATGAGTATCCTAGAAAATCCGTTTTTAATGCTACGCGACACGTCAGCGCCGCGTTTTCACCCGCCATTCCATGAATGCCACGTGGCATCCCGCCATGTACCTAGCACGTGTACAAGCTATAAAGTTTAATCAAAGCCCTTTTTAATGCTATACGACACGTCAGCGTCGCCTAGTCGCCCTGGCAGCCCGCCAGCATGTGTGTTCGCTCTAAAGACTAATCAAAGCCGTTAATCACGCCACCTTTTCGTCCTCTTATCGATTTTGCCTTGTCCGTCCTCCTGCTTGCCTCCAGGTGACTTCCGACTACCGCCACAGTACTGAACCGACTTTCCAACTCCTGCACGACAGTCTCCATCCATTCACACGCAAGAAATGTAAGTTTTTGTATAATACTTGATTGTTTTGTAAGTTTCTTGTATATTGCTTGTTTGTTTTGTTTTTTCTTCGACTGTTTGCCCTGTGCCATTGTTTCTTCTTCGACTGTTTGCCTTCTGCCGTGGTGATTCGATTCACCTTAAAGCACACAACGGGCCATTAGAATCTCAATAAGCTCCATGTCTTATGGTGGATCGAATCACCATGGCAGAAGGCAAACGTAAGAGATTCGCGAAAATCGATTCACTATAACGCGAGGAGGATTGTTTTGCTTTGACTGGTCCTTAGACTCGCGTTATGGTGAATTCACCATAACGCATGACCAAGGGGCAAAGGATTCACGATAATCCACCTCTTATTGGTGTCAATTAAATCACCTCCTACACGACAGTCTCCATCCATTCCCACTCATAGAATGTGATGAAAGTGTATTACTTGATTGTTTTGTGTTTCTTGTATAATACTTGATTGTTTTGTTTTTCCTTCGACTGTTTGCCCCCTGCCATTGTTTTCTCTTCGACTGTTTGCCCTCCGTCATGGTGATTCGATTCACCGTAAAGCAGACGACGAGTCATTAGAATCTCAATACTGCTCTATGTGTTATGGTGAATCGACTCACCAAACTGCAAGACGGAATGGTAAGAGATTCGGGAGAACCCTCCTCCCGTTGTAGTAGATCGATTCACTATAACGCGAGGAGGATTGTTTTGATTTGACTGGCTCTTAGTCTCACGTTATAGTGAATCAAATCACTTTAACGCAAGATCGAAGCTCAAAGAATGCACGATAATCCGCCTCTTATTGTTGTCAATGAATTCACCATAATGCGAGAAGGATTATTGTGTTTCTGTGGACCTTCATCTCTCGTTTTGGTGAATGGATTCACCATAACGCGAGGAAGTGCATATTGCTTTCTTGGCCCCCCTCTCTCGCTTTATGGTGAATTGTTAATCGTGTACTACTGAATAGCAAAGTTTTCTGCTTTTTCTTGCGTTTTCAGATGGCTCGTGTAAGGCATACAGCTAGACCCATTGACAATGCAGCTCCCTCATCTACTGGGAAGAAGATGGGCGTTCTGAAAGCCTCAAGATCAAGAAAATCAAGCAGTCCTTCCCGATTGTCCAAAACGCAGCCTAGACTTAGGCGTTTCGCAGAGCATTCGGCAGCCCTGCGAGAAATCAAAAAGTTTATGAAGCACCCGACAGCTGCTATTCCCAGATTGCCTTTCCAGAGGCTTGCCAGGAGAATTTGTGAGCAGAATGGAATTTTGTTTAGGTGGAAGGCATCGGCCTTGTTTTGCTTGCAAGAGGCCACAGAAGATTGGATGATCGAATTTTTTTTGGATAGTTACGTTCTTGCTGCCCACGCACACAGGGTGACAGTAATGAACAAAGATTTTTTCAGCCTAATAGCCCTTCGTTTCAGATACGATAAGTCACTTAGACCAGTTACGTTTACTGATGAACGAATGTTACAAATTTTGGATGTCCGGCCTGTACAAAAAGTGAGAATTGAAGAGGTGACCGAGGGAGGTCCAGATCATGAGCATCAGACTCGGGCAAATTTAATGACAAGCGCTCAAAGGGAACATCAAGCTGCAATGCTTGCATTGCAAACAAAAAGGGAAAATGTTCGCGCACTCCACGCCATGAATCGGGAGGCGCTGCAATTTTTGTTTTGCCGGAGTTCTATGTACCCTTTAATATTAGAGGGCATAGATGTTATTTCCCGATTCATGCTGAAGAAATCAACATTTTGTTTGATCCCAAAACTGAAGTCAACGACAAAGTGCTCAGATGTGTTTTAAGGTATACTCTTTTCTCTGTCCTCCCACAATTTTTCATTCTTGGCTCTTAAAGTTGATGCCTCACTCTTGATATGTTTCCTTGTGAAGTTTTGTTATTTCGCTATTGCCCGAGGATGTACAGCAACGAGTGTTCCAAATTGATTCACTGGTCTCAACACTGTTGCTAGTAGAGTCAGTTTCGTACCTCGATGTGCTGAACTGGTTTCGGGAGGTCCAGTTGGACGATGCCCGAGTATTTTTTTTGGCATATCATGAAAAGTGAGTTTCTCTCTCTCTCTCTCTCTCTCTCTCTCTCTCTCTCTCTCTCTCTCTCTCTCTCTCTCTCTCTCTCTCTCTCTCTCTCTCTCTCTCTCTCGCATGATGTTTATAGGAATCACTGTACACGAGTTATATAGTGCTTCCTTTGGATTGAAACTAATAGAATTCTATTGTGCAGTTCCCATTGGAGTCTTCTACTAGTCGACGTGCAAGAAAATGTCATTTACCTTGCAAATTCGACATCTGGTGTCCATGGAAATGTTTTGCTGTAAGTAAAAATCATTAAGATACATATTATTGTTTGAGTTAGAAGTCCGAATTGATCAGGATAATGATTGGTCTCTGTTTACAGTGGAGTCAGGAAACTAATGGCAGCTTACGAGAGCCTCAGCATGGACATCGACACCCTGGATCGATCGACCATCCGAAGGGTTAGTGTCCCCAAACAAGAAGATGGCTACAGCTGTGGGTGGAGGGTTGCACTTAATGCAATGTTGCTGCTACGAAGCATTTTTCAGCTCCCTTCAGAGGATGTAAGCATTTTCACCTCCCATACGCATTTGTGCTCTTGTTTATCTTCTTATATATTGTCATGTTGATCTTATTTATGCCTTGATGAATTGTGATGGCAGTTTCCATCAATGTCTCGCTACGTGGACCTAGACGTCCAAACGTTTAGGGAGGAAACGATTGCGAAATTGATCGAGGTCGCTGAAGTTATGCCTCCAGACGGGCCAGTGGACTTCATCCCGCCCAATCCACGAGGGGGGATAGGCCCCCCTGAGCCTCTTACATGGGCTCCATACTTGGGAGAAGAGCCCTGGCTCCATCCTGAAGCCGATACCTATGGGTTCCAGCAATAAATAGTTTTTTCCTTCTTCCAACAAATGTACGTTTGTAAATATGCAGCTATACATGTATTGGAGAGAGAACATCAAATGTAAATACACTTATCATTTGAAAATCAGAGGATCAAATTTGCTACTGTGTTCCTTCACTGCTTGCTTTCTTACTTTAAGCCTTTTTTTGTGTACATAAAAATTCAATTGGGGAATTCTTGCCTTCATTACATTGTTTTAAACAGTAAAGCATTACAAAAGCAATGTTCTGAATAGATAAGTTTATTGCATATGGAAAATACATTGTCACCGTATACATGGTCACATCATATATCTTCTAGTGCCTCCAATTCATGTGGGGCTGCAACATCTTTACAAATGATCTGATGCTCTCTTCTTTTACTTAGCTTCCGACCATCGAGCTTGAAGCAAAATTGATCTCGAGGATTCTGAATAGCTACTTCTAATTCCTTCCTAACATATTCGAGAGTCCAATTCTCTTCCACTTCCAATGTCAAAGATGGGTGACCCTGTCGAATCATAACTATATCTATCAAGCAAGAGTGGCTGCCATCTCTTGTATCTTGGTCCATGCTTTCCCAGTTGTTGTTGATCCATCGCCACCTTCTATAAGTAAATGACATGCACAGATGTTGCCTGGCAATATAGTATCTGATTCCAAAATATCATTAGGATAATTTTCCGAGTATAATCAAATAAGCGTTGTAACTGTTTCACAAAAATACATTTTAATGTTTTAACACTCACCGAAATGCAATGTCGGAGGTGTTCAATCGACATTCGATCAAATCATCTCCCTTTGATGATTTCACTCTCCAACCTTTGTCAAACAAATGATCAAGCCAGGCTTCATCTACATCTTTGCACACAAAAGTTGTTCTAGTTTTTCTCAATTGTTTACAATCAGAAAATAAATGAACAAAGCATGCAATTGGAACAAACAAACTTAAGTGCACATTTCTTGCACCAATGCTAGGCTTCATAGCACATTTAATATCATTAAACATTTTGGTCCTGTATGACTCTATCACTTCTGTGTCAAGCAATGGCCACTCCGGACTATCAAGTGCGGGCAACGGAATACGTTCCAACTTTCCATGTCGACTCGATTGAGTGGGCAAGGTATAAAATGAGTCATAGAAATATGTTCTACTTCTTGCGAGATCACTTGGTGCACGACCTTCATATTGAAGTTCCCCCACCTCACCATGTACGACATTCAAGAACCCCGTCAAGCATTGTGCAGGATCCCACTCCTGAAGATTGGATGGGTACAAATCTGTGCAAGGCAGAAAAATGTATATCAATCACCTTATTTGTAACATTGAAATACAAAACACAAGCACTTACAATGTGGTCTGTGTCTTGGAAGTCCTTCCAATGGTCCCACGTTGATCTCTTTTTGCATGAATACATGCTGGATCAACACTTCTTTGACAGTTTTCCCTCCTGGTGCCATCTTAAAGTCAAGGATCCTTCCTTTCCAATGTTTGGCCAAGTCTTCAGATGCCTTTCCCTTCACTCGGTAGTGGCCTTGTTTTCCTGGCTGCATAGTGACCCAAGAGTACTTCCTGTATACTTGGGGAATCCATTCTTCGTTCTCGTCTTTTATGTTATACAACACAACAGATGAGATACTGCTCCTTGCTCGTTTCAGTCCACTTTCGGGTGCCATGATAGATTAATAGACGTATGAGAAAGAAGAAGTAGCAGAAAGTGGATGACTGGGCTAACCGCTTTTGTGGATCAAGGAGGGAGGATGAAATGAGGGACGGTGTGTTCTTTTGGGCGCCAAAGATGTTTCAAGATTCAAAAGTGGAACCAAGTTGAGGGAATAACCGGGAGAATGTGTATCTATCTATTCCAAGCATTCAAGCTTCATTAGTTCTAGGGGTGGTGGAAAGAATTTTTTAGTGCTCCACGTCTAACACAGGAATGTGGAAAACATTCTTTTATTGCGTTCGTTTCTGACAAAAAAACGGTTTTAAATATTTTAAGACAAGGTGATGGTTTTTTTTAATATTTCATGAAGATAAGAGTTTCTCCACGTTTTGGGTGGGTTTGTACAGAGGTCCCACCACCGGTGAATCTCGTTCGTAGATTACATGTCACTCAATCTATGTGTCTATTATTATATTATTGTTGAAACAGCCCTCTTTTGAGTCCAAAATTTTCCTAATGTTGCGGAAACAATCTCTCGCCATATGACCATATTTCCCACAATAATGGCATTCCACATCTTGCATAGATGTTTGTTGGCCTTGCCAACGTCCTCTACCACGGGGGTTACCTCTACCTCTCTGAGGTGTATATCCATGACCACCTCGAGCACCATATGAAGGCTGAAAATTCTGTTGTGATGACCTGTCTTGCCATCCACAACCATTACCACCACGTCCACGTGATGTGAATCTCCCCCTGCCTCTAAAGCCTCTCTGAGAATAGAAAGCCTGATTTCTGCCATTATCATCATGGCTAGTAGATGCATCCAGAAATGAATCACTGAGTTTGATTTCCTCAACAAGTAAGAGTGAAACCAACTCATCAAAGTCTGGTAAACCTGTACTCCTCACTGAGATAGATGTATCAAAAGATTTGTATTCCTTGCCAAGACCACACAAGGTAATATCCACCAAATCATCATCAGGCATGGGGGCATTTATTGTTGCCAATGCATCTGCAAACTTCTTTATTTCTTGCACATAATCATGTATGCTCCTTCTATTCCTCTTCACATTATGTATCTGCTGTTGCGAGCACTCGTGTCTGTATCAAACATATTTACCAAAGTATCCCATGCATCTTTGGGATTCTCAGCATCCTGTATGTGTATGAGCATAGCATCAGAAATACATATAGACAAATAATCCAGCACTTTGAATGCTATTTCTGACCATTGCTTATGAGCAATAACCTGCTGCTGTGTAGGTTGTCGAGGTAGCTCAGGCTCTGGCTCAGCACCTGTAATGAGATTCCAAAATCCTTTTCCTTTCAAGAAACTTTTTATCCATGCCTGGAAGTTCTTCCTATCCAGCTTTTCACCAACAATCTGTACTGGATTATCCGACATATTTGCTCAATGCAAAAACACCTTGCGTACACTTCCAAATCTGTAACCAAGCCTTCCTCAGCTCAACCACACTCCAATGAGTGTTCCAGGTACTCCAAAGTAACCACCAATCTTCAAATTTGATGTAGAAAATCAACCTGTATGCATCCAAAATGAACTGGCTCACACGCAACCCGAGATACCCTGCTTTGATGCGCCTTCCAAGGCTCCAAATCACAATGTAGTGGTGTAATCAAGTATGGGTAGCTTGTATTGACACCTAAACAACCTCAATGTAGAGTATCAACACCATCTGACATGTGTACATATCAATTTTTGAAAACCCCTTTCTCTGTTTTGGGAAAAACCAAAAAAACCAGTAGTAAAATGGCTCTAATTTCTTCAATATTTGTCCAAATTGAGCAACCAAGCATTCATTAGCTTAGTAATAGTGTCCTTCAACTCCATGTAAGAGGAATTTGTCCAATTGTATAAGACCAAAGATTAATTGCTCGATTAAAAATGACTCTGTTTCTCTGCAACCAGTGGACAGCCTATTTAATCAGCTCATTCCCAGCTCAATTAGGCATAATTGATCAATCCAATCACATAGCATCCTTCTCACTAGTGTGTACCACAAATTTGCTAAGTCAATTATGAGGTTTATCAGTCACCACACTTGATTTTGAGCCTCCACCTATCAAAAACCTAAAAATTCTACCCTGTTTCTCTGTATGAGCTGCGCCGCCTGCTCCTGAGGGCTTTGGGAGTGGTTATACTATTAATTGATGATGTCTACAAGTGTCCAAGACACCTAGGTATGTGTGCAACCAGTCAATGGTTGGATTTTTGCCAAAAACACACTCCAAATGCATCAATTTGTGACTTCCTTTTCTCTGTTTTGTGAGAGCTCAAAAACCAGAGTTTTTCACACATTCAAATGCTTCCAAATTGCTCCAAAATTAGTTTAAGGCTTGCATAGGGGTTGCCAATACATTCCTCCTTGTCAAATACATATGTCTTTTGCCAGATTTACATGTATTTCCACCATACATCAGTGTTTCCAAGCTTTAATGGAAAGCTTCCAAAAACCAGAAATTTGCTTTGCTTTGATTTGCTCTAACTTGCTTTGTTTTTGCCTGTATCACCTGCAATCCGCTCAAGGATGTTTAGAAGACCTTACCCAATAGGCCAAGCTCTCAGATTTGATAGATGCTCCAAGCTTCACAGCTCCAATGGCAAGCTTCACAGCTTCTTCTCCCTCTTCTCTTCACTCACTCATAAACCCTAATAGACAGCACAAGGCTCTGATACCCATTAGGAAGTGAATGGGGTCTTCTTGGGCCCTTTAATTTGCCCAAGCCTAATCAAGGTGATTAAGGAATAGCCAAATGGGGGGTCGCCATGTGGACTGAAATGTTGGGTTTTTAAGAGAGGTGTAAGAGTGGTCAAAGGGTGCACTTTTTCTCCCAAAAAGGGGGGAGGCAATTTTACAAATTTCGGACCTCCATAACTTCTACATA
Source organism: Cibotium barometz (assembly GCF_041138505.1). Taxonomy (NCBI): domain Eukaryota; kingdom Viridiplantae; phylum Streptophyta; class Polypodiopsida; order Cyatheales; family Cibotiaceae; genus Cibotium; species Cibotium barometz. Next base: position 21,201,233 of record NC_141055.1, on the reverse strand, counting down.
CAAGCTCCGATTTGAGCGGAGATTACAGATCCATGATCTACGCATCAAGAGCTTTCCATAGATATGTTACATGATATGGTTTTATCCGCTAGATTTTAAATTCCATTTTTCCCCCAAAATTCAAATTCGAATAAAGTAGCCGTTTTGAAGCTTCTAATTAGAAAACGTTTCTTCTTAAGAGAAAAGGTTTGACTCCCTTAAACTGCCAAATAAAAGGGCCCAAGAAGCCTTCCATTGAGGTCCTAATGATGTTGAAAGAACGGTAGAGGGGAAGGAGACACACACACAGGAGCAAACCCTAATGTATATTGCAAACCCTAACCATAGAGGGAAGCCATCTCCCTTCTCACACAAAGCATAATGCCATAATCCATAATACACACAACACACTATGAGTTGTGTCCACACACATCTAACCCTAGCTAATGTCCACACACTATGACCAGCTGGACACGCGGTCATTTATGTCTCACACATGTTCCTACCTAACATGCCAGCACATAGCATAGCTAGCTCACACTGACATCGAGCTTGAATCTCAACAGTATGTCCACGCCTCGACGAGCATGCGATGCTGAGGTAGAATATCTCATTGACCATGATTCTGATGAGGCTGAAAGTGATACATGGTGTTATTTTATATCACCCAACGCCTCAAAATTTCAGACTTTTTTGCCATATCTACAAACTTCTTAGTCGTTTTATTCCTAAGGAGAAGATAGTAGCTCCCTTGGCAGTAAGGGAACATTTGTATCAGGGCATGTCTATAGCCCAGTATCGCCGTCTTATGCGTCTCCCGAGGAGACGCATAAGGAGAAGATAGTAGCTCCCTTGGCAGTAAGGGAACATTTGTATCAAGGCATGTCTATAGCCCAGTATCACCGTCTTATGCGTCTCCCGAGGAGATTTTGACTTTCTGGAGTCGAGATGCTCTATGTACATTTTGCAACCTTTATATAAATAAGGAAATGTTTTGTGGAAAAATTTCCTGTTATATAAGTGATTGTTTATTATGTGACAAATTGATGAAGAAAAATCTGTTACTCGGACATATGTCATAGATCTCCAATAAGATCATTCATCTTGTTTAAGAAATTATTTTTCAAACCTTTTAAGTCTTAGGATCTCATTGATGAAATCAAAATAAAAATTCAATAATGTAACATTTGTTGCAGAATCATGAGGTGAGGGAACCGTGGCCATCAGCCAGATCCTCTCACTGATGAAGAAGACCTTGACCCCGACGTTCGTAAGGCTCTTCACAGAACTCAGCCAGGACCCTTCAAAGGTGAAGGGGAGAACTTGGGCGAGGCTGTGGAGAAGTGGGTTGAAGCAATGGAGGAATGTTTTGATGTCACCGGATACAACGAGAGAAGCAAAATGTCTCTTGCTAGGCTGAAAATTGTGGAAATAGTCAGGGTGGAATGGAGAAACCATCGCAACACTAACCATCTAAATAGGAATACCCAGTCCTGGAATGATCTTAAAGCCTATCTAAGGAAGAGATTTTGTCCCCCCGGATTTTTAGAAACCAAGATGAATGAATTTTTAGAGCTAAACCAAGGGAGCAAAACCATTGAAGAATATCATCAGGCATTTGCTCTTCTCCTCAAGTATTCACCACCGCTAGACGAAGAGCAACTCATGGCCAGGTTCATTTGGGGAATGAACGAACCCTCAGACACACTGGTCAAGAATGCCAAACCAGTCTCCATGGCAGAAGCTGTAAGAATGGTGAAGGTGTAAGGTCCCTCCCAAGCCTATAGATTTCAATAAGGAAAGAGAGTGTACTTGGAGGAGAGTGAGACAATAAGGCTAGAAACATTAGGAAAGTGTTAGAATAAAAATATTAGCTCCAAAAATCCTAAAAGAAATAAGAAGACAAGAATAGTTCTATTAAGAGATAAGTATCTCCAAAAATAGAAATTCAACTTTAGGTGATAAGAGGTCATATTTAGAGTACTTCTACATATTTAGAGTTCATGCATACTAAAAATGTGGAAAAGCAATGCGTTTCTAAAGATGGCGCGTTTGCAGCTATATACAGACGTTTTTGTAGCTATATACAGACTAGATGCCTTTCGGTTCTTTTGACTCGTTATACGACCATATTCTGAGTTTTTATCAGAGAGTTATGGCCAAAACAATTTGCTGATTCTGTCAAGGTCTCTACACAGGAAAAACTGTAAGAAGGCAGCAAGTAGCCTCAAGGTAATCCTAGAGATTGAGATGTATATATCCCTTCATTCTTATCTAATATCTTAGAAGAGAAGGTTAGATTTCTATGGTCTTTTGGAGGAAGAGACCAAAACTCCATAGCTTTTCTTTTAGAGAAAGAATAGTATGTCGTAGCCCTGTAAGAGAAGGCTATTTTGCCATAGACCTTCAAAAGAGAGAAAAGTCAGAGTACGAGTAAGAGGAGATAAATCTTGGGGGGGGGATGATCGGATGATTTCAATCATAAGAGAAGGTATTAGAAGACTCTCTATTCTCATATATCAAGTTCTAAAACTCTTATTAACGAGCAAAGACAACGATAAACGATAAATTTCTATAAGGTATATTTTTTTTATTTTTTAATTATATATCATTCTTAGGGGTTGAGGTATGGCCCTAGCTTCTCTATTAATTGTTAATAGTGATCTATTTGATTGATTTACTAGTTAAAGTTTATATTCTTTTAAACAATAGCATATGCCTTAATAGCAATCTCAAGTTGAAATGCTAAAATCTTTGTGAAAAGGATTGTTTTCTTAAGAAGGTAACATGGATTCTAGTCCTATGGTTTAGTTGAGTAATTGGATTGTTATCTTGGTTAAATTAAGGTACAGGTACAACTCTCCCTGCCTTAATGTTGCCCTGTCCTTGTGCTTGTGTAGCCGGACGGCGGAGACGTTAGTAACACCCAGAGTTGGCCATGGTATCCCTTATACCATTGGGAGAATAAGGTTTGCCAATTGAGGCGAGTGATTGTGATGCCGCTTAGTTTCTGAGGGCCCAGGCTAGTGTGGTGAATTAGCCCACCCTAGTGCGTAAACATCCCTCTGAGGGACGAGAGGATCAAGCGACGGAGCTTGAGAGGGTGATAGGCCGGCTTGAGTCCTCACCACAGCCGGCCGATGATGAGGTGTATGGTCCAGTAGGGTTTTGCCCAGCATGTAGAGGCTGGAAGGTCGAATTCTAGATCATTGGCAATATAAAGGAAAAGAATAAGAGAGCCGGTTTGGCTTGTATGGAATTGATTCATGTATAAACTTTTTTTATAAATCTTGTCTTTGGCATTATTGTACTGTGGAAAAAGGCTATTTTAACAAACCTTGTGAAAAGGGCCTTAATTAAGGAACATGTTTATTTATGTCAAACAGTGTGGTAGGATTAATTAGAAAACAAATTGAGGCATGAGTAGGGTGGAAAGTGGGAGGATGGAATGCCCCGACGGCACCATCCTACGGATGGGTGGACCTGATTAGTCGGGTAGCTTTCCAACATATTAAGTGAAAGCCCTACGCTAGAAAAATAGGTTCTCGGGCAATTCTATTCTAAAAGACTAGGCCAGCCGGCTGTGCCTTGCATGGATAAGGAAAAATGCATTATCTCTAGCAATAAAGACTAGTAGTTGCCCAAATTATGATCAATTACCCTACGGGTGATTTGATTTTTAGAAGACCACACTCCCCCTGTGCGGGATAGGACTAGGTCTTACCTATGAATCGTATCCTTGAATCTCTGCATGGTCAAGGTGTCGATGAGTAGGAAATTTTCTCCAAGATAAGACTTAGTGGACTATCTTAAGTGTTTCCCCTATTTTGGAAGGGGAGAACCTTACATAAGGACTTCGCCAAAGCTTTCATCATAAAAGTCCCGCCAAAGCTAGCGCCCTCATCCTTCAAGAGATTCCAAACACCAGGAAGTTCTTCCAACCTTCTACCTCCAAAGAGACACCAAGGTCCCAACCAGAATTTGGAGTCGGGAAATTTCAGGAACGAAGGAAGACCTTTTCCTCAAAGTTCTTTCTGAGGACTCTGGCTCTTTCAAGAATGCAAAGAGAAGAGCTTCAAAGTGAGAACAGATGCTTCGGATGTCAGGGGTTTGGGCACCAGCTCAAGGATTATCCATCTCCTTCTGTGGGGGCCAAGGAAGCCAGGGTCCCAGAATTCAGAGACAGACTCCTTCTCGTATCAACCCAATCAAGGCCCCAGTGCCACAATCAGGGAAACCCCAGAAGAGTGCCAGCTTAGCCTATAGCCTCCATGCAAAGCAGTCTCCGAACTCCCTCCCAGAATTGGAAAAACTAAAGAGAGAGAGTTCCACCTCAGACTATAGCAGCTAGAGCCGTCACTATAGCTGAGGAAGTGGAGGAAGAAAAAGGACAGATCTATGCCACAATAGAGCATAACCATCAATTTTTAGTCCTCGAGACTCCAGCAGAGTACCATGGTAAGTAATTTAAGCTTTTGATTGATTCAGGCAGTACTCATTATTTTATTTCCCTAGGATGTCTATGTAAGTTAGTCCTAAATCAAAAATCAAGGAAACCTTTGCAAGTGGAATTGGCCAGTGGAAACCTATGCAAGTGGAATTGGCCAATGAAAAGATTCTTTTTTCACACACCTTGAGACAAACCTTATTCAATTTAGTCTAGATGGGAACGTAACAAAGTGCCAGTTCAGAGTCCTACCCTTGGGAGTCTATGATGGAATCCTTGGAATGGATTGGCTCCATAAGAATCAAGCTAATATTCATTGTCACAAAGGAACCATCTCTTTCCTCGACCTTCACGGGAATAAAGTTCAAGGAACTGGAATTTTTGGATCCCCAGTGCTACACAATTAGTCAAGGCTTCTAAATTATTAAAAGAGCTCAGAAAGAGGCAAGCTGTTTATGTCGTTAAGATGAATCCAATAGACATAAAATGCAAGGCTAAAGAACCACAGTGGTTAAGTGATTATGCAGATGTATTCCCTAAAGAGCTGACTGAGATGCCTTCGTCTCACAAAGTAGATCATGATATCGAGTTAACCCCCGGAGCTCAGCCAGTAGCCCAGCGTGCATACAAAATGCGAGTCGCTAAAGCCATAGAACTTAAGGAGCAATTAAGACAACTGTTAAAGCAGGTATTTGTCAGACCCAGTGTCTCACCTTGGGGTGCGCCCATTCTCTTTCAAAAGAAGAAAGATGGAACATTAAGACTCTATTGAGACTATAGAGGATTAAATCAATTAACAATTAAAAATGAATATCCTATCCCTAGGATTGATGAACTTCTGGATCAGTTAAGTGGGACCCAACAAATGTTCACAAAGATAGATCTCAAATCCGGGTACCAGATCAGAATCAAGGAACATGACATCCCAAAGACAGCATTCAATACTCGCTATGGGCATTATGAGTTCACAGTCATGCCGTTTGGATTGACTAATGCCCTGGCGACGTTTAATCATCTTATGTAGGATATTCTCAGAGAATACTTGGATGATTTTGTTCTTGTCTTCTTTGATGATATCTTGGTATACTCAAAGAATGCTGCAGATCATGAAGATCATGTGCGCAAGGTCCTGGAAATCCTAAGGAAACGCCAACTCTTTGTAAAAAAGAGAAAGTGTTCTTTCTCTATTGACCAGGTGGAATACTTGGGATTCATAGTATCAAAGGATGGGATTTCTCCTGAACTCGCAAAGATCCAAGCAGTCGTAGATTGGCTGAAACAACCCAAGACAGTAAAGGATGCTGCATATCATGAAGATCATGTGCGCAAGGTCTTGGAAATCCTAAGGAAACACCAACTCTTTGCAAAAAAGAGCAAGTGTTCTTTCTCTGTTGACCAGGTGGAATACTTGGGATTCATAGTATCAAAGGATGGGATTTCTCCTGAACTCACAAAGATCCAAGCAGTCGTAGATTGGCCGAAACCCAAGATGGTAAAGGAAGTCAGAGGATTCCTAGGATTAACCGAATGGTATAGGATCTTTATACCCAGGTATGCTCAGATAGCATCCCCTTTAACGAACCTTCTCAAGAAGAGTACCCTTTTGCAGTGGACTACTATGTGTCAGAGTTCCTTTGATAAGCTGAAGACAACCTTAGTAACCAACCCTGTCCTTAAATTGCCAAATTTTACCAAACCTTTTGAGGTAGTTACTGATTCCATTAAGTTTGCCTTAGGTAGTGCTCTTATGCATGAAGGCCATGCAGTGGCCTATGAATCTAGAAAACTCAGAACACATGAGAGACATTATGCCGTCCATGACTTGGAGTTACTCTTAGTAGTTTATGCTCTGAAGTTGTGGAGACATTATCTTTTGGGACACAGGTTCACTGTTACATTCCCGTAACGCCGCTACGGGCACTACCACAAGAGGGGACGGCCTCTGGCTCACCACCCAGCCATAGAGGAAGAATGAGGATTGCCCCTCATCCCCCAGGCTATATAGTGTGTGGCCTGCCGTCCACACTAGCCTGGCCGCCCATGACTCCGCATGGGCGTCCTCTCCCACTGAACCCCGGACATGGCCATCCGGTCTGCCACCGTCGGTTCACAGGCATTACAGCCTACGTGACATTACCCCCCCCTTAAGAAGAGTTTTCGTCCTCGAAAACAAACTGGGGAAACCTTTTGGAAATTGCACTACGGCGTTCCCAGATTTTACTTCCTCATCCCTATCTGTCCATTTAACAAGTACCTCCTGGTACATTTATGTCAGGTTTGTCTGTCTCTCGATACCCAAGAATCCTTTCCGGTTCATGTGGTATCTTTGGTGGAGTGATCAATTCCACCAAAATATCTAGAGAAACTACGTCCTCTAACCCGTGAACTGATTTCTTCAGTTTACTAACATGGAAGACAGGATGAACTTGAGAACTCTCCGGTAACTCAAGTTTGTAGGCTACGTCCCCAATCTTCTTAAGGACCTTGAAAGGACCGCAACATCTAGGAGAAAGTTTATCACACTTTCCCGTTTGCATGGTTGCTGACTGCGCAGGAACCTTTAAAAATACAAAGTCACCTTCTGCAAAGGTCACTTGTCTGCATCCTTTATCGGCAAATGTTTTAGCGCGATCCTGTGCGCTACGAATGCTCTCGCGTACAGCTTTGAGCATATCATTCATATCTTCAAGGAAATCCTTGACAGATTGAATCTTCTCCTTTTCTAGGCCTACAGCCATTGGAGATCTCGGCTGGAATCCATACATTAACATGAATGGTGTAAATCCAGTCGGTCGCTGAGTGTTTGGAGCTGTTATAGGCAAACTCCAATAAGGGCAAGTACTCTTCCCAATTAGATTGCTTCTTACTGACATAAGAACGCAACATATCCTTGAGTATTTGGTTAACCCTTTCTGTTTGACCATCGGACTCCGGATGATCTACCGTACTCACACTCAGAGTAGTATCCAACTTTTTGAAGACTTCCCTCCAAAATGACTATTGAACTTTCTCTATCCGACACTATATCTGCGGGCAGGCCATATAGCTTGTAGAGATGTTCAATAAAGAGTTTTGCCAACTCTGGCGTTTTTACAGTTTTTCTCGTGGTAATAAACTTTGCCAGTTTAATTCACCTGTCCACTACCACCCACACCGAGTCATTCCTTCAACTCGTCTTGGGTAAACCGGTAATGAAATCCATGGAAATGTTTCCCATTTCCTTTGAGGAATCTCCAGTGGACGGAGTAGTCCTCCAACCTTAAGACGTTCATGTTTATTGACCTGGCACTTACTGCATTTCAGCACATAAGTCTGGACGTTCTTAAACAAACTAGGCCAATAAAACTGTCTTTTTACTAGTGCATAGGTCTTCTGAGTCCCAGGGTGACCCGCACTTGGACTATCAAAACTATACCCCGAAGGCTCGGCTAGCCTCTCCGGACTAATCCTCGCTACCCGCCGCACCTACGGCCAGTCTCTTCGGACTAGCATTACGTGCCGGCGAGGAAGGTGGGCGAGGCTATGACAAAGTGCGTACGCGTACAGCACGCCAGACCTCTGTAAAGACAGGATCATGCTCACACAAGTCATGATTTGGTATTTCAACCAAAACCTTAAGGCAAATTTCATGCCTTATTTTGCATCATGTCATTAGCACAGAAGCTAATGTACTGGAGAGCACTCTAGTAGCGCAAGTTCTTAGACTATGCTACCATGTTGCATCACCAACTTGTTAAAACTTCTCGTTGGAAAGCTCTACGGCCACCATAGGAGAAATAAACTAGAGCCAATCTAATCATGCATCACAAGGATTAGTTCCAAAGCTGAGAGATACTTTCTCTCTTAGAGTAACATCTTTGCACAAGCATATGCTCTAGAATCTTGTTGAGTTTCTAACTACCATCAATCTACGGATGGTTAAACTCCACTCTAACTCAGAGTAAATGTAACTTTTGAAAATTTCCTTTCAAATATAACAATCAAACTTCCTATCTCTTATGCCATACTATATATGCGGGGGCCATATAGTATGCGGAGATGTTTGATAAAGATTCTGGCACCACTACGGGTGTCTGGAGTTACATCCATTCACTTACAACTCTTTGTTGCTATTACCAGACATATCCCTTCAAGTATTGTCTAGACTCACACAACTATTCGAGTTTATGTGATATTTGAGGATATCCCTCCTTTCCCTCAAGAAAGGTTTTTTGTCCTCAAAAACTTTACTCTCAAGCGGACTACGCGCTAGTGTCATAGGTCCAAGAACAAATCTAGACCGTGTTTAATATCATTGTTATATTCTTGAGTCCTTCCAAGAAACTTTTAAACATCTTGCAACGAAGATGTGGTATAGTGTCTACGCACATATGGTGGTACTATTGATAAATTGCTTTGCAACAGATTAGTGGTTTCACACTTGTAACAAAGTGCTTCATTGTTGCATATTATTACCCTTCATAAGCGGTTACACACTTATAAATCATTTGGGTGGGTTGTACCATCCATCAAGAAAATTTCAAACTACTAATAACCATATTATCAATCCACAGATAATGACTGAGCTTACTGCGAAGCCATAGGTTGCTAGATAATTGATGGTAATTACACACGCTCAATGTCTCATTACATCATACATTCAATATAAATGCAAACATCACAGTACTTCGTGATGATGAATTTAGGAATTTCATCCTATCCCTGTTTGGTGTTGGTATGAAGTATAACTATGAGAACATTATTTGCTGCCTCCTCATTATAGCGGCAAAGCTACCTACCCATCACAGGTGGTAATCTCTACCAAGCTATAACCAATGACAAGCAAATAAACGAGTACTCTTGTAAGAACTTCATAACCATATCTCACACCAGACTCATAATCACTACGGATTAAATGCCAGGGCTTGCAAAATTGAATGTTATCTGATAGGTAGAGGGGATCATCAAACTACGGATGACCTCGACAACTCACTAGGGCTAGTGATGTGTAACTTTTAAGTTACTCCATTCTCCTTGCTTATTCCATACCATCGAACAAATCGGTCCCTCGATTTGAGCAACGTCAACATATTTATGAGTACCTCGATACTCATGGATTGTGGTTCGGTAATTTAAATTGTTGATCTAGAGTATCTTTCACTCGAGGATCTTAATGTTATTAGCAGCTATGTATTAGTAGTGAGTAACTACGTACCCACTATCATCACACTAGTGAGTAACTACGTACCCACTATCATCACACTAGTAGCTCCATACTAGTCTGTGAGTAACTCCGTACCCAATGGCGTACCTCCCCTGAGTGGGAGTACCATATACAACCATCTATAACAAGATGCTTAAGTCACTTGCTGCTAAGAAGTGACTACATAAATTGACCCCTCCATTGCACATTGCAGTACAATTTCTGGTATTACAACACGAATTTTTGGACGTCCTTATCATAGAGGTCAACATAAAAACTAGTGCATAGGTCTTGTGGAGTCTCGGCTGACCTAACCACACCACTGGTGACTTCCTACAAAAAATGTGGCGCCGAAATCACCACCTATGTACTTTAACTCCGTAAACTACATGGTCTCATCTATCATCTATGGAAAGTTGTAAAACATTCCTGCGAGATGGATTTTTTATCACCCTAAAATTATTGTGCACTATTTTAGTGTGAAGAGCTTTTTTCCTGGGTACCATGGTTCACCCCAAGCTCATCTTTTGCTAAATTCTCCGATTTAACAAAAGATATGTCTGCCTCCGAACACTCCGGTTCAGCCCCAGACTTTGAGTTTACTTCTTAACACTCCGGTTAAGTCAAAACTCACCAGATACAGTAGGATTTACCACTAAGCTCTCCGGCTTAGTCTCCTATCCTAACTCAGCCCAAGTTTATGTACACTACATATGTCGGATCCGATACTAACAACAACCAGGCTCATCTGGAGTGAGATACTACTCACTATTGCCATGTAAAACCTTCTTAAATCCTAGAAATGCTCCACTCATTCCTTAGGGGTCATACGACTCATAGGGTTTACACGCACATGAACTTTGTAAGCAAAATAGCCTGTCATGCAATATTACAATTGCTTATGTAGGAAAGTAATATATTTCCCAAATTCATATGGTAGAAACTAAAATGTGCTCACACAATCGCACACTTATGTTGAACATAGGCAAGACTACACTTGCAAAATGCTAAAGGGGTCCCTAGCATGAAACTGTCCAACCAAACTAGTCTTACTGCTAACCTCTAGATTTAGATCACTCCGGAACTAAATCACGTTAGCACTAGTACACCATCATGGTCTTGCTACCTACAGCTTCTCCGAACTTGTAACTGGGTTTTATCCCATCTTATGGCTATATTTGGTAATTTTCAAAGTTCAAATTTTATCTTGCACACTTTATCACTACAAACAAGTGTACATACAGACCTGCCAAAGAGTCAAGTTACATGCACAAGCCTTGGCGTCCCATTCCACCAAGACTACAGCCAATTCCGTGAGAATTGATGTCCCATACCATCAAATTACCACCAAACCAATTGATGTGACATATAAAAAGGCTCTTTTCCCCCTCGAAAGATCACCACAAACTCTCGAGCAGTGGGATGTCGACGCATGGCAATAAAAAGAAGAGAAAACCATGCTTAGTAAGTTTAAGAACAGTTCTCTTCGATCAACTTCTATTTATAAGGGCATTGAGCATTACATCTCAAGATTATACCCCTTCAGATTTGTTTGTCACTACAAAACAAACACAAATTTGTCCGAACAAAACTTTAACTCTAGCAAGACAACGCTCGCAAAAGTGGAAATTGAAATCTGGCGAGGCTACGCTCCCAGAGTCTAACACTAGTCATGTCTAGAGAGTACGTTGCTAATGGGGTCATGTGATCAAGGCTACTAGCAGGTAATCGATAAATGCGACCTCAATCCCAGCTATCTTAAATGCCATTGACCAATTTTAGTAGTCATGACCATGGCAAGACTGCGCTTGCAAAAGTGTCTCTACGGACTACATTTGTTCGTCACAATGGACCATGTCCAAGTAGACATTTTTCATTGGGTCTAAGCACATTGGAGCCACGAACTTCTTCTTGTGGACTTTCAACAAGAACAATGTGTCTGATTTGCTCTCATATTACTTTGTGGTAAACCACATGGTTAAACCACTAACAGAGAGAATTTATATCATGTATTTATGTATTGTCAACGAATACTTCTCGAACTACGCGAGAACATTACCATCGATTTCCCTCTTGCCACCTTAAAAAAATTCTAGTGCACTACGGCACAAATCAGACATGAGGGTATACGTACACTACGACACGATTGGTTTGGACTCTACCAATGCGTCCACAACTGGTACCAAACATTGGAGAATGCAGGCATTGCGCATATTCTCACGGGCTATGGTCATAGACGTGTTCACTAGGCACAACGGCCATAGAACGGTTTTCTCTCGAAGGACTCTGCACGACGGCTGTGGGGTTTGTCTCTCTTAGCACGCGGCGCTACGACCATGTGCGGTGGGTCTCTCTCGTGGAAAACAGGCACTACGGCCACACGGCACGACGGGTGTCGATGAACTCCGAATTGAAAGATCACTACGGACCTCACTCTAAGATTACTCAAAACGGGCTACGCTACAACATAATTGCTACTGCGTGTGGCTACGCACCCGCGATCCAAAGATAACTCGATGTCGATGTTGTGTTGTGTAGCCACACACACACACACGGTATCTATGGCAATAACGGTGTTGCGGGTGGCTATGCACTCACGACATGTATGTCAATGATAGGGTGCTGTGTTGCAAACTGTGTTCGTTTTGTGGGATCCTTGGCTTTGGAGGGTTGAAAAATGAACTCGCAGCCACAGAGAAGGCTTCCTGCAACCCCCCGTTTCCCAAGCTTATATCATCCCGGTGCTCTCGCGAGGCAGCTGCTACTGGTGTTTGGCTTTTTTTTTTCTGCAGCGTTTCTGGGCTGGTGGCTGGCCGGCGTTGTGGCTGCCTGGCCGCCGTTGGCTGGCCGGTGCGCCGCCTGGCTGGCTGGCCGGCCACCGGGGCTAGCCGCTTGGGCTGGCCGCCCAAGGCTGGCCGTGGCCCTGGCCGCCCGCTGGGCTGGCTTGGCCCTGGCCCCTGGCCGCTGAGGCCTTTCGCCCAGACAAACGGCGCCTCACCTCAACCGCTCAGCCCTCCCTCGACTCCCCCACTTTCGCGTACGCAGCAACGGGGCTGGGGCTGCTCCCCCCCCTTCAACGTGGTCTTCTTTGCCTTCAGCAGCATTCGTGGGCTGGTCTTCGCCCGCCCGCCCCAATCAACAGCTCGGCCCTCCCTCGAGTCTGGCACAGTTACAGCAGCGGCAGAGCACACATTTCAGCAACACCCACACACAGTCGTGTGTTTCAACCCATCGGGTCTGCGCCCCTGTGTGTCCGCTCCCCACACACAGTCAACATTCAGCAGCAGCTCCTGGGTTCTACGCTGGGGACTAGTGTTCATTGGGACTGCTCTTCGCCCCTCCCACATTAACTGTGGTCTTCGCCTCTCAACGCACAGTAATGGGCTCTCGCCCCCCCACTCCCACACACAGCATACAGGCGATTCTCTCCTATGAAACGATTCACAATTTCAACGCAGAGAGACAAAACAAAACGAATTCGGCTTACCTCCATTACTTGCTGTGTGTGACGGGGGAAGAGAGAGAGAGAGAGAGTTCTTCCCCTCCATTCTTCCATGGCTGCCTCCTTCCACACCCTCCATTCGAGATAAGGATAAGGAGACGAATGGTCGAAAACCTTCGAGTGGGCTCCGGTCCCCCGTTCACGTGCGGACTCTCACGATTCCCTCGAACCACGCTCTGATACCAGTGTTACATTCCCGTAACGCCGCTACGGGCACTACCACAAGAGGGGACGGCCTCTGGCTCACCACCCAGCCATAGAGGAAGAATGAGGATTGCCCCTCATCCCCCAGGCTATATAGTGTGTGGCCTGCCGTCCACACTAGCCTGGCCGCCCATGACTCCGCATGGGCGTCCTCTCCCACTGAACCCCGGACATGGCCATCCGGTCTGCCGTCGGTCACACAGGCATTACAGCCTACGTGACATTCACCTTGATGACAGATCATCAAAGTCTGAAGTGGATCTTCACCCAAAGGGATCTCAACATGTGTCAAAGGAGATGGATGCAGACCCTGCAGGAATTTGATTTTGAAATTAAGTATCAGCCCCCGGGGAAAGAAAATGTGGTGGTGGCAGATGATGCGCTCAGCAGAAAAGCCTCCTTGCTTGCAATTACAGTGGTGTCAAATCCATTGATCAGTGAAGCAAGAGAGAAAATCATGTAGGACAAATTCTTTACCCCTATTGCTACCCTTATGATGTAGGAAAGCAAGACTCCTCAAGAAATGAGTCGAGTTCTTGGGTACAAACTGGATAAAGGATGCATGTATTATAATAATCGGCTATGTATTCCCAATGATGAGGGAATAAAGGGAAGGATTCTGAGAGAAGCCCATGATAGCCTGATAGCAGGACATCCAGGGTTTATAAAAACCTATATGTCTGTGAAGAAAAGCTTCTTCTGGCCAGGACTCAAAAAGGATGTATGTGCGAAAATGCTTAATGTGTCAGAGAGTCAAGGCAGAGAGAGTCAAGATGCCAGGAAAATTGCCGCCTCTAGACATTCCATAGATAAAGTGGGAATGTATCAGTATGGACTTTGTCACTGGATTACCTTCAGTACAATCAGGTTACAACTCCTTTTTTGTGGTAGTTGACAGGCTAACCAAAGTTTCCCATTTGATTCCAGTGAAAGAAATATACACAGTGGATGTTGCCCGAGTTTTCCTTAAAGAGATCTTTAGATTGCATGGCTTACCCAACCAGGAGGATAGTAAGTGACAGAGATCCCAAATTCACATCAAAATTTTGGGCTGCATTCTTTGAAGCAGTAGGAACTTTCTTGGATTTCAGCGCAGCCTATCACCACGAAACAGATGGCCAAACTGAAAGAGTGAATTAGGTAATAGAAGATATCCTTCGGTCATACTACGATGGTGGCAGGGAACCCAAGAAGTGGTTAAGCCATTTGCATCTGGTTGAATTTTCTTACAATGCTTCTTATCATCAAAACATTGGGATGAGTCCTTTCAAAGCTTTGTATGGACAAGATTGCCTTACACCATCGACTTGGTCCGACCTATTGATCAAAGTCGAGATGTCCAGACAAATGCTTGATGACATGGACCAGCAAATGCAATCAATCCATAAAGATATTAAGGCAGCCCAAGATAGGCAAAAGCAGTATGCAAAAAAAAAAAAAGATCAGAGAGAGAGTTTAAAGAATCAGATATGGTCTTCATTCGAGTACGACCAAAAAGAAGTTCCTTATCTTTAGGGAAGTACAAGAAGCTCTCTCCCAAATACTGTGGACCATATGCTGTTATAAAGAAAGTGGGCGATCTAGCTTATAAACTTCTTCTGCCTCCCCATCTCAAGATACATGATGTCAGTTTGCTTAAGAAATATGTACCCAGCCCGAGTCACATGCTTGATTGATGAGCAATTGATTTCTCCGACTCAAGGGCAGATGGTACTCCAACCTGAGGAAATCCTTGATGTTCGGAAGAAGATTCTTAGGAGCAAAGTCCTCAAAGAATTTTTAGTAAAGTGGAAGTTCTTCCCTCTAGAAGACACCACCTGGGAGAAAGAAGAAGAGTTGGCGAAAGATTACCCCCACTTTGCGAGACGAGGACATCTTGCATTTTTCAAGTGGGAGAGGATGTAAGATTCCTCCTCAGCCTGAATAATGAATAAGCTTTACTTCAATCCCCTATAATCATTCCCTATTTCTGAATGCAAAAAAATATATTATTTTTACCTAGAGAGATAAAAATTTCTAGAGAGAGATAATTCAATATTGAGATATTTTTGGATATAAAAGTTTTACAAATATCAAAAATATATTTCCCTAAAACAAAAGTTTAAAATAAATTCTCCAAGGTGCATTAGGAATCAATTAAAAATGATTTAAAAGACCTTAGCCTAAGGGTTAAGATTTTAAAGAATTTCTCAATTATGGTCCAATTAAGATTCCTATGGGCCAATAAGATTAATCCAAGTGTTAGGATGAGATAAATCCAATGAATAAAAGAAAATACCCAAAAATGAGTAAATGCTCACATAAGATGAAGAGTTGACTGAGTACAAGGTTTATTAGTTAAAAATTAAGAGATATTACTAAAAAAATGAGATATTTTGGAGAAATGATGAATTTTGACACCTTGGTAAGAAAGGGGAGACCTTTGAGGCAGGTTCCTCCTTCACATGTGTGGGAGGGTTTTTAATTCAAAAATATTAAGATATTTTTATCTCTTCTCTCTCCTAGATCAAACTGGATCAAAATGGGAGCTAAACTGGTCCAAATCTTGTCCAAATTCAGCCAAACTGAAGCTGGAAAATTCTAGAACTTAGTTGGACTCAGTTAGTGGCCTCCCTCACCTATAAATAGACCCTCATTCTTTTGTATTCTCATCTATGAACTATACCATGCTAGTATTACATTAAAATACTCATATTTTCTATTATCCCTTTAAAATCCTCTACTTCTGGATAGATTGGAGCTTCTCTCTCTCTTCAACAATCCTTGGAGCTTTCTTCTCAACATACTAAACCAATTGATTGGTTGGGGGCTTCCTCCTAAGATAAAGAAGCAAGTCAAATCTAGAGGTAAGAAGTAATTTTATGGTTTTCATTAATATTCTCAAAAGATTTCACTTCTCAACCCCTCTCAAGCTTGAGAAGTTTCAAATTAATTGTTTTCAATGCAAATCAAGCTTTCTATAAGAATTCTAATGATTAATCACCAAAAAGTTAATTTTTATGCAGATGCTTTTTATGTATATCTCTCTCTCCCAAAAGAATAGTCATTCCTATGACTAATTCTTTATTCAAATGGATGCTTCTCATTGATAAATTCTCAATTCAAAAATCAAACTCTATGCTAGTGAAGCTAGAGGTTAAGAAAATGGCTTTTTTATGCTTTTATGCTTTTAAAATTATGGTAAACTTATGATTCAATTCCATAAATTGGATTTAAATCTAAAGATAGTTATTCTATCATAATTGTGTTACAAAGTCTTATTCTTTCTAGAAATATTAAAAATTATCAGTAATAGCAGCGAAGCTATGGTAAAATTTTTAGAAATTAATACATAACTCATTTTTATGCATAATGTGAAAAGAGGACTTCCTACCATGTTCATCCTATGCTTAAAGAATGATTTTCATCACATGGAGATCCATGTGATTAAATGAAAAAAGAGAAAATTTTATATATTAAACTAATGCATGTTTTTATTTAAATTTAAAGAGAAATTTTAGATAAATTTATTTTATGCATGAGAAATTTTAAATGATAAAAGAGGAATTCTCATGACATTTGGAATTCAATCATTTAAATGGTAAAAGTGGAATTCTTGGCATAATTGAATTAATGGATATTTTTATTAAAATTTAAAGAGAAATTTTAGATAAATTTTTTTATACTTGAGAAAATTTAAATGATAAAAGAGGAATTCTCATGACATGGGATTAAATCATTTAAATGGTAAAAGTGGAATTCTTGGTATAATTGAAATAATGAATATTTTTATTTAATTTAGAGAGAAATTTTAGATAAATTTATTTTATGATAAAAGAGGAATTCCCATGACAATTGGAATCCAATCATTAAATGAGAAAAAGATAATTTTAAGCTTATTCAAAAAAATGGATATTGGTATTTGGCTAAAAGAAGAATTTTTATGGTATTTAAGTAGAGAAAGATTTGAATTAATTTTTGGTGACAAAAGAGGAATTTTTATGGTATTTAAGTAGAGAAAGATTTGAATTAATTTTTGGTGACAAAAGAGGAATTTTCACCAAAATTCCACCTAGAGAATTAGAGTTGATAAATTAAAGTGGTAGAAAGAATATCTTTAGATATTTATGTGAATAATTCACCAAATTTAAGAGTATTTTCATAAAAATCCGATATTCTCATATAAAACCATTTCTTAATCTATTATGGTTAAAAAGGAATGAAATTCATAAAATTGGAATTTTCTTACGATTAGAAGTTCAGTAGATGTTTATCTAAAGAAAATCCTTTGTTAGAACTAAACCGAATGATTTTGGTTAGACCACGACTATGAGAGGGACAGTTAGTAAACTACTTGTCCATCTCTCGATCTGAATCAAGCAAAAACTTCGTGACCAATTATAGTTCTTAATACAAAGAATAGACTACCGTTAAATTAACCTAGTTTTTTCTTGACCAAAATCACCAAGAATCTAGTTGGACAGTCAGTCGAATGATGGGTAGATTACCCTGACGATGAGAGATCAATGATTCTCATTATGAAAATATGGATTAAGGAAAAAGGGTTTTGTGGAACCAATCTCAAACCATGAATTTTACTTGCATAGAACCTCTGTTTTCTTTTAAAGGACTATTTTACGGTGCCAAAATGCTGGAGGAAGCATTTGGTATGTGTAACAAAGAAGAGGCTCGTTGCAACAACTGGCAGGGAGTCGTCGAGGGACGTCGCTCGACAAAGCCTACTGAGGTCTTGAGTAGCCTCGGTACAGTTAAAATGGTGCGCTTCCGGTACGATGAGCGAAGACCGAGGAAGCGGTCCCTGAGTGAAGTGCTAGGACACCTAAGTAGGATCCTAGAGGGTTCTGACCAGGTGATGCACGGGCTCGCGGTTGCTAGGACACCCATGCGTGCGTCGAGGACGGATGGACTAAAAAGAATGACTTTTGTGAATCAAATCTTGATATTGGATCTCGTTGGTTGGCCAGTTGGTCTTCAACGGAGAGTCCAGATGACATATTTTGGAGGATTATGATCAGTAATACTATGATTTTCATTGAAGGATTGTTTTAAAGACAGCCAATTCTGTTATAATGGCAATTTCATATTGGGTGCGTACGCGGTATGCCTACCTTAATTTTTGCATGAAACGCTAGGGGGCCGGGAACTCTTTTCCTCGGTATCCGAGCAAAACATAACCAAATCTTTATAAAGGAATCCCACCGGGCGGTTGGCTAACTAGGCTGGATCGGGGGATTCCTGTGATGCAAATAAGTTACGATTAGTCACATTAGTTAGATTAAGTCCTAGGAAGACCCTTGTTCTGTGGGAAGGAATCAGCGGGGCGGCTATGCCTCATTAAAGGAGGAAAAAAACGATGATTCTATGGACCAAGTGCAAGTCTCTTCTTTGATCTGACCATGTGACTTCAAGTTCGGTCAGATCAGTTTGAATAGTTAAGACTTTGATTCGTTAGATTAATTCTCCCATTAGATGATTTTCCTGGCAAAATCACCCGTGTCTTTTGGGCGAGGGAAGTTTTTTCGGGATCGGTTTCGGAGGAACCGCCGGGCTAGTCTCTTGTCCGGGGGCACCGCAGAGGGGGCGGGGGTCTCACACATTGCTTCCCCCCCACCAATCTGTTGGTTCTTGACGAACTTGGAGCATTTTAAGCATTTTATGTTTTGGCCTTCTCCATTAACTTTGTTATTGTAGGGCCTGCTCCATGATATTTACCTTGTATGAATGCATGTTTCTTCATGGATTGCAAGAGGGAATTAGCAAGATCTAAAATAGCAGCCTCATATAAAGATATGGTTCCCTTGAAACCCTCTCCTGCTAACCAACTTGCATGTTTCATTTCTGCTACATTGGTGGTTGACATGTGCGACAAAGTAGCGTTGTCCACCTCCTCTAACAAAAGATTGACTGATAAGAATCATAGTTGTAATTCCAAGAAAGTTATACTTACCCCTACAAGGTGCTTCCTCCAATGGGGATATCTAGTATGCCACCAACTAAGCTAACGATCCATGGCTGGTAGGTTCACATCAACAACTTTACTGTTCATCCCACCACAATCTAATGTGTCTATATTTCAAGAGTTCCTCCTCTTCAATCAATGCATAATGCCACTAACGGCATAGTCACTTGTGCTCTTCTTGAAAATTCCTAACTACATATTGCACTGTATAGATGTTCAAGCTTTGTTCCCAATGAAAAAGATAGGAATGCTCACAACCTTCCATTATATATCGTGTGGTCCATTATTATAGAGTGTCCTCACTACCCTCTAGTTGGCTCCCATCTCATCAATCATGAAGCCAAACAATTTAGGTTTGGGAAAGCCTGAAGGATAGAGAAAGTGAGAGGGGGATAATAGAGAGAGTTAGCAAAGAGAGAAAAGGATAGAGAGAGTTAGCGAGGAAGGATAGAGAGAGTGAGCAAAGAGAAGGATAGAGAGAGAGAGAGAGAGAGAGAGAGAGAGAGAGAGAGAGAGAGAGAGAGAGAGAGCCAAGAGAAGGATAGAGAGAGGGGGGGGAGGATAGAGAGAGTGAGTAAAGAGAAAGATAGAGTGAGGGAGGGAGGATAGAGAGAGTGAGAAAAGAGAAGCATAGAGAGAGTGAGAGGGGGAGAATAGAGAGAGTGAGCAAAGAGAGAGAAGGATAGAGAGAGTTAGCAAGGGAGGATAGAGAGAGTGAGTAAAGAGAAGGATAGAGAGAGTGAGCAAAGATATGGATAGAGAGACAGAGGAGGAAATAGAGAGTGAGAGAGAGGAGGATAAGAGCGAGAGAGAGAGAGAGAGAGAGGGAGAGAGAGAGGGAGAGAGGGAGGGAGGGAGGGAGAGGGATGGTAGATAGAGAGAGTAAGAAAAGAGACAAATATAGAGAGAGAAGAGCAAAAAAAAGACTTATATGTTGGTTGGAGAGAGGAGAGGAGAGGAGAGGAAGGGGCGATGGTAATAATTAGAGAGATAAAGGAAGAAGCAAGGTTGGTGGTGGAGGGGACTGGGCTGGGCGGTGATGGGCAGAGATGGTGGTGGAATAGCTAGAGAGAGACTGTTCAAGTAGAGACAGAGGGTGACCAAGAAAAGCTCCCTCGAAAGTTCCCTCTCGGTGACCATCCCCCTCTGGTCTGGTTCACCCCTCCTCCGATCTGATTCAGCCCTGACCCAGTTCACTATATGTGATTCAACCCTAACTCAGCTAACTTCAGACCTTCCTATCTATGTATCCTCTGACACATACAAACCCTCAAAAACTTTAGATCCCACAATGATTCATCACTACATGCCCTTATCTAACATCAGCTCTAACATCCACCCCATAAAACTCTGTCCGACTCTGATAAACTTCTGTCTGTCAGATTTGACCCTATCTAGATTAAGATTATCTCTACTCTTCTACACCTTTAGCTGACTTATCCTGACACTCAGCTGACATTAATTGACCATTGCTCACCCTCAGCTGACCTGTCCCTAGTCATCCAACTTCAACACTAACTTAGAGATCACCCACAATTGATCTTCTTAGTAATCTTAATCAAAACATCATAACCACCACAACCAAAACACGATAACACAAAACTCAACCATTCACTCATTAACAGGTTCAAACCCAAGCACTTTGTTTTCTTGATATTTGCAAAATAAAAACCATTCTGTAGCCCTAAGAATCTGGGCTCAAACAAGAAAAAAAATATAAAAAACAGAGGGAAGCTATACATGTATCTCCCTACTACATCAGCTCTTCAAGTCTTCATCTTCATCTCCACAGCTTAAAATATTTTTGTTGGATTCTACAACCATCTTCTGAAGATTCTTTCACTCACTCTCTCTATCTCCTTCTTCAAAAACAAACTACAATTGAGCATGTTCTGGGTAGCACCAAGTTCTAACTAAGATTCAAACAGGGATCCTAAGCTTGCCTCCTGCAACCCTCAAATGATCCTCTGACTCACACTCACTCTCTCTACTCTAGCCTAGCCCACATCTACTCACATTGCTCTAATAGAATTCTCACTTTGAGTTCTTGTCTCAATCTCCAGCCAAAACCTCTTTTTATAAAACAAAAAGAAGACTTTTT
This sequence comes from Cibotium barometz, assembly GCF_041138505.1. Classification (NCBI taxonomy): domain Eukaryota; kingdom Viridiplantae; phylum Streptophyta; class Polypodiopsida; order Cyatheales; family Cibotiaceae; genus Cibotium; species Cibotium barometz. The sequence continues at coordinate 21,179,859 of NC_141055.1, read as the reverse complement.
TGACCTTCCTTCCTAAAAAGAAACTGTCACCTAATACCTTCAAACTCTGCAGTCTCTTCAAACTGTCGCTTTGCTGATACCTTCAAACTCCCCATTATCTTCAAATTGCCACCTAATACCTTCAAACTCCCTTTGTTCTTCTAGGACTCTTTGCATCTTCACGAATAGCTTCCCTTTTTAGCAAGTGCATGGCCTTGTATGACTACCCACATGCCCCAGCTCATTAGATTAATTTCAAACTACGTCAATCATCTTGGAAAGACACAATTTTAAGGTTAACAAGAAAAATAAACATAGATTTCTTAATATAACAAGAAAATACAACAAAAAACAAGAACAATTCAAGAGAATAGAAGGTTTTTTGGGATTTCATTTCTACTCCATTCTTGAAAAAACTAGAAATATAATAGAAGTAAACCATTCACAAACATTCAAAATGCATTGTGGCTATGTGATGGGTTTATTCCAGTGGTGCCAGTTATGGTAAGCCCTTGCACCATGGGAAAGACATAGGAGACACTCTTGTCATTTGGGAGTTCACCACACCGCCATTGAGAGCACCCAATGCTCAAATCAAGAACTAATATACCATAGCTAGCACATAAATGCATAGGCAGGGTATGTCACTTACCTCATGATAGCTTGAGTTTGGGATTCTCATAGGTGTCACCATCGATGGAGCACATGAGAGCACCGTCGTTCTACCGTTGCCCACTCCTCATAGGCCCACCACCTTGCAACTTAATCCCTCTCTCACACTCACTCACGCATGCATAGACAAGCAGCTAAAAAGGTCAAATCATGCATACAAGCAAGAAAGAGGCAAGAGGGAGAGAGTAGAGAGAAAGAGCAACTCAATCCCTCTCTCACTCACTCACTCAAACATGCATAGACAAGCAGCTACAAAGGTCAAATCATGCATACAAGCAAGAAAAAGGCAAGAAGGAGAGAGTAGAGAGAAAGAGCACTCTTAGATTATGTATAAGAGAATACAATAGAATGAGGGGTTGGGCTTTCCTTTTGCCTTTTCTCCTTTTTTTCTAGGGTTTACACTTTTTAGGTGACCAAAGTTAAAAATTAGGTCCTAGATTTCATTCAGCTATCGTGTGGCATGCCTTTATTAAAAATTGGTGCTCACGTAAAATATACAACACATAACCATTAAAGTGAAATCCGGCCTTTATAACACCTATAATGAAACAAAGTGAAAGTGAAGAGGTGGTTGGGCGGCTCGATGTCGGCAAGGGTCAAAACAAAGACAAAACCTAGTTTTTCACGTACTTGAAAACTAGGGAAATTCATGTCACAAAATATTCTCAAAAATCACGTCATGATTTGATGGATTGCCTTGCCAAAAATAGAAATTCATATCCTTGAAATCTTATCCTCTTATCTTGAAAAATATTTAGCGTAAAAACCTAGAGTTTTTGTGACCATGACTGTCTTGAGTTTTTCAAGCATGACCATCTCCTAGAGATTCATGCCAAAATTTCATGTGAAAATCACACCAAAAAATTTTCATCTATTGAGGTGTTAAGGTGACTACATGTTCTAGACTGGTTGTTATAGTTCATTTGAAAAGAAATCAGCCTATGTGTTCTAAATTGATTGTTATAGTTCTATTGAGGTGCTAAGGTGACTACGTGTTCTACAATGATTGTTATAGTTCATTGGAAAAGAAATTACACTTAAAAGATCAAGTCCATTTGGTGAGAAAAATAGATTTTTTCATGGTTGTGACTATCCTAGATATTCACACCATTATTATCTTCTAAAGTAGCTCGAGTTATTCATGTGTGACTATCCTAGATATTCACACCATTATTATCTTCTAAAGTAGCTCAATTGTGAAAGGTGCTTAATCTAATCAATTCTAACAATAGTACTAATCTATGTTAACACCTTGAATTTAAAGGGTGAGTGAACTATTAAGGCTTGAAAGACTAGATTTATCACCTTGAATTTGAAGGGTGGGTGAACTATTTAGGCTTGAAAGACGGATTTATTCACACCATGAATAACTTAGCCCTTGTTGGGTGACCAGCAAAGGCTCATAAACAAAGAAAAATTAGGTCCAAACATTGAGATTTGGCCTACTGAAACACTCTTACATGCACTTGAGATCGGCAAGATTATGGGGGATGAAATTTCTCTAGAGGATTGTAAGATCCCTATCCCCACCGCGCAACAAATTCAGGGGTGCTAGCAGCGGAAGTAGCACTTCTTGCGCGGGGCAGGGTCCCACACTCAGGGCCTCACCCACGGATATCCGGACAAGAGACTAATCCATTGGTTCTTCCAACCAAGAACCCGGAAAAACTTCCCTTGCCCGGAAAGCACGGGCGATTCCTCCAGAATAAATTTTTCTCTAACGTAGTCAAAAGCCTTAACTAACTGATCTAACCAAAACCTGTAAGTCCCATAGTCAGATCAGGGAAAAGATTGCACTTGGATCATAGAGACCAACACTCTTTTCCTCATTGAGAGGCACAGCCGTTGATTCTTTTCCGTAGTCAAAAGCCTTAACTAACTGAACTGATCTAACCAAAACCCGTAAGTCCCATAGTCAGATCAGGAAAAAGATTGCACTTGGATCATAGAGACCAACACTTTTTTCCTCATTGAGAGGCACAGCCGTTGATTCTTTTCCATAGAACAATTTTTGTCCAGGATTTACTTCATCTATTGTACCATAACAGAATTGAGTCTCAATTTAGGGATCCATTAGTCCAACCTAACCCCATCTAGTCTCGTGGGTTAACCAACCGCCCAACCACTGTAGTGATGGGATCCAATTAAGAATTTGGCTAGGTTTTGTCCCAAGTACCAGGGAAAAGATTTCCTAGGCCCCCTAGTCGGATATTCATGTAAACTTAAAGCTAGTCACACCACTTACACACCCAATATGAAATTGCCTTTTTCACATAATCAGCTATCTTTAAAAAACAATCTTTTAATGAAATCATTGTGTCACTGATCATAATCCTCAAAATCTCTGATTGAATCCTTATTTCCAATCATTCCTTCATCGGTGTACCTATGGCATCATTGGCAACCAGAACGCTCATCACCTATCCACTCAAGGGCCTTTTCGATAGTTCCTAGCTCATAGTAGCCGGCAATATATATTCACATATCAAAAATGGAATCTCCATTGAAGATCAGCAAGATCAACCAATGGATCCATATAAAAGAGCCATGGACTCATCCGTTGAGACCAGCAAGGTCAATCAACCAGATCCATGCCCGAATTCAGAAAACAACTCTTACTCCTTGTTCCAATATCTTCCACGATGCATGTGTGGGTATCGTCGGTGACCCAGAGCCCGAGCATCGTATGGTCACCTCTAGGATCCTTTGCAGGTGACCTAGCGCTTCACTCTCATAGGCCGCTTCCTTGGTCCCTCATCCACCGTATCGGAGCTCACCATTTTAATCGAACCGAGGCTGGTCAAGACCTCGGTCAACCTTGCTATGCGAGACGTCCTCCAATGACTCTCCGTCAGCTGTTGCAACTTTATCAGAATAGGTCTCCACGACCTCATTCTCACAAGATGGTCAAAATGCTTCTCCAGCATTCTTGACATAAAACAGTCATTTAAAAACAGTTCAAAAATATAGTTTCTATAACGAACTCTCATCTTTCCACATTGCTCCACATCAAACCACATTAATTAATTCCACAACCATTTCATAAGTATTCCTATTCTCATCTAATCACATCATTTTTCTCTCATCACATCTTTCTTGAATTTATCCTCATCAGATCTCATCCACTCGTATCTACCCAATACCCACATCTCATCACATCACATTCATTCACATCTCATCCATTCAGACCACATCACATTCACTCATATCCATCACATTCACTTTCATTCATATCCATCACATTCATTCTCATCACCATTATATCACATCACTTCTATCCACATCATATCTCATTCATACACTTCTCATCTCATTCATCCACATCCATCCAATTGTTCACATGTACGACTACTCGCATCTATCCATACATTCATATCTATCACTTCACATCCACATATATTCATGTCACATCTCATATCTTTACATCACATCACATTCTTTCACATACACATCTATATCCATTCTTTCACATACATCCACATCCATTCTTTCACATACTCATTCATATTCATTCTTTTCATACGCATTCACATCCATTCTTCACATACACATCCTTATCCATTCTTTCACATACTCATTCACATCCATTCTTCACATACACATTCACTCACATCTAGTATCATTCATTTACATTCTGATTCACATGACATCACATCTCACCCATTCATTCACATTTATCTGATTCACATCACATCTATTCACCTCACATCTCATCACCTCTATTCACATCACATCCATCCATCCATTCATTCTCTTCTATCTGATTCACATCACATCTCATCACATCTATTTACCTCACATTCTCATCATCTCTATTCACATCACATCCATCCATTCATTCATTCCCATCTATCTGATTCACATCACATCTCACATCTATTCACCTCACATCTCATCACCTCTATTCACATCACACCCATCATCCATCCATTCACATCACATCTCATCACATCTATTTACCTCTCATCTCATCACCTCTATTCACATCACACCCATCCATACATTCATTTACATCTATCTAATTCACATCACATCCATCCATCCAATCATCATCTATTTGATTCACATCTTATCTCATCACATCTATTCACCTCTATTCACACCACATCCATCCATTCTTCTCATCTATCTAATTCCTATCACATATCATCACATCTATTCACCTAATATTCTCATCACTTCTATTCACATCACATCCATCCATCCATTCTTCTCATCTATCTAATTCCTATCACATATCATCACATCTATTCACCTCATATTCTCATCACTTCTATTCACATCACATCCATCCATCCATTCGCATATATCTAATTCACATCACATCTCATCACATCTATTTACCTCTCATCTCATCACCTCTATTCACATCACACCCATCCATCCATTCATTCACATCTATCTAATTCACATCACATCCATCCATCCAATTATCATCTATCTGATTCACATCTTATCTCATTGCATCTATTCACCTCATATTCTCATCACCTCTATTCACAGAATTTAAACATAGAATTCAAGAGGATTCTAATTTTTGATATAAAGATTCTTTACGCATCTATTTATGCATAATTCAATTTTAAGGAAAATAACACTTTTGAAATAAAATTAAATCCTTTATGCATCTTTCTATGCATAAATTCAATTTTAATGAGAATAACTCTTTTGAAATAAAAATAACTCTTTCATGCATCTTTCTATGCATAAATTCAATTTTAATGAGAATGACACTTTTGAAATAAAAATAAATCTTTTATGCATCTTTCTATGCATAAATTCAATTTTAATGAGAATGACACTTTTGAAATAAAAATAAATCTTTTATGCATCTTTCTATGCATAAATTCAATTTTAATGAGAACGACACTTTTGAAATAAAAATAAATCTTTTATGCATCTTCCTATGCATAAATTCAATTTTATTGAGAATAGAACTTTTGATATAAAAATAATTCTTTTAGAATGCACAAACGGAGGGAATTACTCTTTTAGAATAACCTAATGATAAACTTTAGTTCCACAAAATTTAAGAAAATTTTGCCATAACCTCCTTTGTATGGCTGATCATTTCTCAATTTTATCATTCAATTTATGACTTAAATTAATCCAATTTGAATTCTAATTTCTCTAATCTCTCCATTTTCTAAAAATCGAGAGAGTAAACAATGAAAAGAGTTTAATCAATCTTTTAATTAAACTTTCTAGGATTGAGAAGGGCTAAATTGTAAAGAAGAGAAGGGGGTGGCCTTTCCATAGATTTAAAAATTCACAAGTAAGAATTAAGCTTACATAGAGCTTGTAAGCTTTCCTTTGGCTTGAGGGATTGAGGGTTCTACTCTTGTTTGCAGCAAGAGTGGCCACCAAATTCACTTGGAGAGGATTAGGCCAAAAAACAATTGAATTATCAATAAATTCAATGTTAAATGGCTCAAGACAGAAGCAGAGTTTTCGATTCCAACCAGATACGGATCAAGAGGCTCACTCAACCTCGTGAGGGTCACACAATGAGAAATACTCAAGGTCCCCAATAGAAAGAGGAGTGCATCACCTCCCTTACATACATTTTGTACAAAGAGAATCCTATACCCATCCTAACAAGAAAATCTCTTTCACTCCTAGGACTAATAGGGATGCGAAAGGCATCACAAGGATTGGAGATACCTTTTTCCAAATGCATGAGGAGATGGAGGAGAAATAAAATTTAGAGCATCTCAGATGTAAATGCAAATCTTAAATCAAAGGAAACAAGAACTAGATGCAAGAAGGGCCTTGGCAAATTATAGAAACCTAACCTTGAAAGAATGTAAGCTCTAGAGCCAGACACCCCCAAGAAAGAGATTAGAGAAACCTAACCTCAAAAGAATGCAAGCAGCCAAATACCCAAGAAAGAGATAAGTTTCTCAAACATTAGTAGATTAGATAAACCTAACCTTAAATGAATGCAAGATCTAGTTCCAAACACCCAAGAAAGAGATAGATTAGAGGTTTTAGCACAAGCAAAAGCCCTTGCACAAGATTTGGTAGAGGCGATGCCACCCTAAAAGAAGAATGAAAAACAACTACCTTTCACAGGCTAGTAGGACCCAACCCAAAAAAGGAGGGAAAATTTTAAAGAACTAAAAGAAAGTGAAGCAAATAGAAAACACAGATGTAAGCCCAGGTACAAGACCTATAAATGCTAGAAACTGATGTTTACTGCTAAAAATTGAGCACGAGGGAAGCCCGTAGGTGTGATGTACAATCGTAAAAAGGAGTAGCAAGCTAGTAATGGCCTCAAGTGAATGCTGAAAAAATGAGATGAATTGGGGGAAAGGGGGGTCAGCCCTTAGCGAAAAACCAAGGGTAAGCCTTAATCCATGGTGTTTTTTCTATCTTTCTCAATGGTTATCTTCTTCCCAACCTTTCTAATGCTTGGGAAGCTTTTTAATCAATGGTTTTTTCTTGAAATCAAGATTTTTAGTGATTCATAATGTTTAATTGGATTAATGCTAATCTTTTATGCTTAATTTTAATATTTTTTATTAGTAAATCTCTCTTTTTTAAAGATTAATCATCTTTTTGGATGGATCCTTGTTAGAAGAATGGATCTTAGTGCTAATCTCATTATCTTAATCAAAAATCTAGGCTTGATAAGCTAGAGAAGAAGATTAAGTATTTTTATGATTTTAATTAAGATAAAAATGATGATTATTTTTTTAAACTTGTTTATGATTAAGAAAAATCATATTAATTCATTTTAAGATTGAAAAAGAGTTATGCTAACGTTTTTGTAAGCATTTTCATATAGGAATGATAAATGGATATTTTTAAGATTAATCAAAGAGGAATTCCCACCACATTTCATAATTATGAGTATTTATTTAAAAGTAGAATTTTGAGAATTCTCAAAAAATGTAGCGAAGCTATGGCAAAATTTTAAAAAAATAAATTTAATTTTATGCATAATTTTGTTAATACAAAAAGAGGAATTCCCATCGTATTCTAGGCATGAACATTTTAATGCTAAAAGAATGATTTTTGTACATTTATGAAAAATACTTTTATAGTATTTATGCATATTTGTTTAAATAGAGAAAAGAGAAATTTTTGTTATATTTATCTTTACATATGTACATGCATAAAAATTTAGATACAAAAAGAGGAATTTTCACGATATATTATGCACAAACATTTTAAATATTAAAAGAGGAATTTTGGTCATAATTCAAAATAGGTATATTCATATACATGGATATTTTTTTAGAGGAATTTTCATCATACTTTAATTAGGAAAATGCCTTAAGTAATTTCGGTGTTAAAAGAGAAGGTTTCACCATAATTCTACATAGAAATTCAGGGCATGTTGATGCCGAGTTTCAATTGGAGAAAATAATAATTTAGAATAGTTCTATGAGAATAATTCAATAAAATGATGTTTGCATATTCACAAATGGATCATTGGAAAAAGAATTATCTTTATAAAATTCTATTATTCACGAATAGAATTATTTATAATTCTATTATATCCAAGAAAGAATGAATTCTCATAATTTTGGATTTTCCTACGAATGAAAATCAGAGTTAATTTATCAGAAAAAAATGAAGAATTATCTTTAGAAAATATCTTTAGGATTAAATTCGATTAATTTAGGGTTAGACTATGACCGCGTGAGAAAGGTGGGCCAGTAAGATGCTTACCCATCTCTCGAATTAGAAATGAAGCAAAATCTTGTTACCATTCCCATTTCTTCAATACGAAGAATGAATTATCGGTGATTTAGAGAAGTTTTCCATAGATCCAGAATCATCGAGAAATAAGTTAGAAATTCATTGTAATTGATGGGTGGATTACCGAGATACTAGAACTATGATTTTCATTAAGAAAGTCTAGATTCTGAAAAAAAGAGTCTTGTGGAATCAAACTCAACGAGAAATTCTTACTTGCATAGAAACTCTATTTTTGAAAAAGGACTGTCTTATACCAGAATGCTAGAGGAAGCATTTGGGTTATGGTTTAATCTAAGGAGAGTTATGTTGCAACAGCTGATGGGGAGTCATTGAAGGATGTCTCTCGCTCGCGCAAAGCCTGCCAAGGTCTTGACTAGCCTTGGTATGGTTAAAATGGTGCACTTCCGGTGTGCGATGGGCGAGGGCCGACGAAGCGGTCCCTGAGTGAAGTGCTAGGACACCTAATGAGGATCCTAGAGGGTTTTGCTAGGCGATACACGGGCTGGTAGGACACCCATGCGTATGTCGAGGAAGATATGGATGAACTAGAAGGAATTATCTATGTGAACTGGAACTCGAAATCGCATAGCTAGTCTACAAATGGAGAGTCCGGATGACATTTTGATTGTAAAACATTGGACTAGAATTTTGAGGATTATGATGGAAACATTATGGTTTCATTCCGATTCTGTTTTAAAGATAGTTGAATCTATGAAAAAGGTAATTTCATATTGGGTGTGTAAGTGGTGTGTCTATTTTGTATTTTACTTGAGTGCCGGCTACTAGGGGGACCTGGGAACTCTTTTCCCTGGTACTCGGGACAAAACACAACCAAATTTTTATAAAAAGGGATCCCACCAATTCAGTGGTTGGGCAGTTGGCTAACCCATGGGCTAGATCGATGGATTCCTAAAATAAATGTAGATACATTCAAGTTACGCTAGTTAGAGTAAGTCCCTGGAAGATTCTTGTTCTATGGGAAAGAATCAATTGTTATGCCTCACTTAAGGGGAAAAAAGTGATGATTTCTATATGAACTAAGTGTAAGTCCCTTCCTTGATCTGGCCATGTGACCTATGGTTTCGGTCAGAATAGAAAGGATAGTTAAGGCCTTGACCCGTTAGATAAAATTTTTGTTAGAAGATTTTTCTTGGTGGAATCGCCCAAGTTTTCTGGGCAAGGGAAGTTTTTCCAGTCTCGATTTTTGAGGAACCGCCGGATTAGTCTCTTGTCCAGACATTCGTGGGCGAGGCCCCGCGAGTGGGAAATCCTACCCCGTGTAAGAGGTTGCTACTTCCGCCTGCTAGCTCCCCGGATTCTGGTGCACGGAGGGGGTAGGGGTCTCATAGCTGGTATCAGAGCTTTGTTGAAAGCTTAAGAATAAAAGACCAAATTTGACAGAAATTTATAATAAAATCTTGAAAAAGAGCATTCACATATTGTGTTTTCATTCAATTTAAGTTCATTATTAAATTGATGAATTAGATTTTATAGATGAAAGCCCCATGTTTATCTGGTATCCCCGATCTTACTCAAACTCAGGATATGACTGCTTTTGCTTTTGAGCATATCCTCTCCTCTGCTATGACTCGAACGAGCAAGGCAAGGCTCGCTAAATCATTTTGAGGAGTTATATTTTTTGGACCCGGGCTAAGAGACGATAGCATAAGTGGCACGCAAGGCAATATGTCCACGCCTCTTGCAACCAACGCCTAGATGCCAAGGAAGAACATCTCTTTAGCCTTGGTCTTGTTGAGGCTAAAGGTGGTTTGTGGTGTTATCCTTTATCACCCCACACCTCGAGATTTTAGGATTTCGTGTCATATTTATAGACTTCTCAGTTTTATCCCAAGAAGTAAGATTGTAGCACCATTAGTAGTAAGGGAATAATTACATCTCATGGCATGTCCACAGCGCGCAGTATCGCCGTTAACATGCGTATACCATCAAGGCATTGATTTTTTGGAGCCATGTTGCTCTATGTATATATTCCAAACCTTATGTAAATAAAGAATGTTTTGTGAAAAATTTCCAGTTGTCTAAGTGATTGACTATCAGATATCAAGTTTAAAGAAATAAGATCTATTTTCTCTCATACGTATGTCATAGATCCCTAGTAAGAACTATTATCCTGTTTGAAGTAATTAATTTTGAACTTCTTAAGTCTTAGGATCTTCGGACGAAGTCAAATAGGAATTTAACAATGTACCGTTTTCGCAAAATCATGAGACGTCGAAATCGTGGTAGACAGCCAGATCCTCTCACGGATGAGGAAGAGCTTGACCCCAATGTTTGCAAAGCTCTTCACAGATCTCAGCCAGGTCCCTTCAAGGGTGAAGGGGAACACCTAGGCAAGGCTGTGGAAAAGTGGATCGAAGCCATGGAAGAATACTTCGATGTCACTGGATATAATGAGAAAAGTAAGATTGCTCTTGCCATGCTAAAGATTGTAGAAACAACCAGAATAGCATGGAGAAATCACTGTGAAACAAACCATCTGGATCAGAACACCCAGACGTGGGACGATCTCAAGGCATACCTCCAGAAGAGATTCTGTCCTCCCGGCTTCTTGGAAACTAAGATGAATGAGTTCCTAGAGCTAACTCAGGGAAGCCATACCATGGAGTAATACCACTAAGCGTTCGCTCTTCTCCTCAAATACTCGCCACCATTGGATGAGAAACAGTTGATGGCTAGGTTCATCCAAGGAATGAACGAACCTTTGGACACCCTGGTAAAGAATGCCAAGCCAGTTTCCATGGTTGAAGCAGTGCGGATGGCGAAGGACTTCGCCAAGGCCTTTGTTGTTAAGGTCTCGCCAAAGCCAGCTCCCTCATCCTTCAAAAGGTTCCAAACCATGGGAAGTACTTCCAACCTTCCGCCTCCTAAAAGACACCAAGGTCCCAATCAGAACCAAGAGACAGGAAGTTTCAAAAATGAAGGAAGACCTTTTCCTCGGAGCACTTTTTCAGGAACTCCGGCTCTTTCTAGGATGCAGAAGGAAGAGCTTCGAAGTGAAAACATGTGTTTAGGTTGTCAAGGTTTTTGGCACCAGCTCAAGGATTGCCCAACTCCTTCTATGTCAATGGGTCAAGGAAGCCAAGGTCCTAGAATGCAGAGACCGACTCCTTCGTATCAAACCAATCAAGGTCCCCCTCGCCAAAATCAGGGCAACCCCAGAAGAGTGCCAGCTTAGCCTACAGCTTCAGTGCAAAGTAGTCTGAGAACCCCCTCTCAGAATTGGGGAAGCTAGTGAGAGAGAGTCCCACCCCAGACAGCAGGCAGCTAGAGCTATCATAATAGCTGATGCAGTGGAGAAAGAAAGAGGACAGATTTATGCCACCATTGAACATCAAGGGCAAAATCGTCAGTTCTCAGTCCTTCAGACTCCAACAGAATATAAGGGTAAGCACTTTAAGCTTTTGATTGATTCACGTAGTACACATTCTTTTATTTTCCCTAGATGATTGCATAAGTTAGTCCATATCTGAGCCACTAGACTCTCCATCAACATGAGAATGCCCTGCAGAAATTTCAGGCATACCAAGGGGCTCAACCACTTTCTCTTTTCCTTTACGTGATGTACTAATCACATTTGCAGGACTGGTATTATGACGTAGCCTGCCACTCCATGGTCTATCAACAGACCCACTAGATGAGGACTCTCCTGGTCCACTCAAAGACTGTGATTGCTGACCTGCATTCTGTGCAACCACACTTCCACTCACATCAGCCCCAACAGCTTCTTTTTCAGCAGCATACCAGCTGCTCATCTCATCAAAGACAACATCCTTGCTTACCCTCAACTCACGTGTAGCAGGGTTATAACACCTGTATCCCTTTTGCTCAAGGGAATATCCAATAAACACACATTTTTCAGCTTTTGGATCCAGCTTAGTTCTCAGCTCATCTGGCACATGCACATATGCAATGCATCCAAAAACTTTCAGATGAGACAAATCAGGTTTTTTGCTAGTAAACCTCTGCTGTGGAGTTACATCATGTATGGCTGCAGTTGGTGTCCTGTTCATGATGTAAACTGCTGTAGAAATAGTCTCAGCCCAATAGCTATGCGGCATATTTTTCTCTTCCATCAATGCTCGTGCAATCTCAGCAATGTGCCTGTTTTTTCGCTCAACAACTCCATTTTGCTGCGGAGTGTATCTGCATGTAAACTGTCTCCGAATACCATTCTTCTTCAAAAATTCAGAGAACTCATTGGAGAAGTACTCTCCCCCTCCATCTGACCTTAGGCACTTTACATATTTCCCTGTTTGCTTTTCAACCAAAACTCTGAAATTCTGAAAGTGAGTGAACACCTCACTCTTCTCCTTCATGAAATATACCCACACTTTCCTTGTGTGGTCATCAATGAAAGTCACATAATACCTGCAGCCTCCCATAGATATGGTCTTCGTAGGACCCCATACATCTGAATGCACAACATCTAGTGCATTTCTGCTCACATATCTGTTACGTGGAAACACATGCTTTGTTTGCTTCCCAAATTGGCATGCTTCACATATTTTCTGCACACCTTCCACTTTAAATTTTGGCAGCCCTGTCTCACAATTCCTTTAGTCTGCATAGACTTCAATCTCGGCACATTTACATGTCCAATCCTTTTATGCCAAATGTCTGTGTCTGCAACAATTCCTGAACCATTTGCAAACATCGCAGCACTCACTTCAGGCATGTCTACATTTAACGTAAACATTCTGCCCACTCTGTTGCCTTTTGCAACCAATCTGCACTTGTCTTTAAAGTCTTCAACATAACAACCATCAGGGTTAAACCTAACCTGCAAACCCTACTCAATCATCTGGCCAACTGAAACCAGATTCTTTGTTATGTTTGGAACGTGAAGTACATCTGCAAGGTACTTCACTTTGCCATCCTGCATAGACAATGGCACATCTCCAACATGGGCAATTGGATGAGCAGTGTCATCCCCTGTTTCCATAAAACCTGGTCTTTCTGGGTTTTTCATCTCCTTGAACCACTCCCCATGACTTGTCATGTGGTTCGAAGCACCTGAATCCACATACCATACATCATCTTTTTGTGCTGCTTCAACATTTTCAGACATGGCATTCACGACATGCTGCATAACAAACAACCTTTCATTGTCCTCATTATTTCTACTTGAGGATGCATAGTTGTTTTGCTGCACTTTCCCATTTTGCATGTCAGCTTGCTTCTTATAACATTTTGCCTGCACATGTCTAGGCTTACCACAATAATATCATTCTCGTGCATCATTATACTGCCTTTGCCAATTTCCACGGCCTCTTTGACTCCCCCTGCCTCTGAATTTGCCTCTTCCACCTATGTGTTGTTGTTGTTGTTGTTGTGTATTCTGGGACTGTTGTTGTTGCTGCTGGCCATAATTCTGATTACCTGTTCGGCCATCTCCTTGACCCCGTCCATGGCCTCCTCTACCTCGTCCTCTTCCTGAACTTGTGTAGAAGGCCTCTTGCTCTAAACTGTTTTTGCTTTGTGAAGACTGTTGGTCTTCACCCAAGCTCTTCTCTTCTATAATCACATAGACACCAAATCTGTAAAGTTGGGAATGTTTTCCCGAGTCTGAATAGACGTCTTGAACGCCTTGTATTGTGGCCCGAGACCAGGTAGACAAACTTCCACCTTATCATCATCATCTACTGACACACCAATAGATGCAAGGGATTCCACAATACCCTTTATCTTCAATGCATAGTCATTCACAGACATGCTCTTTTTCTCCACAGTATGAAGTTCATTCTTCAATTGTATCTTACGTGCCTTGGTATTTGTTTCATAGAGCTTTACCAAGGTGTCCCACGCCTCCTTGGGGGACTTGGCATCCTGAATGTGCCCAATCATGGTGTCCTGTATACTAATGGAAAGCCAATACATAACTTTCCTGGCTCCTTGGTTCCAGTCTTTAAACTCTTTCACATCTGCAGAGCAGTCGGATTTATGTCTGGTATCTCCGGTGCCTCTTCATGCTCACCTTCTATGTAGTCCCAATAGCCCTTTCCCATCAAGAAATTTGTCAACCTGAACCTCCAAGCATGGAAGTTATTCTTATCAAGCTTCTCAGCCACAATCTGGGTTATCCCATCATTTGACATCTTGCCAAACACACAATTTTACCAGAAACAACACTCTAGTTTATCCTGCATAAATTGCTGTATTTTCTGCAGCAGTGGTACTGTAGTACTCTCAAATGTCACAACCAGTGACTGTATTTTCTGCAGTGGTACTGTAGTACTCTCAAATGTCACAACCAGTGACATTGAATGTGCATACATACACCCAATGGCAACTGTTGACCTCTTTGCAGCACCCACAGTGTCTACACAGTCAATCTGTCTTCCTGCAGTTCTTAAAACAGAGTTCTGCAGAGAATCGATGACTTACCCGCAGTGCTCGAAATCGCCTGCTTTCTGAAGAACGGAGGTCCAAACGCGCCCGAAACGCATTTTCGGCCCTGAAATTTTTGTCCGATATAGGACACTGTCCGATAGGACATTATAGTTGCCCTATAGCTTTACTCCCGCAAAGAAAGCTCCTCAATCAGAGATCGTTGTCGGTGCCTCCCGTAGAGCTCCCAACAAGGGTGTAGTCACCAACACAAATAGGGAAGAGTAGTTGAAGCTCTTACCCTCATACCGCTTCCTGTGGTTATCTTGCTTGCAGCTCAACCCTTAGCATGAACCAGGCTTTGATACCATGAAAAGATGCAGGGGGGAAGAGAGCTTGAGTTCTTGCAAGCACACACACACACTCACAAACCCTAATAGAGAACACACAAGGTGAGAGGCTGAAAATCTTCTTCTTCTACACTCAACACTCAACACTCAACACTCAACACACCATATACAAGATAAGAGTACACATAATATGAAAGGTACTCAACCAATACATACACGGGTTCTCTATAGTGTGAACCCAACTAAAATGAGCTGGCGCTATAACTATGCCAGTCTCTAGAATGGCTGTCACACAGCCTGTCATCCCACTAGCCACATATCATTCAAGATCTCACCAACCATGCCAGTGGTGTAAGTGTGGGGCCTATCCCCGAGGCGGGTCATCAGTGTCCACCACCTCACTAGACGAGCTCGATATCTCAACAGGGACTCTTACTCATTGTGTCAAGGAGGTATGTTAGTCTTGTTCATGTTCTTGTAAGAAGTTGGTCTTAAGGGGGGATTGTTGGATAAATGTAATCCCAACTCCTTAGTCCAATTTATTATGTGGTTGTTAGGCTAGTGGTTAGTGGTTGGTGTGTAAAGCCTATAAATGGTTGGTGCATGTTGTTCATGCAACTCATGCAACTAAAAATAGGGTAGAGGAGTCTCTAAATAAGGTACAAGTCGTGATCAAGTGATTATGTAAGTTTGGTTCATGCCTAATCACAATTAGTGTCTTCTTGTGTTAATTTCAAAGCAATTTTCTGCATATACCAATTTTTGTCCTTCATATTCATGATGTCTTGTACAATCTTTGATCCACCTTGAGTATGTTTTGATCAATCTTCTTAGTTGAATTATCATATCCAACAATGAATGCTGAGAATTGCTGAAAACTGCTGTAGATAGCCACCTGAAGAAAAACGCAACAACCTATATGCTGCTGCCCTTGCTGAAAACGCAAAACGCAAGTCTGTCTAGGGGCGAAAAAAACGCAGATATGAAGAGGTATAGGAGGGAGCACCCAACGGTGAAAATCACCGGCGCTCTGATACCATGATAGAATGTGCAGCGGAAGAAGGGAAAGTGGAAACACAGGAGAGAGAGTGAGAGAGGGAGATGGAGAGGAAACACAAGTGAGAACCTACTCTCAATATCATCACCAAAAGGAATACATGTCCCGAGCAAGAGGGGAGAACCTCATAAGTGAGGGACTGCAGCTAGACAAGCTAGGCAAGCAATGCAAGCAGTAAAATATGAGGGAGGCATGTCGGCTATATATACCTCTACATGAAGGCAGCCGACTAGTGATAAATACCTCCACGACTAGGGAAAATCCCAAGACCATAACATGGGGAATAAATATGGGTAAAATATGAGTGAGGGGTGACCAGCCCCTTTGACTAACATGGTCAGCCCCTAGAGGCTAAAATAGGACACCAAATAGGAAGCTAGCAAGTAGGGGATGATGTCTAACATCTGCTAGGTCTGGGAAATATAAATCCTCGAAATGGCGTGCGAGTCTGGCTCGGCTTGCTTGAGTTGTAGCGAAAGAGATGAGATGCTCGAAAAGGCGAAAGCAGTCATGTCTTGTGACTGGGTGAGATCGGCAACACCGGATAAGTGTGGAATTTTCATCTATAAAACCGAATTCTTTGAATAAAAATCTTCATTAATGAAGTTTAAGAAATGAAAATACAATACACGTAAATGCTCTTTTTGAATTTTTATTATAAATTTTTAATAAGAATTCATTTTCCCTTATTAGCTTTCAACCTGGCTCTGATACCAGCTGTGAGAGACCTCCACCCCCTCCACGATGCCCCCTCCAAGGGCACTGGTGGCGACGGAAGCAGCATTAGCCTCTTGCACGGGGCAGGGATCCACACTTGGGCCTCACCCCACGGATGTTCAGACAAGAGACTAGCCCGATGGTTCCTCTGAAAAACCGAGCCCAAAAAAACTTCCCTCGCCTGGAAGGCATGGGGGATTCCTCCAAGAAAATCATCTAACATGAGAATTGATCTAACGAGTCAAAGTCTTAACTATCCAAACTGATCTGACCGAACCCGAAAGTCACATGGTCAAATCAAAGAAGAGACTTGCACTTGGTCCATAGAATCACCGCTTTTTTCCTCCTTTAACGAGGCACAGCCACCGCCGGGGTCTTCCTAGGACTTAATCTAACTAACATAACTAATCGTAACTTATTTGTATCGTAGGAATCCCTCGATCCACAGCCTAATCGGCCCATGAGTTAGCCAACCGCCCAACCACTGTATTGGTGGGATTCCTTTATAAAAAAATTTGGTTATTTTTTCCCCGAGTACCGAGGAAAAGAGTTCCCAGGGCCCCTAGCCGTGCTTCAATCAAAATTTAAAGTAGGCATACCACTTACACACCGAATATGAAATTGCCATTATAACAGATTTGGCTGTCTTTAAAACAATCTTTCAATGAAAATAATAGTATAACTTATCATAATCCTCCAAAATATTGAGTCCATTGTAATACAAGATATATCATCTGGACTCTCCGTTGAAGACCTGCTAGTCAACCAACAAGATCCAATATCAAAATTTGATTCACAAAAGTCATTCTTTTCAGTTCATCCGAATCTTCCTCCATGTACGCATGGGTGTCCTAGCAACTGCGAGCCCGTGCATCACCTAGTCAGAACCCTCTAGGATCCTACTTAGATGTCCTAGCACTTCACTCAGGGATCACTTTGTCGGTCCTCGCCCATTGTACTAGCGGAAGCGCACCATTTTAACCATATCGAGGCTGGTCAAGACCTCGACAGGCTTTGCTGCACGAGCGTCATCCCTCGACGACTCTCTGCCAGCTATTGCAATGAGTCTCTCCTTAGTTAAACACATACCAATGCTTCCTCCAGCATTCTGGTGTAAAACAGTCCTTTAAAAGAAAACAAAGGTTCTATGCAAGTAGAATTCCCGGTTTGAGATTGGTTCCACAAAATCCTTTTTCCTTAATCCATATTTTTATAAATGAGAATCATTGATCTCTCCTCAGGGTAATCTACCCATCAATTGATTGAATTTCCATCTAGATTCTGGGTGATTTCGATCAAGGGAAAACTAGGTTAATTCAACGGTAGTCTATTTTTTGTATAAAGAACTGGAATTGGTCTCATGAGGTTTTTGCTTGATTCAGATCGAGAGTTGGGCAAGTGAAAACTAGGTTAATTCAACGGTAGTCTATTTTTTGTATAAAGAACTGGAATTGGTCACATGAGGTTTTTGCTTGATTCAGATCGAGAGATGGGCAAGTAGTTTACTGGCCGTCCCTCTCACAGTCGTGGTCTAACCAAAATTTTTCGATTTACCTCTTACTTTGATTCCAAGGATTTTCTTCAGATAACATCTACTGAACTTCTAACCGTAAGGAAAGTTTCAACTTTATGAATTTCAATTGGATGGGAAAAGAGAAATTCCTATCACATTGGAATTATTGCATAATTCATTTAAATTTAAAGATGAATTTTTAGATAAATTTATTTATCTATGAGAAATAATTAAATGTTAAAAGAGAAATTCCTTTTACATTTGGAATTCCGTCATTTGGATGGGAAAAGAGAAATTCCTAGTATATCGGAATTATGGGATAATTTATTTAAATTCAAAGATAAATTTTTAGATAAATTAAATATTAAAAGAGGAATTCCTATTACATTTGGATGAAAAAAGAGAAATCCTAGTATATTGGAATTATGGGATAATTTATTTAAATTCAAAGATGAATTTTTAGATAAATTTATTTATCTATGAGAAATAATTAAATGTTAAAAGAGGAATTCCTATTACATTTGGAATTCCATCATTTGGATGGGAAAAGAGAAATTCCTAGTATATTGGAATTATGCAATAATTTATTTAAATTCAAAGATGAATTTTTAGATAAATTTCTTTATCTATGAGAAATATTTAAATATCAAAAGAGGAATTCTTATGACATTTGGAATTCCATCATTTAGACGGGCAAAGAGAAATTTCTAGCATATCGAAATAATGGATATTTTAATTTAGATAAATTTATTTTATGAGAAATAATTGATGGAAAAAGAGGAATTCCCATGACATTTGAATGTAAATAATTAAAATTAAATGGGAAGAAGAGGAATTTTTAGTATAATTCGATTTATGATTATTTACCAAAAGTGGAAATATGGGTAGAATTGATTTCTACAAATCCCATGAATTCTTTTATTCAAAAGAAGAATATTGAATATAATTCAATTGAGGAATTAAGAAGGAATATGGAAATAGTTGTCAGAAAAAGAATCTTTAATTAGGCCAAGCAATTGGCAGAATTTTAGAAAAAGTCCTATTATCGGTATCAATCTAGAAAAAGCTATTAAATGGGAATAGCATATGAATGGATATGATAAGATGTGTATGGGATGTGATAATATGTAAATGGGATACGATAAGATGTGTATGGGATGTGATAGGATGAGAACGGATGCGATAAGATGAGTATGGGATGTGATTGGATGTGAATGCCGATATATATGTGAAAGAAAGGGTATGCATGTGTATGAGAATGAATAAATGTGGATATGGATGTAGATGTGTATGTGAATATATGGATGTGGATGTGGATGTATGGATATGGATGTGGATGTATGGATATGGATGTGGATGTGGATGTGGATGTGGATGTATGGATGTAGATGTATGGATGTATGGATGTGGATATGGATATGGATGTATTAATGTAGATGTGTATGTGAATGTATGGATGTGGATATGGATGTGGATGTACGGATGTGGATGTGGATGTGGATGTGGATGTATGGATGTGGATGTGTATGTGGATATGGATGTAGATGTATGGATGTGGATGTGGATGTGGATGTATTGATGTAGATGTGTATGTGTATGTGAATGTATGGATGTGGATATGGATGTGGATGTATGGATGTGGATGTGGATGTGGATGTGGATGTAGATGTATGGATGTGGATATGGATGTGGATGTATGGATGAGGATGTGGATGTGAATGTATGGTTGTGGATATAGATGTGGATGTATGAATGTGGATGTGTATGTGGATGTATGAATGCGGATGTGTATGTGAAGAATGGATGTGGATGTGAATGTGTACGTGGAAGAATGGATATGGATGTGTATGTGGAAGTACGAATGTGGATGTGAATGTGGAAGAATGAATGAGGATGTGTATGTGAAAGGATGTGATGTCGATGTGAGTGAATGGATGAGATGTAATGTGATGTGAATCGGGATGAGAATGAATAAGATGTGATGTCATACGAATCAAAATGTGAATGAATGATATGGGATGTGAATGGATGATATGTGATGTGAATGAATCTGATGTGATGAGATGAAAAATGATGTGATTGGATGAGAATGGGTACACATATGAATTGGATGTGGATTAAGTAATATGGATTGATGTGGAACAATGTGGAAAGACAAGAGTTCATTATAGAAACTATATTTGTGACCTGTTTGTAAATGATTGTTTTATGTCAAGAATGCTGGGGAAGCATTTTGACCGTCTTGTGAATAAGGTCGTGGAGACCTAACTGATAAAGTTGCAACAGCTGACGGAGAGTCAACGGAGGACGTCTCACGTAGCAAGGTCTTGACCGAGGTCTTGACCAGCCTCGGTTCGATTTAAATGGTGAGCTTCCGGTACGGTGGATGAGGGACCAAGGAAGCGGCCTATGAGTGAAGCGCTAGGTGACCTGCGAAGGATCCTAGAGGGTGCTGACCATACAGTGCTCGGGCTCTGGGTCGCCAACGAAGATACCCACACGTGCATCGTGGAAGATATTGGAACAAGGAGGAGTAAGAGTTGTTTTCTGAAACCAGGCATGGATCTGGTTGATTGACCTTGTTGGTCCTCAACGGATGAGTCCATGGCTCTTTTATATGGATCTGTTGGTTGATCTTGCTGATCTTCAATGGAGATTCCATCTTGAAATTTTTATAAGTGAATATATTGCCGGGTACTATGAGCTAGGAACTATCGAAAAGGCCCCTGAGTGGGCAGGTGGTGAGCGTTCTGGTTGCCAATGATGCCATAGATACTCCAATGAAGGAATGATTGGAAATTAAGATTCAACCGGATATTTTGGAGGATTGTGATCAGTGATACTATGGCTTCATTAAATGATTGTTTTAAAAAAGAAAGCTGAATCTGTGAAGAAAGCAATTTCATATTGGGTGTGTAAGTGGTGTGACTAACTTTAAGTTTGCATGAACATCCAGCTAAGGGGCCTGGGAACTCTTTTCCCTGGTACCCGAGACAAAACCTAACCAAATTCTTAATTGGATCCCATCACTATAGTGATTGGGCAGTTGGCTAACCCATGGGACTGGATGGGGTTAGGCTGGACTGATGGATCCGTAAAATGAGACTCAATTTTTGTTGTAGTACGCTAGATGAAGTAAATCCCGGATAGTAATTGTTCTATGGAAAAAGGAATCAACGGCTGTGCCTCTCGATGGGAAAAAAAGCGTTGATATCTATGATCCAAGTGTAAGTTTCTTCCTTGATCTGACCAAGTGACTTTAGGTTCAAGGGAAGTTTTTTCGGGCTCGGTTTTGGAAGAACCGAGGGATTAGTCTCCTGTCCGGATATCCGTGGGCGAGGCCCCAAGTGAGAGGACCCTGCACCATGCAAGGAGTGCTACTTTCGCTGCTCTAGCACCCCCGAATCCGTTACGCAGAGAGGGCAGGGATCTACCCCTCTGCCCCCTCCGTGCACCGGATTCCCGGTTGCTAGCAGCGGAAGTAGCTTCCTCTTGCGCAGGGCAAGGTTTCCCACTCGGGGCCTCGCCCTCGAATGTCCGGACACAAGACTAATCTGGTGGTCATTCCGAAACCAAAACCGGGAAATTTTCCCTTGCTCGAAAAACGGAGACGATTCCACCTTTTTGATTTTCTTAACGAATTTTCTAACGGGATCAAGAGACTGAACTATCCTTCACCTTATTAAACCAGATAGAAGAAAAACTATCACTGACTTAATTTGAAGAAATCAACGCTTTTTTCCTAACTGAAATCAGGCATAGCCGTTGATCTAATCATTTGAGGAAATCAACGCTTTTTTCTTAACCGAAGTCAGCACAGCCATTGATCTACTCATTTGAGAAATTCTTCAGGTTTTCATTTAACTATTCGAATTCTAAACGTATTCCTATTATTTCAATTTAATTATTAAAATTCCACTAATTCCAGCCCATCCGGCCCATGGGTTAGTCACCACCCAACCACTGGAATTGGTAGAACCAGATAATTACTCACCCACCCATAATTGAATGCCTTTCTTAACTTTTGCTTTCGAATATAGATACGCACACACTCCTCTTTAAAACTTTAACATATAAAATAATCCATTGACAAACAGTTATTGGTTACAGATGACATAAGTCAAAAATTCCATCCAGTTCCTTGTTTCTCAAAAAACAGTATCACTCTAGACTCTCCGTTGAGACCAACTGGTCAGTAATAACGAGATCCAATAACAAATTACAATAATCATTTCGTCCATCTTACATATCTTCCACGACATACGCATGGGTGTCCTAGGCACCGCGAGCCCATGCATTGCCTAGTCAGAACCCTCCAGGATCCTCCTTAGGTGTCTTGGCACTTCACTCAGGGACCGCTTCGTCGACCCTCCCCCACCGTACTGGAAGCGCACCATTTTTCAACCATACTGAGGCTGGTCAAGACCTGGGTAGGCTTTTCTGCATGAGCTGTCCTTTGAACACTCCCTGCCAGCTGTTGCAACCGAACTTCCCTTAGAAAAACATATACCAAATGCTCCCTCCACCAGCATTCTGGCGTAAGACAGTCCTTTAAGAAAACAGGGTTTCTATGCAAGTTTTCGGTTTGATTTTCTTTTGAATACAATGAGTATTTCTTGAATCAGTATCCCCAAAACTTCTTGAAAGGAATTCTGAATTTCATACCAGAATTCCTTGAATTCTGTAACCTTGATCCACAAATCAATTCGAAGGGTCTCAAACTTAGTTTCAGATTTGGCGAGAGTTTTGAGTGTATTTTTCTAAACTGTCACACCTTCTTTCCTCGAAATTGACAAAAGAGTTTGGTCTTGGTCATAGTCTGATTCAAGGTTCGAGTCGGATAAGATTTTTCCTGAACTATCTTTCTCGAAAAGGTTTGATAATTCACTTACTATTTTACTGAATTTCTTTCTTTAAATATTCACTTAACTGATTTCTAAATTAGTTACGAACTCCAATGAGTAATAAATTAATCATTTATCTGAATATTTCGATCTCGATAGATTTTTTGATTTTTCTTTTTACAATCCGTGTGAGTATAAAATGATAGAAATTTCTCTCTTAGAGTATTTAATTATTCATTTATCAAATACTCATAGAATTTAAATATAGAATTTAAGAGAATTCTAATTTTGATATAAAAATTCTTTATGCATCTATTTATGCATAAAAATCAACTTCAATGGGAATAACACTTTTATAAAAAAAAAATCCTTTTATGCATCTATTTATGCATAAAATCAAATTTAATAAGAATAACACTTTTAAAATAAAAAGAATTTCTTTATGCATCTATTTATGCATAAAAATCAATTTTTATAAGAATAACACTTTTATAATAAAAAAATTCCTTTATGCATCTTTCTATGCATAAAAAATCAAATTTAATAAGAATAACACTTTTGTAATTAAAAAAAATCCTCTATGCATAAATATCAAATTTAATAAGAATAACACTTTTGTAATTAAAAAATCTCTTTATGCATCTTTCTATGCATAAAAATCAAATTTAATAAGAATAAAACTTTTGTAATTAACAAAATTCCTTTATGCATCTTTCTATGCATAAAAATCAAATTTAATAAGAATAACACTTTTGTAATTAAAAGATTTCCTTTATGCATCTTTCTATGCATAAAAATCAAATTTAATAAGAATAACACTTTTGTAATTAAACAAATTCCTTTATGCATCTTTCTATGCATAAAAATCAATTTTAATAAGAATAACACTTTTGTTAAAAAAAATCTTTTATGCATCTTTCTATGCATAAAAATCAAATTTAATAAGAATAACACTTTTATAAGTAAATAAAATTCTTTATGCATCTTTCTATGCATAAAAATAAAATTTAATAAGAATAACACTTTTGTAATAAAAAAAATTCCTTTATGCATCTTTCTATGCATAAAAATCAATTTTAATAAGAATAACACTTTTGTAATAAAAAAATTCTTTTATGTATCTTTCTATGCATAAGAATGAAATTTAATAGGAATAACACTTTTATAATTAAAAAATTTCTTTATGCATCTTTCTATGCATAGAAATCAATTTTAATAAGAATAACACTTTTATAATTAAAAAATTCCTTTATGCTTTCTATGCATAGAAATCAAATTTAATAAGAATAACACTTTTGTAAAAAAAAATTCCTTTATGCATCTTTCTATGCATAGAAATCAATTTTAATAATTAATATCAGTGATATCCATGCATATTCATAGGTGAATATATACATGGAGTAATTAGAATATTTCTTTTAGATGCAAAAATGGTGGAAATTACTCTTTTGGAATAACATAAAAATAAACTTTCTTTTTCACAAAATTCTGGAAAATTTTGCCATAACCTCCTTTGTATGGATGACCATTTCTCATTTTTATCTATCTTTACTTAACTTAATTAACCCAATTTAGAATTATAGAACCCTAATCTACACAATTTTCTAAATTCAAGAGAGTAAACAATAAGAAAAGTTTAATTAATCCCTTAGTTAATCTTTCTAGGTTTGAGAAAGGTTGGAATGTAAAGAAGAGAAGGGGGTGGCCTTTTTATCAAAGGCATAGCATTTGAATTAAGTTCAATCATTTGTAAAACATAAAAATCAAGAAAACCATAGATTTTTTATTAAAATTCATAAACAAGTAAGAAAATTAGCTTACATGGAGCTTGTAAGCTCTCCGTTGGCTTGAGGGATTGAGGGTTCTACTCTTGTTTGAAGCAAGAGTGGCCACCAATTCACTTTTGAGAGGATTAGGCCAAAAACAATTGAATTATTAAAAAATTCAATGTAGATGGCTCATGACAGGAGTAGAGTAACAGTGCATAAACACCATTAAGCTTTTACAAAGAGGGAGGCTTCTATTTATAGAAAAAAGTGAGCCTCAAACCAAGCAAATTGATTCTAGAATTTTCCAGATCAGTTTGGTCAATTTTTGACCATTTTTGGGTCAGTTCAGCTTACTTTTTGGATCTAATTTTGAAACAAGAGAGAGAAGAGATGAAAATATCTCCTTTTTTTGATTAAAAATTGGGGATAATGATGAGAAAAAGGCGCCTACTTCATGAGGAGAGATCCCCACTCTGAGGTGTCAAAATTTAGTTTTTTAATTCTTTTCTTTGGTCCTTAGTCCACTCTTCATCTTATGTGAGCATTCACTCATTTTTGGGGGGTTTTCCTTTTATTCTTCAATTTATCTCCTCCCTACATTTGGATTAATCTTACTGGTCTCTATAGTAACCTTAATTGGACCATAATCCAAAAAATTTAGAAAATCTTTACCCTTAGGCTAAGGTCTTTTGTGCACATTATAATTTATTTCTAATGCACCTTAGGAATTTCTTTTTAAACTTCTATTTCAGGGGAATTTATTTTAATAAGAAGGGATATTTTTCCATCCAAAGATATCTAAAAATTGAATTACCTCTTTTTAGAATATTTTCTCTCTCTAGGCCAAAACAGGTAGAAACAAGATCTTTTATTATTCTGAAAAGGGAATTGATTACAGGGGAAGAAACTGGGCATCTTGAGGGGCTAGGGAGGAATCTTACATCCTCTCCCACTTGAAAAATGCAAGATGTCCTCATCTCGCAAATTGGGGGTAATCTCGCATCAGTTCAGCTTCTTTCTCCCAGGTGGCGTCTTCAAAAGGATAGAACTTCCATTTGACTAATAATTCTCTCAAAATTTTGTTCCTGAGAACCTTCTCTCGAGCATCAAGGATTTCTTTAGGTTGGAGTTCCATCTGCCCTTGGGTTGAAGAAGTTAAGAGTTCATTAAGCACATGATTTGGGCTCGGTACATACTTCTTAAGTAGACTGACATGAAATACATTATGTACTTTGAGATGAGGAGGCAGAAGAAGTTCATAGGCCAAGTCACCTACTTTCTTTATAATCAAATATGGCCCACAGTATCTGGGGGATAACTTCTTGTACTTCCCAAGAGAGATAGAGAACTTCTTTTGGGGCGTACTCGAATGAAAACCATATCTGCTTCTTCGAATTTTCTGTCTGACCTCTTCTTATCTGCATACTACTTCTGTCTATCTTGGGTAGCTTTTATATCCTTGCAGATTGACTGCATTTGCTGCTCCATGTCGTCAAGCATCTGTCTAGTCGGACCAAGTTAATGGTGTTAGGTAGTCTTGTCCATACAGAGCTTTGAAAGGGCTCATCCCGATACTTCAATGATAAGAAGCATTGTAGGCAAATTTGACTAGGTGCAGATAGCTTAGCGACTTCTTGGGTTCCCTGCCACACCATGACCAAAGTATATCTTCGATTACTTGGTTCACCCTTTCTGTTTGGCCATCTATCTCGAGGTGGTAAGCTGTGTTGAGATCCAAGAAAGTTCCTACTGCTTCGAAGAATGCAATCCAGAATCTTGACGTGAATTTGGAATCTCGATCACTTACTATTCTCCTAGGTAGGCCATGCAATCTGAAGATTTCCTTGAGGGACACTCTGGCCACATCCACTGCAGTGTAGGTTTCTTTTACTAGAATCAAATGGGCAACTTTGGTTAGTCTGTCAACTACCACGAAGATGGGAGTTGTAACCTGATTGCACTGAAGGTAGTCCAGTAATAAAATCCATACTAATACATTCCCACTTCATCTGGGGGATGTCTAATGGATGTAACCTCCTAGAAATTTTTACTCTCTCGGCTTTGACTTTCTGACATATCAGGCATTGACGTACATGATTAAGTACATCCTTTTTTTAGCGCCAAAAGAAGCTTTTCTTTACGGACATGTAGGTCTTGATGAAACCTGGATGTCCTGCTATAAGGCTATCATGGGCTTCATTCAGAATTTGACCCTTAGTTCCCTCATCATTGGGAATGCGTAGCCTACTATTATAATACATAATTCCTTCATCCAAGCTGTACCCTTGAACTCGGTTCAACTCCTGAGGAGTTTTGCTTTCCTGCATAAGTAGGGTAGCAATAGGGCCAAAGAATCTATCTTGCATGATCTTCTCTCTTGATTCATTAATCAATGGATTTGACACCACTGTGATTGCAAGCAAGGAGGCTTTTCTGCTGAGGGCATCTGCTACCACATTTTCTTTGCTTGGGCGGTACTTGATTTCAAAATCAAATTCCTGCAGGGTCTGCATCCACCTTCTTTGGCGCATGTTGAGATCCTTCTGAGTGAAGATCCACTTTAAGCTTTGATGATCTGTCATCAAAGTGAATCTTTGACCCAGTAGGTAATGTCTCCATAACTTTAGGGCATAGACTACTGAAAGTAGCTCCAGGTCGTGGACAGCATAATTTCTCTCATACAATCTGAGTTTTCGGGATTCATAGGCCACTGCATGACCTTCCTGCATGAGCGCACCTCCCAGGGCAAAACCACTGGCATCAGTTATTACTACCTCAAAGGGTAGAGAGAAATTTGGCAACTTCAGAATAGGATTGGTTACCAAGGCAGTCTTCAGCTTATCAAAAGCGCTCTGGCACCTGGCAGACCATTGAAACGGGGTATTCTTCTTGAGAAGATTAGTCAGGCGGGAAGCTATGAGAGCATACTTAGGTATAAAAATTATATACCAACCAGTTAATCCCAAGAATCCCCTGACTTCTTTCACTATCTTTGGTTCAGGCCAATCTATGATTGACTGCTTGGACTTTTGTGGAATCTAGAGAAATTCCGTCTTTGGATACCAGAAAGCCCAAGTATTCAAGATGGTCGACAGAGAGTGCATTTTCTCTTTTTTGCAAAGAGTTGGTGCTTCCTTAGAATCTCAAGAACTTTACGGACATGATCTTCATGGTCAGCTGCATTCTTTGAGTAAATCAGAATATCATCAAAGAGTTGGTGCTTCCTTAGAATCTCAAGAACTTTATAGACGTGAGCTTCATGGTCAGCTGCATTCTTTGAGTAAATCAGAATATCATCAAAGAAAACAAGAACAAAATCATCCAAGTATTCTCTGAGAATGTCCTACATTAGGCGATTGAATGTAGCTGGGGCATTTGTCAATCCAAACGGCATGACAGTAAATTCAAAGTGCCCATAGCGAGTATTGATGGCTGTCTTTGGAATATCTTGATCATTAATCCTGATGATCTAGTGATACCCTAATTTGATATCTATCTTTGTGAAGTTATTTTCTTAACGAATTTTCTAATAGGGTCAAGAGACTAAACTATCCTTCACCTGATTAAACCAGATAGAAAGAAAACTATCACTGACTTAATTTGAAGAAATCAACGCTTTTTTCCTAACCGAAATCAGGTACAATCGTTGATCTAATCATTTGAGGAAATCAACGCTTTTTTCTTAACCGAAGTCAAGCATAGCCATTGATCTACTCATTTGAGAAATTCTTCAGGTTTTTATTTAACTACTCGAATTCTAAGCGTATTCTTATTATTTCAATTTAATTATTAAAACTCCACTGATTCCAGGTTAACCCCATCCGGCCCATGGGTTAGCCCCACCACCCAACCACTGGAATCGGTAGAACCAGACAATTACTCACCCACCCATAATTGAATTCATTTCTTAACTTTTGCTTTCGAATACAAATACGCACACACTCCTCTTTAAAACTTTAACATATAAAATAATCCATTGACAAACAGTTATTGGTTACAGATGTCATAACTCAAAAATTCCATCCAGTCCCTTGTTTCTCAAAAAATAGTATCACTCTGGACTCTCTGTTTGAGACCAACGAGATCCAGTAACAAATTACAATAATCATTTTGTCCATCACACATATCTTCCACGACATACGCATGGGTGTCCTAGGCACCGCGAGCCCATGCATCGCCTAGTCAGAACCCTCCAAGATCCTCCTTAGGTGTCCTGGCACTTCACTCAGGGACCGCTTCGTCAGCCCTCGCCCATCGTACTAGAAGCGCACCATTTTTCAACCGTATATCGAGGCTGGTCAAGACCTGGCATGAGCTGTCCTTTGAACACTCCCCGCCAGCTGTTGCAACCGAACTTCCCTTAGAAAAACATATACCAAATGCTCCCTCCAGCATTCTGGCATAAGATAGTCCTTTAAGAAAACAGGGTTTCTATGCAAGTTTTCAATTTGATTTTCTTTTGAATACAATGAGTATTTCTTGAATCAGTATCCCCAAAACTTCTTGAACGGAATTCTGAATTTCATACCAGAATTCCTCGAATTCTGTAACCTTGATCCATAGTTCAATTCGAAGGGTGTCAAACTTAGTTTCAGATTTGGTGGGAGTTTTAAGTGTATTTTTTTAAACTGGTCACACCTT
This sequence comes from Cibotium barometz, assembly GCF_041138505.1. Classification (NCBI taxonomy): domain Eukaryota; kingdom Viridiplantae; phylum Streptophyta; class Polypodiopsida; order Cyatheales; family Cibotiaceae; genus Cibotium; species Cibotium barometz. Next base: position 21,150,259 of record NC_141055.1, on the reverse strand, counting down.
CTTTCCTCAAAACTGACGAAAGAGTTTGGTCTTGGTCATAGTCTGATTCAAGGTTCGAGTCGGATAAGATTTTTCCTGAACTATCTTTCTCGAAAAGTTTTGATAATTCAGTTACTATTTTACTGAATTTCTTTCTTTGAATATTCACTTAAGTGATTTCCAAATTAGTTACGAATTTCAATGAGGAATAAATTAATCATTTATCTGAATATTTCGATCTCGATAGATTTCCTGATTTTTCTTTTTACAATCCGTGTGAATATAAAACGATAGAAATTTCTCTCTTAGAGTATTTAATTATTCATTTATCAAATACTCATAGAATTCAAACATAGAATGTAAGAGAATTCTAATTTTTATATAAAAATTCTTTATGCATCTATTTATGCATAAAAATCAACTTCAATGGGAATAACACTTTTACAAAAAAAAATCCTTTTATGCATCTATTTATGCATAAAATCAAATTTAATAGGAATAACACTTTTAAAATAAAAAGAATTTCTTTATGCATCATAAGAATAACGCTTTTGTAATAAAAAAATTTCTTTATGCATCTTTCTATGCATAAAATAAGAATAACACTTGTAATTCAAAGAATTCCTTTATGCATCCTTCTATGCATAAAAATCAAATTTAATAAGAATAACACTTTTGTAATTAAAAAATTTCTTTTATGCATCTTTCTATGCATAAAAATCAAATTTAATAAGAATAACACTTTTGTAATTAAAAAAATTCATTTATGCATCTTTCTATGCATAAAAATCAATTTTAATAAGAATAAGACTTTTGTATTAAAAAATCCTTTATGCATCTTTTTATGCATAAAAATCAAATTTAATAAGAATAACACTTATAATAAAAAAAATTCCTTTATGCATCTTTCTATGCATAAAAATAAAATTTAATAAGAATAACACTTTTGTAATTAAAAAAATTCCTTTATGCATCTTTCTATGCATAAAAATCAATTTTAATAAGAATAACACTTTTGTAATTAAAAAAATTCCTTTATGCATCTTTCTATGCATAAAAATCAAATTTAATAAGAATAACACTTTTATAATAATAAAAAAATCCCTTTATGCATCTTTCTATGCATAGAAATCAATTTTAATAAGAATAACACTTTTATAATAATAAAAAAATTCTTTTATGCATCTTTCTATGCATAGAAATCAAATTTAATAAGAATAACACTTTTGTAAAAAAAAATTCCTTTATGCATCTTTCTATGCATAGAAATCAATTTTAATAATTAATATCAGTGATATCCATGCATATTCATAGGTGAATATGTACATGGAGTAATTAGAATATTTCTTTTAGATGCAAACATGGTGGGAATTACTCTTTTGGAATAACATAAAAATAAACTTTCTTTTTCACGAAATTCTGGAAAATTTTACCATAACCTCCTTTGTATGGCTGACCATTTCTCATTTTTATCTATCTTTACTTAACTTAATTAACCCAATTTAGAATTATAGAACTCTAATCTACATAATTTTCTAAATTCAAGAGAGTAAATAATAAGAAGAGTTTAATTAATTCCTTAGTTAATCTTTCTAGGATTGAGAAAGGTTGGAATGTAAAGAAGAGAAGGGGGTGGCCTTTTTATCAAAGGCATAGCATTTGAATTTAATTCAATCATTTGTAAAACATAAAAATCAAGAAAACCATAGATTTTTCATTAAAATTCATAAACAAGTAAGAAAATTAGCTTACATGGAGCTTGTAAGCTCTCCTTTGGCTTGAGGGTTTGAGGGTTCTACTCTTGTTTGAAGCAAGAGTGGCCACCAATTCACTTTTGAGAGGATTAGGCCAAAAACAATTGAATTATTAAAAAAATCAATGTAGATAGCTCAGGACACAGGAGTAGAGTAACAGTGCATAAACACCATTAAGCTTTTACAAAGAGGGAGGCTTCTATTTATAGGAAAAGGTGAGCCTCAAACCAAGCAAATTGATTCTAGAATTTTCCATATCAGTTTGGTCAATTTTTGACCATTTTTGGGTCAATTCAGCTTACTTTTTGGAGATTTTTCCATCCAAAGATATCTAAAAACTGAATTATCTCTCTCTAGAATATTTTCTCTCTCTAGGCCAAACAGGTAGAAACAAGATCTTTTATTATTCTGAAAAGGGGATTGATTACAGGGGAAGAAACTTGGCATATTAAGGGACTGGGGAGGAATCTTATAGAAGTGATTACAGGGGAAGAAACTTGGCGTCTTAAGGGACTGGGGAGGAATCTTATAGAAGTGATTGTTGTAATTACCTTGCGAACGGCTCGCTACACTCAACAACATCTCGAATGAGATTCTCGTCCGCATCCAACTAGTATGGCGAGGTTTCGTCTTGCGGTTTCGACTCCAAGAAGATATCACCATCCACCACCTCGAAACCTAAACAATCTACAGCTACCTTGCCTCCCCTACTCTCATACTTTGGACGACTGGACATTTTCTCACTGAGGTGCGTGAAGATGGCGATGACCAAAACAGTGACCTATGTGCAAACCCTAGTAAGTATGTTAGGGAGCAAAATCATTGAGCTTCACTTTAATAAAAAACCAGTCACTCCTGCACTCACCTCTTCTTGGCCATCTTCTGACATGACATACAGATATCGTGGGGGAAGCACAAGAACAAAGTCCTTTGCAATGTGAAGTTCCAACTTCCTGCCTCTTGCACAGCAATCCCCAGGTGCTCTACATGTAGAGTGCACACCATAGTGCCGTCGGCCTGTAGGAACTCTGCAGTAGCAAGCACAACGCTGACTCCACAACCTCCCTAAAAACATTATATCAAGGAACCATAACATCGTCCTTGCAGAGATAGAGATCTATTGGAAAATTGTCCCACACTAAGCGCAGGCCTCCAAGGCTATCGAAGGCATCCATGCTTCCCCACCTCATCAGAGATCCCATGAATCGTTACAATACTACAAGATTCCTAGAATAACAAAGCATATAAGTGGACTGCAAACACTATAAATGACAATGAATGGAGAGAGTCACTAGCCTAGGTTAAAGATCGTACCTGTGTTTTTGCTTTCCCAAAAGCATGAGACAGAGGTGATCAATGTTGGAGCTTAAAACTAAGTGCAGGGGGTCCACAACACTAGGACGGTAGTCTTCATTTAGACAACACCAAATACATGTTATTACTGTTGATTAATAAATGAACTAATGAATGTTCAAACATGTTAAGTTCACTTATTTACTAGATCCTAAGAGGTCTTCCTCATCTTCTTTTAAACTCTCCCACCCCTGCCTTTGCTCTCACCATGTGAAGAGGCCACCTGTTCATCGCCCTGTGCATGGCACTACTACTCATTGTCATGCTCATCATCCTTGGACTGACTATCCTCATAACCCTCATCGATGTCTTCCCCTTCTCACTCTAGCCGTGATCTTTTTTAGGCGTTGGTGTCACGGTTATGGACGATGGAGAGTCCTTGTTTGTTGATTTCTTACCCTTTTTCTTCTCGGGGGCCAATTACTGCTCGGTGCCAGGCTTCTTGCCCTTCTTGCATTCAACCAATATTGGAACTTCAAATTCTCCAAAAACAAGCATCATACTTCATACAAATGATTTACTATACACAATGAAACGTACTCTGAAACTGATCTACCTCCTCTAGAGGAAACTCCCCCTCTGGGTAGTCTATCCACCATGGGCAAAGTATCCATGTGTCCTTGCCTTGAAGCTTATCGATCCACTCTTTGGGGTACAATCCTATCTCCTCTGTCTCCGACAACACCCATGTGTCGGTGCTCGGGAATATATACCTGATCACATACACTACTTCTCCACCACCTAATATAGAAACATTATAGAAGTCTAAGAAACCCATATAATAAGAATAACAACTTCTCCACCATGTAAGGCAAAAAAATAAAAGAGGTGTACTACTACATACCTATACAAGAGGCGTCGTGTTGTGCATAGCAGATGTGGTTGCTAGTCAAGATCTAAGGTGGCACGCATTTTCCCTTTCCACCTTACGAACACCTTCTCAAAATGAGTCTTCCTATAAGATTTCAGGACATCCGTGATACCTACTCCAGAGTCCACTATGGCTCTCTCGTGCATGTAGGCCTGAGCCCATCTCCAACTTCACATACAATTGTAGCGTGTACTCAGTCAATTGGAACCAGTACACGTGATGATGGATCCACATGAAGAACGCTCTGTCGGATGGTGGAATCTAGGCATCCCTCATAGAAAACTCGCCACCATCCAATATGTCAAGCAGCCTACATTTCTTGCATTGTGAATGAGCATTATGTTTCTACCTACATTTTGAAAAAAAAGCATCAAGAGAGTTAGAAATCTTACTCTCCATTTGGAATATGTGCTCGAGCAATCTCTGCTAGCTTGGGAGTAGTGAATTTGCTAGCCTTTTCACCCCAGCTCTGGTACGAGATCACTTTTACTCTTTTCCATAGTCGAGGTTGGCAATTTGTGCTAGCTCATGTCCCCTAGTAAATAGTGCCTCCGTCTCCTTCAGGACATCTCTGTAGTTCTTGTCGAACATTTTTACATTCAAACGGTATTCTGTACTCCCTCGCTCACGCAAACCACTGATCTTGGCTTGAAACATGGCATCAAACTCTGATTGCAATGCTTTTATGTTTAAGAAACATACTTCAAAATCAAAACATGGTTTTACTATGGTTTGAGAAAGAGGCACGCACATACCTTGAAAACTAATTTGGCAAGAGTGCCATGGGAAGCTTCAGCCACTTCGATCTCTTAGGTCCCCAATGAGTAATAGCTTTCTTGGCCCATGCACGATCCGCGTCATTGAACTTTAACAACAAGGATTGTGGATTGACAAGACCCACACGCTGCATCATAAATATATCATGTGACGTGTTCGACACATGAATGGTAGTGACCCTGGAAAATTTGCATGCATATAAAACAAGGTAAATGATGACATATACAATGTTTATTCATTTGATACACAAAAAAACAATGTACAATCCACTTACTTGTTGATCATGCATAGCACCAACAAGAACTCTGCCTCCTCCTCCTCAAGGAATCGGAACACTTTGCAATTCACCTTGGAAATCTTCTCTCTTTCAACCCGATTGGTTTTTGCCCATTCTTGCCAAGATTTGAGTTAATGGTTGCCATCCCAGACAACAAACATCTTCCCAACCATGTGTTGCTATCCTTCCATCTCCTCCTCTAGTATCATGTCAAACTGACCTAACATTGATAGGTCGTGTGACCAGCTGCACTTCGACTGTCGAATGAAACGGGTTATTTGCTAGGGAATCCCTCAAAGACAATGAATGCTAGCATATGTGCTCTCCTCCATGCTTTTAATTAACCCCTCAATGGAATTCTCGTTCGTATAGATTGCCGAGTTTGCAAAACAAGGAGGCAACAAAGTGGCACTCTAGGAATGCGGTTATGATTATCGAGACCAAGTAATCCTCCACCTAATTCGTGGAGATGTGTCGATCAACCACTTGGCCGAAACTCTTTTACAAACTCCTCTTCTTTTACAAACTCCTCTTCTTCAACAATCGTGGCACTACTGCTAGCCACATGATTGTTGGGGGCGTTAAAGAACCAGCCCCTAGAGTCAACTATAATTGAGAGTGCTTGTTACCTCGCTTGATGTGGCCACTTGTGATATGAAAAATTCAACATAAGCTTTTTCAGCCATATTTTTCTTTTTTTGAATTAAATTTTAAATATGATTAGTAATTTATATACATCCTTTGTTTATTGATATGTAATTAGGAAAAATGCTTAATTACTAATCCAAGACATCCATTCTTTCAAATAAGATGTGATGTAACTCTATAAATTAGCATTTCATTAAATATGCACATAATTTCTTAATATTTACTAATTATTATGCCATTTAGATTAATCACAAGAAGAATACCTCAAGAATTTGAATGATTGAATCAACTTGGGTTGTGGAATGTGTTGTTATAGTTTAGAGAACCTTTAATCCATCACTCCTTGCTCATTATACTCCACCAAATACTCCAATTGATTAATTAATGTGTTGGGGGTGCGAGGGTGCATTGAGGGGTGCACGAGGGCGCGTTGAGGGAGGAGAGAGGGATGGGTTGAGGGAGGAGAGAGGGGCGTGAGAGCGCATTGAGAGAGGAGATGAGGCAAGTTGAGGGACAAGAGGGGGGCGCAAGGGCGAGTTGAGGGAGGAGGAGAGGGGGCATGAGGGTGCGTTGAGAGAGGATGGGGGATGAGTTGAGGGAGGAGAGGGGCTTGGGCGAGGAGAGGGGGGGGGGGGCGCTTGGGCGAAGGGCTCACAAAGGGCTTTTTGAGCCCTCCGCTTAGCTATCCAACATATTTAAAGCCGTTGGATAGCCAGGCCACATCGTGTGGCATGTGCCACCATGGATTGCGCAGTCCATGGTGGCATGCCACATGTAATGCCCAAGGTTGGGCATTACACGTGGGGCAACATCGCGTGGCATCTGTCACATGCCACAATGCAAGTGGCATGGCCTATGGCATGCAAGCCATGCGGATAGCCGCAAGAGGGCTATCCTTCGTTCCCCCCTCTCCTCGCCCTTGCATCCCCCCTCTCCTCACCCTTGCATCCCCCCTCTCCTCACCCACCAACTCACCCTCACTCCTCCCTCTCCTCCCTCAACTCGTCTCCTTATGCCTCCCTCTCCACCCTCACTCCTCCCTCTCCTCCCTCAATTCGTCCTTATGCCTCCCTCTCCTCCCTCTCCTCCCTCAACTCGTCCTTATGCCTCCCTCTCCTCCCTCAACTCGTCCTTATGCCTCCCTCTCCTCCCTCAACTCGTCCTTGCGCTCCCCTCTCCTCCCTTAACGTGCCCTCGTGCCCCCCCTCAATCTCTATAGTTTGTCACATGTGCTTTTGTCATAGCCATGCCATCACTAGAGGAGATAACCATGGAGTGCATCATCTTGTAAGGATACATGGCACTTGACGAGATACATAAGAAGGACTCAAACGATCCGAACTTGTACCAAGCTAGAGAGATTTCAGGGAGCTTATTATGGTAATTAAAGCAAATAATCAAAGCAAAGGAGAATGACCTTGTTGTGCAATAGATATGTTCGAGCTCATAGTATCAAGCGCAATTGCTTACTAGAGGACATACATAGTCATCAAACGAAGAGAATGAGCAACTAATTAGGAATTTTGCCCAATCAATGGTTGGTTGCACTTTGTAGAGCCTAATAAGTGTGTTTCCTAAAAGTATTGAATGTAGTAATAATGCTCGCGCTACTTCATAATGCCAACTTCTTTAATGTAGTAATAATGTTGACCCTACTTCATAATGCCAAATTCTTCAATGTACTTTGGTGAGTTTTTTATAGCTTAATGTTGATTATGTTTCTCGACGTTCATGTTGTAAACCATGATTTATTTATTGCAATCACGAGCAATGTTACTTGAGTTCCTTGAGCATTGAGTTTAACCACCCACTCCAATCATGTTGAGAGTTTTGATGGTAGGATCATTTTTCTAATTTTTAAGTATAACTTTCATTGGAAAATCTTTGATCCAATGATGATCTATGCCACAATGATTACAAGTTACAATTGGCATGCTAGAGGATGCAGCTTGAGAGAAGAGGAGAGAGAGGAGAGAGAGGAGGGAGGGAGAGAGAGAGAAGAGGGGAGAGAGAGGGAGAGAGGAGAGAAAGAGGAGAGAGGAGGGGGAGAGAGAGAGAGAGAGAGAGAGAGAGAGAGAGAGAGAGAGAGGGATGGCAAGAGAAGAGGGGAGAGAATGTAGGGATGCTAATTTTTGAATATATATATATATATAATATATATGTATATCACAAGACTTATTTTTTATTGAATTTTTTTAAATTAATATTTTTTTAAAAATAATACTTATTTTAAAACAGTTGAATTAAAAATGGCCAACTTATTTAAGGGTGTTAATCACCATTCATTACTTGTATACTTGGTACCTATTGTGTCATTCTTTCTTGTTCTTGTGTACTTTTAAAACAGTTGAATTAAAAATGGCCAACTTATTTAAGGGTGTTAATCACCATTCATTACTTGTATACTTGTGTCATTCTTTCTTGTACTTATTTTAAAACAGTTGAATTAAAAATGGCCAGCTTATTAAAGGGTGTTAATCACCATTCATTACTTGTATACTTGGTACCTATTGTGTCATTCTTTCTTGTTCTTGTGTACTTTTTTGTTCCTCTTTAAAGAGTTGTACAATCACATTTCCATCTTCTAAGAAGCATCTAAGTTTCAACAATGGATGAGTCCTTGTGAGTGCAAAGTTTTTACAAGAACAAGTAGATCCCCACTCATTCTATGGATTTCAAGCCCTAGTAAATATTAGGTCCCTAGAGTTGCATATCCCTCTCAAGGAAACCTCTACTCATTTATGAGGGGGAGGAGTTCTATATACTCGAGGACTCTCTTTCAACCAATTACTTCGCAATAGTGGATGCTTCGTTGAACTCTAACCCACAACCAATAGCCATCTTAGACAGCTCGCCTAGAGGACTTCCAACTCAAACTAATGTGATAGATTTATGTAGCCCCTTTCAAGATAACAACAAAACCGATGCATCAGGCTTGTCTACTATTGCAAGAGGAGATGGTAAGAGCATTTTGGAATACCTTTGGCACATGAAGAAGGGAAACACATGAACAAAAATTTTGTTGAATGTCCAAGAGGTTATCAAGGCTGTGGATATTCCTAGGCAATATAATTGTGATATTACATTTGAGATCCCACCAACCATGGGAACACATTCAGGAATGGACTCCATGGAGCATAGTATGATCCCCCCACTGGTGGTCAAAGCCGCAAACCTCTAACATTGCCTTCCATGGAGTATGTTAGAGAAATCATTGTGTAGGTAGTTTGAAGTGTGTGAATGAACTTTGCCCACGTTTAAAGAACCACAGGGTGTCAAATACATCACATTTTACTAGAAGCATGCTAATGGCACCAACCCACTGGGAGAGGAGTGCAGAAATGCATCTGGAAAGCTCTTTTTCCATTACTGCTCTCAGTGCCGGCAATGTGCATTGCTACATCTATTATGTGATGCCCTCCGATGAGATAATGAGTAGATTAATGATACACATCAGTTTCCATCAACATAATGTATGGGCAGGCAAATCAAAGGCACTAAGACAAGGAAAATGGTGTTCAGGGTGCTAGGGGTAGATCGCAATGCTGGGGCAAGGAAGATACAAATGTGTGTGGCCAAAGAAATCGTAACGGTAGCACTAGTGCAAGAAGGTGGTTCTAAGCATTTCATTAGAGAATAAGAGTTCATCAACATTGTAAAGGAGATGGCACCACTGGTGGAAGGTAGATAGTAGGCTATTCTGGTTGGTCAATTATGTTTTTGTAAAAGAGTTATTAAAATCTAGATAAGTAAAGTGTGAAATTTGAACAATTTTATTTTTAGGTTTCGGAGGTCAGTCTCACTGCAACCTGACAAGGGCCTTCAAAGGAGAGCTTTGGCTTGGATGCACTTCTAAAGCTAAAGAAAAAGTGCATTTACGACTTCTTCAATGAAAGCAGGTTCACAGGCCAAAGGTCCTCAGGTGAGAAGTGCTATGTTTTCAAGATGTCCACCATTGGACCTACTTCAGGGTTGGATTTGGTGAATCAAATGACGGACTAGATCTAGCGACCTATGACATGCATGGATACAGTTTGACCACACCCGATGAACATTATATTGGGTGACCATGGCTTATCATGTGTATGATCCAAGGTAGCATATTACCAATGTAGAGTATTAAGGTAGTTAGAGCTAGTCAATTGTGTTACCTCATAAATGACTAGAGTTTTCACATAACATGCATGAGTGATATGTGAAATGAAAGAGGAGGATGTGGAGGCCCAATGTCTATTCTGGGAATGCTTTAATGAAGTGATGGCCAACCATGGTTGTGAAAGGGTAGATTTCTTTGGTTTCATAGCAGATGAGGCTCAAGCTAACTGGAATGTAGTTCGACGGTGGAAAAAATAACGTCCTGACAGATAGGGGGAGAGGTCTTACCTATTTCATTGTTGGGAGCAGATCATGGTTTCCCACACAAAAAAGTATGTGTGTGTTACTTCTCAAGGAGAGCACAAAGCAATGTGCGAGAAGTGGCGCATGGCTCCTACCAGTGAAGCTGCATTAGTGGAGGCTCGATTGATACTTCAACGGTGGGGGTGCAATGGTCATGTGATGGATAGGAATATGTCAGTAATGGACTCTTGGTTGAGCTGGTGGGAGGTGTGCATAGCACATTGGGGTTCAGTCATGACAACAAAAGAGAGAAGTAATAATGGTCCAAATACCCCAAGAACAAACCTAGCAGAAAGCAAGCATGGAAGTTGGCTGGCAGGGGAAGGATATAGACACAAGATTTCTCTTTACGATGCATGTACTACCGATATGGAAAATGTAATTTTGCAAAGCACAAAGGCAATCTCTTACTCTCAAGGCAAGCACATACGGAGAGGACCAAGCTTGGAACTAAAAGAACGGTGCTCTGCAAGCCCACCAACCCAAGTGGTCTGAACAGTTAATCAAGTAAAGAAAGTGCACATACTGTTGTCTGTTGTGGTCATTGATATTGATGATGGGGCCACGTATCAACCAGAGTACAACACACATGTAAGAGACTGCAAGTATGCTAGGAGGCCACAAAAGATAATTTTTAAGGAGCACAATACAAGTAATGCTCCAAAAAAAAGAACATTGAAAGTCACAGAGAGAAGTGTCATTGAGCACAAGGTGAATGAAGCAATGTGGGCAATCCGAAGGACATGCATCAGTAAGGTCACATGTAGCGGAATGCCTCATGAGGGGTAAGAGTTATGGGCAGTCAGATCTGCGAAGGGTGTGCTTGCACCATCTTTTTGAAGGCTATCGCAAGCACCCTAATGGTCTCATTAGAAAATGGATGTGGTTCTGCCCTGACCATGTGCTTCATTGCTATATTCATTGCTATATTGTGGACACCACCATAGACCCAAAGCTCAATCAACTACCCAAGATATGGCCAGTTTCTATAAGAACTAACCTCACAAACGAGGAGGTATATTCATTATGGGAAGGTGGATACCAGGTGGAGAGAAAAAATGCAAAAGGTGTTTGCCCACCCCACAGCGTAGTAGTGGGCCTTCAAGGTTCTTTACAACTAAAACTTCAAAGGAACCATCATATAGGTCCATAACTAAAATACAGACTGGTGGCTTAGGCATGCAAAATGGCATAAGAGTCAAGTACTGCACGTTAATATCAAAGGAAGAGGCCAAAAAAATAAAGGCCACTTTGAAAATGAAAGCTATGGTGGTAAAATAAGTGCAAAGAGTGGAGCACAAGTATGAAGTTTTCAAGATGGAATCGCACGGGGATGATGCACACGTGGCAAAATATGATGTGCATATGAAAGGTGAACCGTGTTGTACACGTCCAAATTTTACAAATAGAGAATCTAAGAAGAAGCCGTATCTTGCATGCAAGCACTTGTACTTCATATATTTACGTGTGCAAGGCTTAAGCCAGAGAAAGAATATGGGTTTATCCACCAACCTATCCTATCAAACCTTGAGCTTTACAATGCCTTGTCTCGTAGGAGAACCTACCATAATTTAGACAATTGAATGCATGGATAATCAGTTGACCTGTAGTATTTTGGGACCTATGTAACCTTTATGGAAGTAACCTCATTGTAGAGGGTTCAATTGTGCAATATCTTTCTCCCCTCCCTCCCTCCCTCCCTCTTCCCCCTCTCGCTATGGGTTGTGCATTTTCAAGTAGGTCTGGTATTGTAGAACATTGTCATGTATTGATGAATGGTATTCATGTTATGAGCATTCATCAATTTGAAATCTTGCAAAAATGATACAGGAATGGGGAGAAGAGGAGAGAAGAGAGAGGATAAAGGTTCTCCAATACATACTCACTCTTTCCCAAAAAAAAGTTCAAAAGATGCCTTTATTATTGTGGTGTAGAAATTTGAGGAAAGATGCCTTTATTATTAACATTAAAAAAGATTTAAAAATGTTTTTTATTTTGTTTATTATAAAAGTAGAGTGCACCTCTCCCACTACTCTAAATATAGAGGTAAGCTCCAAAGCACTTTGTTAAACACCATTGCCACTAAGCCTTGATAGTAGAGTACACCACCCTGAACCCTCCTTTGTTTTTTTTATGACGGCCTCATCAAATATTAGCATTGAAGTTGTTGTTGCATGTATCTAGAGGGAGGCCACCAATGTGGAGGTCAAGCAAAAGACCATAGATGGTGCACAAGCATGGAAAGGTCTCACATCGTTTCCACTTCCTAGTAATGATGATGCTATTTCTCAAGTTAAGGCCAAAGTGGTGGACTTAATTGTGATATGGCGAGCTCGTGGTTTTATTGGATCGTCTGAGCGTGTCTTGCTAGAGGAAGTGTAGAAGGGTACGAACACCGTTCACTTACTTTGTGTGCCTACACCCCCAAGGACAAGCAAGGCCCATAGTAGTAAAGATGATGGTTTTCACATTTTTGTATTTGGAAGTTGTATGTGAATGAACTTGGTTTTATTTTCAGTTTGAAGCAATAACCTCGATGTAGAGGATGTGATGTTGTCATGTTTTTCTGTTTTCACTCCCTCTGGCAGCTCACTATCGCCCTCTCCCTCTCATATAATTATGTTATGTTACTCTCTCCCACTATCTTTGCCCCTCTCTCTCTTCATGAAGGGGGGATTAGGATATCTTTTTGGAATCTGCTCACCTGATCCAAAAAGTGCTCGCTAAAAAATGCTCGCCCCAAAAAAATTCCCCAACCATAACCTAAGGTCCAAAAGAAGAAGAAGACCTTAAAAAAAGCATAAGGAAACGCAATGTATGATTGATCATTAAGGGTAAAGATGTTGTAACCATTGAAAGTGGTTCAGATAAGAGCTCAAAGTTGTCTCCCTTTTATAGATACAACCATCTATCTTCCACTCAAACCTACTCTTTCCAAGGAAAAGAAACCCATATATTATGAAAAAGTTCTAAACGAACTCAAGGAGTACCTCGACCTTATCTTGGAGAAAGAGAGAATGAGACGAGCTCAAGATATTGGTCATTTGAAATGCCTAAACAAGGTGCTAAAAGAGCTTAATGGAACATATAATGGGGACTCTTATTACAAAATACATGTGCAGGGCAAAAGCAAAAGCATTATATTCACTAAAAGTTATATCCTCATTTCTCTGTCTTATTTCTCTCTCATACAAGAAAGCTTATATAGCTGAAGCAGAGGTGGTGTCTAATGGCCTACCCTAGCTACCCTGACATGTTATAGTACATTCCACCATATGTGCATAACGTGTAGGTTCTTGAATGGGTATCTTTTAGTGGTGGGAGACTATTCCTAGGTGTATATTGTTTTGGCTATGGGCGTTTTCCAATGCTAGCACCCATCCTCCCACCCTAGAATGGTTGTGAGTGTATATCTACCAAAATGTTGCTCCTAGTAAGTATTACAAGGCATACCATTCCAATTCATACAAGTAGAATGGTTACCAAAATGTTGCTCCTAGTAAGTAGTGCAAGGCATACCATTCCAAGTCATACAAGTAGAATGGTTATGAATGTACATCTACCAAAATGTTGCTCCTAGTAAGTAGTGCAAGGCATACCATTCCAAGTCATACAAGATGATTAAGTGAACACATGGAAATGTTACAATGGGAGTGTACATCTACCAAAATGTTGCTCCTAGTACAAGGCATACCATTCTACCAAGATGATTAAGTGAACACATCGAAATGTTACAATGGGAGTGTACATCTACCAAAATGTTTCTCCTAGTAAGTAGTATAAGGCATATCATTCTAGGTCATACAAGATGATTAAGTGAACACATGGAAATGTTGCAATGGGAGGAAAGAATCTTGATAGTGGCTAAGGTAGACTTCAAAATCATATATGGGTGTGAAGCATAGGCTTAGGCCATAAAAATAGGCCTCCAAATATGAATAGGTCCTATTAGTAGATTGTGGACTTTCAAATTAGTGGTTGGATCTTAATAGCCATTTTGGAGGTGCTATCCACAAGGTGAGTCCTATTGGGATTAGTGGTGATCGGATCCAGATAGCCATCCGGAGGTTGTATCAATTATTATAGTCAATCACCTTGGATCGAGTGTAGGCAAGCAATAGGTGCCTCTTGTTGGCTGTCAAATCACCATGCACACTTGGATTATATGGTTATTTCTATGCATCAAGGATTATCCATTTATAGATGACATTTGTCTCTATTATAATGCATGCTCTATATTTTTATGTTTCCCCAATATGTGATTCTAATGAGGCGGACCCTAGCATATCAAGTCTACTTTCTCTTGGGTGTAAGAGGTATGCTATTATATACGGACTTCCATGGGAAACTTTATCAAGAAGCACCTTCTGTGTTATAACATCCTGTGAGAGCAGATATGGGTGAGCCTTCTTGAAGCCCCATCAAATTGAACTTATATGATGATTATAGTGTTACATCCACATGGGCATATATCACATACCCATCCAGGATGGATCTATCACGTGGGTGCCTATAGGTTGGAGGTACAAAGGCCATAGTTGGGGTATTTTTTGAATAAGTGATCCACCTTACCTTGGACTTGCATGTAATCATTGGTGAGAAGGCACACCAATTCTGATTTTCTAATAGACATGAGGTGTCATGGCATCAACATCCTCTAAAGTAATGGTTGGATCAAAAGTTATCACATGTGCATAGTAACTGATGGCTTCTACATGAAAGCATGCATACTTGGTGCCCCTCTATTACATGCCACCTATAGTTCACTTGCTTCCATAAGTATCATCCATGTTGAGTTTCCTCTTCCATCAGATCCAGGTAGCTCTACAAAGCATCTCCTTGATCATGACAATCATTACACAAGGCCTCAGTCACTTTATCCTTAAGAGGAATGTGGTGAGCGTGACTACACAATACGTGAAATCTTGTGCATATGTATCTATTTGGGTTTAATTCTAACCAAGAATCATCACACAAGGCCTCACTCACTCACTTTATCCTTAAGAGGAATATGGTCAATGCGACTGCACAATACGTGAAATCTTGTGCATATGTATCTATTTAGGTTTGATTATGACCAAGATTCCAATGCAAAATTGCAATAGATCACGATCCTTTGGTTGGGTCACTAGCAAGTCGAATCCACACGGGGATCGACTCTTTATCCTAATTTAACTAATGGGTTGAATTTTCTAGTTAGATCTAACTAGGTCAGTGTGGGTAGGTTGGATCCACTCTTGGGGGTGACTCTTTATTATTGATCGGTCAACTCCACCATTCAAACCAGATGCATCCAAATTTTGGAGTTGCACACACAATGAATACTTGGCCCCATCTAAATTCTAGCTTTGCGCATATATTTATCAAGTACAAGATCATACTTAGAACTACCTTGATTATTCAAAAGTGTTTTTGTTGGTTTCCTTATGTTCAAAGCATCATGCATACATGTGTTTGATTTTTAGTTCATTCCACTTATGTTGTTGGTCGCATTATGTTCAAAGCATACATGTGTTTGATTTTAAGTTCATTCTACTTACATCATTGCTTGGAGCATCACGTGTTGGTTCGGGTTACTTATTAGCAGATCCTCATGAGTGTCTGAAATCTTATCCCAGAAGACAGTGGCATCCAAGCTTTCTTTTGAGGCATCAGCTTGACCATCTTGGTCTAATTTTGCATAAATCTAGTTTTTGTGTTATTCTTTAACCTTGCAAGTTTCCATCAATAGAAACTTAAATCTGAGATTTTTTGACTTGGGATTAGGTGCTTCTGAGAACTCGTCTTGAGTCTCATAAACTCTTTGCTCCTCCAATGTCACCTTAATTCCTGTCACATTCTTATTCTCTTTTTCCTCCTAGTTGAATTCTTGGTTATGTTGATTTAAAGCTACTCCTGGGCGGATTCTAAATATTTAAGACCTTAACTTGCTCTTTGATTTCATGTCATCCTTGTGTGGTCTAGGAATGCTTGCTTTCGTAGATACTTTGCTATTCTTATTTTCTTGATCTTGCACTGCAGAATTAGCTTCATTGTCATCTTTGTCTTCTTCTTCAAAGTAGCACTCCTCATCATCCGACTCCTTATCATTTGACTCTTCACATCATGACTCCATGATGGCATATCTTTTTGCTACTTTTTGTTATTGACAAGAATCCTTCTGCATTGTTTTGCAGCTCTTCTATCCTTATGATGTATGAATATGACACAAGTTCCCTCTGTTATATTACAAATTCCATTGCCTAGTTGCCTCCTTTAAGAATTTTGAGAAATCCTTCAGTTCCTTATCTTTACTTTGTGACCTTTATTAATTATTACTTCAGGCACACCTAGGTGTATCCATTGAAGGAAAAGTTAGAGCTTTTTACATGCTGTAAACAATTTGGTTCTATGGATGAAAATGTGTCTACATGTAAAGTTGGCACCCTTTGTACAGATCGAGGGGGAGGGAAGTATATGTCAAAAGGAGTTTCATGTATATATGGCTAAAAGAGTCATAAAACATCAATGCATAGTGCCTTATACACCTCACAAAATGGTGTGGTTGGGAGGAAGAACATATCTCTCATAGAGATGGCACTTTCCATGGTTAAAGGCTAGGATTCTTGCCTTATGTTTTTTGGTTGGAGATAATTGTCTGTGCCACTTATGTGATAAATAGATGCCCCACCAAGGCCTTACAACCTTCTAAAGCTCAAAATGGCAGGAAGCACTCTGTGGCTCATTTGCATGCTTTTGGTTATCTTACTTATACTCTTATGCTTGAGCAACAACATAATTAACTAGATGATAAGGCTATTAAATTAAAAAAATTTATGGATAAAACTCAAAAAGCAAAGTATATAGACTCTACCATCCGGCCACAAAGCAGATTTTTGCAAGTAGAGATGTTATCTTTGTTGACCCATGATTTTATTATGCAAAAAACAATAAAATTTATGCTTTGAGGACATCTTTAATATGCTCCTACTACCTTTGTACATTGCTAGCGCGGGTAGCCATATATGGAGCAAATGAACGCTCACAAAACTCCTACCTTTGTACATTAGCCGAGTAGCCATATGTGTAGCAAATGAATGCTCAACAAGGTGCTACAAAATTAGTCCATACAAGTTGAAAATCGACTCAAATTTTAGACCGCAAATTAGCATATAGATGAGGAAATTGTGGATGGTTTAGTTGAATGAGAAAAGGGCAGCAAAATGGCCTAATGCAAACATTACGGGAAAGAAAAATAGCTACTCCTTTATCTAGTAGGACTTGTGCAGGCTCTCATCATACACGACTTATTCTTTTGTGGATCATGCTGTCATTGCTAGTATATACAATAAAGGGGAACTTGTTTCCTTTGAGGAAGTACACGAAAACGATCATTGGATGCAAGCCATGTAAGATGAGTATTACTCAATCCAAAAACACTTGGTATTTAACTGGTTTGCCTTATGTAAAAAGGCCACTGGTACAAAGTGGGTTTATAAGCTTAAGCGTAAAGCTGATGGTAGCAATCGCTACAAGACAAGGCTTGTTTTTTGAAAAGGGTTATGCTCAAGAGAAGGGAATAAATTATGATGAGACCTTTGCACCTGTTGTCCAAGTATAGTATGACAGGCTGTAAGCCTATTTCACTGCCATTGGAGCAGAACACAAAGATTTCCACAAATACAAGTGAGCTTTTGGAGGACCCCACTACATACAGGCGCATAGTGGTTTGGGTAGTTTAATCTACATGACCATTACAAGGCCAGACTTGAGCTATGTTGTTGGACTTGTGAGTCAATTTATGCAGGCCCCTAGGAAGCCACACTTGGATGCGGCTAGACGGATCCTAAGGTACATAAAGTCCACATATGATTATGGACTTTTTATGAGGTTGGTACAGAGATATAGTTGCATAGGTACACAGATGCTGATTGGGTTGGTAGTATTACAGACAGGAGATCTACCAGTGGTTTTATGTTCTCATTTGGGAGTGTTGC